>NC_140988.1:377875423-378475423 GCF_052327205.1 Somniosus microcephalus | reverse complement strand
TTGGAGCAGTACTTTCACACAAGTTACCAAATGGCTCGGAAAGGCCAGTGGCATTCGCGTCCCGATCATTGACCTCCGCGGAGCGAAATTATGCTCAAATAGATAGGGAGGCCCTCAGCCTTGGGTGGGGCGTAAAGAAATTCAATCATTACCTGCAGGGCAAGAAGTTCACATTACTGACAGACCACCAGCCGTTGGTGTCCATATTCAACCCTAACAAGGCCGTTTCCACCATGACAGCGCAAAGGCTACAGAGGTGGTCCGTGTTACTTGGGGCACACCAATATGGCATCGAATACAAAAGGTCCAAACAGCATGGAAATGCTGTTGGGTTATCACGCTTGCCATTGCCGATAGTAGAAGAAGCGACTACAGTGGACCCGGTAGAGATGTTCCACTCATCCATAGTGGAATGTCTACCAGTAACAAATTCGATGATCGAAAACGAAACAAGAAATGACCCGACTCTCTCACGAGTCTATGATTTAACGGTGGAGGGATGGCCAGCACAGGGCGAACCAACGCTGCCAGCATTTTCGCAGAGAAAAGAACAGCTGTCAGTGTGTCGAGGAACCCTGATGTGTGGATCTAGAGTGGTGATTCCACCCAAACTTCAACAGAAGGTGTTAAAGGAGCTGCACGAGGGACATCTGCGTGGAGTGAAAATGAAGAACCTAGCAAGAGCGTTTGTGTGGTGGCCAGGCATTGATGGGGACATCGAAGAAATCACTAAGAGCTGTCTAGGATGCCAGAAGGTCCAAAACGCGCCACCACAGGCTCCTCTGCATCCATGGGAGTGGCCCTCATCTCCTTGGCAAAGGGTACACATCGACTTTGCTGGTCCATTTATGGACTCAATGTTTCTAATAGCGGTGGATGCACACTCCAAGTGGCCGGAGGTAATAAAGATGTCCACCACCACCACGGAAAAAACCATCACAGTGTTAAGGACCATGTTTGCTAGGAATGGGCTGCCGGAACAGATCTGTTCTGATAATGGACCGCAATTTGTGTCCGAAGAATTCAAGAAATTCTTAAAGAGCAATGGGGTTAAGCACTACACGTCAGCCCCATACCATCCCGCCTCCAATGGATTGGCTGAAAGGTTTGTCCAGACCTTCAAGAAGGCCATAAAGGCCATGGGTAATGAAGCCATTAACTTACAACATAAGGTGGATAGCTTCTTGTTGGCGTACAGGAATGCAACACATGTGGTCACAAATCAAACTCCCGCCATGATGTTTTTTAATAGGCGACTAAGATGCCGGCTGGATTTGCTTAAGCCAAACGTCAGAAGGGACGTAGAGAACCAACAATTCCAGGGCATGAATGAAAGGCCAACTAGATCTTTTCAGATAGGTCAACAAGTTTTGGCCCGGGACTACCGTACCGAGAAATGGCAGCCTGGAACTATTGGAAAAAGGCTAGGGCCGTTGATGTATACGGTGGACATTGGGGACAGTATAATAAGGCACCATGTTGACCAGATCATAGGGTCAGCCACAAATGGCCAACCTACTCCACCACCTTACACGGTTAATGTTGAGACAGAGATACCCAGAACACCTACCTCCGATCTGGTAATACTGGAATCAGATGAACCTGACACTGTCCTTCAAGCCGAATCGACCTTGCCAGAAGCACCTACTACCCCGCCGGGAGTTACGACACCACCGAGGCGTTATCCGGACAGAGTCCGGAAACCTCCAGAGAGACTGAATCTGTGAACTGTCTTGCATAAAGTTGTATATATGTTATAATGTATGTTTAATGGGGAATCAGTATGTTGTAAGCTAAAAAGGGAGGATTGTAGTGTATGTACCCGTCTACCTTTAAGAGAACTATTGTATGTAACCGTCCACCTTTAAGAGAACTACTTTAGGTGTTGCACTACTTTGTTGGCTTCTGTATACTGTAATACCGACGGTGAACACACCGGTATATAAGTGCTGTGTCAGGATTTATTGGGCAGATTCGCCCTGACCTTCGAATAGTAAAGTCCTGTTTTAAGTTACTCTGGTAGTCTGTGTATTAATTAACTAAACAACCCACAGACTTTACAGCTGGGGGGAGGGGTTACTGAGTGTCAGTGTGAGGGAGCTGGATTAACATCAGTAGAGATACAGTCAGTAACACAGAGCGCTGGGAGAGGGGTTACTGAGTGACAGTGTGAGGGAGCTGGATTAACATCAGTAGAGATACAGTCAGTAACACAGGGCGCTGGGAGAGGGGTTACTGAGTGACAGTGTGAGGGAGCTGGATTAACATCAGTAGAGATACAGTCAGTAACACAGGACGCTGGGGGGAGGGGTTACTGAGTGACAGTGTGAGGGAGCTGGATTAACATCAGTAGAGATACAGTCAGTAACACAGGACGCTGGGGGGAGGGGTTATTGAGTGTCAGTGTGAGGGAGCTGGATTAACATCAGTAGAGATACAGTCAGTAACACAGGGCGCTGGGGGAGAGGGGTTACTGAGTGACAGTGTGAGGGAGTTGGATTAACATCAGTAGAGATACAGTCAGTAACACAGGGCGCTGGGGGGAGGGGTTACTGAGTGACAGTGTGAGGGAGCTGGATTAACATCAGTAGAGATACAGTCAGTAACACAGGGCGCTGGGGGAGAGGGGTTACTGAGTGACAGTGTGAGGGAGCTGGATTAACATCAGTAGAGATACAGTCAGTAACACAGGGCGCTGGGGGAGAGGGGTTACTGAGTGACAGTGTGAGGGAGCTGGATTAACATCAGTAGAGATACAGTCAGTAACACGCGGTGCTGGGGGAGAGGGGTTACTGAGTGACAGTGTGAGGGAGCTGGATTAACATCAGTAGAGATACAGTCAGTAACACGCGGTGCTGGGGGAGAGGGGTTACTGAGTGACAGTGTGAGGGAGCTGGATTAACATCAGTAGAGATACAGTCAGTGACACAGGGCGCTGGGGGAGAGGGTTTACTGAGTGACAGTGTGAGGGAGCTGGATTAACATCAGTAGAGATACAGTCAGTGACACAGGGGGCTGGGGGAGAGGGGTTACTGAGTGACAGTGTGAGGGAGCTGGATTAACATCAGTAGAGATACAGTCAGTAACACGCGGTGCTGGGGAGAGGGGTTACTGAGTGACAGTGTGAGGGAGCTGGATTAACATCAGTAGAGATACAGTCAGCAACACAGGGCGCTGGGGGGAGGGGTTACTGAGTGACAGTGTGAGGGAGCTGGATTAACATCAGTAGAGATACAGTCAGTGACATAGGGCGCAGGGGGAGAGGGGTTACTGAGTGACAGTGTGAGGGAGTTGGATTAACATCAGTCGAGATACAGTCAGTAACACAGGGCGCTGGGGGAGAGGGGTTACTGAGTGACAGTGTGAGGGAGCTGGATTAACATCAGTAGAGATACAGTCAGTAACACAGGGCGCTGGGGGAGAGGGGTTACTGAGTGACAGTGTGAGGGAGCTGGATTAACATCAGTAGAGATACAGTCAGTGACACAGGGCGCTGGGGGAGAGCGGTTACTGAGTGACAGTGTTAGGGAGCTGGATTAACATCAGTAGAGATACAGTCAGTAACACAGGGCGCTGGGGGAGAGGGGTTACTGAGTGACAGTGTGAGGGAGCTGGATTAACATCAGTAGAGATACAGTCAGTGACACAGGGCTCTGGGGGAGAGGGGTTACTGAGTGACAGTGTGAGGGAGCTGGATTAACATCAGTAGAGATACAGTCAGTAACACAGGGCGCTGGGGGAGAGGGGTTACTGAGTGACAGTGTGAGGGAGCTGGATTAACATCAGTAGAGATACAGTCAGTGACACAGGGCGCTGGGGGAGAGGGGTTACTGAGTGACAGTGTGAGGGAGCTGGATTAACATCAGTAGAGATACAGTCAGTGACACAGGGCGCTGGGGGAGAGGGGTTACTGAGTGACAGTGTGAGGGAGCTGGATTAACATCAGTAGAGATACAGTCAGTAACACAGGGCGCTGGGGGAGAGGGGTTACTGAGTGACAGTGTGAGGGAGCTGGATTAACATCAGTAGAGATACAGTCAGTGACACAGGGCGCTGGGGGAGAGGGGTTACTGAGTGACAGTGTGAGGGAGCTGGATTAACATCAGTAGAGATACAGTCAGTAACACAGGGCGCTGGGGGGAGGGGTTACTGAGTGACAGTGTGAGGGAGCTGGATTAACATCAGTAGAGATACAGTCAGTAACACAGGGCGCTGGGGGAGAGGGGTTACTGAGTGACAGTGTGAGGGAGCTGGATTAACATCAGTAGAGATACAGTCAGTGACACAGGGCGCTGGGGGAGAGGGGTTACTGAGTGACAGTGTGAGGGAGCTGGATTAACATCAGTAGAGATACAGTCAGTAACACAGGGCGCTGGGGGAGAGGGGTTACTGAGTGACAGTGTGAGGGAGCTGGATTAACATCAGTAGAGATACAGTCAGTGACACAGGGCGCTGGGGGAGAGGGGTTACTGAGTGTCAGTGTGAGGGAGCTGGATTAACATCAGTAGAGATACAGTCAGTAACACAGGGTGCTAGGGGGAGGGGTTACTGAGTGACAGTGTGAGGGAGCTGGATTAACATCAGTAGAGATACAGTCAGTAACACAGGGCACTGGGGGAGAGGGGTTACTGAGTGACAGTGTGAGGGAGCTGGATTAACATCAGTAGAGATACAGTCAGTAACACAGGGCACTGGGGGAGAGGGGTTACTGAGTGACAGTGTGAGGGAGCTGGATTAACATCAGTAGAGATACAGTCAGTGACACAGGGCGCTGGGGGAGAGGGGTTACTGAGTGACAGTGTGAGGGAGCTGGATTAACATCAGTAGAGATACAGTCAGTAACACGCGGTGCTAGGGGGAGGGGTTTGATGTCTCAATGAATCCGAGACTCAACGTTAACGGAGCAAAGCAAGGCTTTTATTAACTCAGAAAGCAATACACAGTGGAGAAGTGTCTCTCATCCAGAGATCTGCTGTACTGCCTGTGAGACACGCTGGGGCCTGCTTAAGTAGGGGCCAGGTATGAGCGGAGCCCTACACACAATACAATACAGGTAAGGAAATGAAACTGAAACTAAACTCCCCTGCTTGTCACAGTCACTGGCACAATCAAACACAGAGAATACAGAGTGCCTGATGAATGGCATATTTCATCACATTCACCCCTTCTACAGATTTAGTCTGTTCGGGGGTTTGATAGTCCTCTGTGACCGACGTAGCTGTTGTGGTGCCGCGGGTGTCGGCTGGGTGTCCCCGGTGGCCTCCTGGGTCGCTGCCGGGGGCGCCGCCAGGGTTGTTGAAGGGGTAGTTGGTGGGGGCACCGTTGGCCGATGTTCTTCCGGGGGTGATGAAAGGATAGTGGGTGGGTAAGAGTTGCTGTGATCGTTGTTGCTGTTGTTGTCGTGGTTGTTGTCGTTACCGGCTGGGGCGACGTCTTTTATGGACACGGTGTCCTCCCTTCCGTCGGCGTGCCGGACATACGCGTATTGGGGGTTGGCGTGGAGTAGGTGCACTGACTCCACGAGAGGGTCCGTCTTGTGGCCCCTCACATGCCTTCATACAAATACCGGACCTGGGGTGGAGAGCCATGACGGCATGGATACGCCTGAGGTGGATTTCCGGGGAAAGACAAACATTCGTTCATGAGGCGTGGCATTAGTGGCAGTACACAATAGCGACCGTATCGAATGGAGCACATCTGGGAGGACTTCCTGCCAGCGGGAGATAGGGAGGCCCTTGGTCCTTAGAGCTAGAGTGACTGCTTTCCATACTGTCCCGTTCTCTCGCTCCACCTGGCCGTTACCCTGGGGGTTGTAGCTGGTGGTACGGCTCGTGGCGATCCCCCTGGACAGCATGTACTGGCGTAGCTCTTCACTCATGAAGGACGCCCCCCTATCCGTATGGATGTAGCTCGGCATACCGAACAGGCAGAACAGGCTGTTGAGGCATTTAATGACCGTGGCGCTGGTCATGTCTGGGCAGGGGAAGGCGAATGGGAAACGGGAGTATTCGTCCACAATGTTCAGGAAGTAAACATTGCGGTCGACTGACGGGAGGGGGCCCTTGAAATCTAAGCTGAGCCGCTCAAAGGGCCGTGTAGCTTTGATTAAGTGGGCTCTATCTGGGCAGTAGAACCGAGGCTTGCACTCAGCGCAAGTGCGGCAGTTCCTGGTCAGAGACCGAACATCCTCAATCGAGTAGGGTAAGTTGCGGGACTTTATGAAGTGGAACAGCCGTGTGGCCCCTGGGTGGCAGAGGTCGTTGTGGAGGGTCTGTAGCCGATCCCCGGTGGCACTGGCACACATCCCTCGTGAGAGGGCGTCGGGGGATTCGTTAAGGGCCCCTGGCCGGTAAATGATGTCATACTCGAAGGTGGAGAGCTCGATCCGCCACCTGAGAATCTTATCATTTTTAATCTTCCCCTTCTGTTTATTATTAAACATAAATGCTACCGACCGCTGGTCGGTAAGTAGGGTGAAGCGTTTGCCGGCTAGGTAGTGGCGCCAGTGGCGCACTGCCTCCACGATGGTTTGGGCCTCCTTTTCCACGGAGGAGTGTCTGATCTCGGGCCCTTGGAGGGTCCTCGAGAAGAAAGCTACGGGCCGCCCCGCCTGGTTGAGGGTGGCCGCCAAGGCAAAGTCAGACGCATCACTTTCCACTTGAAAGGGAGTGCTCTCGTCCACTGCCTGTAGCGTGGCCCGCTCAATGTCCCGCTTAATGCTTTTGAAGGCGGCGTGGGCCTCAGCAGAGAGCGGAAAAGAGGATGCTTTCAAGAGGGGGCAGGCTTTGTCGGAGTAGTTGGGGACCCATTGGGCATAATAAGAAAATAACCCCAGGCACCTTTTCAGGGCTTTGGGAGTGTTGGGCAGGGGCAGCTCCCGTAGGGGGTGCAATCGGTCGGGGTCTGGTCCGATTTCCCCATTCTCCACCACGCTGCCTAGTATGCAGAGGCGCGTGGTGTTGAAAACACACTTGTCCTCGATGTAAGTGAGGTTGAGATTTTGTGCGGTTTTCAGGAACCTCTCGAGGTTCGAGTCGTGATCCTGCTGGTTGTGACCGCAGATGGTGACGTTGTCGAGGTAGGGGAAGGTTGCCTGCAAGTGGTGGTCATCGACCATGCGGTCCATCTCCCTCTGGAAGACCGAGACCCCATTCATCACCCCAAAGGGGACTCTGAGGAATTGGTAGAGGCGTCCGTTCGCCTCGAAGGCGGTGTACGGGCGGTCCTCTGGTCTGATAGGGAGCTGGTGGTACGCTGACTTGAGGCCGATGGTGGAGAACACCCGGTATTGGGCAATTTGGTTCACCATTTCTGATATGCGGGGTAGCGGGTAGGTGTCTAGTTGGGTGTACATGTTGATCGTTTGGCTATAGTCGATCACCATCCGTTTCTTCTCGCTACCCCTCACCACCAACACTTGGGCGCGCCACGGGCTGTTGCTGCATTCAATAGCGCGCTCCCTCAGCAGCCTGTCCACCTCGGTCGCGATAAACCGCCTGTCCTCCCAGCTGTACCTCCTGCTTTTGGTCGCTATTGGCCGGCAGTTGGGAGTAAGGTTCGCGAATAGCGAAGGCGGCTTTACCTTCAGGGTAGCCAGACCGCACACTGTGAGGGGCGGCTGGGACCCACCGTAATTGAGCGTGATGCTTTGGTGGTGGCACTGGAAATCCAGGCCCAAGATCACGCTCGCACAGAGACTCTTCATGATTAGTAATTTAAAATTATCGTATACAGTTCCGTTAACGGACAATTGTACCGCGCAGTAACCCATAATGGTCGATGTCTGGGTTTTATCAGCCATAGAGATGGTGCTCCGAGCAGGGACCACCGTTAGAGAGAGTTGTTGTGCTAGTTCAGGGTGGATAAAACTCTCCGTGCTTCCACTGTCAATTAAACATTTAACCCCGCACCCGTTTACCTCGATGTCCACCATTGATTTGGATAGCGGGTGCGGTCTGGTCTGGTCCACTGTGACCGATGCCACTGTAGGGCCCTGATCGAGACAAGATGGCGTCCACGCTGTCTGCTCACAAGATGGCGGACCCCACGAGGTCGGGCAAGATGGCGTCCAAGATGGCCGCTCCCACGGCGCACACGCGGCGGTGGCGGGTTTTCCAGCGGGGTTCCCTCTGCACACCTTCCCGAAGTGCCCCTTCTCACCGCACTTAAAGCAGGTGGTGCCTTTCGCCGGGCACAGGCTTCTGGTGTGCTTCGGCTGCCCGCAGAAGTAGCAGTTGGGGCCCCGACGCGTCGCGGCTGTCGTAGGGCTTCTGGGGGGAGAGCGGGGCCCCGACGGTGTCGGGCTGCCGGGCGGGGAAGATGCCTTCCAAGATGGCGGTGCCCTTGGTGCACACATGGCGGCGTGGGCGGCGCGGGCTGAAGAGTAGGCGTCCGAGTTTCTCTGGGCCACATCCAGGGATCGCGCTGTGTCCACAGCCTGTTTCAGGTCCAATCCCGTTTTTTCCAGTAGTCTCTGCCGAATGTAAGTGGAGCTGAGGCCTATGATAAAGGCATCACGAACAAGCTCGTCAGTGTACACTGCGGCTTTTACATCTTGGCACTTGCAGTCTTTGCCAAGCGTTTTCAGGGTGACTCGGAACTCATCCAGCGATTCCCCAGGTCGCTGTGTGCGAGTAGCGAGCAGATGCCTAGCGTACACCTCGTTCGTAGGCTGCTGGTAATGCGCCTTTAGGATGTCGCAGGCGGCCGGGTACGTGTCGGCGTCTTGGATGAGTGGGTAAACCCGGTGGCTTACCCAATTCCGCAGGATTCTGAGTTTCATACTTTCAGCGTCCGTAGCGTCTGTGATGGCTGTGGAATTGTCCAGGAAGAATTCCATACACTTAAACCAGTGTCCGAATCGTGCCGATGCGTCCGAAGCATGCGGGTCCAAATCCAAACGATCGGGTTTCAAGAGTTGATTCATTGCGTTGAAAATTGAGTTTATAAAATTGATGTGCCTCAATGAATCCGAGACTCAACGTTAACGGAGCAAAGCAAGGCTTTTATTAACTCAGAAAGTAATACACAGTGGAGAAGTGTCTCTCATCCAGAGATCTGCTGTACTGCCTGTGAGACACGCTGGGGCCTGCTTAAGTAGGGGCCAGGTATGGGCGGAGCCCTACACACAATACAATACAGGTAAGGAAATGAAACTGAAACTAAACTCCCCTGCTTGTCACAGTCACAGGCACAATCAAACACAGAGAATACAGAGTGCCTGATGAATGGCATATTTCATCACAGGGTTATTGAGTGTCAGTGTGAGGGAGCTGGATTAACATCAGTAGAGATACAGTCAGTGACACAGGGCGCTGGGGGGAGGGGTTACTGAGTGACAGTGTGAGGGAGCTGGATTAACATCAGTAGAGATACAGTCAGTAACATAGGGCGCTGGGGGGAGGGGTTACTAAGTGACAGTGTGAGGGAGCTGGATTAACATCAGTAGAGATACAGTCAGTAACACAGGGCACTGGGGGAGAGGGGTTACTGAGTGACAGTGTGAGGGAGCTGGATTAACATCAGTAGAGATACAGTCAGTAACACAGGGCGCTGGGGGAGAGGGGTTACTGAGTGACAGTGTGAGGGAGCTGGATTAACATCAGTAGAGATACAGTCAGTAACACAGGGCACTGGGGGAGAGGGGTTACTGAGTGACAGTGTGAGGGAGCTGGATTAACATCAGTAGAGATACAGTCAGTAACACAGGGCGCTGGGGGAGAGGGGTTATTGAGTGACAGTGTGAGGGAGCTGGATTAACATCAGTAGAGATACAGTCAGTAACAAAGGGCACTGGGGGAGAGGGGTTACTGAGTGACAGTGTGAGGGAGCTGGATTAACATCAGTAGAGATACAGTCAGTAACACAGGGCACTGGGGGAGAGAGGCTACTGAGTGTCAGTGTGAGGGAGCTGGATTAACATCAGTAGAGATACAGTCAGTAACACAGGACGCTGGGGGGAGGAGTTACTGAGTGTCAGTGTGAGGGAGCTGGATTACCATCAGTAGAGATACAGTCAGTAACACAGGGCGCTGGGGGAGAGGGGTAACTGAGTGACAGTGTGAGGGAGCTGGATTAACATCAGTAGAGTTACAGTCAGTAACACAGAGCGCTGGGGGAGAGGGGTTACTGAATGACTGAGAGGGAGCTGCATTAACATCAGTAGAGATACAGTCAGTATCACAGGGCGCTGGGGGGAGAGGGGTTACTGAGTGACAGTGTGAGGGAGCTGGATTAACATCAGTAGAGATACAGTCAGTGACACAGGGCGCTGGGGGTAGGGGCTACTGAGTGACAGTGTGAGGGAGCTGGATTAACATCAGTAGAGATACAGTCAGTAACACAGGGCGCTGGGGGAGAGGGGTTAATGAGTGACAGTGTGAGGGAGCTGGATTAACATCAGTAGAGATACAGTCAATAACACAGGGCACTGGGGGAGAGGGGTTACTGAGTGACAGTGTGAGGGAGCTGGATTAACATTAGTAGAGATACAGTCAGTAACACAGGGTGCTGGGGGAGAGGGGTTACTGAGTGACAGTGTGAGGGAGCTGGATTAACATCAGTAGAGATACAGTCAGTGACACAGGGCGCTGGGGGTAGGGGTTACTGAGTGACAGTGTGAGGGAGCTGGATTAACATCAGTAGAGATACAGTCAATAACACAGGGCACTGGGGGAGAGGGGTTACTGAGTGACAGTGTGAGGGAGCTGGATTAACATTAGTCGAGATACAGTCAGTAACACAGGGCGCTGGGGGAGAGGGGTTACTGAGTGACAGTGTGAGGGAGCTGGATTAACATCAATAGAGATACAGGCAGTAACACAGGGTGCTGGGGGGAGGGGTTACTGAGTGACAGTGTGAGGGAGCTGGATTAACATCAGTAGAGATACATTCAGTAACACAGGATGCTGGGGGAAGGGTCACTGAGTGACAGTGTGAGGGAGCTGGATTAACATCAGTAGAGTTACAGTCAGTAACACAGAGCGCTGGGGGAGAGGGGGGTTACTGAGTGACAGTGTGAGGGAGCTGGATTAACATCAGTAGAGATACAGTTAGTAACAGGGGGCGCTGGGGGAGAGGGGTTACTGAATGACTGTGAGGGAGCTGCATTAACATCAGTAGAGATACAGTCAGTAACACAGGGCGCTGGGGGTAGGGGTTACTGAGTGACAGTGTGAGGGAGTGTGGTAAACCACTGTATTGTATATTGCCACCTCTGGGTGGCGCTGTGTATGGAGGCATGCCTCAGCTGACTCCACCCACCACTGTGTGGGTTTCGTTCAGACTTGTTCAGTCACTCACGAAGAAGCATGGTCTCTTCTTAGCTAATAAAAGCCTTATTCATCTCTTCTTTCGACTCATCATCTCTTCTTCGACTCATCACCTTTTATGAAGTAATTGATAAGCGTATCAATTTTATTAGCTAAAAGTTAAATGGCGACACCTGAGGAGCAACAACAGCAACGGATACAGCAGACATTGCTGAGAGCCCTCAGACCACCACGCCTGGACCTCGACCCTCAAGATGTGGGTGCATCAGCCAAGTTTGAACACTGGCTGAGCTGCTTTGAATCCTTCCTCGCAATCTCACAGGTTACAGAGGAGGATCACAAACTGAAAATTTTGACCGCCCAGGTGAGCCATCAAGTATATATGCTAATCCGGGACTCTAATACGTACGTGGCGGCCCTCGAGCTACTAAAAGGGCAATATACGCGCCCAGTGAACACAATTTACGCCCGACACCTCTTGGGATCCCGCAGGCAGCAACCGGGAGAATCGGTAGGGGCATTTGCACGGGCGCTACTGGCACTCTGCAGAGACTGCGATTGTAAAGCGGTAACGGCTGTGGAGCACGCGCAGGGACTCGCCTGTGATGCCTTCGTCAGGGGCCTCCAGTCAGACCACACCCGGCAGAGACTGCTAGAAAGCAAGGAACCCGACCTGAAGACGGCCATTGCCCTTGCGCTCTCGTTAGAGGAGGCCCACCGAAACCTCGAGGCATACCCCCGTAACGGCGCCGAGACATGGCAATCGAAACTGTGGGACACGGGACCGCCGCCCCCGGCACCAACCGCTGCAGCGACCCAACCGAGACAGCAGCCTCCGGTAAGAACTGCTTCGATGCCCAGTAACCAGGCCCAAAAATGCTATTTCTGTGGCCAGTTAAAACATCCCAGAGCGCACTGCCCAGCTAAGACAGCTACCTGCTCGGGCTGCGGGAAGAAAGGCCATTACGCTAACGCCTGCAAGGGGAAGCCAGCCAGCAGCGCAGCGTGCGGGCCGTGGGAGCAGCCATCTTATCCGCCATTTTGTGTACCCCCGGCCGCATGGCATCCGCCGCCATCGTATCCAACGCACTCAACCGCCATTTCGTCACCGGAACCGACCACCGTCTCGGCGGATGACTATAGTGACTCACTAAGCCACATACTGGCCTCCGTGACGCTGGATCAAGGCCACCCTCACCATCTATCCAGCTCCATGATGGATATCGCGGTAAACGGCCGCGCCACCAGTTGCCTGATCGACAGCGGGAGCACAGAGAGTTTCGTCCACCCCGACACGGTACGTAGCCACTCCCTCACGATTCTGCCAACGCACCATCGCATTTCTATGGCGTCCAAGTCCCAGTCAATGGACATCAGCGGCTACTGTGTGGTGACCCTGTCAGTAGGGGGCACTGAATATCAAAAATTTAAACTGCTAGTCCTGCCCCGTCTTTGCGCTGCCGTCCTGCTAGGGTTGGATTTTCAGTGCCACCTTAAGAGTGTCACACTAGCATACGGTGGACCCCTCCCCCCACTCACAGTCTGCAACCAACAACTTTTAAATCGCCCGCTGCAAACCACCTGCAGCCTTTCCACATTAAAAGTCCCCCCCCCTCCCCTGTTCGCTAACCTCACCCGCGACTGTAAACCCATCGCTACCAAAAGCAGGCGGTACAGTGCCGGGGACAGAGCTTTTATCAGCTCTGAGGTGGAGCGGCTCTTGAAGGAGGGCATTATCGAAGGTAGCACTAGCCCCTGGCGAGCCCAGGTTGTAGTCGTTAAAACCACTGCAAAACGCCGCATGGTAATCGACTACAGCCAAACCATAAACCGGTACACCCAGCTGGACACGTACCCCCTCCCTCGCATATCTGATATGGTCAATCAGATTGCGCAATACAAAGTATTCTCCACCATCGACCTTAAGTCAGCGTACCACCAGCTGCCCATCCGCCATGAGGACCGCCAGTATACTGCCTTCGAGGCAAACGGCCGCCTCTACCACTTCCTTAGGGTCCCCTTCGGCGTCACCAACGGGGTTTCGGTCTTCCAAAGGGAGATGGACCGAATGGTTGACCAGAACGCGCTGCGGGCAACCTTCCCCTATTTGGATAACGTCACCATCTGCGGCCACGACCAGCAGGACCA
Organism: Somniosus microcephalus; assembly: GCF_052327205.1. Classification (NCBI taxonomy): domain Eukaryota; kingdom Metazoa; phylum Chordata; class Chondrichthyes; order Squaliformes; family Somniosidae; genus Somniosus; species Somniosus microcephalus. Next base: position 378,462,005 of record NC_140988.1, on the reverse strand, counting down.
CGACGTTAATCTAGCAAATTTCCTCCGTACGGCCCAACGGCTGAACCTAACGTACAATAAGGAAAAATGTATGTTTCACACCAAGCGCCTGGCCATCCTCGGCTGCGTGGTGGAGAACGGAGTCATCGGGCCCGACCCCGACAGAATGCGCCCCCTAATGGAGCTACCCCTTCCCCACTGCCAAAAAGCACTGAAGAGATGCCTGGGGTTTTTCTCCTACTACGCCCAGTGGGTGCCCCTCTATGCAGACAAAGCCAGGCCCCTCATCAAAGCCACCTCCTTCCCCCTGACACCAGAGGCGTGTGCAGCCTTCACTCTTATCAAGAACGATATCGCGAAGGCCGCAATGCACGCGGTGGATGAGTCCATCCCCTTCCAAGTGGAGAGCGATGCCTCCGACTTCGCCCTAGCCGCGACCCTTAACCAGGCGGGCAGACCCGTGGCCTTTTTCTCAAGGACCCTCCAGGGCCCCGAGACGAGACACTCCTCCGTCGAAAAGGAGGCCCAGGCTATTGTAGAAGCGGTGCGTCACTGGAGGCATTACCTGGCCGGGAAACGATTTACCCTGCTCACTGACCAGCGTTCAGTAGCTTTTATGTTTAATAATAAGCAGAGGGGTAAAATCAAGAACGACAAGATCTTGAGGTGGAGAATCGAACTCTCCACCTACAATTATGATATCTTGTATCGGCCAGGGAAACTCAATGAGCCCCCAGATGCCCTATCACGTGGTACATGCGCCAACGCGCAGAGTGATAGGCTGCAGTCCCTCCACAATGACCTCTGCCACCCGGGGGTCACCAGGTTTTTCCATTTTATCAAATCCCGTAACCTGCCCTACTCCATCGAGGAGGTCAGGACCATGACCAAGAGCTGCCAAATCTGCGCCGAGTGCAAACCGCACTTCTATAGGCCGGACAGAGCAAGCCTGATCAAGGCCACCCGCCCCTTCGAACGCCTGAGCGTCGATTTTAAAGGGCCCCTCCCCTCCGCTGACCGCAATGTGTACTTCCTCAACATAGTTGATGAGTACTCCCGTTTCCCCTTTGCCATCCCTTGCCCAGACATGACCAGTACCACGGTCATCAAGTGTCTGAATGACATCTTCGCTCTGTTCGGGTTCCCCAGCTATATACATAGCGACAGGGGCTCATCGTTCATGAGCGACGAACTTCGGCAGTACCTGCTAACAAGAGGTATCGCCACGAGCAGGACCACCAGTTACAACCCCCGGGGGAACGGCCAGGTGGAAAGGGAGAACGCGACGGTTTGGAAGGCAGTCCTCTTAGCACTAAAATCTAAGGGCCTTCCGACCTCCCGCTGGCAGGAGGTCCTCCCTGCAGCGCTTCACTCCATTCGGTCACTGCTTTGTACTGCCACTAATGCGACCCCTCATGAGAAAATGTTCGTTTTCCCCCGGAAGTCTACATCGGGAACCTCGCTACCGGCATGGTTGACTTCTCCTGGGCCCGTCCTACTGCGGAGGCACGTGAGGACACATAAAACGGACCCCCTGGTCGAGCGGGTGCACCTCCTACACGCCAACCCCCAGTATGCCTGGGTGACATACCCAGACGGGCGGGAGGACACGGTCTCCATACGAGATCTCGCACCCTCGGGTACCCCTGAATTACCACCGTTATCCCCCTTACCACCGTTATCCCCCTTACCACTGTTATCCCCCACCACCCCTCCCAACCCAACCCCTGCAGACGGCATGCCAAAGCCCCAGGAATCTTCGCCAACCACCCAGACACCAGACCCGACGTCGGATGCTGCAACACCACCGCCGCCACCACGACGATCAGGACGTCAGACAAGGCCTCCTGATAGACTTAACTTGTAGTACCCTTCACCCCGCCGGACTTCACATTAAACAAGGGGTGAATGTGGTAAACCACTGTATTGTATATTGCCACCTCTGGGTGGCGCTGTGTATGGAGGCATGCCTCAGCTGACTCCACCCACCACTGTGTGGGTTTCGTTCAGACTTGTTCAGTCACTCACGAAGAAGCATGGTCTCTTCTTAGCTAATAAAAGCCTTATTCATCTCTTCTTTCGACTCATCATCTCTTCTTCGACTCATCACCTTTTATGAAGTAATTGATAAGCGTATCAGGGAGCTGGATTAACATCAGTAGAGATACAGTCAGTGACACAGGGCACTGGGGGAGAGGGGTTACTGAGTGACAGTGTGAGGGACCTGGATTAACATCAGTAGAGATACAGTCAGTAACACAGGGTGCTGGGGGGAGGGGTTACTGAGTGATAGTGTGAGGGAGCTGGATTAACATCAATATAGATACAGTCCGTAACACAGGGTGCTGGGGGAGAGGGATTACTGAGTGACAGTGAGGGAGCTGGATTAGCATCAGTAGAGATACAGTCAGTAACAGAGGGCGCTGGGGGAGAGGGGTTACTGAATGACTGTGAGGGAGCTGGATTACCATCAGTAGAGATACAGTCAGTAACACAGCGTGCTGCGGGAGGAGTTACTGAGTAACTGTGTGAGGGAGCTGGATTAACATTAGTAGAGATACAGTCAGTAACACAGGTCACTGGGGGTGTTGTGTATGTACATTTAAGGGAATAACTGGTCTTGGACTGCAGTACCGGCAGTGACCACCCCTGTATAAAAGGCCCTAGCAGGCTTCTGTAGTTTCAGTTTCAAGCTGCCTCTTTTTCAGTAAAGTACCTGTTAACTGTTCTCCCGAAGTCCGTGTATTATTGGGGCGCGGACTTTACAGTGGCGACGAGTAAGTTCGAACTCACCTGCAGTGTGGCATCATCTCACGGGGATCTCGCCTGAAAGGAAGGTCCTGGAAGGTCGTAGTCTGAGCAACAGGCGTCGACCGAGGGCAACCGCCCAAAGAATCCATCAGCTTTTGGAGAATTGCGGGAGAGACTGTGGTTCCAGCGAATCGTGCTGGTCGCAGGAAGCGCGCTGACCCTTCCGGACTGCGGCGGGCTCAAGCTCGATCGAACGGCTCTACAAATCGGGCCGCGCAGCGTCGCCGGGAAAAGAAAACAAGAGAGAGAGGGTGGAGCGCACAGGGCACGGTCGGTGCTCGAGAACAGGACAGTGGAGAGAAACTAAACGGGGGGGAAGGAAAGCGAGACATGCCGAAGCTGCGGGTCGCCGCCATTACCCCGTAGAACACTAGGAGCAGCGAGGCAGTAAGGGGAAGAAGCAAAAGCGCGGGAGGCGCCATTTTATCCCGTTGGGGAAGAAGCAAAAGCGCGGGAGGCGCCATTTTATTCCATTGGGGAAGAAGCAAAAGCGCGGGAGGCGCCATTTTAAATCGCCCAAGATGCCGAAAAGTGGCAGTATCACTGCGTTCGACAACGAGTTAGAAGACTGGACCACGTATGTGGAAAGAATCGAAGTGTACTGCAAGGCAAATGAGGTGGCTGATGGAAAGAGGGCGTCGGTATTATTAAATCTGATGGGTGCGAGTACGTACGGCCTATTGCAGAATTTAATTACCCCAGCTAAACCAATGGAGAAAAGTTTTGAGGAGATTGTTCATATCTTACAGGAACACCTAAGCCCTACAACACTGCTGATAGCAGAAAGATTCAAGTTCCATAAAAGAAACCAGCACAAAGATGAGAGCAATGCTGACTATCTTACAGAACTACGCAAGTTATCGAAGCACTGCCAGTTCGGAGCAAGACTGGCAGACACCTTACGGGATAAGTTTGTCTGCGGGCTCCAGAGTGAAGGAACCCAGAAACGACTACTTTCAAAAAAGGACCTGACGCTAGAACAGGCTTTCAGCGTGGCAGTATCCTACGAAGCAGCACCACGGGGAGCTGCGGAAATACAACAGAAACCACAAGAATACAGCGCTAACGAAATGGCGGATGGAGCCGAAAAGTGCTATCGCTGCGGCAGAACAATCCATGAGCAGAAGGACTGCTGGTTTAAAGACAAAATATGCAGGCAATGCGGGAAAATGGGACATATAGCAAGAGTCTGCAGGTCGGGAAAGAAGACCAACACGACAAGAACTACTAAGGAACAGTACAGGAAAGTAATGAAACTGACAGATAGTAGTTCAGAAAATCAGGAGAGTGATAAGGACTCCGGGAGCAGGCGACTAAGTTGTTTAAAGTTACACAACGTGATCGCAAAAGAAGATCACCGAACCATTTGGGTCACCCTCATGATAGCAGGGTCCCCAGTGAAGATGGAATTGGACACAGGATCAGCCCTAACTGTCATGAATCGACGAGACTATGAGCGGCTATTCTCACACATACCCTTAAAGGACACGTCCATTGTATTGAAGACATACACGGGGCAAAAGGTCTACCCCAGAGGAAAAATAAGGGTGCCAGTTGAATATAACGGAAAAGAAACACAGAAACTATACATGTATATACTACGAGATGGAGGACCACCATTATTGGGACGTGAATGGATCCGAAGACGACAATTGGATTGGCATTCCATTCTGGCACTAACTGTGACTAACAAAAAAGATGATGACGTCGCACTTGGACGTCTGACACAAATTCTATCTGACACGGAAGAGGTGTTCCAACAAGGACTTGGGACTCTAAAAGGGGTAAAGGCAACCATAAAGATTGAGGATAACGCAACCCCAAAATTTTTCAATGCCAGACGTGATACGCCCAGCTGTGGAAGCTGAACTGGAGAGTCTGGAGCGTTCGGGGGTGCTGTCTAAGGTGGACTGGAGCGAGTGGGCCACACCCATCGTTCCTGTAATGAAGAAAGCATTGAGCAGCACGCCTGGGGAGCCAAGGAATGTTCGCATCTGTGGGGACTTCAAGGTGACTGTGAACCCAGTCCTGCACACAGTACAGTATCCACTTCCGCGGATAGAAGATATTTTCGCCTCACTGTCTGGAGGGAAACGTTTTACAAAGATTGATCTGGCTCAAGCGTATCTACAAATGGAGGTGGAAGAAGCATCTAGGAAATACCTCACGATAAACACTCACAAAGGCCTTTACCAGTACAATCGACTGGTATTTGGGGTAGCATCAGCCCCAGCTATGTGGCAGAGGGCAATGGAACAAGTCCTGCAAGGGATCCCGGGGACCCAGTGTTATTTGGACGACATCCTGGTTACGGGCGAAAATGACAATGAACACCTTGCCAACCTGGAACAGGTGCTCACGAGATTACAGGAATATGGGCTATGAGCCAACCGTCCCAAATGCGAGTTCTTCAGGAGACAAATCTCGTATTGTGGCCACATGATTGATGAGGAAGGGTTGCATAAGACGCCGGACAAGATTGAGGCTGTAGTCAAGGCTCCAGCACCAGAAAATGTGTCGCAACTGAGGTCGTTCCTCGGGTTGGTGAACTACTAGCATAAGTTCTTGCCGAATTTATCTACAATTCTGCACCCACTGAACGCCCTCCTTCAAACTGGTGTAACATGGAAATGGAGTGATGAGTGTAAGCGTGCCTTTCAGGAATGTAAATGCCAAATCACTTCAAAAGAAGTATTGGCCCACTACAACCCAACACTACCGATTCGGTTGGCTTGTGATGCGTCACCTTGCGGCATTGGAGCGGTGCTGTCACACAAATTCCGTGACGGTTCAGAGAGGCCAATAACCTTTGCATCGCGCTCGCTAACCTCAGCCGAGCGTAACTATGCCCAGATTGACAGGGAGGCCCTCAGCCTGGTGTGGGGGGTGAAGAAGTTCAATCACTATCTGCACGGGCAGAAATTCACCCTACTGACTGATCATCAACCCCTGGTCTCAATTTTTAACCCAAAGAAGGGCGTTCCGGTGATGACGGCGCAACGGCTGCAAAGGTGGTCACTTTTTCTAGGGGCACATCAGTATGACATAGAGTACAAAGGTACGAAACAACATGGAAACGCTGATGGGCTGTCACGCCTACCGTTGCCTACGGCGGAAGAAGCACCTGCAGTGGACCCTGTGGAGATATTCCATGCGACCATAGTCGAATGTTTGCCTGTTACAAACACAAGTATTGAGAAGGAAACCCGAAATGACCCGACACTCTCTCGGGTCTATGATTTGACGGTGAATGGATGGCCAGCATATGGCGACTCACTGTTGCCAGCATTCTCGCCAAGGAGGGAACAGCTGTCAGTGTGCCGGGGAACCTTGATGTGTGGATCCTGAGTGGTAATTCCACCCAAGTTGAGAGATAGAGTACTCAATGAGCTTCACGAGAGTCATCTGGGAGGGGTAAAAATTAAGAGCCTAGCCAGGGCGTTTGTGTGGTGGCCGGGAATCGATAAAGAAATCGAGGATATGACCAAGAGATGCACAGGATGCCAGAAAGTCCAAAACGCTCCAACACAGGCCCCGCTACATCCATGGGAGTGGCCCTCATCTCCATGGCAACGGGTACACATTGATTTCGCTGGTCCATTTATGGACTCAATGTTTCTAATTGCTGTGGACGCCCATTCGAAATGGCAAGAGGTCATTAAAATGTCCTCCACCACCACGGAGAAAACTATTGCAGTCCTAAGGACCATCTTCACCAGGAATGGTTTGCCAGAACAGATCTGTTCCGACAATGGCCCACAGTTTGTGTCTGAGGATTTCCGGAGGTTCCTGAAGTAGAATGGGGTGAAACATTACACATCTGCCCCATATCATCCAGCCACAAATGGATTGGCTGAGAGGTTTGTTCAGACCTTTAAAAAGGCCATAGAGGCAATGTATAATGACGACATACCACTGCAACACAAGGTGGATAACTTCCTGTTTGCTTACCGGAATGCGACACATGCAGTAACCAACCAAACTCCAGCCGTACTGTTTTTCAACCGGAGACTAAGATGTCGCTTGGATTTGCTCAAACCAAACATAAGACGAGATGTTGAGGATAAGCAATTCCAGCACATAAATGAGAAGCCAACCAGGAGCTTCAAGATAGGGCAACCAGTCTTGGCCCGCGACTACCGAACAGAAAAATGGCAGCCAGGCACGATATGCACATAGCAGGGACCACTAATGTACACAGTGGACGTTGGAAAGAGCATCGTGAGACGCCATGCTGACCAGATTCTAGAGTCACAGGAACAAGCCAAACCTGTACCACAAGCATGTGCACCTGGTAATGAGCCCGAAGTACAGATTGCGTCTACCTCAGAAGCAGGGGTATTGGAAGCTGACGAACCAACCAATGACAATGAGCCAGAATTGACTCCACCGCCAGAACAGGATACTCGAGAAAGGCGCTTTCCAGTCCGGATCAGGAAGCCTCCTCAAAGACTGAACTTATAAATGACTATTTCAGTTGATGTATATATTACTCAGAAAATTGTAATTGTAATTAGTTATTATTTAGTTGTTAAATGAATGTTATGTACTGTTTATCTAAAAGGGGAGGAATTGTTGTGTATGTACCTTTAAGGGAATAACTGGTCTTGGACTGCAGTACCGGCAGTGACCACCCCTGTATAAAAGGCCCTAGCAGGCTCCTGTAGTTTCAGTTTCAAGCTGCCTCTTGTTCAGTAAAGTACCTGTTAAACTGTTCTCCCGAAGTCCGTGTATTATTGAGGCGCGGACTTTACAGGGGGGAGAGGGGTTACTGAGTGACAGTGTGAGGGAGCTGGATTAACATCAGTAGAGATACAATCAGTGACACAGGGCGCTGGGGGGGAGGGGTTACTGAGTGACAGTGTGAGGGAGCTGGATTAACATCAGTAGAGATACAGTCAGTAACACAGGGCGCTGGGGGAGAGGGGTTACTGAGTGACAGTGTGAGGGAGCTGGATTAACATCAGTAGAGATACAGTCAGTAACACAGATCACTGTGGGGAGGGGTTACTGAGTGACAGTGTGAGGGAACTGGAATAACAGCAACACACACATACTCGCACACACACAGGAGGCCTGCAACTGTCAGTGTGTATTTGTTTTCTCTCCAATAGTTTCACATTGTGAATGTTAGATAAAGAGAAAGGACAGATGGAAGAAAGAAAGAAAGAAAGAAAGTGAACTGTTACTCAGCGAGCGGGCGAACCTTGCTGTCCGGATTTTGCCATCACCATTCCTGGCATGACACGAGTCAACTCGTCTTCACACAAGGCTTCATGTAACTGCTCCCCGAGGAACACTCGTGCTCTTCCCAATAGAAGAGCTTATTGTAGGAACGGAGGTTCCTATCAAAAAGACTGAGTTCGACTCAGGTAATTAAATTAACGAACTTTAATGAAACCAAACGAGTTTAAACTGGAAACTGCAAGAACACATCAATTACAGGTCTACTCTCCTTGAGGGCTCCATGAGGACTGATCCACTGGTCAGGAGACTGACGTCATGACGTCATCACGTTCTTCCCGCCATTGGGGCATCACGTGACTAATGGTATGACATCATCACGTTGAAACCGTGCTGTAAAGGTAACTAGGCATAGTACAGTCAAACAGTTTAATTAAATGTACAGGCACAGACAGTAACTACATTGCTGTTAAAGGAATTATGTACAACCGCTCTGAGTCCTTTGGTGGCACCGCCACATGACAATATTAAGCAAGCCTCGGCCTCACGGAGTAATTCCCTCCAGGAAACTCTCTCCCTGCGACTCTGCGCGCTACTCTGTTCCGTCTCCCTCTCTTGCTCTGCACAACACGTTGAGTTCTCCTGTAGGAGACCGCCTGCCAGCCTGATGTGTGTGGTAGACGCGCAATAAAGAGATGGCGTTGTGAGTCCATTCTGCAGAAGCGGCGTGTAAATCCAAAGGCTTGTGCACAGGCACAATAGTGCTAATGGAATGTTGGCCTCTATCTTACAACGACAGGAATACAAAGCGGGGAGGAAGTGATGCTTTATTTGTACAGAGCCTTGGTCTGACCCCATAAGCACATAAGAAATAGGAGCAGGAGTCGGCCATTCGGCCCCTCGAGCCTGTTCCGCCATTCAATAAGATCATGGCTGATCTGATCTTTCCTCAACTCCGCAGTCCCTGCCCGCTCCCCATAACCCTCGATTCCCCTGTTTTTTAAAGATCTGTCAATCTCCGCCTTGAATATATTTAATGACTGCACCTCCACAGCTCTCCGGGGCAGAGAATTCCACAGATTCACTGAGAGAAGAAATTCCTCGTCTCCGTCTTAAATGGGCGACCCCTTATCCTGAAACTACGCCCCCTAGTCCCTGTTAAAGGGGCAGGCCTGCACTCAGTGTTAAAGGCACAGGCCTGCACTCAGTGTTAAAGGCACAGGCCTGCCCTCAGTGTTAAAGGCACAGGCCTGCACTCAGTGTTAAAGGCACAGGCCTGCCCTCAGTGTTAAAGGGAGAGGCCTGCCCTCAGTGTTAAAGGAAAAGGCTTTATAATTGTACTTTTGTGATGCCAGGAGACATTTTGACACAAACTGCATTATTGGGCAGCGCCCTTGATAAAGGCAGAAAAAACCTGACACATTTTAGTAAAGACGAAAACCCTAAAATTCCACTCCCCTGGGGCTGCGATATTATCTGATGAACATGGGACAATTGCCACGTGTGGTTAAGTGTGGTATAAAAAAGAAAAAAGAAAGACTTGCATTTATATAGCACCTTTCACGGCCACTGGATGTCCCAAAGCACTTTACACTTTTGAAGTGCAGTCACTGTTGTAATGTAGGAAAAGCGGCAGCCAGTTCGCGCACAGCAAGCTCCCACAAACCGCCATGTGATAATGACCAGATAATCTGTTTTAGTGACGTTGGTTGGGGGATAAATATTGGCCCAGGACACCGGGGAGAACTCCGCCGCTCTTCTTCGAAATAGTGGCCGCGGGATTTTTTACATCCACCTGAAGCAGACGGGGCCTCGGCTAAACATCTCATCTGAAAGACAGCACCTCCGACAGTGCAGCACTCCCTCAGTGCTGCACTGGGAGTGTCAGCCTAGATTATTGTGCTCACGTCTCCGGAGTGGGACTTGAACCCACAACTTTCATGATTAAGAGACAAGGGTGCTGCCCACTGAGCCACGGCTGACTTGTAATCACATCATAAGAGAACCCGGAGAGGGTGGGGAGAGGAAGGGAGATTTAAAACTCAAAGCAGAACCGGTTCCAATTAAGACCAGCAACACAGACCAATCACAGTGCAGGTAGGTGGCGCAATTAAATCTGTCCCCGCCCCCCCACCCCCACCCCAACTGAGCGGGGTTGCCCCACGGCACTGGAAATGCCACCACATCCTGCCAGCACTGTGCAAATGCCCCCTGACCCCAGAGTCTAGGTTACAGTGAGGGGCACATCCACCACTAACCTCCACCTTTCCCTACATCCAGGCCCAAAAGGCTTCCCCTGAAAGTCCTGAAGTTCGGCTCCCGGAATATTAGCGCCTGAACCTCTACTTCTCCCAGGGAGAATTCCAATTCACTTATTTATCAGAGCCTGTTGTGTTTGTGTAATATTTAACTTCTAGACGTGTGCTCCTTCTAGAGTAAGTGTGTCACAGAATAATGGGCATCACAACAACCTGGTACATTTGGTAAACTGCGCTTTATTGTGAGCGAATTCTACCCGAGAGAAAGAAGAAATAAATAAATTGTATTTACACAGCTCCTTTCACAGTCTCAGGTGTTCGCAAAGTGCTTCACAGCCAATGAAGTACTTTCTGAAGTGTAGTCACTGTTGTAATGTAGGAAACGCGGCAGCCAATTGCGCACAGCAAGCTCCCACAAAGCAACAATGAGATAATGACCAGATAGTCTGTTTTAGTGATGTTGATTGGGGGATAAATATTGGCCCAGGACACCGGGGAGAACTCACCTGCTCTTCTTCGAAATAATGCTGTGGGATCTTTTACGTCCACCTGAGAGAGCAGACGGGTCCTCGGTTTAACGTCTCATCCGACAGTGCAGCGCTCCCTCAGTACTGCCCCTCTGACAGTGCAGCGCTCCCTCAGTACTGCCCCTCCAACAGTGCGGCACTCCCTCAGTACTGCCCATCCAACAGTGCAGCACTCCCTCAGTACTGCCCCTCCGACAGTGCAGCACTCACTCAGTACTGCCCCTCTGACAGTGCGGCGCTCCCTCAGTACTGCTCCTCTGACAGTGCAGCACTCCCTCAGTACTGTCCATCCGACAGTGCAGCGCTCCCTCAGTACTGCCCCTCCGACAGTGCGGCACTCCCTCCGTACTGCCCCTCCGACAGTGCGGCACTTCCTCAGTACTGCCCCTCCGACAGTGCAGCATTCCTTCAGGAATGCCCCTCCGACAGTGCAGCACTCCCTCAGTACCACCCCTCCGACAGCGCGGCGCTCCCTCAGTACTGCCCCTCCGACAGTGCGGCCCCTCCGACAGTGCAGCACTCCCTCAGTACCGCCCCTCCAACAGTGCGGCGCTCCCTCAGTACTGCCCCTCCGACAGTGCGGCACTCCCTCTGTACTGCCCCTCCGACAGTGCGGCGCTCCCTCTGTACGGCCGCTCCGGCAGTGCAGCGCTCCCTCAGTACTGCCCCTCCAACAGTTCGGCGCTCCCTCAGTACTGCCCCTCCGACAGTGCAGCGCTCCGTCAGTACTGCCCCTCCGACAGTGCGGCACTCCCTCAGTACGGCCCCTCCGACAGTGCAGCGCTCCCTCAGTACGGCCGCTCCGACAGTGCGGCGCTCCCTCTGTACTGTCGCTCCGACAGTGCGGCGCTCCCTCAGTACTGCTCCTCTGACAGTGCAGCACTCCCTCAGTACTGTCCATCCGACAGTGCAGCACTCCCTCAGTACTGCCCCTCCGACAGTGCGGCACTCCCTCAGTACTGCCCCTCCGACAGTGCAGCGCTCCCTCAAAGCTGCGCGGCAGGCTCGACCGGCTTTCAATGCGAAAAACCGCGCTTGCTCATTATTTTGAATGGACCGTGCAGACCTTTGAATGGGCTCGCACACCAAAAAGAATCAGAGAGAACATTGAGCGTCAGCCTGGATTTTATGCTCAAGTCTCTGGAATGGGGACGTGAATCCACGACTGATTATAAATGCAATTTCTTTCATTTTCTGTTAACCTCCTGCCTCAGAGGCGAGAACGCTCCCACTGAGCAAAAACTGACACCTTCCACCTGGTAATAAAGTTGACACCTTTCCCACCAGGCTGATAGCCGACAAAAACTGAGACGGGAATGCAGGTGTGAATGTCATTTACAAATTGACATCTTTTGACTTCCGTTTAGCTTATTAGAAAGTTTCACTGAAGCTCAGCCTAACTTTCTCATTAGTATTTCTTCGATGCCTTTTTTTATTATCTCCCTCCTCCTCTGTCAGGCAAACTAGTCCACGCATTCTTCTCACTCGTTGGGTAAAGGAGTTCATCCTAAATTCTGTTTTAAATTGCCCTTTCACTAATTAATCTTTTTCTTCTTGACAACATCTCGCATTTATACAGTGCCTTTAACGTGGCAAAACGTCACAAAGCGATTCACAGGTGCGATTATCAAACAAAATTTAACACTGAGCCACATAAGGGGATATTAGGGCAGGTGAGCAAAAGCTTGGTCAAAGAGGTCGGTTTTAAGGAGCGTCTTAAAGGAGGAGAGAGAGTTAGAGAGGCGGAGAGGTTTAGGGAGGGAATTCCAGAGCTTAGGGCCCAGGCAGCAGAAGACACACCCGCCAATGGTTGAGCGTTTAAAATCGGGGGATGCGCAAGAGGCCACAATTGGCGGAGTGCGGAGATCTCTAGTCCTACTATGAGGTAACGTTAGCAACAGAAGTCGGCCCGTTGCTCCTCACTTTCTGAAGGCCTGCGAGCTCACTGTCTCTCGTTTTTGACCCCTCAATTCCCTGCCCTTTCTCTGTGGGGCGATTCCAGGATCCGAAGGCAATTACCTGTTCCCTTGGCTTTAATAAGGGTGGATCATCAGCTGCACATCTGGAATTTCCCAAGATACAGTCCCCACAATGAGTGCTAGATTGTGGAATCGACTCTCATAATCCCTCAATCGTGATAATATGAACTCCACTGGCCTGAGCTTATCTGTGTCAGCTTGGCTCAGTTGGTAGCACTCTCACCTCCAAGTCAGAAGGATATGGGTTCAAATCCCACCCCAGAACCTGAGCCCATAATCTAGGGCAGTACTGAGGGAGTGCTGCACTGTCAGAGGTGCTGTCTTTCAAGTGAGAAGTTAAATTGAAGCCCGGTTTGCCCTTTCTGGTGGGTATAAAAGATCCTACGGCAATATATATAGAAGGCAGGAGTAGGCCATTCGGCCCCTCGAGCCTGCTCTGCCATTTAATGAGATCATGGCTGATCATCCAAATTCAGTACCCTGTCCCTGCTTTCTCCTCATATCCCTTGATGCTTTAAGAAATATATCCAACTCCTTCTTGAATATATTTAATGAATTGGCCTCAACTGCCTTCTGTGGTAGAGAATTCCACAGGTTCACCACTCTCTGGGTGAAGAAAGTGCAGGGGAGTTCTGGTGTCCTGGGCAAATATTTATCCCTCAATCAACATCACTAAAACAGATTATCTGGTCATTTATCTCGTTGCTGTTTGTGGGAGCTTGCTGTGCGCAAATTGGCTGCCGCGTTTCCCTAAAGTGCAACAGTGACGACACTTCAAAACAGTGCTTCATTGGCTGTAAGGTGCTTGGAGATGTCCTGAGGTCATGAGAGGTGCTATAGAAATGCAAGTTCTTTCTCCCAGTACAGGGTCTTGGGCTGGGCTGGCGTGGGTTAGATGTTAGAATTGATTTATGTTTCATTTTCTCCTCACTTTCCCTCAGATCTCCCTACCCTTTCTGTAGGTACTTTCTCACATTTGACTGCATTTTACACTACTAGAAAATGGAGTGGGCCTTTGGCATAGCAGTAGCATCCCCGCCGCTGGGCCAGACGGGGTAGGGTTTCAAACCCCGCTCCAGACAGTCCCAGCAAGTGGAGTCGGAGCTCCGGCTCTAAATTCTGGGTTGGCATCCAGTGGGATACTTACGTCCGTGGGTGCGGGTGGCCCCCTCCTCGTATGGGTTGTGGGAGCCCGTAAAACCCTCCCGCCATAGGACTAACCACCCTAATGGCTGGTACGAAGATGGTTACGGTCACGGAAGGAGCGTTAATCGCAGCCAGAAATCCTTCCACCGCTTCATACAGTTCCCCAAAGGGAACAGTGTGAAGCAACATACGACGACGACTACTAGAAAATGAGTTGGCGGGCTGGCATGTTAAATAATAATTTGATATTAAATAATTTTTGCAACAAGCACATTGCACAGAGCAGAACAATAACTGTTGAGTGAAGTCTTCCAGCCCGTGCTGCAGTGACGCAGGAACAAGAGGAGGCCATTCAGCCCCTCGAGCCTCTTCCGCCATTCAATTAGATCAAGGCTGATCTATAGCTCAACTTCATCAACCCACCTTGCCTCCGTAACCCTTAACACCCTTGCCTAATAAAAAATCTATCAATCTCAGTTTTGAAATTTTCAATTGACCTCAACAGCTTTTGGGGGAGAGCGTTCCAGATTTCCACTACCCTTCGTGTGTAGAAGTGCTTCGTGACATCACCCCTGAATGACCTGTCTATAATTCTAAACAGTCCCTTGTTCTGGGCTCTCCCCACCAGAGGAAATAGTTTCTCTCTATCTACCCTAGCAAATCTTTTAATCATCTTAATCAACTCAGTTGGATCAGCCCTTAATCTTCTATACTCAATGGAACACAAGCCTAGTCTATGCAACCTGTCTTCATAATTTAACCCTTGCAGCCCCCTGGGTGAGGTTTTCCAATCAGTCCTCCAGCGGCAGATGGTGCTGGCCCGTGTCTCGGTCACTTTCTACCAGGTGCCTGTCGTGTACCAACGTGCAGGTCCCTTCATTGGACAAAACCTTGGATTCTCCTACAAGAGAAGGTTTCCACTTGTAGGAGAATCCAAAACTGGGGGCCATCAATATGAGATAGTTGCTAATAAATCCAACAGGGAAATAAAGAGACATTTTGCTCACAAAAGCAAAATACTGCGGATGCTGGAAATCTGAAATGGAAACAGAAAATGCTGGAAATACGCAGCAGGTCAGGCAGCGTCTGTAGAGAAACTTCTTTACTCAGAGTGTTGGTTAATATGTGAGCTTCGCTACCACAGGAAGTGGTTGAGGCAAATAGCTTGGAAAGGAAACTGGACGAGTACATGAGAGAAAAGGGAATAGAGAGATGAACTGAAAGGCTGAGATGAGGTAGATGGAATGGGAGGAGACTCGTGTGGAGCATAAACACCAGCACGAACTAGTTGGGCCGAATGGCCTGTTTCTATGCTGTATATTCTATGCAATTCCCCAAAGTTTCAAGACGAAAATTTCAACCATTTGAAGCCAATCTCAGGTTCCCGACTCAAAGAGAAATAAAGCATCATGGGTGAGGATCACAAATCAAACCTTGGTTAGACCACACTTGGAGCACTGCGCACAGTTCTGGTCGCCATATTAATGGCCCAGAAATTCGGGTCTCCACAGGTGAGTACGCGCGGGGTACTCACCCGTAGGCCCAATGGTAGTGCCGGTTTCCTGCATGCACTGCGCTTGCGCGGGAAACCGGAACTTCCGTTCCCTTAAAGGAAGGGGTTCAGAGGTGGAACGCGTGCGCCGGAGAGGCAGCGCGTACGCCTGGAACTTACGGTTTTTTTGCAGGTTCCTCCGGGAGGGTAAGTCTCCAGCAGTTACACATATAAAAAGCAGGCGCAAGGCCTGCTTTTAACAAGGTTAGTGGGTGAATTAATTAAAATTAAAAAAAAATTTCCACATCGCATCGCATCGAACTAACTGCGCCCCTGGGATACGCAAGCACTGCGCGCCGGCAGTTGGAGGAGGCCCAGGATCGGAATCCCACGCGGGCCCACAGCACAACGGCCGGCGCGCTAGGTCGGAGGCTTGCACCCGCGGGGAGTCTCCGACCTGAATTTCTGGGCCAATATAAAAAGGATCGAGAAGCACTGGAGAGGGGGCAAAAAAGATTTACAAGGACGATACGAGAAATGCGAGATTATACCTATCAGGAAAGGATGAACAGGCTGGGTCTCTTTTCTCTTGAAAAGAGAAGGCTGAAGGGTGACCTAATAGAGATCTTTAAAATTATGAAAGGTTTTGATAGAGTGGACACAGAGAGAATGTTTCCACTTGTGGAGAAGAGCATAACTAGAGGCCATTAATATAAGATAGTCACCAAGAAATCAAATAGGGAATTCAAAAGAAACTTCTTTACCCAGAGAGTGGTGAGAATGTGGAACTCGCTACCACAGGGAGTGGTTGAAGCGAATGGTGTAGATGCATTTAAGGGGAGGCTAGACAAGCATATGAGGGAGAAGGGAATAGAGGGTTACGCTGATAGAGTTAGATGAGGAAAGACGGGAGGAGGCTCGAGTGGAGCATAAACACCGGCATGGACTGGTTGGGCCGAATGGCCTGTTTCTGTGCCGTATATCCTATTTAAGATGAAAAATTGCTGAAGCACAAAGTACAATTCCCAAAACACCAGTAACAAATGTGCAGCGTTCCGTACAATCGCCGTCAGTAATAGAACCTTAAAACTGTGACCTTCATCAGGAGAGAGTAGGGTTGCCAACAATCCAGGATTTGCCCTGGAGTCTCCAGGAATTGAAGATTAATCTCCACGGCACCACCGCCAGCAAAGCCCGGGAGAGACGTTTAAAACAAAAAATGCGTGTTTATTCATTTGCTTTTTAACATTTTTCGTTCATTACTTGTAAAAATTATCGGAGATTGGGGAAGAAAAGGCTGTTTGACCAGCAGTCAAGAATCATCCAATCAGTTAAGAAAATATTTGTTCGCTTTCCGATTGGCCGTGGAGGGGGGGTTGGTGGCGGGGCTCCACAAGGATGGACGTGTCAGCTGACCAATGGTGGAAGCGTAGGGGGCGGGGCTCCGCGAGGATGGACAATGTCAGTTGACCAATGGCGGAAACGTGGGGGCGGGGCTCCGCAAGGATGGACTTGTTGGCTGACCAATGGCGGATGCGTGGGGGGCGGGGGGTGGGGTGCTCCGCGAGGATGGACATGCCGGGCGACCAACGGCAGGAGTGTGGGGGCGGGGCGGTTGGAGGCGGAAGGTCATGTGATTGAACCTGCTGGAATACATCCAACCACAACTGGCAAGCCTAGGAGAGAATGTTAGGATTGGGGGGAAGAGCATTGAGAGGAAGAGAAGACTGGCCTTCCCACGCTTCTCCATGGTGGCTGTGACTGGAGAGCCCCCAAAACCCTGGATGAAAACCGGCCCTCGCACTTAAAACTTGTTCATAGAATTACAGAACCTGACAGCACAGGAGGAGGCCATTTGGCCCATCATGCCTGTGCTGGCTCTGTGATAGAGCAGTGGTGCTCAGTCCCACTCCCCCGCTTTTTGTCCGTAACCCTGTCAGTGCCTCATCCTCGAGAACCCGTCCAACTCCCCTTGAAAATCATTGCTGGAATCAGCTTCCACCAGCTGTTCAGGTCGAGCGTTCCAGACCCTGACAACTGTCAGAGTGAAAACATTTCTCCTCGTCTCCAGGCTCGATTCTCGATTGTTGCCCAGAGCGTGGTTCTGATGTAAGGGCCCTCAACCGCAGTGTCAATACTTGCGGCTTTTATATCTTACATACATCTTGCAAGTCTGTAACCAGAGGAGACAGATTTAAGATTATTGACAAAAGAAGCAGAGACGACATGAGGAAAACATATCAAATATCACGTCACTCGTCGCTTCACTGGGCATTGTGTTATAAAAACCAGAGTGCGCAGTTATATTATATTATGAAGGGTTTTGATCGCTCTTTCAAGGAGCCGGCACAGGCATGATGGGCCGAATGGCCTCCTTCTGTGCTGTATGAGTCTATGAAGTCTATGATTTTGAATCTCTGACCTCTGGTTATTGACCCACTCACCAGAGGGAATAGTTTTTCTCTCTCTACTCTTATCAAAACCTCTCACCACCCTGAAAACCTCTATTAGGTCACCTCCTAACCTTCTCTGTACCCAGGAGAACAGTCTGAACTTTTCCAACCTCTCCTCACAACTGAAGTCCCTCGCCCCTGGTTACATCCTGTGGCACAATTTTTTTTATTCGTTCCTAGGATGTGGGCGTCGCTGGCAAGGCCAGCATTTATTGCCCACACCTAATTGCCCTCGAGAAGGTGGTGGTGAGCCGCTTTCTTGAACCGCTGCAGTCCCGTGTGGTGAAGGTGCCCCCACAGTGCTGTTAGGGAGGGAGTCCCAGGATTTTGACCCAGCCATGGTGAAGGAACGGCTGATATATTTCCAAGTCAGGATGGTGTGTGACTTGGAGGGGAACTTGGAGGTGGATTTAAATGTAAAAAGTGCACAGACCAGTAAAAAAACAGGCAACGACTCTCAGTCCAAACAATAGATATATAAACTTAAAGTGTGAGAGTTTAAAAATACTCCTTTAACATCTCAAAATGTTAAAGGGCGAATTGAAAGTAAAAGAAATCGGGCGGGGTGTAAAACGAGCTGCTGACTAGCTCTTAACAAGTCTCACGCTACTGACCCAGATAGGAAAGGCTGCAGTGACTCACACTCAACACAAAAAATAAAATTTACCTCACAATAACATTCCTGGAAGTCTGCATCTACCCTGGGTCATTTGGTTCAGGGCTTCAGCCAGTTCTCCAACCTTCCGTTAGAGGTACAGCACTGCCCTGTTGGCGACCTGTAGCCTTTTTGACTCATCAGATGCTATGCCATCATCATTTGGCCAGGATCTCGATTGAGTCACACACTCTCGTCATCTGTAAGGGCAGCTCGTGGCTCTGGACATGCTTGGGCTTGTTTCTAGCTGTCTCTCTTTCCAATTTTTAGTTCACCACTGGCCCCTTGCATTATATTACATGGAATTTCCCCTGGCTGGAGAGTCTAGAACCAGGGGTCACAGTCTCAGGATAAGGGGTCAGCCATTCAGGACTGAGATGAGGAGGAATTTCTTCACTCCGAGGGAGGTGAATCTTTGGAATTCTCTACCCCAGAGGGCTGTGGAGGCTCACTCGTTGAGTATATTCAAGACTGAGATCGATATATTCCTGGACACTAAGGGAATCGAGGGATATGGGGATCGGACGGGAAAGTGGAGTTGAGGTCGATGATCAGCCATGATCTTATTGAAAGGTGGAGCAGGCTCGAGGGGCCGAATGGCCGACTCCTGCTCCTATTTCTTTAGTTCTTACGCACAGCATAGAAACAGTCCATTCGGCCCACTGCTCCGTGCCGGTGTTTATGCTCCACACGAGCCTCCTCCCGCCCCTCTTCATCTCACCCCATCAGCATATCGGTCTATTCCTTTCTCCCTCGCGTGATTATCTAGCTTCCCCTAAAATGCATCTGTGCTACTTGCCTCAAACACATTCTCACCACTCTCTGGGTAGAGATGTTACTCCTGAATTCCCTATTGGATTTATTAGTGACTATCTTATATTAATGACCCCTAGTTTTGGACTCCCCCACAAGTGGAAACATCTGGGGGAATTTTAACCCAGTACCACAGAAGAAACCCGACCCCAACCCACCTTCCAACTTCCGGTTTTGACAGGGGTGGGTTAGGGGGAGAGCGACTAACCTGCAACTAGCCCTCTCAGGTGGACGTAAAAGATCCCACGGCCACTATTTCGAAGAAGAGCAGGGGGAGTTATCCCCGGTGTCCTGGACAATATTTATCCCTCAATCAGCATCACAAAAAAAAACCCGGAATATCTGGTCATGATCATATTGCTGTTTGTGGGAGCTTGCTGTGTGCAAATTGGCTGCCGCCTTTCATACGTAACAACAGTGACAAAGTACTTCATTGGCTGTAAAGCACTTTGAGACGTCCTGAGATCATGAAAGGCGCTATATAAATGCAAGTCTTTCTTTCTTTACGTTGACCAGTTTTACATTGAACGGCTGCGAACCGGGTTTCCCGGGGCTCAGGAAAACTGACAGCTGAACAGAGGTGAGAAGGGCAGCCTCCAGCAGGTAAATGCCTTTCCAGCACTGCTTGTGGGCTAGGAGGAGCAGGAGTGCTCCCCACCCCACCCGCCCACCCAGGCTAATCTATAAATCCCCTGTCACTCACACAACGACCCCCTTGGCCCCCTCCTATTTCTCATCTACATGCTACCCCTTGGCGACATCATCCGAGAGCACAGCATCAGGTTCTACATGTATGCTGACGA
The DNA here is from genome assembly GCF_052327205.1 of Somniosus microcephalus. NCBI lineage: Eukaryota > Metazoa > Chordata > Chondrichthyes > Squaliformes > Somniosidae > Somniosus > Somniosus microcephalus. The sequence continues at coordinate 378,441,905 of NC_140988.1, read as the reverse complement.
CACCCAGCTCTACCTTGCCACCACTTCTCTCGGACCCGCCACGGTCTTTAAATTGTCAGACTGTTTGTCCGACATCCCAGAAAACCTCCCAGAAATACGAGAAAACCAAGGGTGTGACGTGAATGAGGAACTTAAAGAAATTATTATTAGTAAAAAAACAGTACTAGCAAAATTAATGGGACTAAAAGCCAATAAATCCCAAGGACCGAATGACCTACATCCTAGGGTTTTGAAAGAGGTGGCTGTAATGTATGTACCTTTAAGGGGAGAACTACTTTTTACAGCTCCTGTATACTGTAGTACCGGCAGTGACCACACCTGTATATAAACCCTGAGTAGTGATCTGTACACTTAGTTCTAGAGTAACCCTCATTCAGTAAACACCTGTTGAATCGTTCCTGCAGTCTGTTGTCTGATTATTGAAGGACACAACATTAAGATACACAGATCTAACATTGGCGACGAGGTGGATTCGAACCTACCTGCAACTCTGCATCACCTCCCAGGGATTCGCTCCTGGAGAACAGTGGAAGAAGGTCGAGTCCAGAAGCACGGGCGTCGACCACGGGCAACCGCCCAGTCATCCAGCGGAGATTTGAGCATCACAGGGGAGGCTGTCGAGAGCCAGGCTTGGCTTTCCAGTCACGGTGGTCTCGCGAAACGGGCTGGCAACAGGTACAGCGAAGACCCTTCCCGGACAGCGGCGGGCTAGAGCCCGACCGAGCGGCACAGAAAAAGGCCGAGCAGCGTCGACGGGGGAGAGAGAGAGGGCAGAGTGCACAGGGCGCAGCCGGTGTTCAGGACCGAGTGGCGTCAATGGGGGAGAGAGACGAGAGAGAGCTGAGTGCAGCCGGTGTTCAAGGGCCGAGCAGCGTCAACGGGGGAGAGAGGCGCGCAGGAAAACGCGAGGCACTGCCATTGCCATGAGAACCGCAGAGAGCGGCATTGGCAGCAGCGCAGGAGCAGCGCACGAAACCCACAGGGCGTCGCCATTTGCCACGAGGACCGCCGAGAGCGGCGTTGGCAGCAGCGCAGGAGACGCTATTTTAAGCCGCAGCGGGGAAGAAAGGAAAGCGCGGGAGACGCCATTTTAAACCGCAGTGGGAAGAAAGGAAAGCGCGGGAGACGCCATTTTAAGCCAGTCTAACCACACCCAGAAATGCCGAAGAGTGGCAGTATCACAGCGTTCGACAATGAAGTCAAAGATTGGACAACATATGTCGAACACAATGGGCCAGAAATTCGTGAACGGGGCTTGCCGCGCGTGCAAGGTCCCGATTTGCACTTACCCGACGCGCCTGCCGATCACCTCCAGGGACGCCTGGAATTCCATTTTGAATCTGAAGAATCCCGGGCAGCGTTTGACGTCACGCCGCCCAGGAGTGCAGCCAGCGCGAAGCCTGTTGCGCGCTGTGCAACTGAGACACGCCCCTTGAGGTCTCAGTTTAACAGGACACACCCCCAATGTTTCTGCCAAGCTGCTAAGCATTTTTACATGCAAAGCAGCAGTTTAAATAGGTTTTTGGAAGTTTTTTGAAGCTTTTGGTAACTTTTATAAACTTTTAAAAACGTTTACATTATTTTGAAGAATCTGAAGTAGTTTTAAACAGAATTAAAGCAATTTAAAGGCTTTTAAAAGCCCTAAAAGATTTTTTTTAATTCCATTTATTTATTTAGCAATGTCGTCGTCATATGTGTCTTCACACTGTTCCCTTTGGGGAACTGTATGAAGTGGTGGAAGGATTTATGGCCATGATTAACGCTCATTCCGTGACCGTAACCATCTTTGAACCAGCCATTAGGGCGGTTAGTCCTATGGCGGGAGGGTTTTACGGGCTCCCACAAGCTATACAAGGAGGGGGGCCACCCACACCCACGGACGCAAATATCCCACTGGATGTCAACCCAGAATTTAGAGCCGGAGCTCCGACTCCACTTGCCGGGACTGTCTGGAGCGGGGTTCGAAACCCTACCCTGATCTGGCCCAGCGGCGGGGATCCTACCGCTATGCCAAAGGCCCAATCCGATTAGCAACGTGAAATGGCTGGAATGAGCACAATTCACGGCATTAAAAGAACTCACAATTGAACTGATGATGACCTCCGCAATCTCCTCAAGGAGGTGGAGGCGCAGCGCCTGCTCATCATTGGTAATGAGAAGTCAAAGGCGCCGCAAAAAGGGCAGATGATAGCGTGGTCTTTCAAGTGGCAGCATAGGGCTCCAGTCACGGGGAGGGAAAAGGCGCAGGAAACTTATGGGTGTCACCTTTTGTGCGGAGTGGGCCTTTTGCGTAGCAGTAAGCATCCCCGCCGCTGGGCCAGAAAAAGTAGGGTTTCGAACCCCACTCCAGACAGTCCCGGCAAGTGGAGTCGGAGCTCCAACTATAAATTCTGGGTGGACATCCAGCGGGATACTTGCGTCCGTGGGTGTGGGTGGCCCCCCCCCCTCAGATGGGTTGTGGGAGCCCGTAAAACCCTCACGCCATAGGACTAACCACCCTAATGGCTGGTTCAAAGATGGTTACGGTCACGGAATGAGCGTTAATCACGGCCATAAATCCTTCCACCACTTCATACAGTTCCCGAAAGGGAACAGTGTGAGGATACGTACGACGATGACCTCTTGCGCAATGCATCTCCTTGGACCCTCAGTCGCAGATGCGAGGGGGCAAATCGTGCAATTGTTAAATTTTTCATTTTATTGACATGTAAAATGTTGGCCCAGTAATTCCCTTCCAAATGCGCAAGTGCGGTCGGGGTACTTACGCGTCTGGCCGGAGGAAATGCCGGTTTTCAGCATGCACAGTGCATGTGGGGAAAACCGGCATTTCCTGTCCTCTGAACAAAGGGGTTCAGAGGCAGAATGCGTGCGACTGCACAGGCAGCGCGTTCGCAGTAAAATTCGCCGCTTTCATTCATGCTTTCAGTGAGGTCAAGTCCTTACAACTTACACATGAAAAAAGCATGGGTACAGTTGCTCCAGAGGCTGCGGAGGAAGATATTTCTTATCGTGGAGCTTCTGAAAGTATGTATGTCTGTATATATTCCTTTGCGTGTTATGTATATATTCCTTTACTTATGTGTATGAATGTATTATTTAATTATGACTTTCAGAGAAAGTAACTTATTGGAAAATCATAATTAAAAACATACATTCATACACATAAGTAAAGGAATATAAAACATACATACATATACGTAAAGGAATATATGCGGACATACATACATAATTACTTATTACTGATGAAAAGTTTCTTTCTTAAAAGTGCTGGAAATGTTACATTACTCATTTTAGAACACTCATTTTCACATTCCATTCACACAGCCACAATTGCTCCTTTTACCTACCGTTCTGAAAACCCGTTTAAAAAAAAAAATTTAAACTTTAAAACTTACTTAAAATTTCTTAAAATAACTTCCCTCCCTTTCCCAAACAAAAATATTGCCTTTCAGAAGCTCCACGATAAAATATATCTTCCTCTGCAGCCTTGGAACAACTTTACACATGCTTTTTTCAAGTGTAACTTGTGAGGACTTACCCTCACTGAATCCATGAATGAAATCGACGAAGTTCACTGCGCAAGCGCTGCCTGTGCAGTCGCACGCGCTGTGCCTATGAACCCCTTCGTTCCAAGGTCTGGAAATGCCGGCGTTCCCCACATGCGCTGTGCATGCTGAACGCCGGCATTTCCAACGGCCAGATGCGTGAGTACCCAGACCGTACTCACGCATTTGGTCACGAATTTCTGGCCCATAGAAGTATACTGCAAGGCGAATGAAGTGCCAGATGACAAGAAAGCACTGGTATTGTTGAATTCAATGGGTGCAAAAACGTATGGCTTACTACGAAACCTAGTAACCCCAGAGAAGCCAGTAGCAAAGGATTTTGAAAACATAGTGTCAATCCTACAGGACCACTTAAACCCCACACCGCTGCTGATAGCAGAAAGATTTAAGTTTCACAAAAGGAACCAGCATAAAGATGAAAGTAATGCTGAGTATTTAACGGAACTGCGCAAGCTATCGAAACACTGCCAGTTTGGAACGGGACTAGCAGATACTTTAAGGGACAAGTTTGTGTGTGGGCTTCAAAGTGAAGGAACCCAGAAACGGCTTCTATCAGAAAAGGATCTTACGCTGGACAAGGCTTTCAGCATTGCAGTATCACACGAAGCAGCAGCACGGGGCGCTGCAGAGATACAACGGAGACCGCAAGAATATGGCACAAATGAAATGTCATACGGAACAGTGAAGTGCTATCGCTGCGGCAGAACAACACACGACCATAATGATTGCTAGCTCAAGGACAAAGTGTGCAGACAGTGTGGAAAAGTAGGACACATAGCAAGACTCTGCAGGTCGGGAAAGAAAACCAGCAGCAAGAAATCTCCACAGGAGAAGTACAAGAAGGTACATAAGGTGACGGAGAGTAGTTCAGATGAACAGAAGAGTGATACAGACTCCGGAAGCAAGGAGCTGGGTTGTCTGAAACTACATAATGTGATCAAAACGGAGGATCACCAAACTATCTGGGTCACGCTCAAGATAGCAGGAGTCCAAGTGAAAATGGAATTGGACACAGGATCAGCCCTAACAGTCATAAACCGAAGGGACTACAAGCGGCTATTCTCACATATACCCTTGAGAGATACAAAGATTGTCTTGAAGACGTACACGGGGCAAAAAGTCTACCCCAAAGGAAAAATAAGGGTGAACATTATATATAGCGGCAAGGAAACACCAAAAATGGACCTATATGTATTGCCAGATGGAGGACCACCACTACTAGGACGAGAATGGATCCGGAAGATACAGCTAGATTGGCATTCCATACAGGCACTGACTGTGGCTGACAAAAAGGATGACGACGTCACACCTGGGCGACTGTCAAAGATCCTAACTAATGCGAAAGAAGTGTTCCAGCAAGGACTCGGAACACTAAAAGGCATGACAGCGATGATTAAAATTGAAGAAAACGCAAGCCCAAATTTTGTAAGGCCAGACTGGTACCTTATGCGATCCGCCCAGCCATCGAAGCAGAGCTGGAGAGTCTGGAACGTTCAGGTGTACTGTCCAAGGTAGATTGGAGCGAGTGGGCTACACCCATCGTCCCTGTGATGAAAAAGTCGTTGAGCAGCACGCCTGGGGAACCAAGGAAGGTTCGCATCTGTGGGGACTTTAAGGTAACAGTGAACCCGGTCCTTCACACCGTACAATATCCACTTCCGCGGATTGAAGATACTTTCGCCTCGCTATCTGGAGGGAAACGCTTCACTAAGATTGATCTGGCCCAGGCGTATCTGCAAATGGAGGTAGAAGAAGCATCAAAACAATACCTCATAATCAACTCCCATAAAGGTCTCTACCAATACAACCGGCTGGTATTCGGGGTAGCGTCAGCTCCAGCTATTTGGCAGAGGGCAATGGAACAAGTCCTGCAAGGGATCCCAGGGACCCAGTGTTATTTGGACGACATCCTGGTCATGGGCGAAAATGACAGCGATCACCTTGCCAACCTGGAGCAGGTGCTCACTAGATTGCAGGAATATGGGCTCCGAGCTAACCGCCCCAAATGCGAGTTTTTTAGAAAACAGATCTCGCATTGTGGCCACGTTATCGATAAAGAGGGGTTACATAAGTCCCCAGAGAAGATTGAGGCAGTAGTCAAGGCTCCAGCACCGGAAAATGTGTCGTAACTGAGGTCGTTCCTCGGGCTGGTAAACTACTACCATAAGTTCTTGCCAAATTTGTCTACAATGCTACACCCACTGAACACCCTACTGCAAACTGGAGTGCCATGGAAGTGGAGTGACGAATGTAGATGAGCTTTCCAGAAGAGCAAAACACTAATCACATCGAAAGAGGTATTGGCCCATTACAACCCGGCATTACCAATTCGGTTGGCATGTGATGCGTCACCCTGTGGCATTGGAGCGGTGCTGTCGCACAAATTCTCAGACGGCTCGGAGAGGCCAATAGCCTTTGCGTCACGATCACTAACCTCAGCCGAGCGTAACTACGCCCAGATTGAGAGGGAGGCCCTCAGCCTAGTGTGGGGAGTGAAAAAGTTCAATCACGATCTGCACGGGCAGAAGTTCACCTTGCTGACTGACCACCAGCCACTTGTCTCCATCTTTAATCCAAAGAAGGGCATTCCGGTGATGACTGCGCAACGGCTATGTAGGATTCGCAAAATTGGATTTCATATTAATAAGGATCAATGGGCAGAAGAGGCCATGATTTTAAAGACTGTTTTAAAAGAAGCCCAGAAAAAGGGGCATACAAAATGGCCGCTGTATCATGTGACCAGCTTATTGGGACACTTTAAAATGGTTCCTGCACAACCTCAGACAACTATGTGGATTGAACCCATAGCAAGTTCTGGAAGCTGTTTCTGAGAGAACAAAGCCAGACCCACAGCCATGCATATGGATTAGATGCAGATCCACTCAAGATCTGGCTGGAGACAGAGGCCATCTAAATGTTGACCCAGATGAAAGAGACAATAACTTATTCATGAAGACAACACCAAGGGCTCGGTAACAGGATCAGCACGAAATTTAACAACAATGAAAGGCATTTCAAACCAGAGATGGGCCTGTTACCAGCCGCTTAAAATAATTTAAAATATAATACTCTAATAACTGCCCCGCTGTGCTCAAAGCCCACCAAAAGTTAAAACAAAGACTCACCTGATTTTGGGGGGGAAGTGAAGCCTCAGGAAGAAAGGTATAACTGAAGAGACTTTTCAGCAGTTGAGACAAGCAGAAGCACCGGGTTGGAAGCGACACTCGAGGCAAGCTGAACAAGCAGCTTGGAGGACACGGCAGTGGGACACGGCTCGACAGGGGCAACGACCCCAGGGACAGCTTGGACGAGTTGAGACACAGGACCAGGACGCAGCACCCCGGAACGCAACTTGAGGAGGAAGACACAGCTTGGGAGAAGACTTTGGAGGAAGCTTGAATCAACAAGCTCGGACAGTCACAAAGAGAGCGGAGAAAAAGGACAGTTTAAAATCGGACAGTCGTTGCAGCCCCAGCAGCCTCGTTTTCAAAACCTTGCACTTCCTAGTGGGATTGGTGAGCATGTTTCTGGCCCTTCACAATCAGATCTAGTTAGGTTTAATAAGGGGGTGGATTTAAGGGTACAATTAACATGAGTTGTTGTCTCTCGATGTTCCATGTGTTTCTGTATTTCATGATGATCTTTGTAGAGTATAAGATGCCTATATTTGCCTTAGTTAGTATAATGTCGTTATGATTTGTTTGTATTTGTTTTTCCCTCCCATGTACCGTGCTCTTGTCTTTGTTGCATTTGTTTTGATATTTTTCCATTTGCAATAAAATTATTTTTATTCATCAAACTTGGTCTACAAGAGTCTTCTCTGCATTGCAGTTCCTGCACCTAAGTCCAGATTACAGAATCTAAGGGGTGAGTGGGTCGAACCACTCAAAGTTTTACTGTGCAAGAGAGAGAGGCCTCTAGAGAGAGAAACCTCAGGGAAACCTCTCGAGGAAAACCCCTTACAGCTACAAAGATGGTCCCTTTTTCTAGGGGCGCACCAATATCAAATCGAGTATAAGGGCACGAAACAGCATGGAAACGCTGATGGGCTATCACGCCTGCCACTGCCTACTGCGGAGGAAGCACCAGCAGTGGATCCTGTTGAAATATTTCATTCGACTATAATTGAATGCTTGCCAGTAACTAACGCTGGTATAGAGAAGGAGACCCGAAATGACCCGACACTGTCTCGGGTATATGATTTGACGGTGAAGGGATGGCCAGCACATGGCGACTCACTGTTGCCAGCATTCTCATCCAGAAGAGAACAGCTGTCAGTATGCCAGGGGACCTTGATGTGTGGATCCTGAGTGGTAATTCCACCCAAGTTAAGGGAGAGAGTGCTCAATGAGCTTCACGAAGGTCATCTGGGAGGGGTGAAAATGAAAAGCCTTGCTAGGGCTTATGTGTGGTGGCCGGGGATCGATCAGCAAATCGAGGACCTGACAAAGAGCTGCTCAGGATGCCAGAAGGTCCAAAATGCACCAGCACATGCCCCTCTACACCCATGGGAGTGGCCCTCATCTCCATGGCAATGGGTGCATATTGATTTTGCTGGTCCATTCATGGACTCAATGTTTTTAATAGGCGTGGATGCGCACTCGAAATGGCCTGAGGTCATCAAAATGTTCTCCACCACCACGGAGAAAACTATTGCAGTCCTACGGACCATTTTTGCCAGGAACGGCTTGCCAGAGCAGATTTGCTCTGATAACGGACCACAGTTTGTGTCCGAAGAGTTTCGAAGATTTATGAAAAGGAATGGGGTAAGGCATTACACATCCGCCCCATATCATCCAGCCACAAATGGATTGGCTGAGAGGTTCGTACAAACCTGTAAGAAGGCAATAAAGGCTATGTACAATGACAACATTCCGCTGCAGCACAAGGTGGACAATTTCCTGTTCGCCTACCGGAATGCGACACATGCAGTCACCAACCAGGCCCCAGCCATTATGTTCTTTAACCGAAGGTTAAGATCTCACCTGGATTTGCTCAGACCAAACGTATGAAGAGATGTTGAGAGTAAGCAATTCCAGCACATCCATGAGAAGCCAACAAGGAGCTTCAAATTAGGGCAACCAGTCTTGGCCCGTGACTACCGAACAGAAAAGTGGCAGCCAGGAACGATATGCACACGGCAGGGCCCGCTAATGTACACAGTGGACGTTGGGGAGAGCATCGTGAGACGCCATGCTGACCAGATCCTAAAGTCACAGGAACAAGTCAACCCCACGCCTCGCCCATATGTACCTGGGGAAGAACCCGACGTACAGGTAGCATCTACCCCAGAAACAGTAGCATCGGAAGCTGATGAACCAACCGACGACAGGGAGCCAGAATCGCCTCCGCACTGTCCCCTTTAACACACACTGACCCCTTGAGTTACTGTCTCCTTTAACACACACTGAGCCCTAGAGTTACTGTCTCCTTTAACACACACACTGACCCTAGAGTTACTGTCTCCTTTAACACACACACTGACCCCTAGAGTTACTGTCTCCTTTAACACTCACACACTGACCCCTGGTGTTACGGTTTTGTTTAATGCTCTCATACTGACCCCTGGAGGCCCCCTGTTAGGATACGGCAGCTGTGTTTTGGTGAGCTGAATTTTACGGAGGATGGCAGGTGGGAGTCCAGCCAGGGGAGTGTTGGAATAGTCAAGTCTAGAGGTAACAAAGGCGTGGATGAGGGTTATAGCAGCGGATGAGCTGAGGCAGAGGGTGGAAACGAACAATATTACAGAGGTGGAAGAAGGCGGTCTTGGTGTTGGAGAGGAAATGGGGTCTGAAACTCAGCTTAGGGTCAAATAGGATGGGGAGGTTGCGAACGGTCTGGTTCAACCTGAGACAGTGGCCAGGGAGTCGGTGGCTAGAGAATGGATTTCGGGCGGGGTCCTGAAAACAATAGGGGAAATTTTAACCCCTAAGAGCTGGTGGGTTGGGGGCGAGTGGGTAGTAATTGCTCTAACCCGTCCACTTCGAGTTTAGAAAGAAAGGAAAAAGGACTTGCATTTCTATAGTGGTGTACCCTTCAATCACCTCTAACACCCCCTCCCTCCCCACGTCGGCCTCCTGCACTGTTCCAATGAAACTCAATGGAAGCTCGAGGAATAGCACCTCATCTTTCGATTAGGCACTTTATAGCCTTCTGGTCTCAACATCGAGTTTGATAACCGATAACAGAGGCTTACCAATCTCACAGACCGGCGGTGGTGTTCCGGAGCCACGTCATGATTCAAAAAGTGACGCGGGCAAGAAGAATCAGCTGATTGGGTGAGTACGGCCAGGTGAGTATTTATACGACTCTATAGTTTGATAGCTAACGTTAATAGTTTATAAAGTTTAGAAGATCTTAATTTCTGTGGTTATAGTTTCTAAGGTCTTTGTTGTGTAGCGGGGAGTGCTAGTAAACAAGGGCCCTTGAGTATATCATTTAATTGTAGGGTAATTTGTGGTATTGATTTGATTTAATATAATTTGAATTAATTAAAGGATAAGTCATGACAGCACAGCTCAGCCCCGCGGCATGCTCCTCCTGCACTTTGTGGGAAATCAGGGACACTTCCTGTGTCCCTGATGACCATGTGTGCGGGAAGTGTACCCAGCTGCAGCTACTGGCAGACTGCATTGCGGCGCTAGAGCTGTGAATGGAGAGATACTGGAGCATTCACGATGCTGAGGACATCGTAGATAGCACGTTTAATGAGTTGGTCACACCGCAGGATCAGGCTGCACAGGCAGGAAGGGAATGGGTGACCGCCAGGCAGAGTAGTAGGCGCAGGCAGGTAGTGCAGGGGTCCCCTGTGGCCATTCCCCTCTCAAACAGATATACCAATTTGGATATTGTTGAGGGAGATGGCTTATCGGGGGAAGGCAGCAGCAGCCAACTTCCTGGCACCATGGGTGGTCCTGCTGCACAGGACAGGAGGAAAAAGAGCGGGAGAGCTATAGTGATAGGGGATTCTATTGTAAGGGGAATAGATAGGTGTTTCTGCAGCCGCAAACGAGACTCCAGGATGGTATGTTGCCTCCCTGGTGCAAGGGTCAAGGATGTCTCATGGCGGCTGCAGGACATTCTGGAGGGGGAGGGTGGGCAGCCAGTTGTCGTGGTGCATATAGGTGCCAACGATATAGGTAAAAAATGGGATGAGGTCTTAAAAGCTGAATATAGGGAGTTAGGAGGTAAATTAAAAAATAGGACCTCAAAGGTAGTAATCTCAGGATTGCTACCAGTGCCACGTGCTAGTCAGAGTAGAATTAGAAGGATATTTCAGATGAATATGTGGCTAGAGGAATGGTGCAAGGGGGAGGGATTCAAATTCCTGGGACATTGGAACCGGTTCTGGGGGAGGTGGGACAGTACAAGCTGGACGGTTTGCACCTGGGCGGGACCGGGACCGATGTCCTAGGGGGAGTGTTTGCTAGTGCTGTTGGGGAGGGTTTAAACTAAAATGGCAGGGGGTTGCAGGGAGACAGAGGAAAGGGATGCAAGGATAGAAACAAAAGACAGGAAGAAGAAAAGCAAAAGTGGAAGACAGAGAAATCAAGGGTGTAAATCAAACAGGGCTACAGTAAATAATAATTCTAAAAGGACTAAGAGTGTTAAAAAATCAAGCCTGAAGGCTTTGTGTCTTAATGCGAGGACCATTTGTAATAAGGTGAATCAATTAGCTGTGCAAATAGAGGTAAACAGATATGATATAATTGGGATTACGGAGACATGGCTCCAGGGTGACCAAGGCTGGGAATTCAACATCCAGGGGTATTCAATATTCAGGAAGGACAGGAAAAAAGGAAAAGGAGGTGGGGTAGCATTGCTGGTTAAAGAGGAGACTAACACAATAGTAAGGAAGGATATTAGCTCTGATGATGTGGAATCTGTATGGGCAGAGCTGAGAAATACCAAGGGGCAGAAAATGGTAGTGGGAGTTGTATACAGACCCCCAAACAGTAATGCTGAGGTTGGGGATGGCATTAAATGGGAAATTAGAGCCATGTGCAATAAGGGCACAGCAGTTATCATGGGTGACTTTAATGTACATATAGATTGGGCTAACCAAATTAGTAACAATACTGTGGAGGAGGAATTCCTAGAGTGAATATGGGATGGTTTCCTGGACCAATATGTCGAGGAACCAACTAGAGATCAGGCCATCTTAGACTGGGTATTATACAATGAGAAAGGATTAATTAGCAATCTTGTTGTGCGAGGCCCCTTGGGTCGGAGCGATCATAATATGATAGCATTCTTCATTAAGATGGAGAGTGAAGTAGTTGACTCAGAGACTAGGGTCCTGAATTTAAATAAAGGAAACTATGATGGTATGAGGCATGAGTTGGCTAGGATGGATTGGGGAACGTTACTTAAAGTGTTGACGGTGGATAGGCAATGGCAAATATTTAAAGATCGCATGGATGAACGACAGAAATTGTTCATCCCTGTTTGGCATAAAAATAAAACAAAAAGGTGACTGAACCGTGGCTACAAGGGAAATTAGGGATAGCATAAGATCCAAGGAGAGGACATATAATTTGGCCAGAAAAAGCAGCAAACCTGAAGATTGGGAGCAGTTTAGGATTCAGCAAAGGAGGACAAAGGGATTCATTAAGAGGAGGAAAATAGATTATGAGAGCAAGCTTTCAGGGAACATAAAAACTGACTGTAAAAGCTTCTATAGATCTGTGAAGAGAAAAAGATTGGTGAAGTCAAGTGTAGGCCCCTTGCAGTCAGTATCAGGGAAATTTCTAATGGGGAACAAAGAAATGGCAGACCAATTAAATACATACTTTGGTTCTGTCTTCACAAAGGAGGACACAAATAACCTCCCAGAGATGTCGGGGAATATAGGGTCTAATGAGAGGGAGGAACTGAATGAAATCAGTATTTGTAGGGAAATGGTGTTAGGGAAAATGACGGGATTGAAGGCCGATAAATCCCCAGGGCCTGATAATCTACATCCTAGGGTGCTTAAGGAAGTGGCCCTAGAAATAGTAGATGCAGTGCTGGTCATCTTCCAAAATTCTATCGACTCTGGCACAGCTCCCATGGAGTGCAGGATAGCTAATGTAACCCCACTATTTAAAAAGGTGGTCGAGAGAAAACTGGGAATTATAGACCGGTAAGACTGACATTGGTAGTGGGGAAAATACTAGAGTCCATTATAAAAAATGTAATAGCAGAGCACTTGGAAAACAGTGACAGGATCTGACAAAGTCAACATGGATTTAGAAAAGGTAAATCATGCTTGACTAATCTACTAATTCACTAGACTGATACCTGGGATGGCAGGAATGATGTATGAAGAGAGATTGGGCTTGTACTCGCTGGAGTTTAGAAGAATGAGAGGGGATCTCATTGAAACTTATAAAATTCTAACAGGACTAGACAGACTAGATGCAGGAAGGATGTTCCCGATGGCGGGGGTGTCCAGAACCAGGGGTCACAGTTTAAGGATAAGGGGTAAGCCATTTCGGACTGAGATGAGGAGGAATTTCTTCACCCAGAGGGTGGTGAACTTGTGAACCTGTGGAATTCTCTACCACTTGTGAACCTGTGGAATTTATTAAATATATTCAAGAAGGAGTTAGATATATTTATTAAGGCTAAAGGGATCAAGGGATATGGGGAGAAAGCAGGGACAGGGTACTGAATTTGGATGATCAGCCATGATCTCATTAAATGGCGGAACAGGCTCGAGGGGCCGAATGGCCTACTCCTGCTCCTATCTTCTATGTTTCTATGTTTCTATGAAACATTTGTCGAAAACATACAAGACTGCTTCCTGACTCAACATGTTAATGAGGTAATTAGGGATAATCATATATTGGATCTGGTGTTTAGTAGTGAGCCTGACCTCGTATCATTGGGGGAACATCTGGCCAACGGTGACCACAACATTATACGGTTCCAATTGATTAGTAGAACTAAAGGTACTGAGAACCTGCAACTCGCACCAGATTTCACAAGAGCAAACTGCACCAAAATGGCAGATGATCTGGAACGGGTAAATTGGCTAACCTTACTGGGTGGTGATGCGACCAATGTAGAATACAAATGGAAAGCTTTTAAGAACAAGATAAAAAATGGGGGAAACAAATATGTACCCAAAGTCAAAAGAAGGAAATATGGTAAGAGAAAGCCAAGGTGGCCGACTGGTTATGTACAAAGAAAAATAAGATCTAAACAGACATAGTCATCAAGTCATAACGGCACAGAAGGAGGCCATTCGGCCCATCGAGTCCATGCCGGCTCTCTGTTGAGCAATCCAGTCAGTCCCATTCCCCCGCTCTATCCCCGTAGCCCTGCAAGTTTATTTCCCTCAAGTGCCTATCCAGTCTCCCCTTGAAAACATTGAGTGTCTCCGCTTCCACCACTTCCGTCAGCAGCAAATTCCAGGTCCTCACCACTCACTGTGTAAAAAAGTTTTTCCTCACATCCCCCCTGTATCTCTTGCCCAAACTCTTAAATCTGTGTCCCCTAGTCCTTGTACCATCAACTAGTGGGAACAGCCTTTCCCCATCTAGCCTATCCAAACCCGTCATAATCTTGTACACCTCTATCAAATCACCCCTCAACCTCCTTTGCTCTAATGAAAACTGTTAAGTCCGTGAATGATTGAGACACGGACTAGCAGGAGAGAAACAAAGAGATCTTTACTGGTGAAAGGCATAAACGAATCTAACCAACAGAGGCTCTCTAGCGCCTTTTATACAGGGGTGGTCACTGCCGGTACTGCAGTCTGAGACCAGTTATTCTCTTAAAGGTACATACAAAACAATTCCTCCCCTTTTAGATAAACAGTACATAACATTCATTTAACAACTAATGACAACGAATTACAATCACAATTACTGTTGCTAGATACATTGGTTAAGTTTAAGCAATTATAAGTTCAGTCTTTGAGGAGGCTTCCTGATTCTGTCTGGATAATGCCTCTTTGGAGTATCAGGTTCTTCTGGCAATGTTGAGTCGGAATCAATGTCGTTGTTTGGTTCATCTGCTTCCAATATTACCGGTTCTGCGGCAGCTGCAATTGGAACATCGATTTCATTACCAGGTGTATCAGATCGTGGTGTGGAGTTGACGTTTTCCAGTGACTCTAGAATCTGGTCAGCATGGCATCTTACAATGCTCTCCCCAACGTCCACGGTATACATGAGAGGTCCTTGTCGTGTACAAATCGTTCCTGGCTGCCATTTCTCAGTGCGGTAGTCCCGGGCCAAAACTGGTTGACCTATCTTAAAACTCCTGGTCGGCCTGTCATTCATATTCTGAAACTGCCTGTTCTCCACATCTCTTCGGACGTTTGGCTTAACCAAATCCAAGCGGCATCGTAGTCTTCGATTGAAGAACATCATGGCTGGAGTTTGGTTGGTAACCGTATGTATCGCATTCCGGTAGGCAAACAAGAAGTTGTCCACCTTGTGTTGTAGGGGTATATCTTCATTACACATTGCCTTGATAGCCTTCTTGAATGTTTGGACAAACCTCTCGGCCAATCCATTAGTGGCTGGATGATATGGGGCAGATGTGTAATGCTTAACACCATTGTTCTTTAAGAACCTCCGGAACTCTTCAGACACAAACTGTGGTCCATTGTCAGAACAAATCTGTTCAGGCAGCCCATTCCTGGCGAATATGGTTCGTAAAACTGCGATAGTTTTTTCCGTGGTGGTTGAGAACATTTTTATTACCTCTGGCCACTTTGAATGTGCATCCACCGCAATTAAAAACATCGAGTCCATCAAGGGACCAGCAAAATCAATGTGCACCCTTTGCCATGGAGATGAGGGCCACTCCCATGGATGCAGAGGAGCTTGTGGTGGGGCGTTTTGGACCTTCTGGCATCCTGCACAGCTCTTGGTCATCTCTTCGATTTCTCTATCGATTCCCGGCCACCACACAAACGCTCTGGCTAAGCTCTTCATTTTTACCCCACCCAGATGACCCTCATGAAGCTCATTGAGCACTCTACCCGTCAACTTAGGTGGAATTACTACTCTGGATCCACACATCAAGGTTCCTCTGCACACTGACAGCTGTTCTCTTCTTGGCGAAAATGCTGGCAGCAGTGGTTCGCCATGTGCTGGCCATCCCTTCACCGTTAAATCATAGACCCGTGATAGTGTCGGGTCATTCCGTGTTTCCTTTTCTATGTTTGCATTCGTCACAGGGAGACATTCGACTATGGTCGAGTGGAATAACTCCATTGGATCCACTGCAAGGTCTTCTTCTTTCACTGTCGGCAACGGTAGACGTGACAATCCATCAGCATTTCCATGCTGTTTAGTTCCCCTGTACTCGATGTCATATTGGTGTGCCCCTAGGAAAAGGGACCATCTCTGCAGCCGTTGTGCTGTCATTATCGGTACACCCTTCTGAGGGTTGAAAATGGAGACAAGAGGTTGATGATCAGTTAGTAGAGTAAATTTTTGACCGTGCAGATAGTGATTGAACTTCTTCACCCCCCACACTAGGCTGAGGGCCTCTCTGTCAATCTGGGCGTAGTTACGCTCGGCAGAAGTTAACGAGCGTGACGCAAAAGCTATCGGCCTCTCCAAACCATCAAGGAATTTATGTGACAGTACCGCCCCAATGCCGTAGGGAGACGCATCACACGCCAGCCTGATTGGCAGTGCTGGGTTGTAGTGAGCCAATACTTCCTTCGAAGTGATTAAGTCCTTACTCTTCTGAAAAGCACATTTACAATCATCGCTCCATTTCCATGCTACCCCCGTTCGTAGCAGGGCATTCAGTGGATGCAGAATTGTCGACAAATTCGGCAAAAACTTATGATAGTACTTCACCAACCCGAGGAATGACCTCAGTTGCGACACATTTTCAGGCGCTGGGGCCTTAACAACCGTTTCAATTTTGTCAGGGGACTTATGTAACCCCTCTTCATCAATCACATGGCCACAATACGATATCTGTTTCTTAAAAAATTCGCACTTGGGGCGGTTGGCTCGCAGCCCATGTTCCCGTAGTCTAGTGAGCACCTGTTCTAGGTTGTTAAGGTGTTCACTGTCATCTTCACCTGTTACAATGATGTCGTCCAAGTAACACTGAGTCCCCGGAATCCCTTGCAGGACTTGTTCCATCGCTCTTTGCCATATCGCCGGAGCCGATGCTACTCCGAATACCAATCGATGATACTGGTAAAGACCTTTGTGAGTGTTTATCGTGAGATACTTCCTAGAGGACTCTTCAACCTCCATCTGCAAATATGCTTGTGCTAGGTCAATTTTTGTAAAACGCTTTGCTCCAGACAGTGAGGCGAAGATGTCTTCTATCCTTGGAAGAGGATATTGTACTGTGTGAAGGACAGGATTCACCGTCACCTTGAAATCCCCACAGATGCGAATCTTCCTTGGCTCTCCGGACTTATTGCTTAACGTTTTCTTCATGACAGGAACGATGGGTGTCGCCCACTCGCTCCAGTCGACCTTAGACAACACGCCCGCCTTCTCCAGATTCTCCAGCTCTGCCTCGACGGCTGGACGAATTGCATATGGTACCGGTCTCGCTTTGAAAAACTTGGGAACTGCATTCTCTTCTATTTTTAATGAGGCGGTTACGCCTTTAAGCGTGCCCAGTTCTTGTTGAAATACCTCTTTGGCGTTAGCTAAGATTGTTGACAATCGTCCAGGAGTGACGTCTTCATCTTTTTTACCGTCCACCGTCATTGCATGAATGGAATGCCAATCTAAGTTTATCTTCCTGATCCATTCCCGTCCCAATAACGGTGGTCCACCATTTGGCAGTATGTAGAGATACAATTTCCGTATTTTCTTGCCATTGTATTCGACAGGCACCCTTATTTTTCCTCTGGGGTATACTTTTTGCCCCGTATACGTCGTCAAGACGATGGATGTCTCTCTCAAGGGTATGTGTGAAAATAGCCGCTCATAGTCCCGTCGATTCATGACGGTTAGCGCTGATCCTGTATCCAATTCCATTTTAACTTGGGACCCTGCTATCGTGAGGGTGACCCAAATGGTACGGTGATCCTCTTTTGCGATTACATTGTGAAGTTTGAGACAGCTTAATCTCCTGTTCTCGGATTCACTATCGCTCATCTGGTCTTCGGAACTACTGTCCGTCATCTTTTGTACTTTCTTGTACGGTTCCTTCGTAGCCTTTTTGTTGTCGCTGGTCTTCTTCCCAGACCTACAAACTCGTGCAATGTGTCCAATCTTCCCGCATTGTCTGCATATTTTGTCTTTGGACCAGCAGTCCTTCTGGTCATGGTTAGTTCTGCCGCAGCGATAACATTTTGCAAATCCCCGTGTCATTTCGTGGGTGCCGTATTCCTGTGGTTTTTGTTGAAGTTCTGCAGCTCCCCTGGTTGCTGCTTCATACGATACTGCCACGCTGAAAGCCTTATCTAGCGTCAGCTCTTTTTCTGCGAGTAACTTCGTCTGTGTTCCTTCACTCAGGAGTCCACAGACAAATTTGTCCCGTAGGGTATCTGCCAGTCCTGCTCCGAACTGGCAGTGCTTTGATAGCTTGCGTAGTTCCGTAAGATACTCAGCATTGCTCTCATCTTTGTGCTGAGTTCTCCTGTGGAATTTAAATCTTTCTGCTATCAACAGCGGTGCAGGGTTTAAGTGCTCCTGTAGAACAGCAACAATTTCGTTAAAACTCTTCGCCTTCGGTTTGGCTGGAGTAATCAGGTCCCGCAATAGGCCGTACGTTCTAGCGCCCATTAAGTTTAACAATATCGATGCCTTTTTCCCCTCCGTTATATCGTTAGCCTCGAAATATACCTCGACCCTTTCCACATACGTGATCCAGTCCTCTAATGTATTATCAAAAGCAGTGATACAGCCAGTCTTTGGCATCTTGCAAATCTAAAATGGCGCCACCCGCACTTTGCCTTCTTCTCCGATTTAACAAAATGGCGCCTCTCGCGCTTTTCCTTCTTCCCCGCTGTTGTTAGCGCTGCTTTCCACGGTTTTTTTGTGCGTTAAATATTAATTCATTTTCCTTTATTATCTTCCCGTCGTGGAGCGGACCCTCTGGGACACTTCCCTCCCTCTTCTGAGGTCCGAACGCTGCCCAGCTTTGAAACACCGGCCGCGCCCTGTATGCTCCACCCTCTCTCTCTCTCCTTGCTGCTTCCCGACTCGCTGCCCGGCCCCGTTGCAGCCCAGGAAGGATCAGAGCACTACCTGCCACCAACCCAATTAGCTGGGAAACCACGGACCGAGGAACCCAGCCTGGCTCTGGACAGTCTCTTCTGGAAGTTTTGAACTCGATGGTTGACGGTCGACGCCCGTTTCTCGAGTTTCAATGGCCTATTTTTTTTTTTTTTTCTTTCTTCTGGCTCCGACCTTCAACAACGTCGTCGGAGCTGTTGCTGAGTTGCAGGTAAGTTCGTTTCTAACTCGTCGCCAGTGTTAAGTCCGTGAATGATTGAGACACGGACTAGCAGGAGAGAAACAAAGAGATCTTTACTGGTGAAAGGCTTAAACGAATCTAACCAACAGAGGCTCTCTAGCGCCTTTCATACAGGGGTGGTCACTGCCGGTACTGCAGTCTGAGACCAGTTATTCTCTTAAAGGTACATACACAACAAAAACAAATCCAGCTTCTCCAACCTGTCCTTGTAGCTAAGATCCCCCATCCCCGGAACCATTCTGGTAAATCTCCTCTGCACCCTCTCAAGGGCCTTCACATCCTCCCTAAAGTCTGGTGACCAGAACTGGATGCAATACTCCAGTTGTGGCCTAACCAGCGCTTTATAAAGGTTCAGCATAACTTCTCTACTTTTGTACTCAATACCTCTATTTATGAAACCCAAGATCCCATATTTTTTGCTAACCACCCTCTCAATATGCCCTGCCACCTTGAGAGAGTGGTTAGCAAAGCATATGGGACATGTTTCTATAAAGTAAAGACATTTAAAACTCAACTAAATAGTTGAGTACAAGGCACCACTAAAGAAGGCTGCTATAAGATCAGCAAAAGGGCTAATGGGAAAGAGGACAAAGACAGTTCTGGAAGTAATGGGGAAAGCTTTTTCAGTTACCTGAAGAGCCCAAGAACCGTCAAAGGCAGTACTGGACCTAATTGTAGGGAATATAGCCGGGCTACTGGTCGAAGTATCAGCAGGAGAGCATTTTGGTGACAGTGACCATAATTTGGTGAGATTTAAGGTAGTCATGGAAAAGGACAAAGAGTGACCGGAAATAAAGGTTCTAAATTGGGGGAAGGCCGATTTTAATATGATAAGGCAGGATCTGGCCAAAGTGGACTGGGATCAGCTACTTGTAGGAAAATCCACATCAGAGCAAGGGGTGTCTATCAGAAAGGAAATAGAGAGAGTACAGCGCCAACATGTTCCCGTAAAGGTCAAGGGTGGGGCCAACAAGCCCAGGGAACCCTGGATGTCCAGGGATATACAAGAATGGATTAGGAAAAAGGGAGGCTTTTGGCAGATACAAAGGACTAAAAACAGTGGAAGCCCTAGAGGAGTATAGAAAGTGCAGGGGGTTACTTAAAAAATAAATTCGGAGAGCGAAGAGGGGGCATGAAAAAACACTGGCGGGCAAAATAAAGGAAAATCCCAAGGTGTTTTATAAGTATATTAAGGGCAAGAGGATAACCAGGGAA
Organism: Somniosus microcephalus; assembly: GCF_052327205.1. Classification (NCBI taxonomy): domain Eukaryota; kingdom Metazoa; phylum Chordata; class Chondrichthyes; order Squaliformes; family Somniosidae; genus Somniosus; species Somniosus microcephalus. The sequence goes on along the minus strand of NC_140988.1, from coordinate 378,421,716 downwards.
AGAGTAGGGCTCATTAGGGACCAAAGTGGCAATCTGTGTGTAGAGCCGGAAGATGTAGGTGAGGTTTTAAATGAATATTTTGCATCTGTGTTCACTGTGGAGAAGGACGATGTAGGCATAGAAATCAGGCAGGGGGATTGTGATATACTTGAACAAATTAGTATTGAGAGGGAGAAGGTACTAGCGGTTTTAGCAGGCTTAAAAGTGAATAAATCCCCAGGCCCAGATGAGATGTATCCCAGGCTGCTGTGTGAGGCAGGGGAGGAGATTCCAAGGGCTCTGACACAAATTTTCAGAACCTTTCTGGCCACAGGGGAGGTGCCAGAGGACTGGAGAATAGCTAACATAGTATCATTATTCAAGAAGGGTAGTCAAGATAAACCAGGGAATTACAGGCTAGTGAGCCTAACATCAGTGGTAGGGAAATTATTGGAAAACATCCTGAGGGACAGAATTAGTCTCCACTTGGAGAGGCAAGGATTAATCAAGGATAGTTAGCATGGCTTTATCAGGGGGTGATCATGTCTAACCAATTTGATTGAATTTTTCGAGGGGGTGACTAGATGAGTGGATGAGGGTAGTGCAGTTGATGTCGTCTACATGGACTTCAGTAAGGCTTTTCACAAAGTCCCACATGGGAGACTGGTCAAGAAGGTAAGAGCCCATGGGATCCAGGGCAATTTGGCACATTGGATCCAAAATTGGCTTAGTGGTAGGAGGCAGAGGGTGATGGTCGAAGGTTGTTTTTGTGACTGGAAGCCTGTGTCCAGTGGTGTACCGCAGGGATCGGTGCTGGGTCCTTTGCTGTTTGTACTGTACATTAATGATTTAGATATGAATGTAGGAGGTATGATCAGTAAGTTCGCAGATGACACGAACATTAGTGGAGTGGTAAATAGCGAGGAGGGAAGCCTCAGACTACAGGACGATATAGACGGGTTGGTTAGATGGGCAGAACAGTGGCAAATGGAATTTAACCCTGAAAAGTGTAAGGTGATGCATTTTGGGAGGACTAACGAGGCAAGGGAATACACAATAAATGGTAGAACCCTAGAAAGGACAAAGGATCAGAGGGACCTTGGTGTGCATGTACATAGATCCCTGAAGGCAGCAGGACAGGTAGGTAAGGTGGTTAAAAAGGCAAATGGGATTCTTGCTTTCATTAGCCGAGGCATAGAATATAAGAGCAGGGAGGTTACGATGGAGCTGTACCAAATGCTAGTTAGGCCACAGCTGGAATACTGTGTGCAGTTCTGGTCGCCACACTATAGGAAGGATGTGATTGCATTGGAGAGGGTGCAGAGGAGGTTCACCAGGATGTTACCTGGGCTGGAGCGCTTAAGCTATGAGGAGAGACTGGACAGGCTGGGGTTGTTTTCCTTAGAGCAGAGAAGGCTGTGGGGGGACCTGATTGAGGTGTACAAAATTATGAGGGGCATAGATAGGGTAGATAGAAAGGAACTTTTCCCCTTAGTAGAGGTGTCAATAACCAGGGGGCATAGTTTCAAGGTAAGGGGCAGGAGGTTTAGAGGGAATTTGAGGAAAAACTTTTTCACCCAGAGGGTGGTTGGAATCTGGAACTCACTGCCTGAAAGGGTGGTAGAGGCAGGAACCCTCACAACATTCAAGAAGCATTTAGATGAGCACTTGAAATGCCATAGCATACAAGGCTACGGACCAAGTGCTGGAAAATGGGATTAGAATAGACAGGGCTTGATGGCCGGCATGGACACGATGGGCCAAAGGGCCTCTTTCTGTGCTGTATAACTCTATGACTATGACACTATGACTGTATTGGGCCATTGAAGGATGTTCGAGGACAGGTTACAAAGGACTCACTGGGCATGGTGAAATATTAACTGAGTACAGTAAACTCTTGTTTAAACGGCACTTAATCTCTAATAACTGACGAAACTGATACTCAGAAAACAACACCTCAATAACCGGAAATGTTGCCGAGTCCGAGTCTTAGTTTCTGTTTGCTGCAGAATATTGAGAGTGGCAGCTACTTTAGAATTGAATATGTGTTTCCCAGAGACTCAATGGATGAGTTCATTTTTCAGTATGTTACTGTGCCATATAGACTAGGGAAGTCCCAGGTTCTATTGCCGATTCGATGTGAAATTGATTTTCTGAAATCATTGGATTCTCTTGGGATGCTGAGAAATTTCTTTATAAAACTTACGGGGTTTGTTTTTTTGCTGTTTCTCTTTGCTCATCATTGTAACAAATGACAGTGCTGGGAAATGGAGCACTTGTTGGCGAGAGGAGTTAACATCAAGGACAGTCAGATTATGCACTCAATCCCTGTCGAGGAGAAAGAGCTGAATTTTCTCCATTTGGAGGTTTACAGGTGCATGTTAACCGCCCGATGGATTCATGGCTGTCAGGTGATAGGTCGGAAATCTTCAGTTGTATAGGGAATAATATATAGTTGGTGGGGAATAATAAACACTTCATAGGGACTTACCCAGAAGAAAAAGTTGACTGGCTGTTGGTGAGTTAGGTAGAGATTGAAATGCGAGTATGGATAAGCTATATAGAAGGCACTGGTGTGGATAAGTTACTTGGAGGGCAACGTACACTTGCCAGTGAAAGCTGAAACTTGATGTCCAGGTAAGGATTATATCAGATAAAAGTTGGTCATATTATGTAAATAGCTTTCAAATCTTATTTTATTTTTGTTTGTTAAAAATAGCCTCAGTAGATATACCTCTCCGTTTTCCAGAATATTCAAACAACCGGCACCATCCCGGTCCCGTCGGTGCCGGATACGGAAGAGTTTACTGTTCTTTGTGTAGTGTATGTAGCCGTCTACCTTTAAGAGAACTATTGTATGTAACCGTCCACCTTTAAGAGAACTACTTTAGGTGTTGCACTACTTTGTTGGCTTCTGTATACTGTAATACCGACGGTGACCACACCGGTATATAAGTGCTGTGTCAGGATTTATTGGGCAGATTCGCCCTGACCTTCGAATAGTAAAGTCCTGTTTTAAGTTACTCTGGTAGTCTGTGTATTAATTAACTAAACAACCCACAGACTTTACAGTGGCGACGAGTCCGATCGTACCCTGCGGCAACAATACTTCCGAAGCAGTTAACGAGCATCGAGAAGAGGCAACCGCCCTCGTCATTCTGCTGGGAGAAAACTCGAGTCTGCAGAGCTGGAAATGAGGAAGAATTCAGAGACAAAGACTTCCATCAGCAACAGGCACTGACTGTCCCTTCTGCCACGGTGAGGAGTGAGCCGATCAGCACGAGAAGCAAGCCGGCCACGGTGACTGTGAGTAAGGGAAAAGTAAAAAGAATAACCGGAGGATAAGGGTGGTGCACTCGACCACGGTCGAGGGGGAAAGGAGCCGGACAGAAGTCGGGGCCAGAGGCGCTGAGACTGGGGCAGCGTGGAGCAAGGAAGCCGCGGTACAGACAGGCTGGGGGACGCAACGGCGGCGTGAGACAGCCAGACCGCGACCGGCGAAAAAGGCCGGGCAGCGACCGAAGCCACGAAGCGCTGCGACCGGGAACGTAGGCGCGGGAAGAGATAAACTCAGCCGCAGCCGGGGAGGGAAGCACCGGACTGCGAGAGGGCTGGGAGGCGCGATTGGGAGCCGAGCGAGCGGGAGAGGCAGAGCCGACCAAGGGAGACTGAGCGAGAGCCAGTCCAGCGGCTGAAACTGTTCTCCGTCAACGGGGTGTACCCAGCGCCGGTAGAGCCGAGCGAGCGGGAGAGAGACAGAGCCCGAGCAAGGGAGACTGAGCGAGAGCCAGCCCAGCGGCTGAAACTGTTCTCCGTCAACGGGGTGTACCCAGCGCCGGTAGAGCCGAGCGAGCGGGAGAGAGACAGAGCCCGAGCAAGGGGAACTGAGCGAGAGCCAGCCCAGCGGCTGAAACTGTTCACCGTCAACGGGGTGTACCCAGCGCCGGTTGCCCTGCCGAGAAAAGGGAAAGCACTGAAGCCGACGCGCAAGCTGTGAACCTGAAAGCCAGCGGCCGTCGCCCGTGGGGAAAGTGTACCCCTCCCACCAGGGAAGAAACGTGGGAAGCCGCCATTAGGCGGGGAAGAAGACAGAAGCGGGAAACCGCCATTGAATTGGGCGGGGAGAGAAGATAAGCGCGGGAACCGCCATCTTGAAAAAAAAAGAAAATTTAAAGAAATAATCCGTGGTGTTATCAGGAAGAGAGGAAGATGCCTAAGCGTGGTAACATCAACGATTTTAATTCCGAGGTAGAAGACTGGGCCACGTATGTGGAACGCATTGAGATCTATGGTGAGGCCAATAAAATAGAAGAAGATGACAAAGCTATAACCTTGCAAAACTCGATGGGCGCGAAGACATACGGGCTCTTGAAGCATCTACTATCACCAGCTAAACCGGCGGATCAGACTTTCGATGATATTGTGGCTGTTCTGAAGGATCACTTGAACCCCACACCGTTGATGTTGGCGGAACGATTCAAATTCTATGCGAGAACGCAAAGGAAAGACGAAAGCAATGCAGAATACTTGGTCGAACTGTGTAGACTAGCGAAACACTGCCAGTTTGGAGGGAATCTGACAGAGACATTGCGAGACAAATTTGTGTGCGGAATGTCGAAGGAAGAAACACAAAAACGACTGCTCGAAGAGAACGATCTTACACTTGAGAAGGCTGTCCTTATTGCTGCATCGAATGAAGCCGCAGCGAAAGGAACGGCGGAAATGCAGCTAAAGGCAGCGGCACTCAGGGTGCAGCAAATTACTTCGGGTACAACGAAATGCTATCGTTGTGGGAAGACAACACACGACCAGAACCAATGCTGGTTTAAAAACCAGGAATGTAGGAAATGTGGCAAGCTCGGTCACATAGCTAAGGTATGCCGGTCAGGAAAGAAGACCAACAATAGTGAGTCACCACAAAAGAGGTACAGAAAGGTACATGAGGTGACTAGGAAGAGTCCGGAAGAACAGAATTCGGACTCACACTCCAACTGCAAGGAACTGGATAGTCTGAGAATTCACAATGTGAGTAATGAAGCTGACCGACAAGCTATCTGGATCACACTACAGATTGCAAAAGTCCAAGTGAAAATGGAAGTGGACACCGGATCGGCGTTGACAGTCATGAATAAGCATGATTATAAAAAGTTATTCAAGCATATTCCCCTACGGGATACGGAACTAGTATTGAAGACATACACGGGGCACAAAGTATACCCCATCGGAAAGATAGAAGTCAAGGTGAGATACAAGGACAAAGAGCACCAAAGGATGGACCTGTATGTGTTGCCTGAGGGAGGTACACCACTTCTGGGGCGGGAGTGGATCAGGAAAATAAAGATAGCCTGGCATTCACTAAACACCATGACGGTAGATTCCGGAAAGGAAGATGTCAAACCTGAACGGTTGTCCAGAATATTGGACGAAGCTAAAGAGGTATTCCAGCAAGGACTGGGAACACTGCGAGGAATTAAAGCAAAGGTTAAGATTGCAGAACATGCAAGCCCAAAATTTTTCAAAGCCAGATCGGTACCTTACGCGATACGACCTGCTGTGGAGGCAGAACTGGAAGAACTTGAACGATCAGGGGTACTGTCAAAAGTGGACTGGAGTGAGTGGGCCACGCCCATTGTTCCCGTCATGAAGTAACAAGTCAGGGGGACCGGGGAAGGTCCGCATCTGCGGAGACTTCAAGATCACAGTGAATCCGGTGCTTCACACGGTACAAGACCCGCTTCCGCGGATTGAAGATATCTTTGCTTCGCTGGCTGGAGGGAAACACTTCACCAAGATAGACCTGGCACAGGCATACTTACAAATGGAAGTCGAGGAAGAGTCGCGTCAGTACCTCACCATCAACACACACAGAGGCTTGTATCGTTATAATAGACTGGTTTTTGGGGTAGCTTCGGCTCCAGCAATTTGGCAGAGGGCCATGGAGCAGGTATTACAAGGAATTACAAGCACGCAGTGTTACTTAGACGATATCCTGATTACGGGAGAAGACGAGGAAGAACACCTCACAAATTTGAAACTGGTGCTCACTAGGTTGAAGGAATATGGCCTTCGAGTTAATCGCAAGAAATGTGAGTTCTTCCAAAAACGGATCTCGTACTGCGGTCATGTCATTGACCGAGAGGGGCTGCACAAGTCACCTGACAAGATAGAAGCTGTCGTGAAGGCCCCCGCTCCGGAAAACGTATCACAGTTAAGATCATTCTTGGGGTTGATTAATTATTGTCACAAGTTTCTGCCGAATCTATCCACGGTGCTGCATCCGCTGAATGCTCTGTTGCGGAAAGAAGTAAGAAATCACACAACACCAGGTTATAGTCCAACAGCTTTATTTGAAATCACAAGCTTTCGGAGCGCTGCTCCTTCTTCAGGTGAAGTGGAGAAATGCATAAAGACACAGCTTATATAGTCAGAGAATCATGTCAGATGTTTACAGGTAACCTTTCCAACTGCCATTTATCGCACCTCGGCAGAGAGATAATCACAGCAGTCAAAGGTGTGAATGGTGTCCAAACAGGTCAGTCAGGGAAACATTACATCAAAGAACAATGAGGTGGGGTCACAAGGGGTAAAATATTGCAGATGCTGGGGTCTGTATGAAAAACAAAAAAACAGACAAAAAACATTTTTTTTTTTTGGCTGGAAATCACAGCAGGTCCAGCCGCATCTGTTTAGAGAGAACAAGCCAATGTCGGCTCGAGTCTGGATGACCCTGCATCAGGTGGGGTTACATGTAGCGTGACATGAACCCAAGATCTCGGTTAAGGCCGTCCTCATGGGTGCGGAACTTGGCTATCAGTTTCTGCTCGACGATTTTGCGTTGTCGTGTGTCTCGAAGGCCACCTTGGAGAATGCTTACCCGAAGATCGGAGGCTGAATGTCCTTGACTGCTGAAGTGTTCCCCGACTGGGAGGGAACACTCCTGCCTGGTGATTGTTGCGCGGTGTCCGTTCATCCGTTGTCGCAGTGTCTGCATGGTCTCGCCGATGTACCATGCTCCGGGGCATCCTTTCCTGCAACGTATGAGGTAGACAACGTTGGCCGAGTCACATGAGTATGTACCATGTACCTGGTGGGTGGTGTCCTCACGTGTGATGATGGTATCTGTGTTGATGATCTGGCATGTCTTGCAGAGGTTGCTGTGGCAGGGTTGTGTGGTGTCGTGGTCGCTGTTCTCCTGGAAGCTGGGTAATTTGCTGCGAACGATGGTCTGTTTGAGGTTAGGCGGCTGTTTGAAAGCGAGTAGTGGAGGCGTGGGGATGGCCTTAGCGAGGTGTTCGTCGTCATCGATGACATGTTGAAGGCTGCGAAGAACATGGCGTAGTTTCTCCGCTCCGGGGAAGTACTGGACGACGAAGGATACTCTGTTGGTTGTGTCCCGTGTTTGTCTTCTGAGGAGGTCTATGCGATTTTTCGCTGTGGCCCGTCGGAACTGTCGATCGACGAGTCGAGCGTCATATCCCGTTCTTACAAGGGCATCTTTCAGTGTCTGTAGGTGTCCATCGCGTTCCTCCTCATCTGAGCAGATCCTGTGTATTCGCAGGGCTTGTCCATAGGGGATGGCTTCTTTAACGTGGTTAGGGTGGAAGCTGGAGAAGTGAAGCATCGTGAGGTTTTTTGTCTGTTTTTTTGTTTTTCATACAGACCCCAGCACCTGCAATATTTTACCCCTTGTGACCCCACCTCATTGTTCTTTGATGTAATGTTTCCCTGACTGACCTGTTTGGGCACCATTCACACCTTTGACTGCTGTGATTATCTCTCTGCCGAGGTGCGATAAATGGCAGTTGGAAAGGCTACCTGTAAACATCTGACATGATTCTCTGACTATATAAGCTGCGTCTTTATGCATTTCTCCACTTCACCTGAAGAAGGAGCAGCGCTCCGAAAGCTTGTGATTTCAAATAAAGCTGTTGGACTATAACCTGGTGTTGTGTGATTTCTTACATTTGTCCACCCCAGTCCAACTCCGGCATCTCCACACCGCGGAAAGAAGTACCATGGAAGTGGAGTGAGGAATGTAAAAAGGCCTTTCGCAGAAGCAAGGCGTTGATTACCTCTGAAGAAGTGTTGGCTCATTTCAACCCAACGTTACCTCTTCGTCTAGCTTGTGATGCTTCCCCCTATGGAATTGGAGCAGTACTTTCACACAAGTTACCAAATGGCTCGGAAAGGCCAGTGGCATTCGCGTCCCGATCATTGACCTCCACGGAGCGAAATTATGCTCAAATAGATAGGGAGGCCCTCAGCCTTGTGTGGGGCGTAAAGAAATTCAATCATTACCTGCAGGGCAAGAAGTTCACATTACTGACAGATCATATTCATATGGACAGACAGATCCATATTCAGCCCTAACAAGGCCGTTTCCACCATGACAGCGCAAAGGTTACAGAGGTGGTCCGTGTTACTTGGGGCACACCAATATGACATCGAATACAAAAGGTCCAAACAGCATGGAAATGCTGATGGGTTATCGCGCTTGCCATTGCCGATAGTAGAAGAAGCGACTACAGTGGACCCGGTAGAGATGTTCCACTCATCCATAGTGGAATGTCTACCAGTAGCAAATTCGATGATCGAAAACGAAACAAGAAATGACCCGACTCTCTCACGAGTCTATGATTTAACGGTGGAGGAATGGCCAGCACAGGGCGAACCAACGCTGCCAGCATTTTCGCAGAGAAAAGAACAGCTGTCAGTGTGTCGAGGAACCCTGATGTGTGGATCTAGAGTGGTGATTCCACCCAAACTTCAACAGAAGGTGTTAAAGGAGCTGCACAAGGGACATCTGGGTGGAGTGAAAATGAAGAACCGAGCAAGAGCGTTCGTGTGGTGGCCAGGCATTGATGGGGACATTGAAGAAATCACTAAGAGCTGTCTAGGATGCCAGAAGGTCCAAAACGCGCCACCACAGGCTCCTCTGCATCCATGGGAGTGGCCCTCATCTCCTTGGCAAAGGGTACACATCGACTTTGCTGGTCCATGCATGGACTCAATGTTTCTAATAGCGGTGGATGCACACTCCAAGTGGCCGGAGGTAATAAAGATGTCCACCACCACCACGGAAAAAACCATCACAGTGTTAAGGACCATGTTTGCTAGGAATGGGCTGCCGGAACAGATCTGTTCTGATAATGGACCGCAATTTGTGTCTGAAGAATTCAAGAAATTCTTAAAGAGCAATGGGGTTAAGCACTACACGTCAGCCCCATACCATCCCGCCTCCAATGGATTGGCTGAAAGGTTTGTCCAGACCTTCAAGAAGGCCATAAAGGCCATGGGTAATGAAGCCATTAACTTACAACATAAGGTGGATAGCTTCTTGTTGGCGTACAGGAATGCAACACATGCGGTCACAAATCAAACTCCCGCCATGATGTTTTTTAATAGACGACTAAGATGCCGGCTGGATTTGCTTAAGCCAAACGTCAGAAGGGACGTAGAGAACCGGCAATTCCAGGGCATGAATGAAAGGCCAACTAGATCTTTTCAGATAGGTCAACAAGTTTTGGCCCGGGACTACCATACCGAGAAATGGCAGCCTGGAACTATTGGAAAAAGGCTAGGGCCGTTGATGTATACGGTGGACATTGGGGACAGTATAATAAGGCGCCATGTTGACCAGATCATAGGGTCAGCCACAAATGGCCAATCTACTCCACCACCTTACACGGTTAATGTTGAGACAGAGATACCCAGAACACCTACCTCCGATCTGGTAATACTGGAATCAGATGAACCTGACACTGTCCTTCAAGCCGAATCGACCTTGCCAGAAGCACCTGCTACCCCGCCGGGAGTTACGACACCACCGAGGCGTTATCCGGACAGAGTCCGGAAACCTCCAGAGAGACTGAATCTGTGAACTGTCTTGCATAAAGTTGTATATATGTTATAATGTATGTTTAATGGGGAATCAGTATGTTGTAAGCTAAAAAGGGAGGATTGTAGTGTATGTAGCCGTCTACCTTTAAGAGAACTATTGTATGTAACCGTCCACCTTTAAGAGAACTACTTTAGGTGTTGCACTACTTTGTTGGCTTCTGTATACTGTAATACCGACGGTGACCACACCGGTATATAAGTGCTGTGTCAGGATTTATTGGGCAGATTCGCCCTGACCTTCGAATAGTAAAGTCCTGTTTTAAGTTACTCTGGTAGTCTGTGTATTAATTAACTAAACAACCCACAGACTTTACACTTTGCATCGGTCTTCACCCTTGAAGATGATGCTCAACTACCAGAATTTAACAATGTTACTAACAAAATGAGTATTAACATAGATGAACATACAGGAAACTTTCGATTAACCGGCCACTAAATAACCGGAACGCTCTATCCACCGGCAAAATTCAGGAGTCGGTTCAGATAACTTTTTTTACTTTTAGTTACTTTTTTTACTCATTTGTGGCTGTGCAAGCATGTAGCTGAAGCTGTTGCTAAGCTACAGAGACGCTTGCAAGTTGTGCCGATTGTAAGCAACAGGGTTTGTTGCTTTAGACGGAGCTCAGAAGCTCCGTATCTTTTAACTATAGCGTTCGGTTATCCGGCATTGTTGATGGACTGGCACCAGGTGGGTCCCATCCGTGCCGGATACCAGAAAGTTTCCTGTATTGTTTTAGAAAGAAATCAGGCGGGGTGTAAAACGAGCTGCTGACTAGTTCTTAACAAGTCTCACGCTACTGACCCAGATAGGAAAGGCTGCAGTGACTCACACTCAACACAAAAAATAAAATTTACCTCACAATAACATTCCTGGAAGCCTGCATCTACCCTGGATCATTTGGTTCAGGGCTTCAGCCAGTTCTCCAACCTTCCGTTAGAGGTACAGCACTGCCCTGTTGGCGACCTGTAGCCTTTTTGACTCATCAGATGCTATGTCATCATCATTTGGCCAGGATCTCGATTGAGTCACACACTCTCGTCATCTGTAAGGGCAGCTCGTGGCTCTGGACATGCTTGGGCTTGTTTCTAGCTGTCTCTCTTTCCAATTTTTAGTTCACCACTGGCCCCTTGCATTATATTACATGGAATTTCCCCTGGCTGGAGAGTCTAGAACCAGGGGTCACAGTCTCAGGATAAGGGGTCAGCCATTCAGGACTGAGATGAGGAGGAATTTCTTCACTCCGAGGGTGGTGAATCTTTGAAATTCTCTACCCCAGAGGGCTGTGGAGGCTCACTCGTTGAGCATATTCAAGACTGAGATCGATATATTCCTGGACACTAAGGGAATCGAGGGATATGGGGATCGGGCGGGAAAGTGGAGTTGAGGTCGATGATCAGCCATGATCTTATTGAATGGTGGAGCAGGCTCGAGGGGCTGAATGGCCGACTCCTGCTCCTATTTCTTTAGTTCTTACGCACAGCATAGAAACAGTCCATTCGGCCCACTGCTCCGTGCCGGTGTTTATGCTCCACACGAGCCTCCTCCCGCCCCTCTTCATCTCACCCCATCAGCATATCCGTCTATTCCTTTCTCCCTCGCGTGATTATCTAGCTTCCCCTAAAATGCATCTGTGCTACTTGCCTCAGACACATTCTCACCACTCTCTGGGTAGAGATGTTACTCCTGAATTCCCTATTGGATTTATTAGTGACTATCTTATATTAATGACCCCTAGTTTTGGACTCCCCCACAAGTGGAAACATCTGGGGGAATTTTAACCCAGTACCACAGAAGAAACCCGACCCCAACCCACCTCCAAGCTTCCGGTTTTGACGGGGGTGGGTTAGGGGGAGAGCGACTAACCTGCGACTAGCCCTCTCAGGTGGACGTAAAAGATCCCACGGCCACTATTTCGAAGAAGAGCAGGGGGAGTTATCCCCGGTGTCCTGGACAATATTTATCCCTCAATCAGCATCACTAAAACCAGATTATCTGGTCAATATCATATTGCTGTTTGTGGGAGCTTGCTGTGCGCAAATTGGCTGCCGCCTTTCCTACATTACAACAGTGACTACACTTCAAAAAGTACTTCATTGGCTGTAAAGCGCTTTGAAACGTCCTGAGATCATGAAAAGCGCTATATAAATGCAAGTCTTTCTTTCTTTACATTGAATAGTTTTACATTGAACGGCTGCGAACCGGGTTTCCCGGGGCTCAGGAAAACTGACAGCTGAACAGAGGTGAGAAGGGCAGCCTCCAGCAGGTAAATGCCTTTCCAGCACTGCTTGCGGGCTAGGAGGAGCAGGAGTGCTCCCCACCCCACCTGCCCTCCCAGGCTAATCTATAAATCCCCTGTCACTCACACAACGACCCCCTTGGCCCCCTCCTATTTCTCATCTACATGCTACCCCTTGGCGACATCATCCGAGAGCACAGCATCAGGTTCCACATTTACGCTGACGACACCCAGCTCTACCTTGCCACCACTTCTCTCGGACCCGCCACAGTCTTTAAATTGTCAGACTGTTTGTCCAACATCCCAGAAAACCTCCCAGAAATACGAGAAAACCAAGGGTGTGACGTGAATGAGGAACTTAAAGAAATTATTATTAGTAAAAAAACAGTACTGGAAAATTAATGGGACTAAAAGCCAATAAATCCCAAGGACCGAATGACCTACATCCTAGGGTTTTGAAAGAGGTGGCCATTGGAATAGTGGACGCATTGGTTGTCATCTTCCAAAATTCTATAGATTCTGGAATGGTTCCTGCAGATTGGAGGATAGTAAATGTAACCCCGCTATTTAAGAAAGGAGGGAGAGAGAAAACGGGGAACTACAGACCTGTTAGCCTCACATCATTAGTTGGGAAAATGCTGGAATCTATTATAAAGGATGCAATAACTGGGCACTTAGAAACTAATAGTAAGATTGGGCAAAGTGAACATGGATTTATGAAAGGGAAATCCTGTTTGACAAACCTATTAGAGTTCTTTGAAGATGTAACTAATGGAGTAGACAAAGGGGAGGCCGGTAGATGTGGTGTATCTGGAATTTCAGAAGGCCTTCGATAAGGTCCCACACAAGAGGTTGGTGAACAAAATTAGAGCACGTGGAATTGGGGGTAATATACTAGCATGGATTGAGAATTGGTTAACAGACAGAAAACAAAGAGTACGGATAAACGAGTCTTTTTCAGGATGGCAGGCTGTGACTAGTGGGGTACCGCAAGGATCGGTGCTTGGGCCCCAGCTATTCACAATCTATATCAATGATTTGGATGAAGGGACTAAGTATAACATTTCCAAATTTGTTGATGATTCAAAGCTAGGTGGCAGTGTCAGTTGCGAAGAGGATGTGAAGAAGCTTCAAGGGGATCTCGACAGGCTCAGTGAGTGGGCTAGAACATGGCAGATGGAAGATAATGTGGATAAATGTGAAGTTATCCACTTTGGTAGAAAAAGCAGAAAGGCAGAGTATTTCCTAAATGGTGAAAGATTGGGGAATGCAGATGCTCAAAGGGACCTCGGTGTTCTTGTACATGAGTCACTGAAAGTGAATGTGCAGGTGCAGCAAGCCATTAGGAAGGCAAATGGTATGCTGGCCTTCATTACAAGTGGATTTGAGTACAGGAGTAAAGAAGTCTTACTCCAATTATATAGGGCCTTGGTGAAACCACAGCTGGAGTACTGTGTACAATTTTGGTCTCCTTACCTAAGGAAGGATATACTTGCCATAGAGGGAGTGCAACGAAGGTTCACGAGATTGATTCCTGGGATGGCGGGACTGTCGTTTGAGAAGAGATTGAGTAAACTAGGCCTGCATTCCCTTGAATTCAGAAGAATGAGAGGGGATCTCATTGAAGCATGCAGACCCCTCGAGTCACTGTCCCCTTTAACACACACTGACCCCTAGAGTTACTGTCTCCTTTAACACACACACTGAGCCCTAGAGTTACTGTCTCCTTTAACACACACACTGACCCTAGAGTTACTGTCTCCTTTAACACACACTGACCCCTAGAGTTACTATCTCCTTTAACACACACACTGACCCCTAGAGTTACTGTCTCCTTTAACACTCACACACTGACCCCTGGTGTTACGGTTTTGTTTAACGCTCTCATACTGACACCTGGAGGCCCCCTGTTAGGATACGGCAGCTGTGTTTTGGATGAGCTGAATTTTACGGAGGATGGCAGGTGGGAGTCCAGCCAGGGGAGTGTTGGAATAGTCAAGTCTAGAGGTAACAAAGGCGTGGATGAGGGTTTTAGCAGCGGATGAGCTGAGGCAGAGGGTGGAAACGAACAATAATATGGAGGTGGAAGAAGGCGGTCTTGGTGTTGGAGAGGAAATGGGGTCTGAAACTCAGCTTAGGGTCAAATAGGATGGGGAGGTTGCGAACGGTCTGGTTCAACCTGAGACAGTGGCCAGGGAGTCGGTGGCTAGAGAATGGATTTCAGGCGGGGTCCTGAAAACAATAGGGGAAATTTTAACCCCCAAGAACTGGTGGGTTGGGGGCGAGTGGGTTGTAATTGCTCCAACCCGTCCACTTCGAGTTTAGAAAGAAAGGAAAAAAGACTTGCATTTCTATAGTGGTGTACCCTTCAATCACCCCTAACACCCCGTCCCTCCCCACGGCGGCCTCCTGCACTGTTCCAATGAAACTCAATGGAAGCTCGAGAAATAGCACCTCATCTTTCGATTAGGCACTTTACAGCCTTCTGGTCTCAACATCGAGTTTGATAACCGATAACAGAGGCTTACCAATCTCACAGACCGGTGGTGGCGTTCCGGAGCCACGTCACGATTCAATAAGTGACGCGGGCAAGAGGAAGCAGCTGATTGGGTAAGTACGGCCAGGTGAGTATTTATGCTACTCTATAGTTTGACAGCTAACGTTAATAGTTTATAAAGTTTAAAAGATCTTAATTTTTGTGGTTATAGTTTCTAAGGTCTTTGTTGTGTAGCGGGGAGTGCTAGTAAACAAGGGCCCTTGAGTATATCATTTAATTGTAGTGTAATTTGTGGTATTGATTTGATTTAATATAATTTGAATGAATTAAAGGATAAGTCATGACAGCACAGCTCAGCCCCGCGGCATGCTCCTCCTGCACTATGTGGGAAATCAGGGACACTTCCTGTGTCCCTGATGACCATGTGTGCGGGAAGTGTACCCAGTTGCAGCTACTGGCAGACTGCATTGCGGCACTAGAGCTGTGAATGGAGAGATACTGGAGAATTCGCGATGCTGAGGACATCGTAGATAGCACGCTTAATGAGTTGGTCACACCGCAGGTTAAGGCTGCACAGGCAGGAAGGGAATGGGTGACCGCCAGACAGAGTAGTAGGCGCAGCAGGTAGTGCAGGGGTCCCCTGTGGCCATTCCCCTCTCAAACAGATATAGCAATTTGGATATTGTTGAGGGAGATGGCTTATCGGGGGAAGGCAGCAGCAGCCAACTTCCTGGCACCATGGGTGGTCCGGCTGCACAGGACAGGAGGAAAAGAGCGGGAGAGCTATAGTGATAGGGGATTCTATTGTAAGGGGAATAGATAGGTGTTTCTGCAGCCGCAAACGAGACTTCAGGATGGTATGTTGCCTCCCTGGTGCAAGGGTCAAGGATGTCTCAGGGAGGCTGCAGGGCATTCTGGAGGGAGAGGGTGAACAGCCAGTTGTCGTGGTGCATATAGGTACCAACGATATAGGTAAAAAATGGGATGAGGTCTTAAAAGCTGAATATAGGGAGTTAGGAGGTAAATTAAAAAATAGGACCTCAAAGGTAGTAATCTCAGGATTGCTACCAGTGCCACGTGCTAGTCAGAGTAGAAATAGAAGGATATTTCAAATGACTATGTGGCTAGAGGAATGGTGCAAGGGGGAGGGATTCAAATTCCTGGGACATTGGAACCGGTTCTGGGGGAGGTGGGACCAGTACAAGCTGGACGGTTTGCACCTGGGCGGGACCGGGACCGATGTCCTAGGGGGAGTGTTTGCTAGTGCTGTTGGGGAGGGTTTAAACGAAAATGGCAGGGGGTTGCAGGGAGACAGAGGAAAGGGAAGCAAGGATAGAAACAAAATACAGGAAGAAGAAAAGCAAAAGTGGAAGGCAGAGAAATCAAGGGTGTAAATCAAACAGGGCCACAGTAAATAATAATTCTAAAAGGACTAAGAGTGTTAAAAAATCAAGCCTGAAGGCTTTGTGTCTTAATGCGAGGACCATTTGTAATAAGGTGGATGAATTAGCTGTGCAAATAGAAGTGAACAGATATGATATAATTGGGATTACGGAGACATGGCTCCAGGGTGACCAAGGCTGGGAATTCAACATCCAGGGGTATTCAATATTCAGGAAGGACAGGAAAAAAGGAAAAGGAGGTGGGGTAGCATTGCTGGTAAAGAGGAGATTAACACAATAGTAAGGAAGGATATTAGCTCTGATGATGTGGAATCTGTATGGGCAGAGCTGAGAAATACCAAGGGGCAGAAAACGTTAGTGGGAGTTGTATACAGACCCCCAAACAGCAATGCTGAGGTTGGGGATGGCATTAAATGGGAAATTAGAGCCATGTGCAATAAGGGCACAGCAGTCATCATGGGTGACTTTAATGTACATATAGATTGGGCTAACCAAATTAGTAACAATACTGTGGAGGAGGAATTCCTAGAGTGAATACGGGATGGTTTCCTGGACCAATATGTCGAGGAACCAACTAGAGATCAGGCCATCTTAGACTGGGTATTATGTAATGAGAAAGGATTAATTAGCAATCTTGTTGTGCGAGGCCCCTTGGGTCAGAGCGATCATAATATGATAACATTCTTCATTAAGATGGAGAGTGAAGTAGTTGACTCAGAGACTAGGGTCCTGATTTTAAATAAAGGAAACTATGATGGTATGAGGCATGAGTTGGCTGGGATGGATTGGGGAGCGTTACTTAAAGGATTGACGGTGGATAGGCAATGGCAAATATTTAAAGATCACATGGATGAACGACAGAAATTGTTCATCCCTGTTTGGCATAAAAATAAAACAAAAAGGTGACTCAACCGTGGCTAACAAGGGAAATTAGGGATAGCATAAGATCCAAGGAGAGGACATATAATTTGGCCAGAAAAAGCAGCAAACCTGAAGATTGGGAGCAGTTTAGGATTCAGCAAAGGAGGACAAAGGGATTAATTAAGAGGAGGAAAATAGATTCTGAGAGCAAACTTTCAGGGAACATAAAAACTGACTGTAAAAGCTTCTATAGATATGTGAAGAGAAAAAGATTGGTGAAGTCAAGTGTAGGTCCCTTGCAGTCAGAATCAGGGGAATTTCTAATGGGGAACAAAAAAATGGCAGACCAATTAAATACATACTTTGGTTCTGTCTTCACAAAGGAGGACACAAATAACCTCCCAGAGATGTCGGGGAACATAGGGTCTAATGAGAGGGAGGAATTGAATGAAATCAGTATTTGTAGGGAAATGGTGTTAGGGAAATTGACGGGATTGAAGGCTGATAAATCCCCAGGGCCTGATAATCTACATCCTAGGGTACTTAAGGAAGTGGCCCTAGAAATAGTAGATGCATTGCTGGTCATCTTCCAAAATTCTATAGACTCTGGAACAGTTCCCATGGATTGGAGGGTAGCTAATGTAACCCCACTATTCAAAAAAGGTGGTAGAGAGAAAACGGGGAATTATAGACCGGTAAGCCTGACATTGGTAGTGGGGAAAATGCTAGAGTCCATTATAAAAGATGTAATAGCAGAGCACTTGGAAAACAGTGACAGGATCTGACAAAGTCAACATGGATTTAGAAAAGGTAAATCATGCTTGACTAATCTACTAATTCACCAGATACCTGGGATGGCAGGAATGATGTATGAAGAGAGATTGTGCTTGTATTCGCTAGAGTTTAGAAAAATGAGAGGGGATCTCATTGAAACTTATAAAATTCTAACAGGACTAGACAGGCTAGATGCAGGAAGGATGTTCCCGATGGCGGGGGTGTCCAGAACCAGGGGTCACAGTTTAAGGATAAGGGGTAAGCCATTTAGGACTGAGATGAGGAGGAATTTCTTCACCCAGAGAGTGGTGAACTTGTGAACCTGTGGAATTCTCTACCACAGAAGGCAGTAGAGGTCAATTTATTAAATATATTCAAGAAGGAGTTAGATATATTTATTAAGGCTAAAGGGATCAAGGGATAGGGGGAGAAAGCAGGGACAGGGTACTGAATTTGGATGATCAGCCATGATCTCATTAAATGGCGGAACAGGCTCGAGGGGCCGAATGGCCTACTCCTGCTCCTATCTTCTATGTTTCTATGTTTCTATGAAACATTTGTCGAAAATATACAAGACTGCTTCCTGACTCAAAATGTTAATGAGGTAATTAGGGATAATCATATATTGGATCTGGTGTTTAGTAGTGAGCCTGACCTCGTATCATTGGGGGAACATCTGGCCAACGGTGACCACAACGTTATACGGTTCCAATTGATTAGTAGAACTAAAGGTACTGAGAACCTGCAACTCGTACCAGATTTCACAAGAGCAAACATCACCAAAATGGCAGATGATCTGGAACGGGTAAATTGGCTAACCTTACTGGGTGGTGATACGACCAATGTAGAATACAAATGGAAAGCTTTTAAGAACAAGATAAAAAATGTGGGAAACAAATATGTACCCAAAGTCAAAAGAAGGAAATATGGTAAGAGAAAGCCAAGGTGGCCGACTGGTTATGTACAAAGAAAAATAAGATCTAAACAGACATAGTCATCAAGTCATAACGGCACAGAAGGAGGCCATTCGGCCCATCGAGTCCATGCCAGCTCTCTGTTGAGCAATCCAGTCAGTCCCATTCCCCCGCTCTATCCCCATAGCCCTGCAAGTTTATTTCCCTCAAGTGCCTATCCAGTCTCCCCTTGAAAACATTGAGGCCTAGAAATTCAGTGGGCTGCGCCACCAGTTAGCGCCCAAAGAGGGCACTCAGTGGCTTTAGCGCCACTGGCCACACCTCCCGCGATATTTAGCGGGGCGCTAATGGCGGCGTTTGCCTGTAGCGCTGCGCCGCCACCGATGACGTCATCAGTGTGCGCAGCACCCCGCTCCCGCCCCGA
Source organism: Somniosus microcephalus (assembly GCF_052327205.1). Taxonomy (NCBI): domain Eukaryota; kingdom Metazoa; phylum Chordata; class Chondrichthyes; order Squaliformes; family Somniosidae; genus Somniosus; species Somniosus microcephalus. The sequence continues at coordinate 378,402,727 of NC_140988.1, read as the reverse complement.
TGACCATGTTTGGTCGCGCCCGCCTCTTTAACGCCGGTCGCAAATCGCGACCGGATCACAGGGCCTACCTGTGGCGGTAGTGGCGCTAGTTAAGGTGGAGGTGCGGGGCAGCCGCATTTTCGGCGGCCACCTGCCAGCACCTCCGTCCCCGGCCTCCTAAACCCCCCCCCCGCGGCATTGCCGGCTGTTTCCCGAGAGCCCGGCACTTCTCCTTGGTGCCGGGCTCATTTGCCGGCACTCGTGAGCGGGGAACGCGCTGTTGCAGGCACCTCCCCCTTAACAGTGGGAGGAAGGCCTGCAGTACCGCAGCGTGCCGTGCCACAGCGTGTGGCGCTGCGGCCCTTAGCGCGCCGATATTCAGGGTGAGCGCCCCAAGCGGGGCGCGGGGAGCCTCGAGTAGTGGCTCGCTTCCGTTTGGGGCGCAGAAACTGAATATCGGGATGGCGCAAGTGGCTCCGCTCGCAGCAGTAATTCCAGCGCCCAGGCGAGCTTGGCGCCCCAAACGGCGCCCAACTGAATTTTTAGCCCTGAGTGTCTCCGCTTCCACCACTTCCGTCAGCAGCAAATTCCAGGTCCTCACCACTCACTGTGTGAAAAAGTTTTTCCTCACATTCCCCCTGTATCTCTTGCCCAAAATCTTAAATATGTGTCCCCTAGTCCTTGTACCATCAACTAGTGGGAGCAGCCTTTCCCTGCCTAGCCTATCCAAACCCGTCATAATCTTGTACACCTCTATCAAATCACCCCTCAACCTCCTTTGCTCTAATGAAAACAAATCCAGCTTCTCCAACCTGCCCTTGTAGCTAAGATCCCCCATCCCCGAAACCATTCTGGTAAATCTCCTCTGCACCCTCTCAAGGGCCTTCACATCCTTCCTAAAGTGTGGTGACCAGAACTGGACGCAATACTCCAGTTGTGGCCGAACCAGCGCTTTATAAAGGTTCAGCATAACTTCTCTACTTTTGTACTCAATACCTCTATTTATGAAACCCAAGATCCCATATGCTTTGCTAACCACTCTCTCAATATGCCCTGCCACCTTGAGAGAGTGGTTAGCAAAGCATATGGGACATGTTTCTATAAAGTAAAGACATTTAAAACTCAACTAAATAGTTGAGTACAAGGAACCACTAAAGAAGGCTGCTATAAGATCAGCAAATGGGCTAATGGGAAAGAGGATCAAAGAGAGTTGTGGAAGTAATGGGGAAAGCTTTTCCAGTTATGTGAAGAGTCCGAGAACCGTCAAAGGCAGTACTGGACCTAATTCTAGGAAATATGGCCAGGCTACTGGTAGAAGTGTCAGTAGGAGCGCATTTTGGTGACAGTGACCATAATTTGGTGAGATTTAAGGTAGTCATGGAAAAGGACAAAGAATGACCGGAAATAAAGGTTCTAAATTGGGGAAAGGCCGATTTTAATATGATAAGGCAGGATCTGGCCAAAGTGGACTGGGATCAGCTACTTGTAGGAAAATCCACATCAGAGCAAGGGGAGTCTTTCAGAAAGGAAATAGAGAGAGTACAGCACCAACATGTTCCCGTAAAGGTCAAGGGTGGGACCAACAAGCCCAGGGAACCCTGGCTGTCAAGGGATATACAAGAATGGATTAGGAAAAAAGTGAGGCTTTTGGCAGATAAAAAGGACTAAAACAGTGGAAGCCCTAGAGGAGTATAGAAAGTGCAGGGGGTTACTTAAAAAATAAATTAGGAGAGCAAAGAGGGGGCATGAAAAAACACTGGTGGGCAAAATAAAGGAAAATCCCGAGGTGTTTTACAAGTATATTAAGGGCAAGAGGATAACCAGGGAAAGAGTAGGGCTCATTAGGGACCAAAGTGGCAATCTGTGTGTAGAGCCGGAAGATGTAGGTGAGGTTTTAAATGAATATTTTGCATCTGTGTTCACTATGGAGAAGGACGATGTAGGCATAGAAATCAGGCAGGGGGATTGTGATATACTTGAACAAATTAGTATTGAGAGGGAGAAGGTACTAGCGGTTTTAGCAGGCTTAAAAGTGAATAAATCCCCAGGCCCAGATGAGATGTATCCCAGGCTGCTGTGTGAGGCAGGGGAGGAGATTCCAAGGGCTCTGACACAAATTTTCAGAACCTTTCTGGCCACAGGGGAGGTGCCAGAGGACTGGAGAACAGCTAACATAGTATCATTATTCAAGAAGGGTAGTAGGGATAAACCAAGGAATTACAGGCCAGTGAGCCTAACATCAGTGGTAGGGAAATTATTGGAAAACATTCTGAGGGACAGAATTAGTCTCCACTTGGAGAGGCAAGGATTAATCAAGGATAGTCAGCATGGCTTTGTCAGGGGAATATCATGTCTGACCAACTTGATTGAATTTTTTGAGGGGTGACTAGGTGTGTGGATGAGGGTAGTGCAGTTGATGTAGTCTACATGGACTTCAGTAAGGCTTTTCACAAAGCCCCACACGGGAGACTGGTCAAGAAAGTAAGAACCCATGGGATCCAGGGAAATTTGGCACATTGGATCCAAAATTGGCTTAGTGGCAGGAGGCAGAGGGTGATGGTCGAAGGTTGTTTTTGTGACTGGAAGCCTGTGTCCAGTGGTGTACCGCAGGGATCGGTGTTGGGTCCTTTGCTGTTTGTAGTGTACATTAATGATTTAGATATGAATGTAGGAGGTATGATCAGTAAGTTCGCAGATGACACGAACATTAGTGGGGTGGTAAATAGCGAGGAGGGAAGCCTCAGACTACAGGACGATATAGACGGGTTGGTTAGATGGGCAGAACAGTGGCAAATGGAATTTAACCCTGAAAAGTGTAAGGTGATGCATTTTGGGAGGACTAACAAGGCAAGGGAATACACAATAAATGGTAGGACCCTAGGAAGGACAAAGGATCAGAGGGACCTTGGTGTGCATGTACATAGATCCCTGAAGGCAGCAGGACAGGTAGGTAAGGTGGTTAAAAAGGCAAATGGGATTCTTGCTTTCATTAGCCGAGGCATAGAATATAAGAGCAGGGAGGTTATGCTGGAGCTGTACCAAATGCTAGTTAGGCCACAGCTGGAATACTATGTGCAGTTCTGGTCGCCACACTTTTGGAAGGATGTGATTGAATTGGAGAGGGTGCAGAGGAGGTTCACCAGGATGTTACCTGGGCTGGAGCGCTTCAGCTATGAGGAGAGACTGGATAGGCTGGGGTTGTTTTCCTTAGAGCAGAGAAGGCTGAGGGGGGACCTGATTGAGGTGTACAAAATTATGAGGGGCATAGATAGGGTAGATAGAAAGGAACTTTTCCCCTTAGTAGAGGGGTCAATAACCAGGGGGCATAGTTTCAAGGTAAGGGGCAGGAGGTTTAGAGGGAATTTGAGGAAAAGGGTGGTTGGAATCTGGAACTCACTGCCTGAAAGGATGGTAGAGGCAGGAACCCTCACAACATTCAAGAAGCATTTAGATGAGCACTTGAAATGCCATAGCATACAAGGCTACGGACCAAGTGCTGGAAAATGGAATTAGAATAGACAGGGCTTGATGGCCGGCGCGGACACGATGGGCCGAAGGGCCTCTTTCCGTGCTGTATAACTCTATGACTATGACACTATGACTGTATTGGGCCATTGAAGGATGTTCAAGGACAGGTTACAAAGGACTCACTGGGCATGGTGAAATATTAACTGAGTACAGTAAACTCTTGTATAAACGGCACTTAATGATCCGGAAATCTCTAATAACCAGCGAAACTGATACTCAGAAAACAACACCTCAATAACCGGAAATGTTGCCGAGCCCAAGTCTTAGTTTCTGTTTGCTTCAGAATATTGAGAGTGGCAGCTACTTTAGAATTGAATATGTGTTTCCCAGAGACTCAATGAATGAGTTCATTTTTCAGTATGTTACTGTGCCATATAGACTAGGGAAGTCCCAGGTTCTATTGCCAATTTTTCAGTATGTTTCTGTGCCATATAGACTAGGGATGTCCCAGGTTCTATTGCCAATTTTTCAGTATGTTACTGTGCCATATAGACTAGGGAAGTCCCAGGTGCTATTGCCGATTCGATGTGAAATTGATTTTCTGAAATCACTGGATTCTCTTGGGATGCTGAGAAATTTCTTTTTAAAACTTACGGGGTTTGTTTTTTGCTGTTTCTCTTTGCTCATCATTGTAACAAATGACAGTGCTGGGAAATGGAGCACTTGTTGGCGAGAGGAGTTAACATCAAGGACAGTCAGATTATGCACTCAATCCCTGTCGAGGAGAAAGAGCTGAATTTTCTCCATTTGGAGGTTTACAGGTGCATGTTAACTGTCCGATGGATTCATGGCTGTCAGGTGATAGGTCGGAAATCTTCAGTTGTATAGGGAATAATATATAGTTGGTGGGGAATAATAAATACTTCATAGGGACTTACCCAGAAGAAAAAGTTGACTGGCTGTTGGTGAGTTAGGTAGAGATTGAAATGCGAGTATGGATAAGCTATATAGAAGGCACTGGTGTGGATAAGTTACTTGGAGGGCAACGTACACTTGCCAGTGAAAGCTGAAACTTGATGTCCAGGTAAGGATTATATCAGATAAAAGTTGGTCATATTATGTAAGTAGCTTTCAAATCTTATTTTATTTTTGTTTGTTAAAAATAGCCTCAGTAGATATACCTCTCCGTTTTCCGGAATATTCAATCAACCGGCACCATCCCGGTCCCGTCGGTGCCGGATACGGAAGAGTTTACTGTTCTTTGCATCGGTCTTCACCCTTGAAGATGATGCTCAACTACCAGAATTTAACAATGTTACTAACAAAATGAGTATTAACATAGATGAACATACAGGAAACTTTCGATTAACCGGCCACTAAATAACCGGAACGCTCTATCCACCGGCAAAATTCAGGAGTCGGTTCAGATAACTTTTTTTACTTTTAGTTACTTTTTTTACTCATTTGTGGCTGTGCAAGCATGTAGCTGAAGCTGTTGCTAAGCTACAGAGACGCTTGCAAGTTGTGCCGATTGTTTTGAAGCACAGGGTTTGTTGCTTTTGACGGAGCTCAGAAGCTCCGTATCTTTTAACTATAGCGTTCGGTTATCCGGCATTGTTGATGGACCGGCACCAGGTCGGTCCCGTCCGTGCCGGATACCAGAATGTTTCCTGTATTGTTTTAGAAAGAATTGAGAACTTGAAACTAGATGGAGCAGCCGGGCCAGATGATATCCACCCGAGGGTCCTCAAGGAGATAGGACTCGTGCTGTGCGAGCCCCTAGCCTGCATTTCTAATAGCTCACCACACTCTGGAATGGTTCCTATAGACTGGAAGGAGGCTAATGTAGTCTCCATCTTTAAAAAGGTGACAAGACAGATCCAGGGAACTATAGGCCCATTAGTATAACATCAGTAATAGGTAAGATGCTTGAAGGAATCATTAGGGATGTAATATATGATTGCTTGGATAGAGAGGGACAAATTAGGGACACCCAACATGGCTTCATAAAAAGGAAGTCATATCTTACAAATCTAATTGTATTTTTTGAAGAAGTATCAAAGTTGGTGGATGAGGGAAGCCCAGTAGGCATTGTCCACTTAGATTTCTAAAAAGCTTTTGATAAGGTACCGCAAAGGAGGCTTCTCGATAAGATCGAAGCCTCTGGTATTAGTGGTAATATATTGAGCTGGATTGAGAACTGGCTGGCAGGACATCGGCAAAAAGTAGTTCTGGATGGATTTGGATCTGCTTGGAGACCGGTCACCAGTGCTGTCCCGCAGGGATCAGTGTTGGGACCGTTCCTCTTTACTATTTTTATTGATGATCTGGATGTAGGTGTTGGGGGCACAATCTGTTAATTTACAGATCTTTGCGTGTGTTAGAACTGTAGATGATGCTTGTCTGTTTCAGGCAGATCTTAATGCATTGGGAGATTGGGCTCGAGACTGGAAAATGATGTATAACTTAAATAAGTGCAGTGTTATGCATGTGGGCAGGGCAAATGCTGAACATTCATACACCCTTCAGGGAAAAGCATTAAAGAAGGTGGATATAGAAAGAGATTTGGGCATTCTAGTCCATACATCCTTAAAGGTACATGAGCAATGCCATGAAGAGATAGCTAGAGCACATAGGGTATTGGGGTGTATCCATAGGCCAATTGAGTACAAGACAAGACATACTGTTTTGTCCTTGTACAAGACCTTAGTCAGGCTGCACTTGGAATACTGAGGTCTCCTGACATGGTGGGTGATGTTGAGGCTTTGGAGAGGGTGCAGAGGAGGAGCCATTGGACTAATTCCCAGTCTAAAGCATCTTATATTATCAAGATAGGCTAAAAGCGTTGGGACTCCACACTTTAGAGAAGCGTAGTCTTAGAGGGGATCTGATCACGGTATACAAGATAATGAAGGGAATAGATTGTGCTCCAGCTGACAGTTTGTTTCAATTAAATAGGTTAGGGAGACCAGGGGGTCACAGATTTAAGTTGTATAAGGCCAGATCTAGGTTGGATGTCAGGAGGTTGGTTCTTTTCCCAGAGAATAACGGACCTCTGGAACAGGTGGCCGTCTCGTGCGGTGGACGCCGATTTGCTGAATTCCTTCAAGCAAGAGCTGGACCTGTTTCTGGCTGGGGCAGAGATTCCCTCTTACAGAAGGTAGGTACTGCAGGGAATTCAGGGCCAGAGTGATCCCTTGGACTAGTTCCGATCGCTTAGATGGGTCGGAGAGGAATATCCCAGATTTTGTTTTCCCAAATTGGCCTGGGTTTTTTACCTGTTTTTTTGCCTCTCCCAGGAGATCACATTGTTTCGGGTGGGCTGGAGTGTGTATATGTTGTGATACTGTAAGATTTTGAAAACCGTAATAAAACCGCTGTTACCATGTGGAGATTGAAGTTCAGAACAAATTGTGAAATGGTTATTGTGATATCCGAGTGTAAGGTCCAATAACTGATATAAGTGAGACTTCAGGAACCCAAAACTTAACTTTTTAATTACACAGTTTAGGAGAGAACATAGCTCTTACAGCTACAGGCATGCACTTCTATTTCTTACTGCACGATGCAAACATGGAGGATCCTATGAGTCATTCTACCCGTAATGCAATGTTACCTTAATACTAGTAAATATAATCCCTTAGCATTTGTCTCCTTCTGGTGGATAACTTAAGCATTACATCCGAGATTACTATAGTTATGGAATACTCAAAATGGAGGAAGTCAGCAGGGGGCCTTTTGCCTGGTGGTCAGCACATGGTCCTTTATTTGTGAGGTCACATGGACAGGAAGGAGAGACACTGGGTGCAGAGGAAGTCCAGCCCCCACACACATCACAGGAACATGAACGTGTCATGCAGAAGGAACTCCAATCAGGGAAGGATTGGAGTGAATCTGACCTATCAGAGGGAGGCAGATGCCGATATACGAGGGAGGCCAGCAGAAAGGCCCTATAAAGAGATAACCCAGAGGCGGGAAATTCAGAAAGAAGACAGAAGACGAAGAACAAGAAAGCTGGCCAGTCTATATTTGCAACTTATGACTTTTCTGGACCGATCACCCAGAGATAAAGGAGTATGTATGAAAGTCGGACATAGAGCTTAGATATTGTTAAAGGGTACTTTTATGTCCAGTTGACTTGGGATATAATTCGCTGGGAGTTAGCATATAAGTTGCTGGGAATACTGCTTGTGTACAGTAAATTGGGAGCATATTGATTACGATGTACACTTGAATTTTGAACTGTAGTGTGAATAAAGACCAATTTTTTGATCACATACTTATCTGTCATTGTTATGTTTATTCGTAATTCTCGAGGTCCAAACAATAGTAAGAGAAAGGCTTACATAATTGGTGAACCATGAAGGGACCTTGAGGGGGAAAAGTGTTTTTTATAACAATGCCGGACAAGAAAGTGAAAAGTATGGAGGATTTGGTAGCAAAATATATTAATGGAAAATTCCATACAGATAAACCGTGGGTTAGAGATATTGTGCAGGACGATGACCCAGTACAAAAAGCAAAGGAATGGACGGAAAGGGAAGGGGGCATGGTATAAAGTGATATGGCTGTTAGCCTATCAGAGATGATTAGTTCAAAATAAGAAAGTGATGGATGAACAATCCAGAGAGAGTGAGCAACTGAAACAAAAGGCGAGTGACAGGGATGGACCGCCAGTTAGCAGAGTCAGGGGAACTAAAAGAACAGGGACAAGCTGAGACAGTGAAAGGGGAAAGTAACATGGAATACTCGCAGTCTCAGGTGACGGAGTGTTCGTGAAGAGCTGGTGAATGACAGAAAGAAAGCCATAAGCAACATCGGCAGGCAGCCACGGCAGAGGAAGAGTCAAGCAATGTAAAAACAGCATTGAAGGTGTTGCGGCAACAAAAAGAGGGAGAAGCTGATCACACTAAATGCTGAAAGGAACTTGAGCGATTGAAAGCTCAGCTATCAGTAGAGGAGGGGATAATATATGCTTAACGACCCCAGAGGAAAGGGATATGGAGGGGTAAGTAGAGGGAGTAGGAAAGTGGTCTGAGGATGAACCACAATACGGTGAAATTCTGGTTGGTGTAAATTGTGTGAAAGCCTCTAGTTCTGGACATGAGGCAATCACTGTGATGAAATATTCCATTCATCACTGCATGTGACTGTGGTTGGTTTCAGTTTCATTTCCCTTACCTCTGTTCCGTTTCCTCACCATTGTATTGCACTATGTATAGGGCTCCGCCCATACCTGGCCCATTGTATTGTACTATGTGTAGGGCTCCGCCCATACCTGGCCCCTATGTAAGCTGGCCCAGCCTGCAGCACATCCAGTACGGCAGAGCTCTGGATGGAAGATACCTCTCTCCTGTGTGTTACCTTCTAAGTCAATAAAAGCCTTGTTTTGTTTCGCTAACATCGAGTCTCGGATTTATTGAGGCACATCAATCACATCAACAATTTTTGTAATTTTTGGCCAATTACAAGTATGGGTGACCAGGAAAAAAAAAGAAAATGCTATTGTGTGGAGTTGCTTCACAGAATGTTTGGGATGGCTGACGTTTTTACCTGCTGAAGTGAATTGATCAGGATTTTAAAGTAAAGATTTACCTGAAAGCTGTGAGGAGTTGGGTGACGAAACCTGACAGTGATTGATGCCTGTGTTTGTCTTCTTTTGAAATGCAAAAGAAGTTAACTCTTCTCACAAGCAGCTATGGACTCTGTCTTAACTCCACAACCAGCTGTGGGTTTTGTAAACATTTTGGGCATTGTTAAATTTTTAAGTTTTTTAATTTGAGTGGATGTTTCCCCACATTGATAGAAGGGGATCGGAAATTGATGAATTGATCCATTTGGCTGTTAGGAAAGCCGCAATGGATTGTCTGCTTTTTCCTTTTAAGCAGGGGGGCCAGATGAGTGCTGACGGTGCAAGATTACCAGGTGGGTAGAAGTCGTCCCGTGCAAGTCGGCCACAACCTCATGGACGGCCAAGACCCTAGTTGAAGGGGTATTCTCCAGATGGGGACGTTCTCTGTGGTAGGGTCAGGCCAGGGAAGTTATCTTACAGGTCAGGTAATGCAAGCCACTCTGAAATTGCTAGGAATTGAAGGGAAATGGCATGTAACCCACAACCCACAACCATCGGGGATTGTGGAAAGAATGAACCGTACGTTGAAGTCGGCCCTGCGAAATGAATTAAACGAACAGTACACTAAGTGGGATGAGGGACTTTCCCTAATCCTAATGGGGATACGCAGTAACAGATCCAAAGGAACAGGTCACTCCCCTCATGAATTGGTAACGGGGAGACCCATGCGAACCCCCACACACCTGTTGGTCCCCAGTCTGACTGATAAACAAATGAAGGAGGTGACTCAGGACAAATTCCTGAGCGACCTGTGAGGAACTTTAAAGGAATTGAGCCTGAGGGTCGCCCACAACACTGCGAACAACATCGGCACCCTCAGGAGGAGGTGGGAGCAAACCTAAAAGGAAATGATGTTGAAGAAGTGTATGTGAATATTCACTGTGTTATGTGTTACAGAAGCTCCAGGATGGGAAAACTCCTGTACGCATTGAGCGCTTTGATGCTCGTAGTGGATGGGATTGAACTATATCAGGAATCACAGCAGCTCGGAAACAGCACCAATGGAAACATAGCCTCACTGGATACAGGGTTTTCTGATGTAAATGAGATGAATGTAACAATTAAAAATTAAACTATAACATGTTAAGAATTGGAGAGTGGGGGTAACGGAGCAGAGGGTGCATGAGGGGCAAAGGATTTGTTTAAAATGCTTAAATGAAACCACCCCAAAGGGGACGACCCTAGAACTTCGGTTTGCACCAGGTGAGACCACAAATAACCTGAGATTAAGGAAGGCAAGAGGAATCATGGCTACCCCGTTAATTGATGGGACAAGTAACTGTTGGACAAATTTCTGGTCCAGTAATCACATGTGTGTAAACAGAAATTTCTCCCATGATGATCCTCAAATTGAAAATCGTTATGATAATATTCAATGTCCTGAGCAGTCAAAAGAAGCCATTCACTTAAAGGCGAAAGAGAAACCAGTGCCATCCGATGAAGGGAGTGAAGAGAGCCCCACCCCATTCCCTGCTCCGATTAACAGATTGGGGTTGGTTCCGAGTGAGTTGTCAATGTTACACGATGCTGTATTAGATGCGAGGGTGGTTATTATCAGTGTGTCTAGTCTTGCCTTGCCGACATGGTGTAGTGAACCCACTAGAAACTGGTTAAGAGATAGAAAAGCGCAGTTAATAAGAACCTTTTGGGAGGAAAATAGCAATCAAGTGACCAAAGGGGAGGAGGCTCAGGCCCCGAAATCCCCGGCACAGAGGAGTAAGCGCAGTGTGCTCAATAATGTAGCAACAATGTGGAATACCGCATTAGAATGGGTAAATAAAGGGGCTATTATGAGCCTGAACATAGAAACATAGAAACATAGAAGATAGGAGCAGGAGTAGGCCATTCGGCCCCTCGAGCCTGCTCCGCCATTTAATGAGATCATGGCTGATCATCCAAACTCAGTACCCTGTCCCTGCTTTCTCCCCATATCCCTTGATCCCTTTAGCCTTAAGAAATATATCTAACTCCTTCTTGAGTATATTTAATGAATTGGCCTCAACTGCCTTGTGTCATAGAGAATTCCACAGGTTCACCACTCTCTGGGTGAAGAAATTCCTCCTCATCTCAGTCCTAAATGGCTTACCCCTTACCCTTAGACTGTGACCCCTGGTTCTGGACTCCCCGCCATCGGGAACTGTAGGATTCACAAAATTGAACATTGTCCTATAAGGGTCTATTGGCAGAAAAGGCCTTAATTTTAAAGACTGTTTTAAAAGAAGCCCAGAAAAAGGGGCATACAAAATGGCCGCCAGACCCCGTGACCAGCTTTTTGGGGCATTTTAAAATAGTTCCTACAGTCCACAGACAGCTTTTGTGGATTCAGCCCACAGTAAGTTCTGGAATGCAATTTCGGAGAATGCGAAACCAGACAGAACCCCATACATATGGATTGGATGCAGATCCAATCAGATCGGCCTGTAGATAAAGGCCATCAAAATGTTTACCCAGACAAAGGGAAACAGCTTCAAATTCAAAGGGGGACATCAAGGCCCATTAAAGACAATACAAGGTCATTCCAGACCAGAGATGGCAGTTACCGGCCATCCCGAAAGTACTTTAAACACAATGACTACCCCTCTGTGCTACAAGCCTGCCAAAAGTTAAAAGACTAACCTTGATATGGCGGGAGATAAGGGCCTCCATGAGAAGTATAACTGGAGACCTGGGGTAGCCATTAGGAGTTCGAGTTCGGAGAGAGAGCAGTGCGGAAGAGCAAGAGAGAGCATTGTAGAGATCATTTTCGAGAGATCGTTCGGGGGTCCGAAAAAGGTGCAGTTCGGTTAGGAGTTCGGGTTCGGTAGAGAGGCCATTCAGACTCGGAAGAAGAAGACGATTCGGTAGACGATTGGGATCGGAGGCGTTTTGAAGACTCAGAGTAGCCATTGGTGGTTCAGGTTGAGTCAGCGTCCAGACCCGGGGTAGCTGTCGGGAGATCATCGACAAACCCTGGGCCATTGACGAGACGAGAAGACGATGACCCTCCAAGAGGAAACCTTATGAATATGGTCAAACAGATGGGCTCTCTCCACGCTGACGTCCAGGCCTGCTAACATCCAGCCTGTCCATGTCCATTACCTCGAGGGAGAAAAGAGTGTGTCGCAGTCCGCTGCATTCCGCTGACTACGTGGAGACAGGGCGCCTGAGAGGACCAAAACGCAGACTTCAAAAACCTCTATTTTCTAACTGGGACTGGTGAGCATGTTTCTGGCCCCTCATAATCTAATCGAGCTAGGTTTAGGGGGTGGGCACATTAGGGGATAATTAACAATGAGTTGTTGTCCCTCAATGTTCCGTGTGTTTCCCTATTTCATGCTGAACCTTGTAAAGTATAATATGCCTGTGGATATATTGGTTAGTACTGTATTATGATTTGTTTTTCCCTCCTATGTACCTTATTTGCTTACATTCAATTTTTCTTTATGCAATAAAATTTCACTTTGTTTCATTAAACTTGGCCTACAGAGTATTCTCTGCATTGTAGTTCCTGCCTCAAAGTCCAGTGTACAGAACCTAAGGGGTGAGTGGGTCGAACCACTCGGTAAATTATGGTGCAAAAGAGAGAGAGGTCTCACCAGAGAGAGAGACCTAGCAAAAACCCCTTACAGACATCCTTCCTGCATCTAGTCTGTCTAGTCCTGTTAGAATTTTATAAGTTTCAATGAGATCCCCTCTCATTCTTCTAAACTCCAGCGAGTACAAGCCCAATCGACCCAATCTCTCCTCATACGTCATTCCTGCCATCCCAGGTATCAGCCTGGTGAATCTTCGCTGCACTCCCTCCATGGCAAGAACATCCTTCCTCAGATAAGGCGACCAAAACTGCGCACAATACTCAAGATGTGGTCTCACCAAGGCCCTGTACAACTGCAGCAAGACATCCTTGTTCCTGTACGTGAATCCTCTCGAACTATCAACTGGGAAAATTGAGAGAAAAGGTACAGCAGGCATTAAGAAACCAGAATAGCATAGGTAAAGTACAATTAGAAGCAGAATTGACCTAGACAATTCACATGCAAGGGTTGGTCAAATTGTTGGAAAATCAGGCACATAAACAATTTGACGAGGGAGGATAGAAACACCTCTGATCAGGCAGCACAAAATGATGCATGCGTGATGATGAGTTCTTGGATTCTACAGGACATAGGGAGGAATTTGAATAGAATAGCTGAGAGAAGGGTTCCAATTTGAATGGAAGCTAAACACCTTAAGGCAGCAGAAAGGTATCAGTCAAATTTGACAGTGTGTCAGTTGCGAAGTCTTACTGGTAGCATGTGTCGCGCCACATGAATGTAATCAGACTAGCGATGATAGCTTGATAGGAATCATATTAAGAATGCCCATAATGTTCAAACCTTGGGCACCACTGCGGGTGTATAAAGTAGCCACTATGGGTTTTCTGAAGGATGGTGTTTTATATAAATAATACATCATCGCCCGGATATGTTGTTAAATATAACCAATCTCTCTATGAGGTAAAATTACATCTATGTAAGACCCAAGGAAGAACCACCATGTGTATGTATAGGGTCTTGGACGATGAAGAGCCGTTGTGCGGATTTAGCTTGACAAGAATGTCCAAGTATCAGTGTCGGGTCACTGCCGTAAGGTCGACACAATATACCACCGTTGTTTATAAGGAACAGGGTGGCTATTGTTGGACCACCGCAGAAACAACGTGGCAATATTGGCAAAATAACGCTACAATATGTCTGGTATCTAACAGTACTATTTGTACTAAACCTAAAAGGGTGGTAAAAATCGGGAACAGGACTATCCTGCCTTTGATGGATCAGAATCCAATGCATGTTAAGGCATCAACCGGGGTAGAAGATTTGGGGAAATACGTGTCCATCTTTGCATATGGGTCACCATGGATAAATTAAAATCTCACTGAGTTTGTGAAACGGATTGGAGAAGTGGGAAGGATATTCCCAGTACTGAAAGGGAGGAATGATGCTAATGCCAGAATAATAACCTCGTTAATGAACAAGGAGACATCTTGGTAGGATTTGGGATTTAATCGTATAGACTTATCTCCATGGGTAAGACTGTGCTCACAAGCTCTGCTATGGTTACAGCTAATGTGTGTGATCGTGCTTATGTGGGAATGGGGAATGCGGGCGAGACGTAAACAAAGAAAGAACAAGGGGAGACAATTTAAGCGTGTGAGGGAATTGTTACAGGATCAGCTTTAATAGTGTAAAATGAGGGTATAGACATTGCATTGTAGGGGATAAAAGGGGACTATGTCCGATCGCAATGCATACTACTCCAACTCTGGTGAAATGTCTGCACATGAACAAACATGAGAGACATTTAAGGGAGGACTGTGAGATTCTAAAAACCGTAATAAAACCGCTGCTACCGTGTGGAGATTGAAGTTCAGAACGAATTGTGAAATGGTTATGGAATACTCAAAATGGAGGAAGTCAGCAGGGGGCCCTTTGCCTGGTGGTCAGCACATGATCCTTTGTTTGTGAGGCCACATGGAGAGACACCAGGTGCAGAGGAAGTCCCGCCCCCACACACATCACAGGAACATGAACGTGTCATGCAGAAGGAACTCCAATCAGGGAAGGTTTGGAGTGAAGCTGACCTATCAGAGGAATGGCAGATGGCGATATACGAGGGAGGCCGGCAGAAAGGCCCTATAAAGAGATAACCCAGAGGTGGGAAATTCAGAAAGAAGACAGAAGACGAAGAACAAGAAAGCTGACCAGTCTATATTTGCGACTTACGACTTTTCTGGTCCGATCACCCAGAGATAAAGGAGTATGAATGAAAGTCGGACATAGAGCTTAGGCATTGTTAAAGGGTACTTTTATGTATGGTTGACTTGGAATATAAATCACCGGGAGTTAGCATATAAGTTGCTGGGAATACCGTTTATGTACGGTAAATTGGGAGCATATTGATTGCAATGTACACTTGAATTTTGAACTGTAGTGTGAATAAAGACCAATTTTATTGATCACATACTTATCTGTCATTGTTACGCTTATTCGTAATCCTCGAGGTCTGAACAGCAGTAAGAGAAAGGCTTACAATACACAAGGTATCACAATTGTGTGGGACAGGCTCGATGGACCAGAGGGTCTTTACCTGTCCATCATTGTTTGCATGTAACTGAAGATCTTAATCACAATTGACACCACCATTACTAATTCCAGCCAGCATGATCTTGACCAACTCTTCTCGAATCTTAACGAAGAACGGAAGATGCCATATGTATGCAAAGAGTCCATCATCATCTGATAGAGAAAGGACAGCTTCATGTGTCGAGTGGGGGACCTACTTTGGAACCGGATGGGCCTAATTGGAGATGTCCATAACAGAGGTGAGGAAGAAAGAGAGCAAGTTCAGAGCTAAAGTTCAGATACTCTGTTGTTTAGCAATCTGTAAAGACATTATAAAAGTACAGGGTGAATAGTGGATTGTCCCTGGTATCTATGAAGAAAGAAAAAAAAGACTTGCATTTCTATAGCACCTTTCACAATCTCAGGGCGTCCCAAAATGCTTTACAGACAATTAAGTACTTTTTTTGAAGTGTAGTCACTGTTGTAATGTAGGAAACACGACAGTCAATTTGCGCACAGCAAGCTCCCACAAGCATCAATGTGAAAATAATCAGATAATCTGTTTTAGTGATGTTGATTGAGGAATAAATATTGGCCCAGGACACCGGGGAGAACTCCCCCTGCTCTTCTTCAAGATGCTACCTTGGGGTCTTTTAGGTCCACCTGAGAGAGCAGATGGGGGCCTCGGTTTAACGTCTCATGCGAAAGACAGCACCTCCGACAGTGCAGCATTCCCTCAGTACTGCGCTGGGAGGGTCAGACTGGCCCAGCAACTCCTTCTCAAGGTCAACCAGGCCTTGCCAGCGACGCCCACATCCCGAGAGTGAATTTTTGCTGTTAAACTAGAATTTTAACACGCGTTTAACACAGTTGGAACTGACATTTTTAGACACCGCCCCCAACTGAGATTAGCACAGGCCTAAGGTTGGACGTGGGTATACCGGGCATCATTTCAAAGTTTGCAGATGACACGAAACTCAGAAAGGTAGTAAACAGTGAGACGGATAGTAACAGACTTCAGGAGGATAGATTTTTGAATATTAAGGGAATCAGGGGATATGGGGATAGGGCAGGAAAGTGCAGTTGAGGTAGAAGATCAGCCATGATCTTATTGAATGGTGGAGCAGGCTCGAGGGGCTGAATGGCCGACTCCTATTTCTTATGTTATTATTATGACATAGGCAGACTGGTGAAATAAGCAGACAAGTGGCACGGTAGCAGAGTGGTAATATTCTTGGGCTAGTAATCCAGAAGTCTGAACTAATGATCCAGAGATATGAGTTCAAATCCCACCACAGAAGCTGGGGAATTTAAATTCAGTTAATTAAATAAATCTGGAATTTAAAAAAAAAACTAATATCATTAATAGGGACCTTGAAACTGACGGATTGTTGTAAAAACCCATCTGGTTCACTAATGTCCTTTAGGGAAAGAAATCTGCTGCCCTTACCCAGTCTGGGTCTATATGTGACTCTTAACTGCCCTCTGAAATGGTGGCTCAAGGGCAATTAAGGATGGGCAAGAAATGCTGGCCTTGCCAGTGACATCTACATCCTGTGGATGAATCAAAAAAAAGATGCAGAGAAATGTGAAGTGATGCATTTTGATAGGCAGAATGAGGAGAGGCAATATAATCTAAATGGTACAATTGTAAAGGGGTTGCAGGAACGGAGAGACCTGGGGGTAAATGTGCAGGACAAGTTGAGAAGGCTGTTAAAATAGCATACGCGATCTTTGGCTTTGTGAATAGAAGCTTGGAAGTTATGCTTAACCTTGTGTAAGATTCGAAAATTTTCATTAACTAATCACGCAAGAAAACAGGATTAATAATACAGCTTTATTGACCAAAAGAAGCTTATACAGAAAAACCTTTGATAAAAAGGGGCATACAAAATGGCCACCGGACCTCGTGATCAGTTTCTGGGACCATTTGATTTCTGTTACTGCAAGCCAGACAGGCTTGTGGATTGAGAACAGTAAGCCCGCGAAGGCCAGTATCGGGAAACCGAAACTCAGGGAACTGAGCATACATATTAATTGGATTATAAGTACAAAACAGCTTCAGGTAACAGGATGGGGCCCATCAAGAAATGGGCGGACAATTGAATGAACACTTAAACCCATTTACTGTACAAAGGAAAGACCGTTTAACAGCCATCAAGGGCAATCTCCAGACCGATCAATATGCGAACCGAGTTACGATGACAAAGTAAAAGACATTATCGGCCAGGAAGGCCAGTTAAGCTATCACCGGCTCCCGTTACAAGACAAAGCGCCCCTGCAGAGATTTCTGCCCGCCAAAAATATTACAAAGACTGGACTATGATCTGGCGGGAGATAAGACTGTCCCGAAAGGGTATAACTAGGGATTTGAAAGGTCCATCAGGGCAACGCTTCACCTCGACGGCTACGCTTCACTCGTAGGACGATTCACTTCTTCGGTACAATTCGTAACTTCGGTGACGACGAGAAGACTTTGGCTGGGAAGCCAGCTCGGCCAGGCAAGGCTCGACCACGACGGGAAGACGAAGGATGGTGGCCCGGGTACTTTTGTCGGGAGATCATCGACGACCCAGGCCGAAGAAGAAGACACCCTCAGGAAAACCGACGATCCAGGCCGGATAAAAAGGGACATTCCGGGCCTAGCCAGTCAGGGCCTCGACATACCATTCGGCCAAAAACTCTCGGACTCTCCCATGGACATCCAGTTCTTCAACAACCTTTTAACGGATTCAGTCATGACGAGCGCTCATCGAGGCTGTGTCCACTGCCTCATCGCCTGAGAGAGAGAAAAACAAGCTGCGCCAGAAGTTTCCAAATCCACGTGACGACGGAAAGCTGTACCAAAAGGCTGCGAACCCGCTCTTTTGCGAATCTGAAAGTGGTGAGCATGATTCCGAGTTCCTCAGGTCGAAACTTAGTCTAGGTCTAGGGGAGGGGGTAAGGGTAATCGTAATGTGTTTCCCCTTTTTCGATGTGCCGTGTGTTTCCCATTTCCATGGAATTAAGTTTATAGATATGTGCATGCTTGTAGTTGTTTTAATTTGTGCTTATGACATGTATTTTCTAATGCTGCAAACTGTTTAATAATAAAAACATCCATTTCGTGCTATTCAACCTGGTCTATTGAGTCTTTCTCTGCACTACAGTTCCCTGCACCTAAGTCCAAGGTCTAGAACCGTAGGGGAGAGTGGGTCGAACCACTCAAGGGTAATTATTGCACGAAGCCTGGTAGGAGACCAGAACGAGCAAGAGAAACCCCCCCCACGGTGGCATAGTGGTTAGCACTGTTGCCTCACAGCGCCAGGGACCCGGGTTCAAATCCGGCTCGGGTGACTGTCTGTGTGGAGTTTGCACATTCTCCCCGTGTTTGCGTGGGTTTTCTCCGGGTGCTCCGGTTTCCGCCCACAGTCCAAAAATGTGCGGGTTAGGTTGATTGGCCATGATAAAAATTGACCCTTAGTGTTAGGGGGGATTAATTACGTGGGGTTACGGGGTTACGGGGATAGGGCTTGGGTGGGATGGCTGTCGGTGTAGGGACCGGGTGCTAGGGTTTGGATGATCAGCCATGATCTCGTTGAATGGCGGAGCAGGCTCGAAGGGCCGAATGGCCTACTCCTGCTCCTATCTTCTATGTTTCTACACTTGATAAATCACTGTTTAGGCTCCAGCCTGAGTATTGTGTTCAATTCTGGGCACCACACTGTGGGAAGGATGTCAAGGCCTTAGAGAGGGTGCAGAAGAGATTTACTAGAATGGTACCAGGGATGAGGGACTTCAGTCATGCGGAGAGACTGGAGAAGCTGGGAGTGTTCTCCTTAGAGCAGAGAAGGTTAAGGGGAGATTTAATAAGGACATAAGAAAAACATAAGAATTAGGAGCAGGAGTCGGCCATAAGCCCCCTCGAGCTTGCTCCGCCATTCAGTAAGATCATGGCTGATCTTCGTCCTCAACTCCCGCCCGATCTCCATATCCCTTGATTCCCCTAGAGTCCAAAAATCTATCGGTCTCAGCTTTGAATATACTCAACAATTCAGGATCCACAGCCCTTTGAGTTAGAGACTTCCAAAGATTCACAACCCTCTGAGTGAAGAAATTCCTCCTCATCTCAGTCTTAAATGGCCGACCCCTTATCCTGAGACTATGGCCCCTAGTTCCAGACACTCCAGCCAGGGGAAACAAGCTCTCAGCATTTACCCTGTCAATCCCCCTCAGAATTTTATATGTTTCAATGAGATCACCTCTCATTCTTCTAAACTCCAGACAGTATAGGCCCAATCAACTCAATCTCTCTTCATAGGACAGCCCTCTCATCCCAGGAATCAATCCAATGAACCTTCGTTGCACCGCAAGTATATCCTTCCTCAGATACGGTGTGATATCCGAGTGGTAAGGTCAGAACTGAGATAAGCGAGATCTTAGGAACAAAACCCAACTGTTATTACACGGTGTAGCAGAGAAACCTCTTACAGGCTGCAGGCAAAGCACCATTTCTAACTGCACGAGCACCAAGATGGAGGATGAACCTCTGAGTCATACCCATAATGCAATGCCACATTACCTTAATAACTGGTGTACCAGGACATTGACTACATGACCCATTACCTTAAACACTGGTGAATGTGAAACCTTACTCTTTGGCTCCATCTGGTGGATAACTTAAACATTACATCCCAGATTACTATATAAGGAGACCAAAACTGTGCACAATAGAGGTGTTCAAGATCTTGAAGGGTTTTGACAGAGTAAATAAGGAGAATCGGTAACCAGTGGACACAGATTTAAGGTAATTGGCAAATGAACCAGAGGGAAGATTAGTAGAAATATTATTACACAGCGAGTTGTTGTGATCTGGAATGCGCTGCCTGAAAGGGCGGTGAAAGCAGATTCAATAATAACTTTCAAAAGAGAATTGGATAAATACTTGAAGGGAAATAAATATTGCAGGGCTATGGGGAAAGAGCGAGTGTGCGGGACTAATGGGAGAGCTCTTTCACAGAGCCAGCACAGGCACGATGGTCTGAATGGCCTCCTTCTGTGCTGCATCATTCTATGATGCTCTGAACCTCAGACTCTCCTGTTCTGTTTGTATCAAAACCATACGGGGAGCTGGGTTTAACCGCTCGACCCTCAGGAGGGCTTATCGCGTGTGTTCTCTTCCAAAATATTTAGCATCAAGAGCTCACAATGGTGCACACAGATGTTTTCTCTTGTTACAACACAAGAGGTGGCGTAATAGAGTCATAGAGTCATAGAGTTTTACAGCACAGAAAGAGGCCCTTCGGCCCATCGTGTCTGCGCCGCCCATCCATCCCTGTCCAGTCTAATCCCATTTTCCAGCATTTGGTCCATAGCCTTGTATGCAATGGCATTTCAAGTGCTCATCCAAATGCTTCTTGAATGTTGTGAGGGTTCCTGCCTCTACCACCCTTTTAGGCATTGAGTTCCACATTCCAACCACCCTCTGGGTGAAAAAGTTCCTCCTCAAATCCCCTCTAAATCTCCTGCCCCTTACCCTGAATCTATGCCCCCTTGTTATTGACACCCCTACTAAGGGGAAAAGTTCCTCTTTATCTACCCTATCTATGCCCCTCATTATTTTGTACACCTCAATCAGGTCCCCCCTCAGCCTTCTCTGCTCCAAGGAAAACAAAGTTGAAAATGTCCTTTAGGCTCCCATGGGCTTTTAGTGCCGTATATAGCTTCGAGCTGGCCAAAATGAACCCGTCATATATTTTTTTTAAAATCTAATAATAATTATCAGGTTCTCTGGAAGTTGCAAATGTCAAGAGATTTTTAAAAAATTGGAAGAAAAAGTCTTTCGAGGGAATGTTGCCATTTGAACTCGGTCAAGGTCGAGAGGTTAATTTTTTTGAAGCTTCTTCTCCCTGGCACAAGTCCTGGGTAAAGATGTTTATTTTTTTGAACTTTTGAATTATTGATGTTGAACTTAGGCAGCTTAACTGTGAGTTGGAAAACAATCGCTTCACCCTCCCCGGGGACTCGAGTATGAATCCAACCATGACCAGGGCCTAATGGACTCCAGCCAAGACTACTTGAAACACTCTGAGAGAGAGCAACTGGGAGGAATTACCGCAGTGGAGGTTCTCAACGGCTTCTTCTGAGCAGGCTTAACTCCACAAGGCTCATGTGGTGCGAACCTCCAGGGTGCTCCCTCGCGTTGCCAGCGGAGAGGGTAAGCTTCATTCTGAGACAGGGCTGAGAAAATGGCCCATAGAAGATAGGAGCAGGAGTAGGCCATTCGGCCCCTCGAGCCTGCTCTGCCATTCAATGAGATCATGGCTGATCATCCAAATTCAGTACCCTGTCCCTGCTTTCTCCCCATATCCCTTCATCCCTTTAGCCTTAAGAAATATATCTAACTCCTTCTTGAATATATTTAATGAATTGGCCTCCACTGCCTTCTGTGGTAGAGAATTCCACAGGTTCACCACTCTCTGGGTGAAGTAATTCCTCCTCATCTCTGTCCTAAATGGCTTACCCCTTATCCATAGACTGTGACCCCTGGTTCTGGACTCCCCGACCATCGGTAACATCCTTCCAGCATCTAGTCTGTCTAGTCCTGTCAGAATTTTATAAGTTTCAATGAGATCCCCTCTCATTTTTCTAAACTCCAGCGAGTATAAGCCCAATCGACCCAATCTCTCCTCATATGTCGTTCCTGCCATCCCAGGTATCAGTCTGGTGAATCTTCACTGCACTCCCTCCATGACAAGAACATCCTTCCTCAGATAAGGCGACCAAAACTGCACACAATACTCAAGGTGTGGTCTCACCAAGGCCCTGTACAACTGCAGCAAGACATCCTTGTTCCTGTACTTGAACCCTCTCGCTACGAAGGCCAACATACCATTTGCCTTCTTAACCGCCTGCTGCACCTGCATGCTTACCTTCAGCGACTGGTGCACAAGGACACCCAGGTCTCGTTGCACTTCCCATTCTCCCAAACTATTGCCGTTTAGATAATAATCTGCCTTCCTGTTTTTGCCACCAAAGTAGATAACCTCGCATTTATCCACATTATACTGCATCTGCCATGCTTCTGCCCAATCAGCCAACCTGTCCAAATCATACTGGAGTTTCTCGGCATCCTCCTCACAGCACACACACCCACCCAGCTTTGTGTCGTCTGCAAACTTGGAGATATTACATCTAGTTCCCTCGTCCAGATCATTTATATATATTGTGAATAGCTGGGGTCCTAGGACCGATCCCTGCGGTACCCCACTAGTCACTGCCTGCCACTCGGAAAAAGACCCATTTATTCCAACTCTTTGCTTCCTGTCTGCCAACCAGTTCTCTATCCAAGTCAGTACCTTGCCCCCAATCCCATGTGCCTTAACTTTACACTCTAATCTCTTATGCGGGACCTTATCGAAAGCCTTCTGAAAGTCCAAATACACCACATCCACTGGTTCTCCCTTATCTATTCTACCAGTTACATCCTCAAAAAATTCCAGTGGATTAGCCAAGCATGATTTACCTTTTGTAAATCCATGTTGACTTTGTCCGATCCTGTCACTGTTTTCCAAGTGCTCTGCTATTACATCTTTTATAATGGCCCAGGAAATGATGGGCCATTTTATGAACACTGGAACGAGAGGAGGCCATTCAGCCCCTCGAGCCTGTCGCACCATTGAATTAGATCACGGCTGACCTGTATCTTAACTCCACCTACCCGCCTTGGTTCTGTAACCCTTAATACCCTGACCCAACAAATATCGATCAAGCTCTGTTTTGGAATTTTCAAAAGCCACAACAGCTTTGTGAGGGAGAGAGTTCCAGATTTCCACCACCCTTTGTATGAAGAAGTGCTTCCTGACATCACCCCCGAATGGCCTGGCTCTAATTTTAAGATTGTGCCCCTTTGTTCTGGACTCCCCCCACCAGAGGAAATAGTTTCTCTCTCTACCCTATCAAATCCCTTTAATCATCATTTGGCGTCAATATTTTGCATAACCCCAAATTATAGCGACTGAAGATGATTTGTCCGGATCGAAAGAAGAAAGAAGAACCCATATTAAGAAGATAGAAACAGGAGGAGGCCATTCGGCCCCTCGAGCGTGCTCCGCCATTCAATTAGATCACGGTTGATCTGCATCTCAACTCCATTTACCTGCCATTGCTGCATATCCCTTGATACACTTACCCATTAAAAATCTATCAATCTCAATTTTGACATTTTCAATTGACCCCCCAGCCTCAACAGCCTTTTTGAGGGAGAGAGTTCCAGATTTCCACTACCCTTTGTGTGAAGAAGTGCTTCCTGACATCACCCCTGAACGGACTGGCTCTAATTTTAAGGTTATGCCCTCTTGTTCCGGACACCCCCCCAATCAGAGGAAACAGTTTCTCTCTCTCTTCCCCATCAAATCCCTTTCTCATTTTAAACACTTCAATTGGGTCACCCCTCAACCTTGTAAACTCAAGGAAATACAAGCTTAGTCTGTGCAACTTGCAGAGATGAGGCTTTTCCAGTTTACTGTAATTGATATAAAGCACGATATCTGTGACAAAAATCAAGCACCGTTGGTTTAAGGTTTAATTGTTGTGGGCGTCTTTAATTTTCTCACAGTGCATGAGAGGTTTAAAAAACAGATTCACTCGCAGGAATCGTGTCCAAGCTTAACTCAAGACAATTGCTCCAGGATTAATCAGTTTTGACTTGACGCTGACCAAGGGAGGGGCCAAGCTACTCAATTCGAATATAAACATCCGGTGACATTTGTTCAAATGTGCTTTTTGATTGGCAGCTTTTTTGAATTACAGATGAGGAAGTTCATTGGGCCCATCTGAATTCACCCAACCGCATGTACACACATCCACACATCCACACACACACACACACACACCATCCTGACTTGGAAGTATATCGTCGTTACTTCATCGTCGCTGGGTCAAAATCCTGGAACTCCCTCCCTAACATCACCTTCACCGCACGGACTGCAGCAGCTCAAGAAGGCACTCCTCCACCACCTTCTCAAGGGGGAACTAGGGATGGGCAATAAATGCCGGTCTTGCCAGCGACGCCGACATCCCAATAGTCACACAGGGAGGAGAAGGGGGTGTGAAGATTCACTGACACTGGGAGAGTCTCACAGGGAGGAGAAGGGGGTGTGAAGATTCACTGACACTGGGAGAGTCTCACAGGGAGGAGAAGTGGGTGTGAAGATTCACTGACACTGGGAGAGTCTCACAGGGAGGAGAAGTGGGTGTGAAGATTCACTGACACTGGGAGAGTCTCACAGGGAGGAGAAGGGGGTGTGAAGATTCACTGACACTGGGAGAGTCTCACAGGGAGGAGAAGGAGGTGTGAAGATTCACTGACACTGGGGGAGAGTCTCACAGGGAGGAGAAGGGGGTGTGAAGATTCACTGACACTGGGGGAGAGTCTCACAGGGAGGAGAAGGGGGTGTGAAGATTCACTGACACTGGGAGAGTCTCACAGGGAGGAGAAGGGGGTGTGAAGATTCACTGACACTGGGAGAGTCTCACAGGGAGGAGAAGGGGGTGTGAAGATTCACTGACACTGGGCGAGAGTCTCACAGGGAGGAGAAGGGGGTGTGAAGATTCACTGACACTGGGAGAGTCTCACAGTGAGGAGAAGGTGGTGTGAAGATTCACTGACACTGGGAGAGAGTCTCACAGGGAGGAGAAGGGGGTGTGAAGATTCACTGACACTGGGAGAGTCTCACAGTGAGGAGAAGGTGGTGTGAAGATTCACTGACACTGGGAGAGAGTCTCACAGGGAGGAGAAGGGGGTGTGAAGATTCACTGACACTGGGAGAGTCTCACAGGGAGGAGAAGTGGGTGTGAAGATTCACTGACACTGGGAGAGAGTCTCACAGGGAGTAGAAGGGGGTGTGAAGATTCACTGACACTGGGAGAGTCTCACAGGGAGGAGAAGGGGGTGTGAAGATTCACTGACACTGGGAGAGTGTCTCACAGGGAGGAGAAGGGGGTGTGAAGATTCACTGACACTGGGAGAGTCTCACAGGGAGGAGAAGGGGGTGTGAAGATTAACTGACACTGGGAGAGAGTCTCACAGTGAGGAGAAGGGGGTGTGAAGATTCACTGACACTGGGAGAGTCTCACAGGGAGGAGAAGGGGGTGTGAAGATTCACTGACACTGGGAGAGAGTCTCACAGGGAGGAGAAGGGGGTGTGAAGATTCACTGACACTGGGAGAGTCTCACAGGGAGGAGAAGGGGGTGTGAAGATTCACTGACACAGGGAGAGTCTCACAGGGAGGAGAAGGGGGTGTGAAGATTCACTGACACTGGGAGAGTCTCACAGGGAGGAGAAGGGGGTGTGAAGATTCACTGACACTGGGAGAGAGTCTCACAGGGAGGAGAAGGGGGTGTGAAGATTCACTGACACTGGGAGAGAGTCTCACAGTGAGGAGGAGGGGGTGTGAAGATTCACTGACACTGGGAGAGAGTCTCACAGGGAGGAGGAGGGGGTGTGAAGATTCACTGACACTGGGAGAGTCTCACAGGGAGGAGAAGGGGGTGTGAAGATTCACTGACACAGGGAGAGTCTCACAGGGAGGAGAAGGGGGTGTGAAGATTCACTGACACTGGGAGAGTCCCACAGTGAGGAGAAGGGGGTGTGAAGATTCACTGACACTGGGAGAGAGTCTCACAGGGAGGAGAAGAGGGTGTGAAGATTCACTGACACTGGGAGAGGGTCTCACAGGGAGGAGAAGGGGGTCTGAAGATTCACTGACACTGGGAGAGAGTCCCACAGGGAGGAGAAGGGGGTGTGAAGATTCACTGTCACTGGGAGAGTCTCACAGGGAGGAGAAGGGGGTGTGAAGATTCACTGACACTGGGAGAGAGTCTCACAGGGAGGAGAAGGGGGTGTGAAGATTCACTGACACTGGGAGAGTCTCACAGGGAGGAGAAGGGGGTGTGAAGATTCACTGACACTGGGAGAGTCTCACAGGGAGGAGAAGGGTTGTGAGAAGATTCACTGACACTGGGAGAGTCTCACAGGGTGGAGAAGGGAGTGTGAAGATTCACTGACACTGGGAGAGTCTCACAGGGAGGAGAAGGGGGTGTGAAGATTCACTGACACTGGGAGAGTCTCACAGGGTGGAGAAGGGAGTGTGAAGATTCACTGACACTGGGAGAGTCTCACAGGGAGGAGAAGGGGGTGTGAAGATTCACTGACACTGGGAGAGAGTCTCACAGGGAGGAGAAGGGGGTGTGAAGATTCACTGACACTGGGAGAGTCTCACAGGGAGGAGAAGGGGGTGTGAAGATTCACTGACACTGGGCGAGAGTCTCACAGGGAGGAGAAGGGAGTGTGAA
The DNA here is from genome assembly GCF_052327205.1 of Somniosus microcephalus. Lineage (NCBI taxonomy): Eukaryota > Metazoa > Chordata > Chondrichthyes > Squaliformes > Somniosidae > Somniosus > Somniosus microcephalus. Next base: position 378,376,233 of record NC_140988.1, on the reverse strand, counting down.
GATTCACTGACACTGGGCGAGAGTCTCACAGGGAGGAGAAGGGGGTGTGAAGATTCACTGACACTGGGAGAGAGTCTCACAGGGAGGAGAAGGGAGTGTGAAGATTCACTGACACTGGGCGAGAGTCTCACAGGGAGGAGAAGGGAGTGTGAAGATTCACTGACACTGGGAGAGTCTCACAGGGAGGAGAAGGGGGTGTGAAGATTCACTGACACTGGGAGAGAGTCTCACAGGGAGGAGAAGGGTGTGTGAAGATTCACTGACACTGGGCGAGAGTCTCACAGGGAGGAGAAGGGGGTGTGAAGATTCACTGACACTGGGAGAGTCTCACAGGGAGGAGAAGGGGGTGTGAAGATTCACTGACACTGGGAGAGTCTCACAGGGAGGAGAAGGGTGTGTGAAGATTCACTGACACTGGGAGAGTCTCACAGGGAGGAGAAGGGTGTGTGAAGATTCACTGACACTGGGAGAGTCTCACAGGGAGGAGAAGGGTGTGTGAAGATTCACTGACACCGGGAGAGGCCCATGTAATGTATGTACCTTTAAGGGGAGAACAACTTTTTACAGCTCCTGTATACTGTAGTACCGGCAGTGACCACACCTGTATATAAACCCTGAGTAGTGATCTGTACAATTAGTTCTAGAGTAACCCTCATTCAGCAAACACCTGTTGAATCGTTCCCTGCAGTCTTTTGTCTGATTATTGAAGGACACAACATTAAGATACACGGATCCAACATTGGCGACGACGCAGATTCGAACCTACCTGCAACTCTGCATCACCTCCCAGGGATTCGCTCCTGGAGAACAGTGGAAGGAGGTCGAGTCCAGAAGCACGGGTGTCGACCACGGGCAACCGCCCAGTCATCCAGCGGAGATTTGAGCATCGCAGGGAAGGCTGTCGAGAGCCAGGCTTGGCTTTCCAGTCACGGTAGTCCAGCGAAACGGGCTGGCAACAGGTACTGCGCAGACCCTTCCTGGACAGCGGCGGCTAGAGCCGACCGAGCGGCACAGAAAAAGGCCGAGCAGCGTCGACAGGGGAGAGAGAGAGGTCAGAGCGCACAGGGCGCAGCCGGTGTTCAGGACCGAGCGGCATCAATGGGGAGAGAGACGAGAGAGAGCAGAGCGCAGCCGGTGTTCAAGGGCCGAGCAGCGTCAACGGGGGAGAGAGGAGAGAGAGAGCAGAGCGCAGCCGGTGTTCAAGGGCCAAGCAGCGTCAACGGGGGAGAGAGGCGCGCAGGAAAACGCGAGGCGCTGCCATTGCCACGAGGACCGCAGAGAGCGGCATTGGCAGCAGCAGCGCACGAAACCCACAGGGCATCGCCATTTGCCACGAGGACCGCCGAGAGCGGCGTTGGCAGCAGCGTGGAAGACGCCATTTTAAGCCGCAGCGGGGAAGAAAGGAAAGCGTGGGAGACGCCATTTTAAGCCGCAGCGGGGAAGAAAGGAAAGTGCGGGAGACGCCATTTTAAGCCAGTCTAACCACACCCAAAAATGCCGAAGAGTGGCAGTATCACAGCGTTCGAGAATGAAGTCGAAGATTGGACGACATATGTCGAACGCATAGAAGTATACTGCAAGGCGGATGAAGTGCCAGATGACAAGAAAGCGCTGGTATTGTTGAATTCAATGGGTGCAAAAAGGTATGGCTTACTACGAAACCTAGTAACCCCAGAGAAGCCAGTAGAAAAGGATTTTGAAAACATAGTGTCAATCCTAAAGGACCACTTAAACCCCACACCGCTGCTGATAGCAGAAAGATTTAAGTTTCACAAACGGAACCAGCATAAAGACGAAAGTAATGCTGAGTATTTAACGGAACTGCGCAAGCTATCGAAACACTGCCAGTTTGGAACGGGACTAGCAGATACTTTAAGGGATAAGTTTGTGTGTGGGCTTCAAAGTGAAGGAACCCAGAAATGGCTTCTATCAGAAAAGGATCTTACGCTGGACAAGGCTTTCAGCATGGCAGTATCACACGAAGCAGCCGCACGGGGCACTGCAGAGATACAACGGAGACCGCAAGAATATGGCACAAATGAAATGTCATACGGAACAGTGAAGTGCTATCGCTGCGGCAGAACAACACACGACCATAATGATTGCTGGATCAAGGACAAAGTGTGCAGATAGTGTGGAAAAGTAGGACACACAGCAAGAGTCTGCAGGTCGGGAATGAAAACCAGCAGCAAGAAATCTTCACAGGAGAAGTACAAGAAGGTACATAAGGTGACGGAGAGTAGTTCAGACGAACAGGAAAGTGATACAGACTCCGGAAGCAAGGAGCTGGGTTGTCTGAAACTACATAATGTGATCAAAACGGAGGATCACCAAACTATCTGGATCACGCTCAAGATAGCAGGAGTCCAAGTGAAAATGGAATTGGACACAGGATCAGCCCTAACAGTCATAAACCGAAGGGACTACAAGCGGCTATTCTCACATATACCCTTGAAAGATACAAAGATTGTCTTGAAGACATACACGGGGCAAAATGTCTACCCCAAAGGAAAAATAAGAGTGCCTTATGCGATCCGACCAGCCGTCGAAGCAGAGCTGGAAGCTTTGGAACGTTCAGGAGTACTGTCCTAAGTGGACTGGAGTGAGTGGGCTACACCCATCGTTCCTGTAATGAAGAGGCCGTTGAGTAATGCGCCTGGGGAACCAAAGAAGGTTCGCATCTGTGGGGACTTTAAGGTGACAGTGAACCCAATCCTTCACACTGTACAATATCCGCTTCCGCGGATTGAAGATATTTTTGCCTCGCTATCTGGAGGGAAACGCTTCACTAAGATTGATCTGGCCCAGGCGTACCTGCAAATGGAGGTAGAAGAAGCCTCGAAACAGTACCTCATGATCAACACTCATAAAGGTCTCTACCAATACAACCAGCTGGTGTTCGGGGTAGTATCAGCTGCGGCTATTTGGCAAAGGGCAATGGAACAAGTCCTGCAAGGGATTCCGGGGGCCCAGTGTTATTTGGACGACATCCTGGTCACGGGCGAAAATGACAGTGATCACCTCGCCAACCTGGAGCAGGTGCTCACTAGATTGAATCAATATGGGCTCCGAGCTAATCGCCACAAATGCGAGTTTTTCCAGAAGCAGATCTCGTATTGTGGCCACGTTATTGATAAAGAGGGGTTACATAAGTCCCCTGAGAAGATTGAGGCAGTAGTCAAGGCTCCAGCACCGGAAAATGTGTCACAACTGAGGTCGTTCCTCGGGCTGGTGAACTACTACCATAAGTTCTTGCCGAATTTGTCTACCGTACTACACCCACTGAACACCCTACTGCAAACGGGGGTACCATGGAAGTGGAGTGACGAATGTAAACGAGCTTTCCAGAAGAGCAAAGCATTGATCACATCAAAACAGGTGTTGGCTCATTTCAACCCAGCACTACCAATTCGGTTGGCATGTGATGCATCACCCTATGGCATTGGAGCGGTGCTGTCGCACAAATTCCCGGACGGCTCGGAGAGGCCAGTAGCCTTTGCGTCTCGGTCACTAACCTCAGTCGAGCGTAACAACGCCCAGATTGACAGGGAGGCCCTCAGCCTAGTGTGGGGAGTGAAAAAGTTCAATCACTATCTGCACGGGCAGAAGTTCACCTTGCTGACTGACCACCAACCACTTGTCTCCATCTTTAATCCAAAGAAGGGCGATCCAGTGATGACTGCGCAACGGCTACAAAGATGGTCGCTTTTTCTAGGGGCGCACCAATATGAAATAGAGTATAAGGTCACGAAACAGCATGGAAACGCTGATGGGCTATCATGCCTGCCACTGCCTACTGCGGAGGAAGCACCAGCAGTGGATCCTGTCGAAATATTTCATTCGACTATAATTGAATGCTTGCCAGTAACTAACGCTGGTATAGAGAAGGAGACCCGAAATGACCCGACGCTGTCTCGGGTATATGATTTGACGGTGAAGGGATGGCCAGCACATGGCGACTCACTGTTGCCAGCATTCTCATCCAGAAGAGAACAGCTGTCAGTATGCCAGGGGACCTTGATGTGTGGATCCCGAGTGGTAATTCCACCCAAGTTAAGGGAGAGAGTGCTCAATGAGCTTCACGAAGGTCATCTGGGAGGGGTGAAAATGAAAAGCCTTGCTAGGGCTTATGTGTGGTGGCCGGGGATCGATCAGCAAATCGAGGACCTGACAAAGAGCTGCTCAGGATGCCAGAAGGTCCAAAATGCACCACCACATGCCCCTCTACACCCATGGGAGTGGCCCTCATCTCCATGGCAACGGGTGCATATTGATTTTGCTGGTCCATTCATGGACTCAATGTTTTTAATAGCCGTGGATGCGCACTCGAAATGGCCTGAGGTGATCAAAATGTCCTCTACCACCACGGAGAAAACTATTGCAGTCCTACGGACCATTTTTGCTAGGAACGGCTTGCCAGAGCAGATTTGCTCTGATAACGGACCACAGTTTGTGTCCGAAGAGTTTCGAAGATTTATGAAAAGGAATGGGGTAAGGCATTACACATCCGCCCCGTATCATCCAGCCACAAATGGATTGGATGAGAGGTTCGTACAAACCTTTAAAAAAGCAGTAAAGGTCATGTGCGATGACGACATTCCACTGCAGCATAAGGTGGACAATTTCCTGTTAGCCTACAGAAATGTGACACATGCAGTCACCAACCAGACCCCGGCCATGATGTTCTTTAACCGTAGGTTGAGATCTCGTCTGGATTTGCTCAGACCAAATGTATGAAGAGATGTTGAGAGTGAACAATTCCAGCACATCAATGAGAAGCCGACAAGGAGCTTCAATGTAGGACAACCATTCTTGGCCCGCGACTACCGAACAGAGAAATGGCAACCAGGAACGATATGCACACGGCAGGGGCCACTAATGTACACAGTGGATGTTGGGGAGAACATTGTGAGATGCCTTGTTGACCAGATCCTAGAGTCACAGGAACGAGTCAACCCCATGTCTCGGCCATACGTACCTGGTGAGGAACCTGACGTACAGGTAGCATCTACCCCAGAAACAGTAGCATCGGAAGCTGATGAACCAACCGACAACAGGGGGCCAGAATTGCCTCCGCACCAAGAGCAAGACACTCGGGAAAGGCGCTATCCAGAAAGGATCAGGAAGCCTCCCCAAAAACTGAATTTATAAATAGACTATTTTCAGCTAATGTTGCATGTTAAAAGTGTTAATTGTAATTAGTTTGATATTTAATTGTTAAATGAGTGTGTGATGAAATATGCCATTCATCAGGCACTCTGTATTCTCTGTGTTTGATTGTGCCTGTGACTGTGACAAGCAGGGGAGTTTAGTTTCAGTTTCATTTCCTTACCTGTATTGTATTGTGTGTAGGGCTCCGCCCATACCTGGCCCCTACTTAAGCAGGCCCCAGCGTGTCTCACAGGCAGTACAGCAGATCTCTGGATGAGAGACACTTCTCCACTGTGTATTACTTTCTGAGTTAATAAAAGCCTTGCTTTGCTCCGTTAACGTTGAGTCTCGGATTCATTGAGGCACATCAATTTTATAAACTCAATTTTCAACGCAATGGATCAACTCTTGAAACCCGATCGTTTGGATTTGGACCCGCATGCTTTGGATGCATCGGCACGATTCGGACACTGGTTTAAGTGTATGGAATTCTTCCTGGACAATTCCGCAGCCATCACAGGCGCTACGGACGCTGAAAGTATGAAACTCGGAATCCTGCGGAATTGGGTAAGCCACCGGGTTTACCCCCTCATCCAAGACGCCGACATGTACCCGGCCACCTGCGACATCCTAATGGCGCATTACCAGCAGCCTACGAACGAGCTGTACGCTAGGCATCTGCTCGCTACTCGCACACAGCGACCTGGGGAATCGCTGGATGAGTTCCTAGTCATCCTGAAAATGCTTGGCTAAGACTGCAAGTGCCAAGATGTAAAAGCCGCAGTGAACACTGATGAGCTTGTTCGTGATGCCTTTATCACAGGCCTCAGCTCCACTTACATCCGGCAGAGACTACTGGAAAAAACGGGATTGGACCTGAAACAGGCTGTGGACACAGCGCGATCCCTAGATGTGGCCCAGAGAAACTCGGACGCCTACTCTTCAGCCCGCGCCGCCCACGCCGCCACGTGTGCACCAAGGGCGCCGCCATCTTGGAAGGCATCTTCCCCGCCCGGCAGCCCGACACCGTCGGGGCCCCGCTCTCCCCCCAGAAGCCCTACGACAGCCGCGACGCGTCGGGGCCCCAACTGCTACTTCTACGGGCAGCCGAAGCACACCAGAAACCTGTGCCCGGCGAAAGGCACCACCTGCTTTAAGTGCGGTAAGAAGGGGCACTTCGGGAAGGTATGCAGAGGGAACCCCGCTGGAAAACCCGCCACCGCCGCGTGTGCGCCGTGGGAGCGGCCATCTTGGACGCCATCTTGCCCGACCTCATGGGGTCTGCCATCTTGTGAGCAGACAGCGTGGACGCCATCTTGTCTCGATCAGGGCCCTACAGTGGCATCAGTCACAGTGGACCAGACCAGACCGCACCCGCTATCCAAATCAATGGTGGACATCGAGGTAAACGGGTGCCGGGTTAAATGTTTAATTGACAGTGGAAGCACGGAGAGTTTTATCCACCCTGGACTAGCACAACAACTCTCTCTAACGGTGGTCCCTACTCGGGGCACCATCTCTATGGCTGATAAAACCCAGACATCGACCATTATGGGTTACTGCGCGGTACAATTGTCCGTTAACGGAACTGTATACGATAATTTTAAATTACTAATCATGAAAAGTCTATGTGCGAGCGTGATCTTGGGCCTGGATTTCCAGTGCCACCACCAAAGCATCACGCTCAATTACGGTGGGTCCCAGCTGCCCCTCACAGTGTGCGGTCTGGCTACCCTGAAGGTAAAGCCGCCTTCGCTATTCGCGAACCTTACTCCCAACTGCCGGCCAATAGCGACCAAAAGCAGGAGGTACAGCTGGGAGGCAGGCGGTTTATCGTGACCGAGGTGGACAGGCTGCTGAGGGAGCGCGCTATTGAACGCAGCAACAGCCCGTGGCGCGCCCAAGTGGTGGTGGTGAGGGGTAGCGAGAAGAAACGGATGGTGATCGACTATAGCCAAACGATCAACATGTACACCCAAATAGACGCCTACCCGCTACCCCGCATATCAGAAATGGTGAACCAAATTGCTCCACCATCGACCTCAAGTCAGCGTACCACCAGCTCCCTATCAGACCAGAGGATCGCCTGTACACCGCCTTCGAGGCGAACGGACGCCTCTACCAATTCCTCAGAGTCCCCTTTGGGGTGACGAATGGGGTCTCGGTCTTCCAGAGGGAGATGGACCGCATGGTCGATGACCACCACTTGCAGGCAACCTTCCCCTACCTCGACAACGTCACCATCTGCGGTCACAACCAGCAGGATCACGACTCGAACCTCGAGAGGTTCCTGAAAACCGCACAAAAACTCAACCTCACTTACAACGAGGACAAGTGCGTTTTCAACACCACGCGCCTCTGCATACTAGGCAGCGTGGTGGAGAATGGGGAAATCGGACCAGACCCCGACTGATTGCGCCCCCTACGGGAGCTGCCCCTGCCCAACACTCCCAAAGCCCTGAAAAGGTGCCTGGGGTTATTTTCTTATTATGCCCAATGGGTCCCCAACTACTCCGACAAAGGCCGCCCCCTCTTGAAAGCATCCTCTTTTCCGCTCTCTGCTGAGGCCCACGCCGCCTTCAAAAGCATTAAGCGGGATATTGAGCGGGCCACGCTACAGGCAGTGGACGAGAACACTCCCTTTCAAGTGGAAAGTGATGCGTCTGACTTTGCCTTGGCGGCCACCCTCAACCAGGCGGGGCGGCCCGTAGCTTTCTTCTCGAGGACCCTCCAAGGGCCCGAGATCAGACACTCCTCCGTGGAAAAGGAGGCCCAAGCCATCGTGGAGGCAGTGCGCCACTGGCGCCACTACCTAGCCGGCAAAAGCTTCACCCTACTTACCGACCAGCGGTCGGTAGCGTTTATGTTCAATAATAAACAGAGGGGGAAGATTAAAAATGATAAGATTCTTAGGTGGCGGATCGAGCTCTCCACCTTCGAGTATGACATCATTTACCGGCCAGGGGCCCTTAACGAATCCCCCGACGCCTTCTCACGAGGGACGTGTGCCAGCGCCACCGGGGATCGGCTACAGACCCTCCACAACGACCTCTGCCACCCAGGGGTCACACGGCTGTTCCACTTCATAAAGTCCCGCAACTTACCCTACTCGATTGAGGAAGTTCGGTCTCTGACCAGGAACTGCCGCACTTGCGCTGAGTGCAAGACTCGGTTCTACCGCCCAGATAGAGCCCACTTTATCAAAGCTACACGGCCCTTTGAGCGGCTCAGCTTAGATTTCAAGGGCCCCCTCCCGTCAGTCGACCGCAATGTTTACTTCCTGAACATTGTGGACGAATACTCCCGTTTCCCATTCGCCTTCCCCTGCCCAGACATGACCAGCGCCACGGTCATTAAATGCCTCAACAGCCTGTTCTGCCTGTTCGGTATGCCGAGCTACATCCATACGGATAGGGGGGCGTCCTTCATGAGTGAAGAGCTACGCCAGTACATGCTGTCCAGGGGGATCGCCACGAGCCGTACCACCACAACCCCCAGGGTAACGGCCAGGTGGAGCGAGAGAACGGGACAGTATGGAAAGCAGTCACTCTAGCTCTAAGGACCAAGGGCCTCCCTATCTCCCGCTGGCAGGAAGTCCTCCCAGATGTGCTCCATTCAATACGGTCGCTATTGTGTACTGCCACTAATGCCACGCCTCATGAACGAATGTTTGTCTTTCCCCGGAAATCCACCTCAGGCGTATCCATGCCGTCATGGCTCTCCACCCCAGGTCCGGTATTTGTATGAAGGCATGTGAGGGGCCACAAGGCGGACCCTCTCGTGGAGTCAGTGCACCTACTCCACGCCAACCCCCAATACGCATATGTCCGGCACGCCGACGGAAGGGAGGACACCGTGTCCATAAAAGACGTCGCCCGAGCCGGTAACGACAACAACCACGACAACAACAGCAACAACGATCACAGCAATTCTTACCCACCCACTATCCTTTCATCACCCCCGGAAGAACATCGACCAACGGTGCCCCCACCAACTACCCCTTCAACATCCCTGGCGGCGCCCCCGGCAGAGACCCAGGAGGCCACCGGGGATACCCAGCCGACACCCGCGGCACCACAACAGCTACGTCGGTCACAAAGGACTATCAAACCCCCGAACAGACTAAATCTGTAGAAGGGGTGAATGTGATGAAATATGCCATTCATCAGGCACTCTGTATTCTCTGTGTTTGATTGTGCCTGTGACTGTGACAAGCAGGGGAGTTTAGTTTCAGTTTCATTTCCTTACCTGTATTGTATTGTGTGTAGGGCTCCGCCCATACCTGGCCCCTACTTAAGCAGGCCCCAGCGTGTCTCACAGGCAGTACAGCAGATCTCTGGGTGAGAGACACTTCTCCACTGTGTATTACTTTCTGAGTTAATAAAAGCCTTGCTTTGCTCCGTTAACGTTGAGTCTCGGATTCATTGAGGCACATCAGAGTGTTATGGTACTGTTAATCTAAAAGGGGAGGAATTGTAATGTATGTACCTTTAAGGGGAGAACTACTTTTTACAGCTCCTGTATACCGTAGTACCAGTAGTGACCACACCTGCATATAAACCCTGAGTAGTGATCTGTATAATTCGTTCTAGAATAACTCTCATTCAGTAAATACCTGTTGATCATTCCATGCAGTCTTTTGTCTGATTATTAAAGGACACAACATTAAGATACACGGATCTAACATCCCACACTTAGGAGAAGGGGGTTTGAAGATTCACTGACACTGGGAGAGAGTCTCACAGGGAGGAGAAGGGGGTGTGAAGATTCACTGACACTGCGAGAGAGTCTCACAGGGAGGAGAAGGGGGTGTGAAAATTCACAGACACTGGGAGAGTCTCACAGTGAGGAGAAGGGGGTGTGAAAATTCACTGACACTGGGAGAGTCTCACAGGGAGGAGAAGGGGGTGTGAAGATTCACTGACACTGGGAGAGTCTCACAGGGAGGAGAAGGGGGTGAGAAGATTCACTGACACTGGGAGAGAGTCTCACAGGGAGGAGAAGGGGCTGTGAAGATTCACTGACATTGGGAGAGAGTCTCACAGGGAGGAGAAGGGGGTGTGAAGATTCACTGACACTGGGAGAGAGTCTCACAGGGAGGAGAAGGGGGTGTGAAGATTCACTGACACTGGGAGAGAGTCTCACAGGGAGGAGAAGGGGGTGTGAAGATTCACTGACACTGGGAGAGTCTCACAGGGAGGAGAAGGGGGTATGAAGATTCACTGACACTGGGAGAGTCCCACAGGGAGGAGAAGGGGGTGTGAAGATTCACTGACACTGGGAGAGAGTCTCACAGGGAGGAGAAGGGGGTGTGAAGATTCACTGACACTGGGAGAGAGTCTCACAGGGAGGAGAAGGGGGTGTGAAGATTCACTGACACTGGGAGAGTCTCACAGGGAGGAGAAGGGGGTGTGAAGATTCACTGACACTGGGAGAGAGTCTCACAGGGAGGAGAAGGGGGTGTGAAGATGAACTGACGCTGGGAGAGAGTCTCACAGGGAGAAGAAGGGGGTGTGAAGATTCACTGACACTGGGAGAGTCTCACAGGGAGGAGAAGGGGGTGTGAAGATTCACTGACACTGGGAGAGTCTCACAGGGAGGAGAAGGGGGTGTGAAGATTCACTGACACTGGGAGAGAGTCTCACAGGGAGGAGAAGGGGGTGTGAAGATGAAATGACGCTGGGAGAGAGTCTCACAGGGAGAAGAAGGGGGTGTGAAGATTCAGTGACACTGGGAGAGTCTCACAGTGAGGAGAAGGGGGTGTGAAGATTCACTGACACTGGGAGAGAGTCTCACAGGGAGGAGAAGGAGGTGTGAAGATTCACTGACACTGGGAGAGAGTCTCACAGGGAGGAGAAGGGGGTGTGAAGATTCATTGAAACTGGGAGAGGGTCTAACAGGGAGGAGAAGGGGTTGTGAAGATTCACTGACACTGGGAGAGGCTCACACGGAGGAGAAGGGGGTGTGAAGATTCACTGACACTGGGAGAGTCTCACAGTGAGGAGAAGGGGGTGTGAAGATTCACTGACACTGGGAGAGAGTCTCACAGGGAGGAGAAGGGGGTGTGAAGATTCACTGACACAGGGAGAGTCTCACAGGGAGGAGAAGGGGGTGTGAAGATGCACTGACAGTGGGTGTGTCCCACAGGGAGGAGAAGGGGGTGTGAAGATTCAATGACACTGGGAGAGACTCTCACAGGGAGGAGAAGGGGGTGTGAAGATTCACTGACACAGGGAGAGTCTCACAGGGAGGAGAAGGGGGTGTGAAGATTCACTGACACTGGGGGAGTATCACAGGGAGGAGAAGGGGGTGTGAAGATTCACTGACACTGGGAGAGAGTCTCACAGGGAGGAGAAGGGGGTGTGAAGATTCACTGACACTGGGAGAGAGTCTCACAAGTAGGAGAAGGAGGTGTGAAGATTTACTGACACTGGCAGAGTCCCACAGGGAGGAGAAGGGGGTGTGAAGATTCACTGACACTGGGAGAGTCTCACAGGGAGGAGAAGGGGATGTGAAGATTCACTGACACTCGGAGAGTCTCACAGTGAGGAGAAGGGGGTGTGAAGATTCACTGACACTGGGAGAGTATCACAGGGAGGAGAAGGGGTGTGAAGATTCACTGACACTGGGAGAGTCTCACAGGGAGGAGAAGGGGGTGTGAAGATTCATTGACACTGGGAGAGTTTCGCAGGGAGGAGAAGGGGGTGTGAAGATTCACTGACACTGGGAGAGTCTCACAGGGAGGAGAAGGGGGGGTGAAGATTCACTGACACTGGGAGAGTCTCACAGGGAGGAGAAGGGGGTGTGAAGATTCACTGACACTGGGAGAGTCTCACAGGGAGGAGAAGGGGGGGTGAAGATTCACTGACACTGGGAGAGTCTCACAGGGTGGAGAAGGGGGTGTGAAGATTCACTGACACTGGGAGAGTCTCACAGGGAGGAGAAGGGTGTTTGAAGATTCACTGACACTGGGAGAGAGTCCCACAGGGAGGAGAAGGTATTTTGAAGATTCACTGACACTGGGAGAGTCTCACAGGGTGGAGAAGGGGGTGTGAAGATTCACTGACACTGGGAGAGTCTCACAGGGTGGAGAAGGGGGTGTGAAGATTCACTGACACTGGGAGAGTCTCACAGTGAGGAGAAGGGGGTGTGAAGATTCACTGACACTGGGAGAGAGTCTCACAGGGAGGAGAAGGGGGTGCGAAGATTCACTGACACTGGGAGAGAGTCTCACAGGGAGGAGAAGGGGGTGTGAAGATTCACTGAAACTGGGAGAGTCTCACAGGGAGGAGAAGAGGGTGTGAAGATTCACTGACACTGGGAGAGTCTCACAGGGAGGAGAAGGGGGTGTGAAGATTCACTGACACTGGGAGAGTCTCACAGTGAGGAGAAGGGGGTGTGAAGATTCACTGACACTGGGAGAGTCTCACAGTGAGGAGAAGGGGGTGTGAAGATTCACTGACACTGGGAGAGTCTCACAGTGAGGAGAAGGGGTGTGAAGATTCACTGACACTGGGAGAGTGTCTCACAGGGAGAAGGGGTGTGAAGATTCACTGACACTGGGAGAGAGTCTCACAGGGAGGAGAAGGGGGTGTGAAGATTCACTGACACTGGGAGAGAGTCTCAGGGAAGAGAAGGGGGTGTGAAGATTCACTGACACTGGGAGAGTCTCACAGGGAGGAGAAGGGGGTGTGAAGATTCACTGACACTGGGAGAGTCTCACAGTGAGGAGAAGGGGGTGTGAAGATTCACTGACACTTGGAGAGAGTCTCAGGGAAGAGAAGGGGGTGTGAAGATTCACTGACACTGGGAGAGTCTCACAGGGAGGAGAAGGGGGTGTGAAGATTCACTGACACTGGGAGAGAGTCCCACAGGGAGGAGAAGGGGGTGTGAAGATTCACTGACACTGGGAGAGTCTCACAGTGAGGAGAAGGGGGTGTGAAGATTCACTGACACTTGGAGAGAGTCTCAGGGAAGAGAAGGGGGTGTGAAGATTCACTGACACTGGGAGAGTCTCACAGTGAGGAGAAGGGGGTGTGAAGATTCACTGACACTTGGAGAGAGTCTCAGGGAAGAGAAGGGGGTGTGAAGATTCACTGACACTGGGAGAGTCTCACAGGGAGGAGAAGGGGGTGTGAAGATTCACTGACACTGGGAGAGTCTCACAGGGAGGAGAAGGGGGTGTGAAGATTCACTGACACTGGGAGAGAGTTCCACAGGGAGGAGAAGGGGGTGTGAAGATTCACTGACACTGGGAGAGAGTCTCACAGGGAGGAGAAGGGGGTGTGAAGATTCACTGACACTGGGAGAGTGTCTCACAGGGAGGAGAAGGGGGTGTGAAGATTCACTGACACTGGGAGAGTCTCACAGGGAGGAGAAGGGGGTGTGAAGATTCACTGACACTGGGAGAGTGTCTCACAGGGAGGAGAAGGGGGTGTGAAGATTCACTGACACTGGGAGAGTCTCACAGGGAGGAGAAGGGGGTGTGAAGATTCACTGACAATGGGAGAGTCTCACAGGAAGGAGAAGGGGGTGTGAAGATTAATTGACACTGGGAGAGAGTCTCACAGGTAGGAGAAGGTGGTGTGAAGATTCAGTGACACTGGGAGAGAGTCTCACAGGGAGGAGAAGGGGGTGTGAAGATTCACAGACACTGGGAGAGTCTCACAGGGAGGAGAAGGGGGTGTGAAGATTCACTGACACTGGGAGAGAGTCTCACAGGGAGGAGAAGGGGGTGTGAAGATTCACTGACACTGGGAGAGTCTCACAGGGAGGAGAAGGGGGTGTGAAGATTCACTGACACTGGGAGAGTCTCACAGGGAGGAGAAGGGGGTGTGAAGATTCACTGACACTGGGAGAGTGTCTCACAGGGAGGAGAAGGGGGTGTGAAGATTCACTGACACTGGGAGAGTCTCACAGGGAGGAGAAGGGGGTGTGAAGATTCACTGACACTGGGAGAGTCACACAGTGAGGAGAAGGGGGTGTGAAGATTCACTGACACTGGGAGAGTGGCTCACAGGGAGGAGAAGGGGGTGTGAAGATTCACTGACACTGGGAGAGTGGCTCACAGGGAGGAGAAGGGGGTGTGAAGATTCACTGACACTGGGAGAGAGTCTCACAGGGAAGAGAAGGGGGTGTGAAGATTCACTGACACTGGGAGAGTGGCTCACAGTGAGGAGAAGGGGGTGTGAAGATTCACTGACACTGGGAACGTCTCACAGTGAGGAGAAGGGGTTGTGAAGATTCACTGACACTGGGAGAGTGTCCCACAGGGAAGAGAAGGGGGTGTGAAGATTCACTGACACTGGGAGAGAGTCCCACAGGGAGGAGAAGGGGGTGTGAAGATTCACCGACACTGGGAGAGAGTCTCACAGGGAGGAGAAGGGGGTGTGAAGATTCACTGACACTGGGAGAGGCTCACAGGGAGGAGAAGGGGGTGTGAAGATTCACTGACACTGGGAGAGAGTCTCACAGGGAGGAGAAGGGGGTGTGAAGATTCACTGACACTGGGAGAGGGTCTCACAGGGAGGAGAAGGGGGTGTGAAGATTCACTGACACTGGGAGAGAGTCTCACAGGGAGGAGAAGGGGGTGTGAAGATTCACTGACACTGGGAGAGGGTCTCACAGGGAGGAGAAGGGGGTGTGAAGATTCACTGACACTGGGAGAGAGTCTCACAGGGAGGAGAAGGGGGTGAGAAGATTCACTGACACTGGGAGAGCCTCACAGGGAGGAAAAGGGTGTGTGAAGATTCACTGACACTGGGAGAGTCTCACAGTGAGGAGAAGGGGGTGTGAAGATTCACTGACACTGGGAGAGAGTCTCACAGGGAGGAGAAGGGGGTGTGAAGATTCACTGACACTGGGAGTGTCTCACAGTGAGGAGAAGGGATGTGAAGATTCACTGACACTGGGAGAGAGTCTCACAGGGTGGAGAAGTGGGTGTGAAGATTCACTGACACTGGGAGAGAGTCTCACAGGGAGGAGAAGGGGGTGTGAAGATTCACTGACACTGGGAGTGTGTCTCACAGGGAGGAGAAGGGGGTTTGAAGATTCACTGACACTGGGAGAGAGTCTCACAGGGAGGAGAAGGGGGTGTGAAGATTCACAGACACTGGGAGAGTCTCACAGGGAGGAGAAGGGGGTGTGAAGATTCACTGACACTGGGAGAGAGTCTCACAGGGAGGAGAAGGGGGTGTGAAGATTCACTGACACTGGGAGAGTCTCACAGGGAGGAGAAGGGGGTGTGAAGATTCACTGACACTGGGAGAGTCTCACAGGGAGGAGAAGGGGGTGTGAAGATTCACTGACACTGGGAGAGAGTCTCACAGGGAGGAGAAGGGGGTGTGAAGATTCACTGACACTGGGAGAGTCTCACAGTGAGGAGAAGGTGGTGTGAAGATTCACTGACACTGGGAGAGAGTCTCACAGGGAGGAGAAGGGGGTGTGAAGATTCACTGACACTGGGAGAGAGTCTCACAGGGAGGAGAAGGGGGTGTGAAGATTCACTGACACTGGGAGAGAGTCTCACAGTGAGGAGAAGGGGGTGTGAAGATTCACTGACACTGGGAGAGTGTCTCACAGGGAGGAGAAGGGGGTGTGAAGATTCACTGACACTGGGAGAGTCTCACAGGGAGGAGAAGGGGGTGTGAAGATTCACTGACACTGGGAGAGTCACACAGTGAGGAGAAGGGGGTGTGAAGATTCACTGACACTGGGAGAGTGGCTCACAGGCAGGAGAAGGGGGTGTGAAGATTCACTGACACTGGGAGAGTGGCTCACAGGGAGGAGAAGGGGGTGTGAAGATTCACTGACACTGGGAGAGAGTCTCACAGGGAAGAGAAGGGGGTGTGAAGATTCACTGACACTGGGAGAGTGGCTCACAGTGAGGAGAAGGGGGTGTGAAGATTCACTGACACTGGGAACGTCTCACAGTGAGGAGAAGGGGTTGTGAAGATTCACTGACACTGGGAGAGTGTCCCACAGGGAAGAGAAGGGGGTGTGAAGATTCACTGACACTGGGAGAGAGTCCCACAGGGAGGAGAAGGGAGTGTGAAGATTCACCGACACTGGGAGAGAGTCTCACAGGGAGGAGAAGGGGGTGTGAAGATTCACTGACACTGGGAGAGGCTCACAGGGAGGAGAAGGGGGTGTGAAGATTCACTGACACTGGGAGAGAGTCTCACAGGGAGGAGAAGGGGGTGTGAAGATTCACTGACACTGGGAGAGGGTCTCACAGGGAGGAGAAGGGGGTGTGAAGATTCACTGACACTGGGAGAGAGTCTCACAGGGAGGAGAAGGGGGTGTGAAGATTCACTGACACTGGGAGAGGGTCTCACAGGGAGGAGAAGGGGGTGTGAAGATTCACTGACACTGGGAGAGAGTCTCACAGGGAGGAGAAGGGGGTGAGAAGATTCACTGACACTGGGAGAGTCTCACAGGGAGGAAAAGGGTGTGTGAAGATTCACTGACACTGGGAGAGTCTCACAGTGAGGAGAAGGGGGTGTGAAGATTCACTGACACTGGGAGAGAGTCTCACAGGGAGGAGAAGGGGGTGTGAAGATTCACTGACACTGGGAGTGTCTCACAGTGAGGAGAAGGGATGTGAAGATTCACTGACACTGGGAGAGAGTCTCACAGGGTGGAGAAGTGGGTGTGAAGATTCACTGACACTGGGAGAGAGTCTCACAGGGAGGAGAAGGGGGTGTGAAGATTCACTGACACTGGGAGTGTGTCTCACAGGGAGGAGAAGGGGGTTTGAAGATTCACTGACACTGGGAGAGAGTCTCACAGGGAGGAGAAGGGGGTGTGAAGATTCACTGACACTGGGAGAGGGTCTCACAGGGAGGAGAAGGTGGTGTGAAGATTCACTGACACTGGGATAGAGTCTCACAGGGAGGAGAAGGGGGTGTGAAGATTCACTGACACTGGGAGAGTCTCACAGGGAGGAGAAGGGTGTGTGAAGATTCACTGACACTGGGAGAGTCTCACAGTGAGGAGAAGGGGGTGTGAAGATTCTCTGACACTGGGAGAGTCTCACAGGGAGGAAAAGGGTGTTTGAAGATTCACTGACACTGGGAGAGAGTCCCACAGGGAGGAGAAGGTATTTTGAAGATTCACTGACACTAGGAGAGAGTCTCAGGGAAGAGAAGGGGATGTGAAGATTCACTGACACTGGGAGAGAGTCTCACAGGGAGGAGAAGGGGGTGTGAAGATTCACTGACACTGGGAGAGTCTCACAGTGAGGAGAAGGGGGTGTGAAGATTCACTGACACTGGGAGAGAGTCTCACAGGGAGGAGAAGGGGGTGTGAAGATTTACTGACACTGGGAGAGAGTCTCAGGGAAGAGAAGGGGGTGTGAAGATTCACTGACACTCGGAGAGTCTCACAGGGAGGAGAAGGGGGTGTGAAGATTCACTGACACTGGGAGAGTCTCACAGTGAGGAGAAGGGGGTGTGAAGATTCACTGACACTGGGAGAGTCTCACAGGGAGGAGAAGGGGGTGTGAAGATTCACTGACACTGGGAGAGTCTCACAGGGAGGAGAAGGGGGTGTGAAGATTCACTGACACTGGGGGAGAGTCTCACAGGGAGGAGAAGGGGGTGTGAAGATTCACTGACACTGGGAGAGAGTCTCACAGGGAGGAGGAGGGGGTGTGAAGATTCACTGACACTGGGAGAGTCTCACAGGGAGGAGAAGGGGGTGTGAAGATTCACTGACACAGGGAGAGTCTCACAGGGAGGAGAAGGGGGTGTGAAGATTCACTGACACTGGGAGAGAATCTCAAAGGGAGCAGAAGGGGGTGTGAAGATTCACTGACACTGGGAGAGTCTCACGGGGATGAGAAGGTATTTTGAAGATTCACTGACTCTAGGAGAGAGTCTCGGGGAAGAGAAGATGATGTGAAGATTCACTGACACTGGGAGAGTCCCACAGGGAGGAGAAGGGGGTGTGAAGATTCACTGGCACTGGGAGAGTCTCACAGGGAGGAGAAGGAGGTGTGAAGCTTCACTGACACTGATAGAGTGTCTCACAGGGAGGAGAAGGGGGTGTGAAGATTCACTGACACTGGGAGATAGTCTCACAGGGAGGAGAAGGGGGTGTGAAGATTCACTGCCACTGGGAGAGAGTCTCACAGGGAGGAGAAGGGGGTGTGAAGATTCACTGACACTGGGAGAGAGTCTCACAGAGAGGAGAAGGGGGTGTGAAGATTCACTGACACTGGGAGAGAGTCTCACAGGGAGGAGAAGAGGGTGTGAAGATTCACTGACACTGGGAGAGAGTCCCACAGGGAGGAGAAGGGGGTGTGAAGATTCACTGACACTGGGAGAGAGTCTCACAGGGAGGAGAAGGGGGTGTGAAGATTCACTGACACTGGGAGAGTTTCACAGGGAGGAGACATGGGTGTGAAGATTCACTGACACTGGGAGAGAGTCTCACAGGGAGGAGAAGGGGGTGTGAAGATTCACTGACACTGGGAGAAAGTCTCACAGGGAGGAGAAGGGGGGGTGAAGATTCACTGACACTGGGAGAGTCTCACAGTGAGGAGAAGGGGGTGTGAAGATTCACTGACACTGGGAGAGTCTCACAGGGAGGAGAAGGGGGTGTGAAGATTCACTGACACTGGGAGAGTCTCACAGTGAGGAGAAGGGGGTGTGAAGATTCACTGACACTGGGAGAGAGTCTCACAGGGAGGAGACGGGGGTGTGAAGATTCACTGACACTGGGAGAGAGTCTCACAGGGAGGAGAAGGGGGTGTGAAGATTCACTGACACTGGGAGAGAGTCTCACAGGGAGGAGAAGGGGGTGTGAAGATTCACTGACACTGGGAGAGACTCTCACAGGGAGGAGAAGGGGGTGTGAAGATTCACTGACACTGGGAGAGTCTCACAGGGAGGAGAAGGGGGTGTGAAGATTCACTGACACTGGGAGAGTCTCACAGGGAGGAGAAGGGGGTGTGAAGATTCACTGACACTGGGAGAGAGTCTCACAGGGAGGAGAAGGGGGTGTGAAGATTCACTGACACTGGGAGAGAGTCTCACAGGGAGGAGAAGGGGGTGTGAAGATTCACTGACACTGGGAGAGACTCTCACAGGGAGGAGAAGCGGGTGTGAAGATTCACTGACACTGGGAGAGTCTCACAGGGAGGAGAAGGGGGTGTGAAGATTCACTGACACTGGGAGAGTCTCACAGGGAGGAGAAGGGGGTGTGAAGATTCACTGACACTGGGAGAGTCTCACAGGGAGCAGAAGTGGGTGTGAAGATTCACTGACACTGGGAGAGACTCTCACAGGGAGGAGAAGGGGGTGTGAAGATTCACTGACACTGGGAGAGTCTCACAGGGAGGAGAAGGGGGTGTGAAGGTTCACTGACACTGGGAGAGAGTCTCACAGGGAGGAGAAGGGGGTGTGAAGATTCACTGACACTGCGAGAGTCTCACGGGGAGGAGAAGCGGGTGTGAAGATTCACTGACACTGGGAGAGTCACACAGTGAGGAGAAGGGGGTGTGAAGATTCACTGACACTGGGAGAGTCTCACAGGGAGGAGAAGGGGGTGTAAAGATTCACTGACACTGGGAGAGAGTCTCACGGAGGAGAAGGGGGTGTGAAGATTCACTGACACTGGGAGAGAGTCTCACAGGGAGGAGAAGGGGGTGTGAAGATTCACTGACACTGGGAGAGTGGCTCACAGGGAGGAGAAGGGGGTGTGAAGATTCACTGACACTGGGAGCGTCTCACAGTGAGGAGAAGGGGGTGTGAAGATTCACTGACACTGGGAGAGTGTCCCACAGAGAAGAGAAGGGGGTGTGAAGATTCATTGACACTGGGAGAGAGTCCCACAGGGAGGAGAAGGGGGTGTGAAGATTCACCAACACTGGGAGAGAGTCTCACAGGGAGGAGAAGGGGGTGTGAAGATTCACTGACACTGGGAGAGGCTCACAGGGAGGAGAAGGGGGGGTGAAGATTCACTGACACTGGGAGAGAGTCTCACAGGGAGGAGAAGGGGGTGTGAAGATTCACTGACACTGGGAGAGTCTCACAGGGAGGAGAAGGGGGTGTGAAGATTCACTGACACTGGGAGAGTCTCACAGGGAGGAGAAGGGGGTGTGAAGATTCACTGACACTGGGAGAGTCCCACAGGGAGGAGAAGGGGGTGTGAAGATTCACTGACACTGGGAGAGTCACACAGTGAGGAGAAGGGGGTGTGAAGATTCACTGACACTGGGAGAGTCTCACAGTGAGGAGAAGGGGGTGTGAAGATTCACTGACACTGGGAGAGAGTCTCACAGGGAGGAGAAGGGGGTGTGAAGATTCACTGACACTGGGAGAGTCTCACAGGGAGGAGAAGGGGGTGTGAAGATTCACTGACACTGGGAGAGAGTCTCACAGGGAGGAGAAGGGGGTGTGAAGATTCACTGACACTGGGAGAGAGTCTCACAGGGAGGAGAAGGGGGTGTGAAGATTCACTGACACTGGGAGAGAGTCTCAGGGAAGAGAAGGGGGTGTGAAGATTCACTGACACTGGGAGAGTCTCACAGGGAGGAGAAGGGGGTGTGAAGATTCACTGACACTGGGAGAGTCTCACAGGGAGGAGAAGGGGGTGTGAAGATTCACTGACACTGGGAGAGTCTCACAGTGAGGAGAAGGGGGTGTGAAGATTCACTGACACTGGGAGAGTCTCACAGGGAGGAGAAGGGGGTGTGAAGATTCACTGACACTAGGAGAGAGTCTCAGGGAAGAGAAGGGGGTGTGAAGATTCACTGACACTGGGAGAGTCTCACAGGGAGGAGAAGGGGGTGTGAAGATTCACTGACACTGGGAGAGTCTCACAGGGAGGAGAAGGGGGTGTGAAGATTCACTGACACTGGGAGAGAGTTTCACAGGGAGGAGAAGGGGGTGTGAAGATTCACTGACACTGGGAGAGTCTCACAGGGAGGAGAAGGGGGTGTGAAGATTCACTGACACTGGGAGAGTGTCTCACAGGGAGGAGAAGGGGGTGTGAAGATTCACTGACATTGGGAGAGTCTCACAGGGAGGAGAAGGGGGTGTGAAGATTCACTGACAATGGGAGAGTCTCACAGGAAGGAGAAGGGGGTGTGAAGATTCACTGACACTGGGAGAGTCTCACAGGGAGGAGAAGGGCGTGTGAAGATTCACTGACACTGGGAGAGTCTCACAGGGAGGAGAAGCGGGTGTGAAGATTCACTGACACTGGGAGAGTCACACAGTGAGGAGAAGGGGGTGTGAAGATTCACTGACATTGGGAGAGAGTCTCACAGGGAGGAGAAGGGGGTGTGAAGATTCACTGACACTGGGAGAGTGGCTCACAGGGAGGAGAAGGGGGTGTGAAGATTCACTGACACTGGGAGCGTCTCACAGTGAGGAGAAGGGGTTGTGAAGATTCACTGAATCTGGGAGAGTGTCCCACAGGGAAGAGAAGGGGGTGTGAAGATTCACTGACACTGGGAGAGAGTCTCACAGGGAGGAGAAGGGGGTGTGAAGATTCACTGACACTGGGAGAGAGTCTCACAGGGAGGAGAAGGGGGTGTGAAGATTCACTGACACTGGGAGAGGCTCACAGGGAGGAGAAGGGGGTGTGAAGATTCACTGACACTGGGAGAGAGTCTCAGGGAGGAGAAGGGGGTGTGAAGATTCACTGACACTGGGAGAGTCTCAAAGGGAGGAGAAGGGGGTGTGAAGATTCACTGACACTGGGAGAGTCTCACAGGGAGGAGAAGGGGGTGTGAAGATTCACTGACACTGGGAGAGTCTCAAAGGGAGGAGAAGGGGGTGTGAAGATTCACTGACACTGGGAGAGTCTCACAGGGAGGAGAAGGGGGTGTGAAGATTCACTGACACTGGGAGAGTCTCACTGTGAGGAGAAGGGGGTGTGAAGATTCACTGACACTGGGAGGGTCTCACAGGGAGGAGAAGGGGTTGTGAAGATTCACTGACACTGGGAGAGAGTCTCACAGGGAGGAGAAGGGGGTGTGAAGATTCACTGACACTGGGAGAGAGTCTCACAGGGAGGAGAAGGGGGTGTGAAGATTCACTGACACTGGGAGTGTCTCACAGTGAGGAGAAGGGGTGTGAAGATTCACTGACACTGGGAGAGAGTCTCACAGGGAGGAGAAGTGGGTGTGAAGATTCACTGACACTGGGAGAGAGTCTCACAGGGAGGAGAAGGGGGTGTGAAGATTCACTGACACTGGGAGTGTCTCAAAGGGAGGAGAAGGGGGGGGTGAAGATTCTCTGACACTGGGAGAGTCTCACAGGGAGGAGAAGGGGGGTGAAGATTCACTGACACTGGGAGAGAGTCTCACAGGGAGGAGAAGGAGGTGTGAAGATTCACTGACACTGGGAGTGTCTCACAGTGAGGAGAAGGGATGTGAAAATTCACTGACACTGGGAGAGAGTCTCACAGGGTGGAGAAGTGGGTGTGAAGATTCACTGACACTGGGAGAGTCTCACAGGGAGGAGAAGGGGGTGTGAAGATTCACTGACACTGGGAGAGGGTCTCACAGGGGGAGAAGGGGGTGTGAAGATTCACTGACACTGGGAGAGAGTCTCACAGGGAGGAGAAGGGGTGTGAAGATTCACTGACACTGGGAGTGTGTCTCACAGGGAGGAGAAGGGGGTGTGAAGATTCACTGACACTGGGAGAGAGTCTCACAGGGAGGAGAAGGGGGTGTGAAGATTCACTGACACTGGGAGAGGGTCTCACAGGGAGGAGAAGGTGGTGTGAAGATTCACTGACACTGGGATAGAGTCTCACAGGGAGGAGAAGGGGGTGTGAAGATTCACTGACACTGGGAGAGTCTCACAGGGAGGAGAAGGGTGTGTGAAGATTCACTGACACTGGGAGAGAGTCTCACAGGGAGGAGAAGGGGGTGTGAAGATTCACTGACACTGGGAGAGTCTCACAGGGAGGAGAAGGGGGTGTGAAGATTCACTGACACTGGGAGAGTCTCACAGGAAGGAGAAGGGGGTGTGAAGATTCACTGACACTGGGAGAGTCTCAAAGTGAGGAGAAGGGGGTGTGAAGATTCACTGACACTGGGAGTGTCTCACAGGGAGGAGAAGGGGGGGTGAAGATTCTCTGACACTGGGAGAGTCTCACAGGGAGGAAAAGTGTGTTTGAAGATTCACTGACACTGGGAGAGAGTCCAACAGGGAGGAGAAGGTATTTTGAAGATTCACTGACACTAGGAGAGAGTCTCAGGGAAGAGAAGGGGATGTGAAGATTCACTGAAACTGGGAGAGTCCCACAGGGAGGAGAAGGGGGTGTGAAGATTCACTGACACTGGGAGAGTCTCACAGTGAGGAGAAGGGGGTGTGAAGATTCACTGACACTGGGAGAGTGTCCCACAGAGAAGAGAAGGGGGTGTGAAGATTCACTGACACTGGGAGAGAGTCCCACAGGGAGGAGAAGGGGGTGTGAAGATTCACCGACACTGGGAGAGAGTCTCACAGGGAGGAGAAGGGGGTGTGAAGATTCACTGACACTGGGAGAGGCTCACAGGGAGGAGAAGGGGGTGTGAAGATTCACTGACACTGGGAGAGAGTTCCACAGGGAGGAGAAGGGGGTGTGAAGATTCACTGACACTGGGAGAGAGTCTCACAGGGAGGAGAAGGGGGTGTGAAGATTCACTGACACTGGGAGTGTCTCACAGTGAGGAGAAGGGGTGTGAAGATTCACTGACACTGGGAGAGAGTCTCACAGGGAGGAGAAGTGGGTGTGAGGATTCACTGACACTGGGAGAGAGTCTCACAGGGAGGAGAAGGGGGTGTGAAGATTCACTGACACTGGGAGAGAGTCTCACAGGGAGGAGAAGGGGGTGTGAAGATTCACTGACACTGGGAGAGGGTCTCACAGGGAGGAGAAGGTGGTGTGAAGATTCACTGACACTGGGATAGAGTCTCACAGGGAGGAGAAGGGGGTGTGAAGATTCACTGACACTGGGAGAGTCTCACAGGGAGGAGAAGGGTGTGTGAAGATTCACTGACACTGGGAGAGTCTCACAGTGAGGAGAAGGGGGTGTGAAGATTCACTGACACTGGGAGTGTCTCACAGGGAGGAGAAGGGGGGGTGAAGATTCTCTGACACTGGGAGAGTCTCACAGGGAGGAAAAGTGTATTTGAAGATTCACTGACACTGGGAGAGAGTCCCACAGGGAGGAGAAGGTATTTTGAAGATTCACTGACACTAGGAGAGAGTCTCAGGGAAGAGAAGGGGATGTGAAGATTCACTGAAACTGGGAGAGTCTCACAGGGAGGAGAAGGGGGTGTGAAGATTCACTGACACTGGGAGAGTCTCACAGTGAGGAGAAGGGGGTGTGAAGATTCACTGACACTGGGAGAGTGTCCCACAGAGAAGAGAAGGGGGTGCGAAGATTCACTGACACTGGGAGAGAGTCCCACAGGGAGGAGAAGGGGGTGTGAAGATTCACCGACACTGGGAGAGAGTCTCACAGGGAGGAGAAGGGGGTGTGAAGATTCACTGACACTGGGAGAGGCTCACAGGGAGGAGAAGGGGGTGTGAAGATTCACTGACACTGGGAGAGAGTCTCACAGGGAGGAGAAGGGGGTGTGAAGATTCACTGACACTGGGAGGGAGTCTCACAGGGAGCAGAAGGGGTGGGAAGATTCTCTGACACTGGGAGAGTCTCACAGGGAGGAGAAGGTATTTTGAAGATTCACTGACTCTAGGAGAGAGTCTCGGGGAAGAGAAGATGATGTGAAGATTCACTGACACTGGGAGAATCCCACAGGGAGGAGAAGGGGGTGTGAAGATTCACTGGCACTGGGAGAGTCTCACAGGGAGGAGAAGGAGGTGTGAAGATTCACTGACACTGATAGAGTGTCTCACAGGGAGGAGAAGGGGGTGTGAAGATTCACTGACACTGGGAGAGGGCCACATTTAGGAGAAGAGGGTTTGAATATTCACTGACACTGGGAGAGAGTTTCACAGGGAGGAGAAGGGGGTGTGAAAATTCACTGACACTGGGAGAGAGTCCCACAGGGAGGAGAAGGGGGTGTGAAGATTCACTGACACTGGGAGAGTCTCACAGGGAGGAGAAGGGGGTGTGAAAATTCACTGACACTGGGAGAGAGTCCCACAGGGAGGAGAAGGGGGTGTGAAAATTCACTGACACTGGGAGAGAGTCTCACAGGGAGGAGAAGGGGGTGTGAAGATTCACTGACACTGGGAGAGTCTCACAGGGAGGAGAAGGGGGTGTGAAGATTCACTGACACTGGGAGAGAGTTTCACAGGGAGGAGAAGGGAGTGTGAAGATTCACTGACACTGGGAGAGTCTCACAGGGAGGAGAAGGGGGTGTGAAGATTCACTGACACTGGGAGAGAGTCTCACAGGGAGGAGAAGGGGGTGTGAAGATTCACTGACACTGGGAGAGAGTCTCACAGGGAGGAGAAGGGGGTGTGAAGATTCACTGACACTGGGAGAGTCTCACAGGAAGGAGAAGGGGGTGTGAAGATTCACTGACACTGGGAGAGAGTCTCACAGGGAGGAGAAGGGGGTGTGAAGATTCACTGACACTGGGAGAGTGTCTCACAGGGAGGAGAAGGGGGTGCGAAGATTCACTGACACTGGGAGAGTCACACAGTGAGGAGAAGGGGGTGTGAAGATTCACTGACATTGGGAGAGAGTCTCACAGGGAGGAGAAGGGGGTGTGAAGATTCACTGACACTGGGAGAGTGGCTCACAGGGAGGAGAAGGGGGTGTGAAGATTCACTGACACTGGGAGAGTCTCACAGGGAGGAGAAGGGGGTGTGAAGATTCACTGACACTGGGAGAGTCTCACAGGGAGGAGAAGGGGGTGTGAAGATTCACTGACACTGGGAGAGAGTCTCACAGGGAGGAGAAGGGGGTGTGAAGATTCACTGACACTGGGAGAGTGGCTCACAGGGAGGAGAAGGGGGTGTGAAGATTCACTGACACTGGGAGCGTCTCACAGTGAGGAGAAGGGGTTGTGAAGATTCACTGAATCTGGGAGAGTGTCCCACAGGGAAGAGAAGGGGGTGTGAAGATTCACTGACACTGGGAGAGAGTCTCACAGGGAGGAGAAGGGGGTGTGAAGATTCACTGACACTGGGAGAGAGTCTCACAGGGAGGAGAAGGGGGTGTGAAGATTCACTGACACTGGGAGAGGCTCACAGGGAGGAGAAGGGGGTGTGAAGATTCACTGACACTGGGAGAGAGTCTCAGGGAGGAGAAGGGGGTGTGAAGATTCACTGACACTGGGAGAGTCTCACAGGGAGGAGAAGGGGGTGTGAAGATTCACTGACACTGGGAGAGTCTCAAAGGGAGGAGAAGGGGGTGTGAAGATTCACTGACACTGGGAGAGTCTCACAGGGAGGAGAAGGGGGTGTGAAGATTCACTGACACTGGGAGAGTCTCACTGTGAGGAGAAGGGGGTGTGAAGATTCACTGACACTGGGAGGGTCTCACAGGGAGGAGAAGGGGTTGTGAAGATTCACTGACACTGGGAGAGAGTCTCACAGGGAGGAGAAGGGGGTGTGAAGATTCACTGACACTGGGAGAGAGTCTCACAGGGAGGAGAAGGGGGTGTGAAGATTCACTGACACTGGGAGTGTCTCACAGTGAGGAGAAGGGGTGTGAAGATTCACTGACACTGGGAGAGAGTCTCACAGGGAGGAGAAGTGGGTGTGAAGATTCACTGACACTGGGAGAGAGTCTCACAGGGAGGAGAAGGGGGTGTGAAGATTCACTGACACTGGGAGTGTCTCAAAGGGAGGAGAAGGGGGGGGTGAAGATTCTCTGACACTGGGAGAGTCTCACAGGGAGGAGAAGGGGGGTGAAGATTCACTGACACTGGGAGAGAGTCTCACAGGGAGGAGAAGGAGGTGTGAAGATTCACTGACACTGGGAGTGTCTCACAGTGAGGAGAAGGGATGTGAAAATTCACTGACACTGGGAGAGAGTCTCACAGGGTGGAGAAGTGGGTGTGAAGATTCACTGACACTGGGAGAGTCTCACAGGGAGGAGAAGGGGGTGTGAAGATTCACTGACACTGGGAGAGGGTCTCACAGGGGGAGAAGGGGGTGTGAAGATTCACTGACACTGGGAGAGAGTCTCACAGGGAGGAGAAGGGGTGTGAAGATTCACTGACACTGGGAGTGTGTCTCACAGGGAGGAGAAGGGGGTGTGAAGATTCACTGACACTGGGAGAGAGTCTCACAGGGAGGAGAAGGGGGTGTGAAGATTCACTGACACTGGGAGAGGGTCTCACAGGGAGGAGAAGGTGGTGTGAAGATTCACTGACACTGGGATAGAGTCTCACAGGGAGGAGAAGGGGGTGTGAAGATTCACTGACACTGGGAGAGTCTCACAGGGAGGAGAAGGGTGTGTGAAGATTCACTGACACTGGGAGAGTCTCACAGGAAGGAGAAGGGGGTGTGAAGATTCACTGACACTGGGAGAGTCTCAAAGTGAGGAGAAGGGGGTGTGAAGATTCACTGACACTGGGAGTGTCTCACAGGGAGGAGAAGGGGGGGTGAAGATTCTCTGACACTGGGAGAGTCTCACAGGGAGGAAAAGTGTGTTTGAAGATTCACTGACACTGGGAGAGAGTCCAACAGGGAGGAGAAGGTATTTTGAAGATTCACTGACACTAGGAGAGAGTCTCAGGGAAGAGAAGGGGATGTGAAGATTCACTGAAACTGGGAGAGTCCCACAGGGAGGAGAAGGGGGTGTGAAGATTCACTGACACTGGGAGAGTCTCACAGTGAGGAGAAGGGGGTGTGAAGATTCACTGACACTGGGAGAGTGTCCCACAGAGAAGAGAAGGGGGTGTGAAGATTCACTGACACTGGGAGAGAGTCCCACAGGGAGGAGAAGGGGGTGTGAAGATTCACCGACACTGGGAGAGAGTCTCACAGGGAGGAGAAGGGGGTGTGAAGATTCACTGACACTGGGAGAGGCTCACAGGGAGGAGAAGGGGGTGTGAAGATTCACTGACACTGGGAGAGAGTTCCACAGGGAGGAGAAGGGGGTGTGAAGATTCACTGACACTGGGAGAGAGTCTCACAGGGAGGAGAAGGGGGTGTGAAGATTCACTGACACTGGGAGTGTCTCACAGTGAGGAGAAGGGGTGTGAAGATTCACTGACACTGGGAGAGAGTCTCACAGGGAGGAGAAGTGGGTGTGAGGATTCACTGACACTGGGAGAGAGTCTCACAGGGAGGAGAAGGGGGTGTGAAGATTCACTGACACTGGGAGAGAGTCTCACAGGGAGGAGAAGGGGGTGTGAAGATTCACTGACACTGGGAGAGGGTCTCACAGGGAGGAGAAGGTGGTGTGAAGATTCACTGACACTGGGATAGAGTCTCACAGGGAGGAGAAGGGGGTGTGAAGATTCACTGACACTGGGAGAGTCTCACAGGGAGGAGAAGGGGGTGTGAAGATTCACTGACACTGGGAGTGTCTCACAGGGAGGAGAAGGGGGGGTGAAGATTCTCTGACACTGGGAGAGTCTCACAGGGAGGAAAAGTGTATTTGAAGATTCACTGACACTAGGAGAGAGTCTCAGGGAAGAGAAGGGGATGTGAAGATTCACTGAAACTGGGAGAGTCCCACAGGGAGGAGAAGGGGGTGTGAAGATTCACTGACACTGGGAGAGTCTCACAGTGAGGAGAAGGGGGTGTGAAGATTCACTGACACTGGGAGAGTGTCCCACAGAGAAGAGAAGGGGGTGTGAAGATTCACTGACACTGGGAGAGAGTCCCACAGGGAGGAGAAGGGGGTGTGAAGATTCACCGACACTGGGAGAGAGTCTCACAGGGAGGAGAAGGGGGTGTGAAGATTCACTGACACTGGGAGAGGCTCACAGGGAGGAGAAGGGGGTGTGAAGATTCACTGACACTGGGAGAGAGTCTCACAGGGAGGAGAAGGGGGTGTGAAGATTCACTGACACTGGGAGGGAGTCTCACAGGGAGCAGAAGGGGTGGGAAGATTCTCTGACACTGGGAGAGTCTCACAGGGAGGAGAAGGTATTTTGAAGATTCACTGACTCTAGGAGAGAGTCTCGGGGAAGAGAAGATGATGTGAAGATTCACTGACACTGGGAGAATCCCACAGGGAGGAGAAGGGGGTGTGAAGATTCACTGGCACTGGGAGAGTCTCACAGGGAGGAGAAGGAGGTGTGAAGATTCACTGACACTGATAGAGTGTCTCACAGGGAGGAGAAGGGGGTGTGAAGATTCACTGACACTGGGAGAGGGCCACATTTAGGAGAAGAGGGTTTGAATATTCACTGACACTGGGAGAGAGTTTCACAGGGAGGAGAAGGGGGTGTGAAAATTCACTGACACTGGGAGAGAGTCCCACAGGGAGGAGAAGGGGGTGTGAAGATTCACTGACACTGGGAGAGTCTCACAGGGAGGAGAAGGGGGTGTGAAAATTCACTGACACTGGGAGAGAGTCCCACAGGGAGGAGAAGGGGGTGTGAAAATTCACTGACACTGGGAGAGAGTCTCACAGGGAGGAGAAGGGGGTGTGAAGATTCACTGACACTGGGAGAGTCTCACAGGGAGGAGAAGGGGGTGTGAAAATTCACTGACACTGGGAGAGAGTCCCACAGGGAGGAGAAGGGGGTGTGAAAATTCACTGACACTGGGAGAGAGTCCCACAGGGAGGAGAAGGGGGTGTGAAGATTCACTGACACTGGGAGAGTCTCACAGGGAGGAGAAGGGGGTGTGAAGATTCACTGACACTGGGAGAGAGTCTCACAGGGAGGAGAAGGGGGTGTGAAGATTCACTGACACTGGGAGAGTCTCACAGGGAGGAGAAGGGGGTGTGAAAATTCACTGACACTGGGAGAGAGTCCCACAGGGAGGAGAAGGGGGTGTGAAAATTCACTGACACTGGGAGAGAGTCCCACAGGGAGGAGAAGGGGGTGTGAAGATTCACTGACACTGGGAGAGTCTCACAGGGAGGAGAAGGGGGTGTGAAGATTCACTGACACTGGGAGAGAGTCTCACAGGGAGGAGAAGGGGGTGTGAAGATTCACTGACACTGGGAGAGAGTCTCACAGGAAGGAGAAGTGGGTGTGAAGATTCACTGACACTGGGAGAGAGTCTCACAGGGAGGAGAAGGGGGTGTGAAGATTCACTGACACTGGGAGAGTCTCACAGGGAGGAGAAGGGGGTGTGAAGATTCACTGACACTGGGAGAGAGTTTCACAGGGAGGAGAAGGGAGTGTGAAGATTCACTGACACTGGGAGAGTCTCACAGGGAGGAGAAGGGGGTGTGAAGATTCACTGACACTGGGAGAGAGTCTCACAGGGAGGAGAAGGGGGTGTGAAGATTCACTGACACTGGGAGAGAGTCTCACAGGGAGGAGAAGGGGGTGTGAAGATTCACTGACACTGGGAGAGTCTCACAGGAAGGAGAAGGGGGTGTGAAGATTCACTGACACTGGGAGAGTCTCACAGGGAGGAGAAGGGGGTGTGAAGATTCACTGACACTGGGAGAGAGTCTCACAGGGAGGAGAAGGGGGTGTGAAGATTCACTGACACTGGGAGAGTGTCTCACAGGGAGGAGAAGGGGGTGTGAAGATTCACTGACACTGGGAGAGAGTCCCACAGGGAGGAGAAGGGGGTGTGAAGATTCACTGACACTGGGAGAGTCTCACAGGGAGGAGAAGGGGGTGTGAAGATTCACTGACACTGGGAGAGAGTCTCACAGGAAGGAGAAGGGGGTGTGAAGATTCACTGACACTGGGAGAGAGTCTCACAGGGAGGAGAAGGGGGTGTGAAGATTCACTGACACTGGGAGAGTCTCACAGGGAGGAGAAGGGGGTGTGAAGATTCACTGACACTGGGAGAGTCTCACAGTGAGGAGACGGGGGTGTGAAGATTCACTGACAATGGGAGAGTCTCACAGGGAGGAGAAGGGGGTGTGAAGATTCACTGACACTGGGAGAGTCTCACAGGGAGGAGAAGGGGGTGTGAAGATTCACTGACACTGCGAGAGTCTCACGGGGAGGAGAAGCGGGTGTGAAGATTCACTGACACTGGGAGAGTCACACAGTGAGGAGAAGGGGGTGTGAAGATTCACTGACACTGGGATAGAGTCTCACGGAGGAGAAGGGGGTGTGAAGATTCACTGACACTGGGAGAGAGTCTCACAGGGAGGAGAAGGGGGTGTAAAGATTCACTGACACTGGGATAGAGTCTCACGGAGGAGAAGGGGGTGTGAAGATTCACTGACACTGGGAGAGAGTCTCACAGGGAGGAGAAGGGGGTGTGAAGATTCACTGACACTGGGAGAGAGTCTCACAGGGAGGAGAAGGGGGTGTGAAGATTCACTGACACTGGGAGAGAGTCCCACGGAGGAGAAGGGGGTGTGAAGATTTACTGACACTGGGAGAGTGTCTCACAGGGAGGAGAAGGGGGTGTGAAGATTCACTGACACTGGGTGCGTCTCACAGTGAGGAGAAGGGGGTGTGAAGATTCACTGACACTGGGAGAGTGGCTCACAGGGAGGAGAAGGGGGTGTGAAGATTCACTGACACTGGGAGCGTCTCACAGTGAGGAGAAGGGGGTGTGAAGATTCACTGACACTGGGAGAGTGTCCCACAGAGAAAAGAAGGGGTGTGAAGATTCACTGACACTGGGAGAGAGTCCCACAGGGAGGAGAAGGGGGTGTGAAGATTCACCGACACTGGGAGAGAGTCTCACAGGGAGGAGAAGGGGGTGTGAAGATTCACTGACACTGGGAGAGTCTCACAGTGAGGAGAAGGGGGTGTGAAGATTCACTGACACTGGGAGAGTCTCACAGGGAGGAGAAGGGGGTGTGAAGACTCACTGACACTGGGAGAGTCTCACAGGGAGGAGAAGGGGGTGTGAAGATTCACTGACACTGGGAGAGAGTCTCACAGGGAGGAGAAGGGGGTGTGAAGATTCACTGACACTGGGAGAGTCTCACAGGGAGGAGAAGGGGGTGTGAAGATTCACTGACATTGGGCGAGAGTCTCACAGGGAGGAGAAGGGGGTGTGAAGATTCACTGACACTGGGAGAGAGTCTCACAGGGAGGAGAAGGGGGTGTGAAGATTCACTGACACTGGGAGAGTCTCACAGGGAGGAGAAGGGGGTGTGAAGATTCACTGACACTGGGAGAGAGTCTCACAGGGAGGAGAAGGGGGTGTGAAGATTCACTGACACTGGGAGAGTCTCACAGGGAGGAGAAGGGGGTGTGAAGATTCACTGACACTGGGAGAGAGACTCACAGGGAGGAGAAGGGGGTGTGAAGATTCACTGACACTGGGAGAGTCCCACAGGGAGGAGAAGGGGGTGTGAAGATTCACTGACACTGGGAGAGTCCCACAGGGAGGAGAAGGGGGTGTGAAGATTCACTGACACTGGGAAAGTCTCACAGGGAGGAGAAGGGGGTGTGAAGATTCACTGACACTGGGAGAGAGTCTCACAGGGAGGAGAAGGGGGTGTGAAGATTCACTGACACTGGGAGAGTCTCACAGGGAGGAGAAGGGGGTGTGAAGATTCACTGACACTGGGAGAGAGTCTCACAGGGAGGAGAAGGGGGTGTGAAGATTCACTGACACTGGGAGTGTCTCACAGGGAGGAGAAGAAGTGTGAAGATTCATTGACACTGGGAGAGAGACTCACAGGGAGGAGAAGTGTGTGTGAAGATTCACTGACACTGGGAGAGAGTCTCAAAGGGAGGAGAGGGGGGTGTGAAGATTCACTGACACTGGGAGAGTCCCACAGCGAGGAGAAGGGGGTGTGAAGATTCACTGACACTGGGAGAGTCTCACAGGGAGGAGAAGGGGGTGTGAAGATTCACTGACACTGGGGGAGAGTCTCACAGGGAGGAGGAGGGGGTGTGAAGATTCACTGACACTGGGAGAGTCTCACAGGGAGGAGAAGGGGGTGTGAAGATTCACTGACACAGGGAGAGTCTCACAGGGAGGAGAAGGGGGTGTGAAGATTCACTGACACTGGGAGAGTCCCTCAGGGAAGAGAAGGGGGTGTGAAGATTCACTGACACTGGGAGAGTCTCACAGGGAGGAGAAGGGGGTGTGAAGATTCACTGACACTGGGGGAGTCTCACAGGGAGGAGAAGGGGGTGTGAAGATTCACTGACACTGGGAGAGAGTCTCACAGGGAGGAGGAGGGGGTGTGAAGATTCACTGACACTGGGAGAGTCTCACAGGGAGGAGAAGGGGGTGTGAAGATTCACTGACACTGGGAGAGAGTCTCACAGGGAGGAGGAGGGGGTGTGAAGATTCACTGACACAGGGAGAGTCTCACAGGGAGGAGAAGGGGGTGTGAAGATTCACTGACACTGGGGGAGAGTCTCACAGGGAGGAGGAGGGGGTGTGAAGATTCACTGACACAGGGAGAGTCTCACAGGGAGGAGAAGGGGGTGTGAAGATTCACTGACACTGGGAGAGTGTCTCACAGGGAGGAGAAGGGGGTGTGAAGATTCACTGACACTGGGAGAGTCCCACAGGGAGGAGAAGGGGGTGTGAAGATTAACTGACACTGGGAGAGTCTCACAGGGAGGAGAAGGCTGTTTGAAGATTCACTGACACTGGGAGAGAGTCCCACAGGGAGGAGAAGGTATTTTGAAGATTCACTGACACTGGGAGAGAGTCTCACAGGGAGGAGAAGGGGGTGTGAAGATTCACTGACACTGATAGAGTGTCTCACAGGGAGGAGAAGGGGGTGTGAAGATTCACTGACACTGGGAGAGGGCCACATTTAGGAGAAGAGGGTTTGAATATTCACTGACACTGGGAGAGAGTTTCACAGGGAGGAGAAGGCGGTGTGAAAATTCACTGACACTGGGAGAGAGTCCCACAGGGAGGGGAAGGGGGTGTGAAGATTCACTGACACTGGGAGAGAGTCTCACAGGGAGGAGAAGTGGGTGTGAAGATTCACTGACACTGGGAGAGAGTCTCACAGGGAGGAGAAGGGGGTGTGAAGATTCACTGACACTGGGAGAGAGTCTCACAGGGAGGAGAAGGGGGTGTGAAGATTCACTGACACTGGGAGAGAGTTTCACAGGGAGGAGAAGGGGGTGTGAAGATTCACTGACACTGGGAGAGTCTCACAGGGAGGAGAAGGGGGTGTGAAGATTCACTGACACTGGGAGAGTCTCACAGGGAGGAGAAGGGGGTGTGAAGATTCACTGACACTGGGAGAGAGTCTCACAGGAAGGAGAAGGGGGTGTGAAGATTCATTGACACTGGGAGAGAGTCTCACAGGTAGGAGAAGGTGGTGTGAAGATTCACTGACACTGGGAGAGAGTCTCACAGGGAGGAGAAGGGGGTGTGAAGATTCACTGACACTGGGAGAGAGTCTCACAGGGAGGAGAAGGGGGTGTGAAGATTCACTGACACTGGGAGAGTCTCACAGGGAGGAGAAGGGGGTGTGAAGATTCACTGACACTGGGAGAGTCTCACAGGGAGGAGACATGGGTGTGAAGATTCACTGACACTGGGAGAGAGTCTCACAGGGAGGAGAAGGGGGTGTGAAGATTCACTGACACTGGGAGAGAGTCTCACAGGGAGGAGAAGGGGGTGTGAAGATTCACTGACACTGGGAGAGAGTCTCACAGGGAGGAGAAGGGGGTGTGAAGATTCACTGACACTGGGAGAGTCTCACAGGGAGGAGAAGGGGGTGTGAAGATTCACTGACACTGGGAGAGTCTCACAGTGAGGAGACGGGGGGGTGAAGATTCACTGACACTGGGAGAGTCTCACAGGGAGGAGAAGGGGGTGTGAAGATTCACTGACACAGGGAGAGTCTCACAGGGAGGAGAAGGGGGTTTAAAGATTCACTGACACTGGGAGAGAGTCTCACAGTGAGGAGAAGGGGGTGTGAAGATTCACTGACACTGCGAGAGTCTCACGGGGAGGAGAAGCGGGTGTGAAGATTCACTGACACTGGGAGAGTCACACAGTGAGGAGAAGGGGGTGTGAAGATTCACTGACACTGGGAGAGTCTCACAGGGAGGAGAAGGGGGTGTAAAGATTCACTGACACTGGGATAGAGTCTCACGGAAGAGAAGGGGGTGTGAAGATTCACTGACACTGGGAGAGAGTCTCACAGGGAGGAGAAGGGGGTGTGAAGATTCACTGACACTGGGATAGAGTCTCACGGAGGAGAAGGGGGTGTGAAGATTCACTGACACTGGGAGAGTGTCTCACAGGGAGGAGAAGGGTGTGTGAAGATTCACTGACACTGGGAGAGTCTCACAGGGAGGAGAAGGGGGTGTGAAGATTCACTGACACTGGGAGAGTGGCTCACAGGGAGGAGAAGGGGGTGTGAAGATTCACTGACACTGGGAGCGTCTCACAGTGAGGAGAAGGGGGTGTGAAGATTCACTGACACTGGGAGAGTGTCCCACAGAGAAGAGAAGGGGGTGTGAAGATTCACTGACACTGGGAGAGAGTCCCACAGGGAGGAGAAGGGGGTGTGAAGATTCACTGACACTGGGAGAGTCTCACAGGGAGGAGAAGGGGGTGTGAAGATTCACTGACACTGGGAGAGAGTCTCACAGGGAGGAGAAGGGGGTGTGAAGATTCACTGACACTGGGAGAGTGTCTCACAGTGAGGAGAAGGGGGTGTGAAGATTCACCGACACTGTGAGAGAGTCTCACAGGGAGGAGAAGGGGGTGTGAAGATTCACTGACACTGGGAGAGGCTCACAGGGAGGAGAAGGGGGTGTGAAGATTCACTGACACTGGGAGAGAGTCTCACAGGGAGGAGAAGGGGGTGTGAAGATTCACTGACACTGGGAGAGTCTCACAGGGAGGAGAAGGGGGTGTGAAGATTCACTGACACTGGGAGAGTCTCACAGGGAGGAGAAGGGGGTGTGAAGATTCACTGACACTGGGAGAGTCTCACAGGGAGGAGAAGGGGGTGTGAAGATTCACTGACACTGGGAGAGAGTCACACAGGGAGGAGAAGGGGGTGTGAAGATTCACTGACACTGGGAGAGGGCCTCACAGGGAGGAGAAGGGGGTGTGAAGATTCACTGACACTGGGAGAGAGTCTCACAGGGAGGAGAAGGGGGTGTGAAGATTCACTGACACTGGGAGAGGGTCTCACAGGGAGGAGAAGGGGGTGTGAAGATTCACTGACACTGGGAGAGAGTCTCACAGGGAGGAGAAGGGGGTGTGAAGATTCACTGACACTGGGATAGAGTCTCACAGGGAGGAGAAGGGGGTGTGAAGATTCACTGACACTGGGAGAGTCTCACAGGGAGGAGAAGGGTGTGTGAAGATTCACTGACACTGGGAGAGTCTCACAGGGAGGAGAAGGGGGTGTGAAGATTCACTGACACTGGGAGAGAGTCTCACAGGGAGGAGAAGGGGGTGTGAAGATTCACTGACACTGGGAGATTCTCACAGTGAGGAGAAGGGGGTGTGAAGATTCACTGACACTGGGAGAGAGTCTCACAGGGAGGAGAAGGGGGTGTGAAGATTCACTGACACTGGGAGTGTCTCACAGTGAGGAGAAGGGGTGTGAAGATTCACTGACACTGGGAGAGAGTCTCACAGGGAGGAGAAGTGGGTGTGAAGATTCACTGACACTGGGAGAGAGTCTCACAGGGAGGAGAAGGGGGTGTGAAGATTCACTGACACTGGGAGTGTGTCTCACAGGGAGGAGAAGGGGGTGTGAAGATTCACTGACACTGGGAGAGAGTCTCACAGGGAGGAGAAGGGGGTGTGAAGATTCACTGACACTGGGAGAGGGTCTCACAGGGAGGAGAAGGGGGAGTGAAGATTCACTGACACTGGGATAGAGTCTCACAGGGAGGAGAAGGGGGTGTGAAGATTCACTGACACTGGGAGAGTCTCACAGGGAGGAGAAGGGGGTGTGAAGATTCACTGACACTGGGAGAGAGTCTCACAGGGAGGAGAAGGGGTGTGAAGATTCACTGACACTGGGAATGTCTCACAGGGAGGAGAAGGGGTGTGAAGATTCACTGACACTGGGAGAGAATCTCACAGGGAGGAGAAGTGGGTGTGAAGATTCACTGACACTGGGAGAGTGTCTCACAGGGAGGAGAAGGGGGTGTGAAGATTCACTGACACTGGGAGAGAGTCTCACAGGGAGGAGAAGGGGGTGTGAAGATTCACTGACACTGGGAGAGGGTCTCACAGGGAGAAGGGGGTGTGAAGATTCACTGACACTGGGATAGAGTCTCACAGGGAGGAGAAGGGGGTGTGAAGATTCACTGACACTGGGAGAGTCTCACAGGGAGGAGAAGGGTGTGTGAAGATTCACTGACACTGGGAGAGTCTCACAGTGAGGAGAAGGGGGTGTGAAGATTCACTGACACTGGGAGAGAGTCTCACAGGGAGGAGAAGGGGGTGTGAAGATTCACTGACACTGGGAGTGTCTCACAGGGAGGAGAAGAAGTGTGAAGATTCACTGACACTGGGAGAGAGTCTCACAGGGAGGAGAGGGGGGTGTGAAGATTCACTGACACTGGGAGAGTCCCACAGCGAGGAGAAGGGGGTGTGAAGATTAACTGACACTGGGAGAGAATCTCACAGGGAGGAGAAGGGGGTGTGAAGATTCACTGACACTGGGAGAGAGTCTCACATGGAGCAGAAGGGGTGGGAAGATTCACTGACACTGGGAGAGAGTCCCACAGGGAGGAGAAGGTATTTTGAAGATTCACTGACTCTAGGAGAGAGTCTCGGGGAAGAGAAGATGATGTGAAGATTCACTGACACTGGGAGAATCCCACAGGGAGGAGAAGGGGGTGTGAAGATTCACTGGCACTGGGAGAGTCTCACAGGGAGGAGAAGGAGGTGTGAAGATTCACTGACACTGATAGAGTGTCTCACAGGGAGGAGAAGGTGGTGTGAAGATTCACTGACACTGGGAGAGGGCCACATTTAGGAGAAGAGGGTTTGAATATTCACTGACACTGGGAGAGAGTTTCACAGGGAGGAGAAGGCGGTGTGAAAATTCACTGACACTGGGAGAGAGTCCCACAGGGAGGAGAAGGGGGTGTGAAGATTCACTGACACTGGGAGAGAGTCTCACAGGGAGGAGAAGGGGGTGTGAAGATTCACTGACAATGGGAGAGTCTCACAGGGAGGAGAAGGGGGTGTGAAGATTCACTGACACTGGGAGAGAGTTTCACAGGGAGGAGAAGGGGGTGTGAAGATTCACTGACACTGGGAGAGTGTCTCACAGGGAGGAGAAGGGGGTGTGAAGATTCACTGACACTGGGAGAGAGTCTCACAGGTAGGAGAAGGTGGTGTGAAGATTCAGTGACACTGGGAGAGTTTCACAGGGAGGAGACATGGGTGTGAATATTCACTGACACTGGGAGAGAGTCTCACAGGGAGGAGAAGGGGGTGTGAAGATTCACTGACACTGGGAGAGAGTCTCACAGGGAGGAGAAGGGGGTGTGAAGATTCACTGACACTGGGAGAGTCTCACAGTGAGGAGACGGGGGGGTGAAGATTCACTGACACTGGGAGAGTCTCACAGGGAGGAGAAGGGGGTGTGAAGATTCACTGACACAGGGAGAGTCTCACAGGGAGGAGAAGGGGGTTTAAAGATTCACTGACACTGGGAGAGTCTCGCAGGGAGGAGAAGGGGGTGTGAAGATTCACTGACACTGCGAGAGTCTCACGGGGAGGAGAAGCGGGTGTGAAGATTCACTGACACTGGGAGAGTCACACAGTGAGGAGAAGGGGGTGTGAAGATTCACTGACACTGGGAGAGTCTCACAGGGAGGAGAAGGGGGTGTAAAGATTCACTGACACTGGGATAGAGTCTCACGGAGGAGAAGGGGGTGTGAAGATTCACTGACACTGGGAGAGTGTCTCACAGGGAGGAGAAGGGTGTGTGAAGATTCACTGACACTGGGAGAGTCTCACAGGGAGGAGAAGGGGGTGTGAAGATTCACTGACACTGGGAGAGTGGCTCACAGGGAGGAGAAGGGGGTGTGAAGATTCACTGACACTGGGAGCGTCTCACAGTGAGGAGAAGGGGGTGTGAAGATTCACTGACACTGGGAGAGTGTCCCACAGAGAAGAGAAGGGGGTGTGAAGATTCACTGACACTGGGAGAGAGTCCCACAGGGAGGAGAAGGGGGTGTGAAGATTCACTGACACTGGGAGAGTCTCACAGGGAGGAGAAGGGGGTGTGAAGATTCACTGACACTGGGAGAGAGTCTCACAGGGAGGAGAAGGGGGTGTGAAGATTCACTGACACTGGGAGAGTGTCTCACAGTGAGGAGAAGGGGGTGTGAAGATTCACCGACACTGTGAGAGAGTCTCACAGGGAGGAGAAGGGGGTGTGAAGATTCACTGACACTGGGAGAGGCTCACAGGGAGGAGAAGGGGGTGTGAAGATTCACTGACACTGGGAGAGAGTCTCACAGGGAGGAGAAGGGGGTGTGAAGATTCACTGACACTGGGAGAGTCTCACAGGGAGGAGAAGGGGGTGTGAAGATTCACTGACACTGGGAGAGTCTCACAGGGAGGAGAAGGGGGTGTGAAGATTCACTGACACTGGGAGAGTCTCACAGGGAGGAGAAGGGGGTGTGAAGATTCACTGACACTGGGAGAGAGTCACACAGGGAGGAGAAGGGGGTGTGAAGATTCACTGACACTGGGAGAGGGCCTCACAGGGAGGAGAAGGGGGTGTGAAGATTCACTGACACTGGGAGAGAGTCTCACAGGGAGGAGAAGGGGGTGTGAAGATTCACTGACACTGGGAGAGGGTCTCACAGGGAGGAGAAGGGGGTGTGAAGATTCACTGACACTGGGAGAGAGTCTCACAGGGAGGAGAAGGGGGTGTGAAGATTCACTGACACTGGGATAGAGTCTCACAGGGAGGAGAAGGGGGTGTGAAGATTCACTGACACTGGGAGAGTCTCACAGGGAGGAGAAGGGTGTGTGAAGATTCACTGACACTGGGAGAGTCTCACAGGGAGGAGAAGGGGGTGTGAAGATTCACTGACACTGGGAGAGAGTCTCACAGGGAGGAGAAGGGGGTGTGAAGATTCACTGACACTGGGAGATTCTCACAGTGAGGAGAAGGGGGTGTGAAGATTCACTGACACTGGGAGAGAGTCTCACAGGGAGGAGAAGGGGGTGTGAAGATTCACTGACACTGGGAGTGTCTCACAGTGAGGAGAAGGGGTGTGAAGATTCACTGACACTGGGAGAGAGTCTCACAGGGAGGAGAAGTGGGTGTGAAGATTCACTGACACTGGGAGAGAGTCTCACAGGGAGGAGAAGGGGGTGTGAAGATTCACTGACACTGGGAGTGTGTCTCACAGGGAGGAGAAGGGGGTGTGAAGATTCACTGACACTGGGAGAGAGTCTCACAGGGAGGAGAAGGGGGTGTGAAGATTCACTGACACTGGGAGAGGGTCTCACAGGGAGGAGAAGGGGGAGTGAAGATTCACTGACACTGGGATAGAGTCTCACAGGGAGGAGAAGGGGGTGTGAAGATTCACTGACACTGGGAGAGTCTCACAGGGAGGAGAAGGGGGTGTGAAGATTCACTGACACTGGGAGAGAGTCTCACAGGGAGGAGAAGGGGTGTGAAGATTCACTGACACTGGGAATGTCTCACAGGGAGGAGAAGGGGTGTGAAGATTCACTGACACTGGGAGAGAATCTCACAGGGAGGAGAAGTGGGTGTGAAGATTCACTGACACTGGGAGAGTGTCTCACAGGGAGGAGAAGGGGGTGTGAAGATTCACTGACACTGGGAGAGAGTCTCACAGGGAGGAGAAGGGGGTGTGAAGATTCACTGACACTGGGAGAGGGTCTCACAGGGAGAAGGGGGTGTGAAGATTCACTGACACTGGGATAGAGTCTCACAGGGAGGAGAAGGGGGTGTGAAGATTCACTGACACTGGGAGAGTCTCACAGGGAGGAGAAGGGTGTGTGAAGATTCACTGACACTGGGAGAGTCTCACAGTGAGGAGAAGGGGGTGTGAAGATTCACTGACACTGGGAGAGAGTCTCACAGGGAGGAGAAGGGGGTGTGAAGATTCACTGACACTGGGAGTGTCTCACAGGGAGGAGAAGAAGTGTGAAGATTCACTGACACTGGGAGAGAGTCTCACAGGGAGGAGAGGGGGGTGTGAAGATTCACTGACACTGGGAGAGTCCCACAGCGAGGAGAAGGGGGTGTGAAGATTAACTGACACTGGGAGAGAATCTCACAGGGAGGAGAAGGGGGTGTGAAGATTCACTGACACTGGGAGAGAGTCTCACATGGAGCAGAAGGGGTGGGAAGATTCACTGACACTGGGAGAGAGTCCCACAGGGAGGAGAAGGTATTTTGAAGATTCACTGACTCTAGGAGAGAGTCTCGGGGAAGAGAAGATGATGTGAAGATTCACTGACACTGGGAGAATCCCACAGGGAGGAGAAGGGGGTGTGAAGATTCACTGGCACTGGGAGAGTCTCACAGGGAGGAGAAGGAGGTGTGAAGATTCACTGACACTGATAGAGTGTCTCACAGGGAGGAGAAGGTGGTGTGAAGATTCACTGACACTGGGAGAGGGCCACATTTAGGAGAAGAGGGTTTGAATATTCACTGACACTGGGAGAGAGTTTCACAGGGAGGAGAAGGCGGTGTGAAAATTCACTGACACTGGGAGAGAGTCCCACAGGGAGGAGAAGGGGGTGTGAAGATTCACTGACACTGGGAGAGAGTCTCACAGGGAGGAGAAGGGGGTGTGAAGATTCACTGACAATGGGAGAGTCTCACAGGGAGGAGAAGGGGGTGTGAAGATTCACTGACACTGGGAGAGAGTTTCACAGGGAGGAGAAGGGGGTGTGAAGATTCACTGACACTGGGAGAGTGTCTCACAGGGAGGAGAAGGGGGTGTGAAGATTCAGTGACACTGGGAGAGTTTCACAGGGAGGAGACATGGGTGTGAATATTCACTGACACTGGGAGAGAGTCTCACAGGGAGGAGAAGGGGGTGTGAAGATTCACTGACACTGGGAGAGAGTCTCACAGGGAGGAGAAGGGGGTGTGAAGATTCACTGACACTGGGAGAGAGTCTCACAGGGAGGAGAAGGGGGTGTGAAGATTCACTGACACTGGGAGAGAGTCTCACAGGGAGGAGAAGGGGGTGTGAAGATTCACTGACACTGGGAGAGAGTCTCACAGGGAGGAGAAGGGGGTGTGAAGATTCACTGACACTGGGAGAGAGTCTCACAGGGAGGAGAAGGGGGTGTGAAGATTCACTGACACTGGGAGAGTGTCTCACAGGGAGGAGAAGGGGGTGTGAAGATTCACTGACACTGGGAGAGTCTCACAGGGAGGAGAAGGGGGTGTGAAGATTCACTGACACTGGGAGAGCCTCACAGGGAGGAGAAGGGGGTGTGAAGATTCACTGACACTGGGAGAGTCTCACAGGGAGGAGAAGGGGGTGTGAAGATTCACTGACACTGGGAGAGTCTCACAGTGAGGAGACAGGGGTGTGAAGATTCACTGACACTGGGAGAGTCTCACAGGGAGGAGAAGGGGGTGTGAAGATTCACTGACACTGGGAGAGTCTCACAGGGAGGAGAAGGGGGTGTGAAGATTCACTGACACTGGGAGAGTCTCACAGGGAGGAGAAGGGGGTTTAAAGATTCACTGACACTGGGAGAGTCTCGCAGGGAGGAGAAGGGGGTGTGAA
The DNA here is from genome assembly GCF_052327205.1 of Somniosus microcephalus. Classification (NCBI taxonomy): domain Eukaryota; kingdom Metazoa; phylum Chordata; class Chondrichthyes; order Squaliformes; family Somniosidae; genus Somniosus; species Somniosus microcephalus. Next base: position 378,333,388 of record NC_140988.1, on the reverse strand, counting down.
GATTCACTGACACTGCGAGAGTCTCACGGGGAGGAGAAGCGGGTGTGAAGATTCACTGACACTGGGAGAGTCACACAGTGAGGAGAAGGGGGTGTGAAGATTCACTGACACTGGGAGAGTCTCACAGGGAGGAGAAGGGGGTGTAAAGATTCACTGACACTGGGATAGAGTCTCACGGAGGAGAAGGGGGTGTGAAGATTCACTGACACTGGGAGAGTCACACAGTGAGGAGAAGGGGGTGTGAAGATTCACTGACACTGGGAGAGTCTCACAGGGAGGAGAAGGGGGTGTAAAGATTCACTGACACTGGGAGAGTCACACAGTGAGGAGAAGGGGGTGTGAAGATTCACTGACACTGGGAGAGTCTCACAGGGAGGAGAAGGGGGTGTAAAGATTCACTGACACTGGGATAGAGTCTCACGGAGGAGAAGGGGGTGTGAAGATTCACTGACAATGGGAGAGAGTCTCACAGGGAGGAGAAGGGGGTGTGAAGATTCACTGACACTGGGAGAGTGTCTCACAGTGAGGAGAAGGGAGTGTGAAGATTCACTGACACTGGGAGAGTCTCACAGGGAGGAGAAGGGGGTGTGAAGATTCACTGACACTGGGAGAGTGGCTCACAGGGAGGAGAAGGGGCTGTGAAGATTCACTGACACTGGGAGCGTCTCACAGTGAGGAGAAGGGGGTGTGAAGATTCACTGACACTGGGAGAGTGTCCCACAGAGAAGAGAAGGGGGTGTGAAGATTCACTGACACTGGGAGAGAGTCCCACAGGGAGGAGAAGGGGGTGTGAAGATTCACTGACACTGGGAGAGTCTCACAGGGAGGAGAAGGGGGTGTGAAGATTCACTGACACTGGGAGAGAGTCTCACAGGGAGGAGAAGGGGGTGTGAAGATTCACTGACACTGGGAGAGTGTCTCACAGTGAGGAGAAGGGGGTGTGAAGATTCACCGACACTGTGAGAGAGTCTCACAGGGAGGAGAAGGGGGTGTGAAGATTCACTGACACTGGGAGAGGCTCACAGGGAGGAGAAGGGGGTGTGAAGATTCACTGACACTGGGAGAGAGTCTCACAGGGAGGAGAAGGGGGTGTGAAGATTCACTGACACTGGGAGAGTCTCACAGGGAGGAGAAGGGGGTGTGAAGATTCACTGACACTGGGAGAGTCTCACAGGGAGGAGAAGGGGGTGTGAAGATTCACTGACACTGGGAGAGAGTCACACAGGGAGGAGAAGGGGGTGTGAAGATTCACTGACACTGGGAGAGGGTCTCACAGGGAGGAGAAGGGGGTGTGAAGATTCACTGACACTGGGAGAGAGTCTCACAGGGAGGAGAAGGGGGTGTGAAGATTCACTGACACTGGGAGAGGGTCTCACAGGGAGGAGAAGGGGGTGTGAAGATTCACTGACACTGGGAGAGAGTCTCACAGGGAGGAGAAGGGGGTGTGAAGATTCACTGACACTGGGAGTGTCTCACAGTGAGGAGAAGGGGTGTGAAGATTCACTGACACTGGGAGAGAGTCTCACAGGGAGGAGAAGTGGGTGTGAAGATTCACTGACACTGGGAGAGAGTCTCACAGGGAGGAGAAGGGGGTGTGAAGATTCACTGACACTGGGAGAGAGTCTCACAGGGAGGAGAAGGGGGTGTGAAGATTCACTGACACTGGGAGAGAGTCTCACAGGGAGGAGAAGGGGGAGTGAAGATTCACTGACACTGGGATAGAGTCTCACAGGGAGGAGAAGGGGGTGTGAAGATTCACTGACACTGGGAGAGTCTCACAGGGAGGAGAAGGGGGTGTGAAGATTCACTGACACTGGGAGAGAGTCTCACAGGGAGGAGAAGGGGGTGTGAAGATTCACTGACACTGGGAATGTCTCACAGGGAGGAGAAGGGGTGTGAAGATTCACTGACACTGGGAGAGAATCTCACAGGGAGGAGAAGTGGGTGTGAAGATTCACTGACACTGGGAGAGTGTCTCACAAGGAGGAGAAGGGGTGTGAAGATTCACTGACACTGGGAGAGTCTCACAGGGAGGAGAAGGGTGTGCGAAGATTCACCGACACTGGGAGAATGTCTCACAGGGAGGAGAAGGGGGTGTGAAGATTCAATGACACTGGGAGAGAGTCTCACAGGGAGGAGAAGGGGGTGTGAAGATTCACTGACACTGGGAGAGGGTCTCACAGGGAGAAGGGGGTGTGAAGATTCACTGACACTGGGATAGAGTCTCACAGGGAGGAGAAGGGGGTGTGAAGATTCACTGACACTGGGAGAGTCTCACAGGGAGGAGAAGGGGGTGTGAAGATTCACTGACACTGGGAGAGAGTCTCACAGGGAGGAGAAGGGGGTGTGAAGATTCACTGACACTGGGAGAGAGTTTCACAGTGAGGAGAAGGGGGTGTGAAGATTCACTGACACTGGGAGAGTCTCACAGTGAGGAGAAGGGGGTGTGAAGATTCACTGACACTGGGAGAGAGTCTCACAGGGAGGAGAAGGGGTTGTGAAGATTCACTGACACTGGGAGAGAGTTTCACAGTGAGGAGAAGGGGGTGTGAAGATTCACTGACACTGGGAGAGTCTCACAGTGAGGAGAAGGGGGTGTGAAGATTCACTGACACTGGGAGAGAGTCTCACAGGGAGGAGAAGGGGGTGTGAAGATTCACTGACACTGGGAGTGTCTCACAGGGAGGAGAAGAAGTGTGAAGATTCACTGACACTGGGAGAGAGACTCACAGGGAGGAGAAGTGTGTGTGAAGATTCACTGACACTGGGAGAGATTCTCACAGGGAGGAGAGGGGGGGGTGAAGATTCACTGACACTGGGAGAGAGTCTCACAGGGAGCAGAAGGGGTGGGAAGATTCACTGACACTGGGAGAGAGTCCCACAGGGAGGAGAAGGTATTTTGAAGATTCACTGACTCTAGGAGAGAGTCTCGGGGAAGAGAAGATGATGTGAAGATTCACTGACACTGGGAGAATCCCACAGGGAGGAGAAGGGGGTGTGAAGATTCACTGGCACTGGGAGAGTCTCACAGGGAGGAGAAGGAGGTGTGAAGATTCACTGACACTGATAGAGTGTCTCACAGGGAGGAGAAGGGGGTGTGAAGATTCACTGACACTGGGAGAGGGCCACATTTAGCAGAAGAGGGTTTGAATATTCACTGACACTGGGAGAGAGTTTCACAGGGAGGAAAAGGCGGTGTGAAAATTCACTGACACTGGGAGAGAGTCCCACAGGGAGGAGAAGGGGGTGTGAAGATTCACTGACACTGGGAGAGAGTCTCACAGGGAGGAGAAGGGGGTGTGAAGATTCACTGACAATGGGAGAGTCTCACAGGGAGGAGAAGGGGGTGTGAAGATTCACTGACACTGGGAGAGAGTTTCACAGGGAGGAGAAGGGGGTGTGAAGATTCACTGACACTGGGAGAGTGTCTCACAGGGAGGAGAAGGGGGTGTGAAGATTCACTGACACTGGGAGAAAGTCCCACAGGGAGGAGAAGGGGTTGTGAAGATTCACTGACACTGGGAGAGAGTCTCACAGGTAGGAGAAGGTGGTGTGAAGATTCAGTGACACTGGGAGAGTTTCACAGGGAGGAGACATGGGTGTGAAGATTCACTGACACTGGGAGAGAGTCTCACAGGGAGGAGAAGGGGGTGTGAAGATTCACTGACACTGGGAGAGAGTCTCACAGGGAGGAGAAGGGGGTGTGAAGATTCACTGACACTGGGAGAGAGTCTCACAGGGAGGAGAAGGGGGTGTGAAGATTCACTGACACTGGGAGAGCCTCACAGGGAGGAGAAGGGGGTGTGAAGATTCACTGACACTGGGAGAGTCTCACAGGGAGGAGAAGGGGGTGTGAAGATTCACTGACACTGGGAGAGTCTCACAGTGAGGAGACAGGGGTGTGAAGATTCACTGACACTGGGAGAGTCTCACAGGGAGGAGAAGGGGGTGTGAAGATTCACTGACACTGGGAGAGTCTCACAGGGAGGAGAAGGGGGTGTGAAGATTCACTGACACTGGGAGAGTCTCACAGGGAGGAGAAGGGGGTTTAAAGATTCACTGACACTGGGAGAGTCTCGCAGGGAGGAGAAGGGGGTGTGAAGATTCACTGACACTGCGAGAGTCTCACGGGGAGGAGAAGCGGGTGTGAAGATTCACTGACACTGGGAGAGTCACACAGTGAGGAGAAGGGGGTGTGAAGATTCACTGACACTGGGAGAGTCTCACAGGGAGGAGAAGGGGGTGTAAAAATTCACTGACACTGGGATAGAGTCTCACGGAGGAGAAGGGGGTGTGAAGATTCACTGACACTGGGAGAGAGTCTCACAGGGAGGAGAAGGGGGTGTGAAGATTCACTGACACTGGGAGAGTGTCTCACAGGGAGGAGAAGGGAGTGTGAAGATTCACTGACACTGGGAGAGTCTCACAGGGAGGAGAAGGGGGTGTGAAGATTCACTGACACTGGGAGAGTGGCTCACAGGGAGGAGAAGGGGGTGTGAAGATTCACTGACACTGGGAGCGTCTCACAGTGAGGAGAAGGGGGTGTGAAGATTCACTGACACTGGGAGAGTGTCCCACAGAGAAGAGAAGGGGGTGTGAAGATTCACTGACACTGGGAGAGAGTCCCACAGGGAGGAGAAGGGGGTGTGAAGATTCACTGACACTGGGAGAGTCTCACAGGGAGGAGAAGGGGGTGTGAAGATTCACTGACACTGGGAGAGAGTCTCACAGGGAGGAGAAGGGGGTGTGAAGATTCACTGACACTGGGAGAGTGTCTCACAGTGAGGAGAAGGGGGTGTGAAGATTCACCGACACTGTGAGAGAGTCTCACAGGGAGGAGAAGGGGGTGTGAAGATTCACTGACACTGGGAGAGGCTCACAGGGAGGAGAAGGGGGTGTGAAGATTCACTGACACTGGGAGAGAGTCTCACAGGGAGGAGAAGGGGGTGTGAAGATTCACTGACACTGGGAGAGTCTCACAGGGAGGAGAAGGGGGTGTGAAGATTCACTGACACTGGGAGAGTCTCACAGGGAGGAGAAGGGGGTGTGAAGATTCACTGACACTGGGAGAGAGTCACACAGGGAGGAGAAGGGGGTGTGAAGATTCACTGACACTGGGAGAGGGTCTCACAGGGAGGAGAAGGGGGTGTGAAGATTCACTGACACTGGGAGAGAGTCTCACAGGGAGGAGAAGGGGGTGTGAAGATTCACTGACACTGGGAGAGGGTCTCACAGGGAGGAGAAGGGGGTGTGAAGATTCACTGACACTGGGAGAGAGTCTCACAGGGAGGAGAAGGGGGTGTGAAGATTCACTGACACTGGGATAGAGTCTCACAGGGAGGAGAAGGGGGTGTGAAGATTCACTGACACTGGGAGAGTCTCACAGGGAGGAGAAGGGTGTGTGAAGATTCACTGACACTGGGAGAGTCTCACAGGGAGGAGAAGGGGGTGTGAAGATTCACTGACACTGGGAGAGAGTCTCACAGGGAGGAGAAGGGGGTGTGAAGATTCACTGACACTGGGAGATTCTCACAGTGAGGAGAAGGGGGTGTGAAGATTCACTGACACTGGGAGAGAGTCTCACAGGGAGGAGAAGGGGGTGTGAAGATTCACTGACACTGGGAGTGTCTCACAGTGAGGAGAAGGGGGTGTGAAGATTCACTGACACTGGGAGAGAGTCTCACAGGGAGGAGAAGGGGGTGTGAAGATTCACTGACACTGGGAGAGAGTCTCACAGGGAGGAGAAGTGGGTGTGAAGATTCACTGACACTGGGAGAGAGTCTCACAGGGAGGAGAAGGGGGTGTGAAGATTCACTGACACTGGGAGTGTGTCTCACAGGGAGGAGAAGGGGGTGTGAAGATTCACTGACACTGGGAGAGAGTCTCACAGGGAGGACAAGGGGGTGTGAAGATTCACTGACACTGGGAGAGGGTCTCACAGGGAGGAGAAGGGGGAGTGAAGATTCACTGACACTGGGATAGAGTCTCACAGGGAGGAGAAGGGGGTGTGAAGATTCACTGACACTGGGAGAGTCTCACAGGGAGGAGAAGGGGGTGTGAAGATTCACTGACACTGGGAGAGAGTCTCACAGGGAGGAGAAGAGGTGTGAAGATTCACTGACACTGGGAATGTCTCACAGGGAGGAGAAGGGGTGTGAAGATTCACTGACACTGGGAGCGTCTCACAGTGAGGAGAAGGGGGTGTGAAGATTCACTGACACTGGGAGAGTGTCCCACAGAGAAGAGAAGGGGGTGTGAAGATTCACTGACACTGGGAGAGTCACACAGTGAGGAGAAGGGTGTGTGAAGATTCACTGACACTGGGAGAGAGTCTCACAGTGAGGAGAAGGGGGTGTGAAGATTCATTGACACTGGGAGAGTCTCACAGGGAGGAGAAGGGTGTGTGAAGATTCACTGACACTGGGAGAGTCTCACAGTGAGGAGAAGGGGGTGTGAAGATTCACTGACACTGGGAGAGAGTCTCACAGGGAGGAGAAGGGGGTGTGAAGACTCACTGACACTGGGAGTGTCTCACAGTGAGGAGAAGGGGGTGTGAAGATTCACTGACACTGGGAGAGAGTCTCACAGGGAGGAGAAGTGGGTGTGAAGATTCACTGACACTGGGAGTGTGACTCACAGGGAGGAGAAGGGGGTGTGAAGATTCACTGACACTGGGAGAGAGTCTCACAGGGAGGAGAAGGGGGTGTGAAGATTCACTGACACTGCGAGAGAGTCTCACAGGGAGGAGAAGGGGGTGTGAAGATTCACTGACACTGGGAGAGAGTCTCACAGGGAGGAGAAGGGGGTGTGAAGATTCACTGACACTGGGAGAGTCTCACAGGGAGGAGAAGGGGGTGTGAAGATTCACTGACACTGGGAGAGTCTCACAGGGAGGAGAAGGGGGTGTGAAGATTCACTGACACTGGGAGAGAGTCTCACAGGGAGGAGAAGGGGGTGTGAAGATTCACTGACACTGGGAGAGTCTCACAGGGAGGAGAAGGGGGTGTGAAGATTCACTGACACTGGGAGAGTCTCACAGGGTGGAGAAGGGGGTGTGAAGATTCACTGACACTGGGAGAGAGTCTCACAGGGAGGAGAAGGGGGTGTGAAGATTCACTGACACTGGGAGAGTCTCACAGGGAGGAGAAGGGGGTGTGAAGATTCACTGACACTGGGAGAGTCTCACAGGGAGGAGAAGGGTGTGTGAAGATTCACTGACACTGGGAGAGAGTCTCACAGGGAGGAGAAGGGGGTGTGAAGATTCACTGACACTGGGAGAGAGTCTCACAGGGAGGAGAAGGGGGTGTGAAGATTCACTGACACTGGGAGAGAGTCCCACAGGGAGGAGAAGGGTGTGTGAAGATTCACCGACACTGGGAGAGTCTCACAGGGAGGAGAAGGGGGTGTGAAGATTCACTGACACTGGGAGAGAGTCTCACAGGGAGGAGAAGGGGGTGTGAAGATTCACTGACACTGGGAGAGTCTCACAGGGAGGAGAAGGGGGTGTGAAGATTCACTGACACTGGGAGAGAGTCCCACAGGGAGGAGAAGGGGGTGTGAAGATTCACTGACACTGGGAGAGGGCCTCACAGGGAGGAGAAGGGGGTGTGAAGATTCACTGACACTGGGAGAGAGTCTCACAGGGAGGAGAAGGGGGTGTGAAGATTCACTGACACTGGGAGAGGGCCTCACAGGGAGGAGAAGGGGGTGTGAAGATTCACTGACACTGGGAGAGGGCCTCACAGGGAGGAGAAGGGTGTGTGAAGATTCACTGACACTGGGAGAGTCTCACAGTGAGGAGAAGGGGGTGTGAAGATTCACTGACACTGGGAGAGAGTCTCACAGGGAGGAGAAGGGGGTGTGAAGATTCACTGACACTGGGAGAGTCTCACAGGGAGGAGAAGGGGGTGTGAAGATTCACTGACACTGGGAGAGTCTCACAGGGAGGAGAAGGGAGTGTGAAGATTCACTGACACTGGGGGAGTCTCACAGGGAGGAGAAGGGGGTGTGAAGATTCATTGACACTGGGAGAGAGTCTCACAGGGAGGAGAAGGGGGTGTGAAGATTCACTGACACTGGGAGAGAGACTCACAGGGAGGAGAAGGGAGTGTGAAGATTCACTGACACTGGGAGAGAGTCTCACAGGGAGGAGAGGGGGGTGTGAAGATTCACTGACACTGGGAGAGAGTCTCACAGGGAGGAGAAGGGGGTGTGAAGATTCACTGACACTGGGAGAGAGTCTCACAGGGAGGAGAAGGGGGTGTGAAGATTCACTGACACTGGGAGAGAGACTCACAGGGAGGAGAAGGGGGTGTGAAGATTCACTGACACTGGGAGAGAGTCTCACAGGGAGGAGAAGGGGGTGTGAAGATTCACTGACACTGGGAGAGTCTCACAGGGAGGAGAAGGGGGTGTGAAGATTCACTGACACTGGGAGAGTCTCACAGGGAGGAGAAGGGGGTGTGAAGATTCACTGACACTGGGAGAGTCCCACAGCGAGGAGAAGGGGGTGTGAAGATTCACTGACACTGGGAGAGTCTCACAGGGAGGAGAAGGGGGTGTGAAGATTCACTGACACTGGGAGAGAGTCTCACAGGGAAGAGAAGGGGGTGTGAAGATTCACTGACACTGGGAGAGTCTCACAGGGAGGAGAAGGGGTTGTGAAGTTTCAACGCGATGGAGAACATGGGGCACCCGGATCAGTTTTGAATTGCCCTGTCGAAGAGCCAGCACAATGAGCTGTTTGGCCTCTTTCTGTGTTGGAAACTTAAATAAGAGCCTAAGAGCATAAGAAATAAGAGCAGGTTTCACTCATTCAGCCCCTCGAGCCTGCCCCACCATGCAATAAGATCATGGCTGATCTTGTACCTCAACTCCACTTTCCTGCCCGATCGCCATATCACTCGCTTCCCCAAGAGTCCAAAAATGTATCGATCTCTGTCTTGAATATACTCAACAACTGAGCCTCCACAGCCCTCTGGGGCAGAGATTTCTGATTTGCCTTGATTACCTTGTGAATTCCCTTTGAGATGATAGGCATCATTAAATAAACACTGCAAAAAGAATGAAAAATTTTGGCCGCTCGGCAATGTTCCCTCGAATCTGTGCGGCCGCACGGCGCTCTAGCGTTTCCACGCAGCCGGTGAGCCGGCTTTTAAACTGAGACAACCGGGCACGTGCGGAATTCTGAATGGTCCGCGCGGCCAAAAATAAATTGCAAGGAACATTGCCAGTCGGGTAAAATTTTGAATCAATATTTTTGTCTTTTAGCAAAGCTTAATGTTAGACAATGTTAAGGAAGTAAATTTGTTAACTAAAACTTTGTAACTTCCTTGACATTCGGTTGCCAGTGGTGAAATCCAAACTCTTTGAGTTTTCTTGGAAACAATGAAAATGGAAGTTAATTTGTGATGACTTAATGGAATGGTGTCATGGGTTTAAGGGACATTCCGAAGATGTATAACAAAAAAGGGTTTTTATCTCATTTGCAATACTTTGGAGTCTTCTACTGTTCATTAGCAGGTGCACCTGACCCTTAGATTTGACATCGACCTTGAACTCAGGGAATAGTTTAGGGCTGCACGTAGTACCACCACAAGTCCCGGCCAGCGTGGAGATGATTGGGTAATTCCCCCGTCAGTCACGCCTGGAGGCCGCACTGCTGTGAGTGACTGGGATTGATCTTACGCGCATTATTTTTTATTATGTAACTGTCCTCAACTCACTGCCTTTTGCTGGAGAAATAATCCTGCTTTTATCGGGAGATGTTGCTGTAGTTTCGGTCATGAGCTCTGTCTGCTGCAGTTCGCAGAGATTCTTTTTAAGTAGACTCTGTGGACAGTTTGCTGTTGTGCACTGTTTAAATAGACTCTGTTTGTTGTTTGCTGTGTAAATGGACTGTGTTTGCTGTAAAATACACCATTTGCTGTGAGTCCTGCCGTAGGCCCCGCCCCACCCTGCCCCGCCTCCACCTCATTGGCTGACACAGTGGTGTCAGTGGACATTCTGATGGTTTAGTGATTGAGCGACAGTGGGGAGGGGGCGGGTGGGGGGTTGACTGGTTAGAATTTCCAGTCTTTTCCTAGAAGTTTGGTTCCTATATTTTGTCAAGATTATCAAAACAAAGCCTTGCATTTCTATAGTGCCTTTCTTGACCACTGGACGGCCCAAAGCGCTTTACAACCAATGAGGTACTTTTTGACGTGTAGTCACTGTTGTAAAGTAGGAAAAGCAGCAGCCAATTTGTACACAGCAAGCTCCCACAAACAGCAATGTGAAAATGACCAGACCATCTATTTTAGTGATGTTGATTGAGGGATAAATATTGGCGAGGTCACCAGGGATAACTCCCCTGCTCTTCTTCGAAATAGTGCCATGGGATCTTTTATGTCCACCTGAGAGAGCAGACGGGGCTTCGGTTTAACGTCTCATCCGAAAGACGGCACCTCCAACAGTGCAGCACTCTTTCAATACTGCACTGGGAGTGTCAGCCTTAACTATTGTGCTTAAGTCCCTGGAGTGGGACTATGAACCCACAATCTTTTGACTCAGAGGTGAGTGTGCTACCCACTGAGCCACAGCTGACACCTTATGACCTAACACTTGTGAAAACAGGAAGAAAATGGCAAGTTTCACATCACCTTTGCTTGCCGGTTGTTGGGTCATGCTGCAGTTAGATTCCCCCATCCCTGCATTCCCCTGATAGCTCACTTTGTAAATGAACAAGTTCAGCCTGGGAAAGGAACCCAATACACCAGCACGGTCCCCAGTCCGAATCCCCAGTCAGTGTTGAGTTATGGTGTGGAGATGCCGGTGTTGGACTGGGGTGGTGAAATAAAGAATAGATTTGCCTTTCTAATCTAAGCTTTATTAACTTAAAAATCCTGTAGCACATCTTTCAACACCCAGTCCCAACTAAAGGCTGGAAAGAGCTGAATTTAAGATGGCCACCACAAATCACATGACATCAACTACCAATGAGATTACAGCATATATCCCAAGGCAGGAAACAAACAACCAATCACAATACTTCTTACTAAACATAAAGAATAATCACCACATTCACCCCTCCTTTTAAAATATACTCCAACCTAAATAACCTTTACAATTTATAATTAATTATTTACAACTAAAACTATGCACAGACAAAATAAAACTATTCAACATGACACAATACTAAGTGAGCAACAACAAATAGTAACATTGCACATAAGTATTGAGTATCTCTCAACTAAAACAATATAATATAATATTTCAACAATTTTAAAACATTACTATCAATTTAAAAGTCCATTTTCAATCGGTCGACCGGATATCTTGTTCGTGTCGACCTTCTTAACCTTGGTGAAATTCCTTGCCCTCCCACACCAGGAGACACAGAAGTATCTTCTGCAGGAAGGCTATCCATATCCCGATTTTCAACGGTTTCCGGATTAGAAATCCCATCAGGAGGTAAAATGGGACGGTCATGAACATCCATCGAGGGCTGACTAATAGAAGTATAATTATCTGCAGTCGGATTGGAAATATTCATAGTATCTGTAACAACATCCACATTATCTGAATCATGACTATTGTTAATATCCTCAGAAGAGGCAAGTCTTTAATTGAAACGGTACTTTCTTTCCCATCTTGGAATCGAATATGAGCATATTGGGAATTTGCCTCCAACAGCTCCACCTCCTCCACTAAAGGATCATATTTTGACAATCTAACATGGCGTCGAAGCAGCACAGGTCCCTGCATAGTAAGCCATGGAGGTACCGAATATCCCGTAGTAGATCTCCGTGGATAGTTAAAGAGCCTTTCATGGGGGGTCACATTAGTAGCCATTGAAAGCAATGATCTAATGGAATGCAGGGCATCAGGCAGTACCATTTCCCACTGTGTATTCTTAAAGTTCCGGGATGTCAAAGCCAACATAACTGCCTTCCAGATCACCCCATTGTATCGTTCGCACTGTCCATTACCCTGGGGATTATACGGGGTAGTTCTGCTAGTAGAAATTCCCCGACTCTGAAGGTGTTCCTTCAACTGGGAAGACATAAAAGAACTTCCCTGATCCGAATGGATATACGCAGGCATCCCAAAGATGACAAAAAGTTGAGTCAGACATTTGATAACTGTAGCAGCTGATACATCTGCGCAAGGAAAAGCAAAAGGGAACTTTGAAAACTCATCCACAACAGTAAATATATATCGGTTTTGAGTAGTTGAAGGAAGAGGCCCCTTAAAATCGACGCTCAAACGTTCAAAAGGAGAAGTAGCCTTTATAAGATGAGCTCGTTGAGGCTTAAAGAAATTCGGTTTACACCGAGCACAGATAGAACATGATGAAGTCATCCGCTCGACGTCTTCAACTGAAAAGGGCAAATTCTTACTGCGTACGTGTATCATCCTCATAGCCCCAGGATGGCATAAGGCATTGTGAAGATTAATAAGCGTATCTCCGTGAATCACAGAACAATAAGCCCTCGACAGCGCATCAGCAGCAACATTATCCTTCCCCGGACGATAAACTATATCAAAATGGTAACATGCCAACTCAATCCTCCATCTCATTATTTTATCATTCTTAATCTTTCCAAAATGTTTGACATCAAACATAAAGGACACAGACTTTTGATCAGTTACCAACGTAAAATGTCGCCCCGATAAATAATGTCTCCATTTACGCAGTGCTTCTACTATTGTATACACCTCTTTCTCTATTGAAGAATGCCTTTTTTCACTATTGTTCAAGGTACGTGAGAAAAAGGCCACAGGTCTTCCATTTTGGTTCAGAGTAGCTCCAATTGCAAAATCAGAAGCGTCCGTCTCAATCACAAAAGGAACCTGCTCATCAATAGAATGCACAACTGCTCCAAGGATATCCTTTTTAAAATTATCAAAACACGTCCTGGCCTCCCATGATAGAGGATATGTCGTAACCCGAATAAGAGGCCGGATCTTCTGTGAAAAATTTGCAATCCAATTAGAATAGTAAGAAAACAGTCCAACAACTCGTTGCAAAGCCTTATAATTAGTAGGACAAGGTAAATCAATCAATGGTCGCAGACGTTCTGGGTCTGGTTTAATCTTGTTTCCCGAGATAATGTACCCCAGTAGATTTACCTCAGTGGTGCGGGTTAGGTTGATTGGCTATGATAAAAATTGAACCTTAGTGTTAGGGGGATTAAATACGTGGGGTTACGGGGATAGGGTGGGGTAGGAGTTACGGGGATCGGGTGGGATATGTGTCGGTGCAGGCTCGATGGGCCGATGTGGCCTCTATCTGCACTGTGGGGTTTCTGTGATTCTGTGGTCGAAAAGGTACACTTCTCTTTATTGAAAGTTAAACCAACTTTTTCCGCAGCTTGAAGGAATCTTTCTAAATTAGAATCATGCTCCACCCTTGATTTGCCACACACCGTGATATCATCTAAGTATGAAAAGGTGTCAGAGAGAGAGTTATCACTTATAAAAGCATCTATTGCCCGTTGAAAACAAGCAACACCATTAGTAACACCAAATGGTATTCGGCAAAACTGATACAGCTTTCCACCAGCCTCAAAGGCCGTATATGGTTGATCCTTCTTAACAATAGGAATCTGATGATAAGCACTCTTTAGGTCAATAGTGCTAAAAACCTTATACTGAGATACTTTATTGATAAGCTCATCAATCTTAGGCAAAGGGTACGCATCTAATTGAGTATACCTATTAATAGTTTGGGAATAGTCTATCACCATTCGTTTCTTATGTCTCTCGTTAGTCGTGACAACTACCTGTGCCCGCCAAGGCGAACAACTAGGTTCAATTATTCCTTCCAATAAGAGACGTTGAACTTCAGAATTAATAAATTCTCTATCCTGACTGCTATACCTTCTTGACTTGGTAGCAATTGGCTTACAATCCGGCATCAAATTGGAAAAAAGTGATAATGGAGAAATGGATAAAGAGGTTAATCCACAAATAGATAAAGGTGGCTTAGTCCCTCCAAATGAAAGACTGAGAGACTCATGTAACTGAAGCACATCATGGCCAATCAAAATATCCGCACAGAGATTAGGCAAAACAGATAGGCGTATATCAGTATACGTATTACCTAGAAGAATCAATTTCACAAGGCAACAACCAGCTACTTGTGAAGTGAGAGTCGTCTGAGCCATACACACCTGATAGGAAACAGGCGAAATTTTCAAATGCTTCTCCTTTGCAAACTGAAGACTTATAAAACTCTCGGTACTGCCCGTATCTATAAGGGCCTTCACTTCCAACCCATTAACTTGGGCCGTAACTATAGCTTTGTTTAGGCCATGAGCAAATGCAGCAGAAATTGATGCAATAAACGCCCTATCTAAAGGCTGAATAGTCACAGAGGGGGTAATTGAACCTGAGATTTTTAAGTTAATAAATTGAAATAAAGAATAGATTTGCCTTTCTAATCTAGGCTTTATTAACTTAAAAATCCTATAGCACATCTTTCAACACCCAGTCCCAACGAAAGGCTGGAAAGAACTGAATTTAAGATGGCCACCACAAATCACATGACATCAACTACCAATGAGATTACAGCATATATCCCAAGGCAGGAAACAAACAACCAATCACAATACTTCTTACTAAACATAAAGAATAATCACCACAGGTGGACAAATGTAAGAAATCACACAACACCAGGTTATAGTCCAACAGCTTTATTTGAAATCACAAGCAAAGGAGCAGCGCTCCGAAAGCTTGTGATTTCAAATAAAGCTGTTGGACTATAACCTGGTGTTGTGTTGAGTTAACCAGTCTCAGCTGGAAAAGTGATGGAGATGTTACATTTAACGCCAGTGCTCTTGGCTAGAGAGAGGGACATAAACAGCCAGAGGTCTCGCTATACAATGACCCCTGTGGATAAACGCTAACAACAACTACTTGCATTTATATAGCGCCTTTAACAAAGTGAAACATCCCAAGGCGCTTCAGAGGAGCGATTATCAAACAAAATGTGACACCGAACCACATAAGAAGATATTAGGACAAGCTTGGTCAAAAAGTGTGTCATCCTGGAGCTATATTCAACCTGAAAGGAACCCTGATTACTTCCCACACAAGGATGACAGCCATTAGTTGGTTGTTGGTTAATTGGCACATGAGGTGGAGAGTTGTCAGCCGCTTCACGATTGGGGCAAAGCTGTCGGCTGGTCCCCCATTGGTGGAGAGCTGTCAGCCGGATCCCCATTGGTGGAGAGCTGTCAGCCAGTTCCCCATTGGTGGAGAGCTGTCAGCCAGTCCCCCATTGGTGGAGAAGTGTCAGCTGGTTCCCCATTGGTGGAGAGCTGTCAGCCAGTCCCCCATTGGTGGAGAGCTGTCAGCTGGTTTCTCATTGGTGGAGAACTGTCAGCTGGTTCCCCATTGGTGGAGAGCTGTCAGCCAGTCCCCCATTGGTGGAGAACTGTCAGCCGGTCTCCCATTGGTGGAGAGTTGTCAGCTGGTCCTCCCATTGGTGGAGAGCTGTCAGCTGCCACCACCCCACGCAATTTTCCAAACACTTCCCCCAACCAGCTCTCTCTCCACTTTCACAAGCCTCCTAAAAGCATTGACCATGCCTTTGATCAACTCCCCTAACTTCCACAATAGCAAAATACTGCAGATGCTGGAAATCTGAAATAACAAAAGAAAACGCTGTAAAAACTCAGCAGGCCAGGCAGCATCCGTGGAGAGGGAAACAGAGTTAGCATTTCAGGTCGAAGACCTTTCGTCAGAACTGGAAAAAAGCAGGAAATGGAACAGGTTTAAAAGCAAGTTTAGGGGCTGGGGAATGGAGGAGGGGAGGAAAGAAGAAAAGGGAAGGTCAGTGACAGGATAGAAGGCAGGAGAGATTAAGAGGCATTAAGAGATATTCAAGGCGGGAGGAGATGGTAATGGGACAGGTT
The DNA here is from genome assembly GCF_052327205.1 of Somniosus microcephalus. Classification (NCBI taxonomy): domain Eukaryota; kingdom Metazoa; phylum Chordata; class Chondrichthyes; order Squaliformes; family Somniosidae; genus Somniosus; species Somniosus microcephalus. The sequence goes on along the minus strand of NC_140988.1, from coordinate 378,317,486 downwards.
AAGAAACAAAGGATGGCTCTGTATTGATTTCTTTGTGGGTTCAATGACGAGACATTTATGAAAGAGAATGTCTTTTAATCTAAAGCTTGTTCAACTCTTTTAACAGCATTTACAGGAGACATCATGCTAGTGATCCATCTAGAACGAAACTGAAACTAAACTAAACTGCCTTGCTTGTCTCTGTCACATGCCCTCTGCTGGTCAGGCACAAGCAATCAATACATGCAATCATGCTGGTAAGGCATCATAATCGAACAGGCAAATACCATCTCTATTTGCTGATATCATTACAGGCTCTAGATGAAGTGTAAATTGCGCTGGCAGAATGCAGGACAGCTGCCATGTGGGAACAAAAGTGTGGATAAAAAACATATATATGATAGGGGCCGAGGTTATGATCTGAAATTGTTGAACTCTATGTTGAGTCCGGAAGGCTGTAGAGTGCCTAATCGAAAGACGAGGTGCTGTTCCTCGAGCTTACGCTGAGCTTCCGTGGAACAATGCAAGAGGCCGAGGATGGTGAGGTCCGAGTGGGAATGGGGCGGTGAATTAAAGTGACAGGCGACCGGAAGCTCGGGGTCACCCTTACGGACTGAACGGAGGTGTTCCGCAAAGTGGTCACCCAATCTGCGTTTGGTCTCCCCAATGTAGAGGAGACCGCATCGTGAGCAGCGACTACAGTATACTAGATTGCAAGAAGTACAAGTAAATCGCTGTTTCACCTGGAAGGGGTGTTTGGGGCCCTGGGCAGTGGGATGGGGGGAGTTATAAGGGCAGGTGTTGCATCTCCTGCGCTTGCATGGGAAGGTGCCGGGTGAAGGAGAAGGGGTGCTGTGGGTGGTAGAGGAGTGGACTAGGGTGTCGCGGAGGGAGCGGTCCCTATGGAATGCTGAAAGGGGAGATGAGGGGAAGATGCATTTGGTGGTGGGATCACACTGGAGGTGGCGGAAATGGCGGAGGATGATCCGTTGAACGTGAAGGCTGGTGGGGCGAAAGGTAAGGACAAGGGGAACTCTATTGTGGTTCCGGGAGGGAGGGGCAGGGGTGAAGGCAGAAGTGCGGGAGATAGAACGGACACAGTCGAGGGCCATGTCAACCACTGTAGAGGGGAATCCTCAGTTGAGGAAAAAGGAAGACATGTCGAAAGCATTGGTATGGAAGGTGGCATCGTCAGAGCAGGTGCGGCGGAGACAGAGAAACTGGGTGAATGGAATAGAGTCCTTACAGGAGGCGGGGTGGGAGGAAGTGTAGTCCAGGTAGCTGTGGGAGTCAGTGGGCTTGTAGTGAATGTTTGTCAATAACCTATCCCCAGAGATGGAGACGGAGAAGTAGAGGAAGGGAAGGGAAGAGTCGGGGATGGACCATGTGAAGGTGAGGGAAGGGTGGAAATTGGAAGCAAAGAGAATGAAATTGTCTAGTTCAGGGCGAGAGCAGGAAACAGCACTGATACAGTCATCAAACCCTAACTTCCAGCCAATGTAAAGCACCCTGGCACGTTTAGTGACGTTAAAGATATAAATACTGTTCATTCTCGGGGTGTGGGCATCGTTTGCAAGGCCAGCATTTATTGCCCATCCCTAGTTGCCCTGAGAAGGTGGTGGTGGGCCTCCTCCTGGAGTCACTGAGGGGTTTGCTGGGCCACTTCAGAGCGCAGTTAAGAGTCAACATGTTGGTGTGGGTCTGGAGTCATGTATAGGCCCAGACCGGGTAAGGACGGCAGATTTCCTTCCCTAAAGGACATTAGTGAACTAGATGGGTTTTTACAAAATTCCGAGAGATTCATGGTCACTTTTGCTGACTCCGTAGAATTACATAGGATATACGGCCTAGAAACAGGCCATTCGGCCCAACCAGTCCATGCCGGCATTTATGCTCCACTCGAGCCTCCTCCTGATGACACCAGATTTTTAAAAAAAACTAATTTTAAATTCTCAAACTGCCAGGGTGGGATTTGAACTCGCGTTCAAATAATAGACCATGAGTTCAGGTTTCTGGATTACTAGCCCAGTAACATAACCACTAAATTAATGTACCTGACTTTCCTACTAAATGATGATGCAGCCATAAGAAATCTGTCACTGCCGCCTAAAGGCATTGGCAGTCACATGGAGTTGCAATGTGACAAATCCCCTCAGAGTTCCAAAGCAGTGCTCAGTGGGTAGGTCTCTTGTTTCTGAGTCCCAGGCTGTGGCGTCAAAGCTCCACTCCAGAGACTTGAGCACAAAATCCAGGCTGACACTCCCAGTGCCAGTACTGAGTGAGGTGCCGCCTTTTGGATGAGACGTTAAACCGAGGCCCCGTCTGCCCTCTCAGGTGGATGTAAAAGATCCCACGGCCACTATTTCGAAGAAGAGCAGGGGGAGTCTTCTTCGGCAGCACCTCCCAAACCCGCGACCTCTTCCACCTAGAAGGACAAGGGCAGCAGGCGCATGGGAACACCGCCACCTCCAAGTTCCCCTCCAAGTCACACACCATCCTGACTTGGAAGTATATCGCCGTTCCTTCATCGTCGCTGGGTCAAAACCCTGGAACTCCCTCCCTAACAGCACTGTGGGAGTACCTTCACCACAGGGACAGCAGCGGTTCAAGAAGGCGGCTCACCACCACCTTCTCAAGTGGCAATTAGGGATGGGCAATAAATGCTGGCCTTGCCAGCGACGCCCACATCCCACGAACGAATAAAAAAAAAGTTCTGGCCAATATTTAGCCCTTAACAAACATCACTTTAAAAAAAACAAATTATCTGGTTGTTATCACATTGCTGTTTATGGGAGCTTGCTGTGCACAAATTGGCTGCCGCGTTTCCTACATTACAACAGTGACTACACGTCAATCCAAAGGGACGTTGTGAAAGGTGCTGTATCCATGCAAATCTTTTTTTTCTTTCTTAACTTGGTCACATGGAGTCGCAATCTAATATGTCCCTGAGTAGGTCTATAGCTTGATCCCCAATGGGTCATGGACAGCTCCTTGGAGAGTTCCACGGCCTGCTATGGAAGAATAATGCAAAAGTCTCCAGGCTGCACAGATATATTAAAAATGTAATTCAACTCCCTTGAACCCTTGGTTCCCTGGCTTGATAATTCTGGTTATTTTTGGGAAGGTTGCTGTTGAGTTGGGATGAATGACATCAGTGAGTCATTAATCATATTACTGGAAGCATCTGAAACCTCGACACAAGCAAGATGCTCGTCTTTCAGTCCATGTGACCTTAGGCATGAGTTATCATCGATTGGAAGAATGGGACCGGAGGTAGCTGGAAAATCCCCTCAACATCGAGCCCTGTAGTTCATAATATCTTCCACAGATGTGATGGGACAATATTTTTGTCTTCACTTCTTGAAGAATGCCAGGCAGACAGCAGACAATTTCAAAGGAGACATCACCCTTCATTTTGCCTTTCAGTTCTCTGCTCTCCCTCTCTTTGAATCATAGGGGAAGAAATTCCCCTCCTTTGCACCTTGGGGGGCGCTAATGGGGCGCAAAAAAAGGGGTAGCGCACCGGTCTCATGCGCCCGGAGATTGTGACGTCATCTCCGGGCGCATCGCCCCGGTAGCGCCCAGCACAAAAATTCCCCTTCGCCCCCCCCGCCCCACCCCGGGGCAACAATGACAGTGACCGCTGCGGGGGACGCGGTCAGGGTGGTGAGGCAGCCAGCCGCCCTGAAAAAAAGTTGGATATTTTAAAAACTTTTTTTTTTTTTGCGCCACCGAACATGGGGTCCATGCCGCGATCAGTCAGCCCAGCACTCTGCTTGAGTTCAATTCAGGGAAGAGCCCCTGCAATGCAGCAGTGCCCCGGGTCGGGAATTTCCCCTCCTCTTGCTCTCCAAGAAGGAAGTGGAGCGCTAAATCTTGGTGTTCAGAGAGATTTGGGTGTCCTCGTGCAAGAAACACAGAAAGCTAGCATGCAGGTACAGCAAGCAATAAAGGAGGCAAATGGCATGTTGACCTTTATTACAAGGGGGGTTGGTGTACAAGAGTAAAGAAGTCTTGCTACAATTGTACAGGGCATTGGTGAGACCACACCTGGAGTACTGTGCACAGTTGTGGAATCCTTATCTAAGGAAGGATATACTTGCCTTGGAGGCGGTGCAACGAAGGTTCACTAGATTGATTCCTGGGATGAGAGGGTTGTCCTATGATGAGAGATTATGTAGAATGGGCCAATACTCTCTGGAGTTTAGAAGAATGAGAGGTGATCTCATTGAAACATACAAGATTCTGAAGGGGATTGACAGGGTAGATGCTGAGAGGTTGTTTCCCCCTGGCTGGAGAGTCTAGAACTAGGGGGCATAGTCTCAGGATAAGGGGTCGGCCATTTAAGACCGAGATGAGGTGGAATTTCTTCACTCAGAAGGTTGTGAATCTTTGGAATTCTCTGCCCCAGTGGGCAGTGAATGCTGAGTCTTTGAGTATATTCAAGGCTGAGATCGATAGATTTTTGGACTCTAGGGGAATCAAGGGATATGGAGATCAGATGGGAAAGTGGAGTTGAGGTCGATGATCAGCCATGTGACACCTTATCGAATGCCTTTTGGAAATCCAAATATACTACATCCACTGGTTCCCCTTTATCTACCCTGCTAGTTACATCCTCAAAAAACTCTAATAAATTTGTCAAACACGATTTCCCTTTCATAAAACCATGTCGACTCTGCCTAATCATGTTATGATTTTCTAAGTGCCCTGATTCCACTTCCTTAACAATGGATTCCAGCATTTTCCTGAGGACTGATGTTAGGCTAACTGGCCTGTAGTTCCCTGTTTTTTCTCTCCCTCCTTTCTTGAATAGCGCTGTTACATTTGTGACCTTCCAATCCACTGGGACCATTCCAGAATCTAGGGAATTTTGGAAGATCAAAACCAATGCATCCACTATCTCTGCAGCCACCTCTTTTAGAACCCTAGGATGTAGACCATCAGGTCCAGGGGATTTGTCGGATTTTAGTCCCATTAGTTTCTCTAATACTTTTTCTCTACTTATATTAATTACGTTAAGTTCCTCACCCTCATTAGACCCTTGGTTCCCCACCATTTTTGGTGTGCTTTTTGTGTCTTCTACTGTGAAGACAGATACAAAATATTTGTTTAACGTTTCTGCCATTTCCTTATTCCCCATAATAATTTCTCCTGTCTCAGCCTCTAAGGGACCAATGTTTACTTTTGCTACTCTTTTCCTTTTTACATACCTGTAGAAACTCTTACAATCTGCTTTTATATTTCTTGCTAGTTTTCTCTTATATTCTATTTTTTCCTTTTTCATCAATTTTTTGGTCTCGGTGGATGTAAAAGATCTTATAGCACTATTGGAGCATTGGCTGGAGTCATACCTAGCACAAAGGAAGATGTTGTGGTGGTTGAAGGTCAATCATCACAACCCCAGGACATCACTGCAGGAGATCCTCAGGGCAGTGTCCTAGGCCCAACCATCTTCAGCTGCTTCATCAATGACCTTCCCTCCATCATAAGGTCAGAAATGGGGATGTTCACTGATGACTACACAGTGTTCAGTGCCATTTGCAACTCCTCAGATAATGAAGCAGTCCATGCCCGCATGCAACAAGACCTGGACGACATTCAGACTTGGGCTGATAAGTGGCAGGTAACATTCATGCCACACAAGTGCCAGGCAATGACTATCTCCAACAAGCGAGAGTCTAACCACCTACAAATGACATTCAACGGTATTACCATCACCAAATCCCCCACCAGCAACATCCTGGGGGGTCACCATTGACCAGAAACTTAACTGGACCAGCCACATAAATACTGTGGCAACAAGAGCAGGACCTTATCCTGCCAGTACACTTCACACCTAATCTCAGCTGCCTTTTGTCTCCACGGGCCCATTACCATCTCATCTGGCTTCTAATACCTTTTATTGTCTCCTTTTCTTCTTTTGTTCGATCGCAGCTTTGCCTTCGATCTTTTTATTTTCTTTCCAGTTTTGAAGAAGGGTTTCAACCCGAAACGTCAACTCACGGATGTTGCCTGACCTGCTGAGTTTTTCCAGCATTCTCTGTTGTTATTTAAGAGCAGGTCAAAGGCTGGTTATTCTGTGGTGAGTGTCTCACCTCCAGACTCACCAAAGCCTTTCCACCATCTATAAGGCACAAGTCAGGAGTGTGATGGAATACTCTCCACTTGCCTGGATGAGTGCAGCTCCAACAACACTCAAGAAGCTCGACACCATCCAGGACAAAGCAGCCCGCTTGATCGGCACCCCATCCACCACCTTAAACATTCACTCCCTCCACCACCGGCGTACCGTGGCTGCAGTGTGTACCATCTACAAGATGCGCTGCAGCAATTCGCCAAGGCTTCTTCGGCAGCAACTCGCAAACCTACGACCTCTTCCACCGAGAAGGACAAGGGCAGCAGGTGCATGGGAAGACCATCACCTCCAAGTTCCCCTCCAAGTCACACACCATCCTGACTTGGAAATATATCGGCCGTTCCTTCATCGTCGCTGGGTCAAAATCCTGGAACTCCCTCCCTGACAGCACTGTGGGAGTACCTTCACCACACGGACTGCAGCGGTTCAAGAAGGTGGCTCACCACCACCTTCTCAAGGGCAATTAGGGATGGGCAATAAATGCTGGCCTTGCCAGCGATGCCCACATCCCATGAACGAATAAAAAAAAAACTTTTTCGAAGAAGAGCACAGTCCAGGCTAACTCTCTAATTGTAGTACTGAGGGAGCGCTACACTGTCGGAGATGTGGTCCTTTGGATGAGACGTTGAACCGAGGGCCTGTCTGCTCTCTTAAGTGGGCGTAAAAGGTCCCATGTCACTGATATACCTATCAATTCATTCCATGAAAAGCGACGAGTTAAGATTGTAACTATAGGTTTTTATTGGCTAAATAACAGAGCCCACCCTCGTGGGTGATCGGTTCCAACAAGGAGGAATACCAGCCAGTCGATCACCTTTATACCTGGGCAAGCAGGCGGAGCCATGGGCGGAGTCAGCTGAGGTCAGCCCAGGTATAACAGCGTGGCAAGAGGTAACCTTGTGTAGTGATACAACAGTGTAAACAGTGATAACCATAGTGTAACGATATAAACAGTGATAACCTTAGTGTAACGATAGTGAATGATAACAGTGGTTTACCACATTCACCCCTTGTTTAAATTTGAGTCCGGCGGGGTGAAGTGTACTACCAGTTCGGGTATGTCAGTCTATCCGGAGGCCTCGTAAGCCTTTCTGATCGGCGCAGCAGCGGCGGCGGAGGTGCAGTATTCGAAGTTAAGGCTGGTGTCTGCGTGGTCGGCGAAGGCTCATGGGTTCCGGCATGCCGTCTACCGGGGCTGGATTTGGGGGAGTGGTGGGGGGTAACGGTGGTGCCTCAGGGGTGCCCGAGGGTGCGAGGTCTCGCAAGGAGACTGTGTCCTCCCGCCTGTCTGGGTATGCCACATAGGCGTACTGGGGGTTGGCATGCAGGAGGTCCACCCTCTCGACCAGGGGGTCCATTTTATGGGTCCTCACATGCTTCCGCAGCAGGACGGGCCCCGGAGAAGTCAGCCATGTTGGTAGCGAAGTTCCCGTAGTCGACTTCCTGGGGAAAACAAACATTTGCTCATGGGGGGTGGCATTAATGGCAGTGCAAAGCAGTGACCGGATGGAATGCAGCGCTGCCGGGAGGACTTCCTGCCAGCGAGAGGTTGGGAGGCCCTTAGACTTTAAGGCTAAGAGAACGGCCTTCCAGACTGTCGCGTTCTCTCTTTCCACCTGGCCGTTCCCTCAGGGGTTGTAGCTGGTGGTCCTGCTTGCAGCAATACCTCTCGCTAGTAGGAACTGGCGAAGTTCCTCGCTCATGAAGGATGAGCCCCGGTCGCTATGTATATAGTTCGGGAACCCGAACAAGGCGAAGAGGTCGTTCAGGCATTTGATGACCGTGGTACTGGTCATGTCTGGGCAGGGGAAGGCAAAGGGGAAATGGGAGTACTCGTCAATAATGTTGAGGAAGTACACATTACGGTCAGAGGACGGGAGGGGCCCCTTAAAATCGATGCTCAAGCGCTCGAAGGGGCGGGTGGCCTTGATCAGGCTTGCTCTGTCCGGCCTATAGAAATGCGGTTTGCATTCGGCACAGGTTTGGCAGTTCCTGGTCATGGTCCTGACCTCCTCGATGGAGTAGGGCAGGTTGCGGGCCTTAATGAAGTGGTAAAGTCTGGTGACCCCGGGGTGGCAGATGTCGTTGTGGAGGGTCTGCAGTCTATCAACTTGCGCGTTGGCGCATGTACTTCGTGATAGAGCATCTGGGGGTTCGTTCAGTTTACCAGGCCGGTACAAGATGTCGTAATCGTAGGTGGAGAGCTCAATTCTCCATCTCAAGATCTTGTCGTTCTTGATTTTGCCCCTCAGCTTGTTATTAAACATAAAAGTGACCGAACGCTGGTCGGTGAGGAGGGTAAATCGTTTGCCTGCCAGGTAATGCCTCCAGCGTCGTACTGCCTCCACGATCGCCTGGGCCTCCTTCTCGACAGAAGAGTGTCGGATCTCAGGGCCCTGGAGGGTCCTTGAGAAGAAGGCCACAGGTCTCCCCGCCTGGTTAAGGGTTGCAGCTAGGGCGAAGTCGGATGCATCGCTCTCCACTTGGAAAGGGATAGACTCATCCACCGTGTGCATTGTGGCCTTAGCAATGTCTCCTTTTATGAGGGAGAAGGCTGCGCATGCTTCTGCTGTCAGGGGGAAGGAGGTGGACTTCATGAGGGGTCTGGCTTTGTCCGCATAATTGGGCACCCATTGGGCATAGTAAGCGAAGAGCCCCAGGGTTCTCTTCAGTGCCTTTTGACAGAGGGGAAGGGGAAGCTCCATGAGGGGGCGCATTCTTTCGGGGTCGGGGCCGATGACTCCGTTCTCTACTACGCAGCCGAGGATGGCAAGGCGCGGGGTGTTAAACACACATTTCTCCTTATTGTAGGTGAGGTTCAGCCGTTGGGCCGTACGGAGGAATTTCTCCAGATTAACATCATGGTCCTGCTGGTCGTGGCCGCAGATGATGACGTTATCTAGATAAGGGAACGTGGCATGCAGCGCGTTCTGGTCAACCATCCGGTCCATCTCCCTTTGGAAGACCGAAACCCCGTTGGTGACGCCGAAGGGAACCCTAAGGAAGTGGTAGAGGCGGCCATTCGCCTCGAAGGCGGTATACTGGCAGTCCTCAGGGCGGATAGGGAGTTGGTGATAGGCAGACTTAAGGTCGATGGTAGAGAATACCCGGTACTGTGCAATCTGATTGACCATATCAGCTATGCGGGGAAGGGGGTATGCGTCCAGCTGGGTGTACCGGTTTATGGTTTGGCTGTAGTCGATGACTAGGCGGTGTTTATCGCCGGTCTTAACGACTACGACCTGGGCACGCCAGGGGCTGTTGCTCCCCTCGATGATGCCCTCCTTCAGGAGTCGCTGCACCTCGGAGCTAATAAAAGCTCTGTCCCCGGCGCTGTACCGCCTGCTCTTGGTAGCGGCGGGTTTACAGTCGCGGGTGAGGTTAGCGAACAAGGAGAGGGGCGGGACTTTGAGAGTGGAGAGGCCGCAGGTGGTATGCGGCGGGCGGTTTAAAACCTGCTGGTTGTAGACTGTGAGTGGGGGGAGGGGTCCACCGTATGCCAGGGTGACACTTTGGAGGTGGCATTGGAAATCCAGCCCTAGTAGGGCGGCAGCGCAGAGCTGGGGCAGGATGAGAAGTTTAAAGTTGTTATATTCTGTGCCCCTAACCGACAGGGTCACCACGCAGTAGCCGCTGGCGTCAGTTGAATGTGACTTCGACGCCATCGAGATCTGCTGGCGCGTTGGCCGGACAGTGAGGGAGTAGTAGCTCACCGTGTCTGGGTGAATAAAACTCTCCGTGCTTCCGCTGTCGAACAGGCAGGTCGTGGCGTGGCCGTTTACTCCGATGTCCATCATAGACTTGGACAGATGATGCGGGAGGGCTTGGTCAAGCGTGATGGAGGCCAGTGTATGGCTGAGCGTGCTGCTGTAGTCTGCAGGCGGGGCGGTGGTCGGGTCTGGCGACAAGGTGGCGGTCGAGTGCGGTGAACAAAATGGCGGCGCCCACGAAGTTGAACAAAATGGCGGAGAAGATGACCGCCCCCACAACTCACATGAGGCACTGCTGGCGTCGGTGGCCTTGATCAAAGATGGCCGCCCCACGACTCACACGCATCTGTTGCCTTGATTAAAGATGGCCGCCCCCACAACTCGCATGAGGCACTGCTGGCGTCAGTGGCTTTCCCCCTGCAGGCCTTCGTGAAGTGGCCTTTCTTTTGGCAGTCGGAGCAGGTCGCGTTCCTTGCAGGGCAGCGCGCCCTCGGGTGTTTCGCCTGGCCACAGAAGAAGCAGCAGGCGGCCCGATCACGGGGCTCCGCTGCCGCAGCTGGTCCCGGGGGTGGCGGTCCCGATCGATTCCCGGACACCGACGCTGTGGTAGGTCCCAGGGGCGGCGGTGCGAGGGGTATTGCGGCCGGAGTTGGGCCCGAGTCCCAGGGTCGCTCAGCACTGTACCTGGAGTACGCCTTGAGGTCCCGATGGGCCACTTCCAAGGAGCGAGCGAGGATAGCAGCTGTTTTCAGGTCGAGGTCCTTTGATTCCAGCAGTCTTTGCCATGAGTAGTCTGACCGAAGGCCTTTCACGAAGGCATCGCGGATATTTCCATCGGTATGTTCTGCAGCTGTTACGGCTTTAAAGTCACAGTCCCTGCCGAATATTTGTAGCGCCCGTAAGAAATCATCAACCGACTCTCCTGGCTGTTGCGAGCGGGATCTTAGGAGATGCCTGGCGTACATTGAGTTTACTGGGCTCCGGTACTGCTCTTTTAGCAGGTCGAGGGCCTCCTCGTATCCAGCAATGTCCCGGATGAGTGCAAATACTTTAGGGCTCACCTGGGCGGTCAGAAATCTTAGTTTAGCTTCCGAGGGCACGCCGGAGGCTGCCAGGTAGGATTCAAAACAGCTCAGCCAGTGATCGAAGTCTAGGGCTGAATTCGCAGCCTGTGGGTTTAGATCCAGGTACGGCGGTCGGAGGGCTCGCAGCCAGGTCGGTTGTGGCTGCCCGTTTGGCTGTGGCTGTTGTGGTTGGTCATTTGGATCCATTTCAAAATTTAGCCAATAAAATTGATATACCTATCAATTCATTCCATGAAAAGCGACGAGTTAAGATAGTAACTATAGGTTTTTATTGGCTAAATAACAGAGCCCACCCTCGTGGGTGATCGGTTCCAACAAGGAGAAATACCAGCCAGTCGATCACCTTTATACCTGGGCAAGCAGGCGGAGCCATGGGCGGAGTCAGCTGAGGCCAGCCCAGGTATAACAGCGTGGCAAGAGGTAACCTTGTGTAGTGATACAACAGTGTAAACAGTGATAACCATAGTGTAACGATATAAACAGTGATAACCTTCGTGTAACGATAGTGAACGATAACAGTGGCTTACCACAGTCACCATCTTAACGAAGAGCGGGGGGAGTTCTCCCCGGAGTCCTGGGGCCAACGTTTATCCCTCAACCAACATCACTAAAAGAGATTATCTGGTCATTACCACATTGCTGTTTGTGGGAGCTTGCTGTGCGCAAATTGGCTGCCGCGTTTCCTCCATTACAACAGTAACTACACTTCAAAAAATACTTCATTGGCTGTAAAGCCATTTGGGACATCTGGCGGTCGTGAAAGGCGCTATAGAAATGCAAGTTTATCTTTCTGACTTTGAAGCACAGTGGACTTGGTTTGCCACGAAGCACTTTGGAACATCCGAAGGACATGAAAAGTGCCATATTAAAAGCAAGTTTTTAATCTTTTCTTCATTGTTCTATTAGGAAATACAGCTGCCATTCCATGCGAGCAAGATCACGCCGACAGTAATGAGATGAATGACCAGTTAATCTGTTTGTGGTGGTGTTTGTTGAGGGAGGAATGTTCTGGCGGAGTCACCGGGAGAATTCTCTGCTCGTCTTCCTGTAGTGCCAAGGGTTCTTTAACATTCGCCTGAACATTGCGGACAAGACCTCAGTTTATCATCCCACCTGAAGGACAGCACCGCTCTGAACTAGGCCAGACGGTTTATGGGGTAAGCCATTTAGGACTGAGATGAGGAGGAATTTCTTCACCCAGAGAGTGGTGAACCTGTGGAATTCTCTACCACACAAGGCAGTGGAGGCCAATTCATTAAATGTATTCAAGAAGGAGTTAGATGTATTTCTTAAGGCTAAAGGGATCAAGGGATATGGGGAGAAAGCAGGGACAGGGTACTGAATTTGGATGGTCAGCCATGATCTCATTAAATGGTGGAGCAGGCTCGAGGGGCCGAATGGCCTACTCCTGCTCCTATCTTCTATGTTTCTATGTTTCACATGAATAACCGCCACCCCCGCCTCCCGCCACCCCCAACTCACTGTACCTCATTTACAGTGGCCCTGTGAGGATAATTTATTCATGTCAGACATTCTCGCCTAGTTTGGAGAATCTTGTCTTTTTAATTCATTCTCGGGATGTGGGCGTCGCTGGCAAGGCCAGCATTTATTGCCCATCCCTAATTGCCCTTGAGAAGGTGGTGGTGAGCCGCCTTCTTCAACCGCTGCAGTCCGTGTGGTGAAGGTGCTCCCACAGTGCTGTTAGGGAGAGAGTTCCAGGATTTTGACCCAGCGACGATGAAGGATCGGCCGATATACTTCTAAGTCAGGATGGTGTGTGACTTGGAGGGGAGCTTGGAGGTGGTGGCGTTCCCATGCGCCCGCTGCCCTTGTCCTTCCAGGTGGTGGAAGTCGCGGGTTTGGGAGGTTGTGAAGAAGCCTTGGCGAGTTGCTGTGAAGTGTGAATTCGCAGAATCATAAAAAATTAAGCACATTTGGAGCCTGTTTTGGCCCCTTGCACAACTGCCAGTGGTTCCCTCCGCACAGGAGCTATCTACCCTGGTCCCATTTCATAGCAGAGATGCATTTAAGGGGAAACTAGATAAGCACATGAGGGAGAAAGGAATAGAAGGATATATTGAGTGGGTGAGATGAAGTAGGTTGGGAGGAGGCTCGTGTGGAGCATTAACTCCGGCACGGACCAGTTGGGCCGAGTGGGAAGGTATTTCTGTCTTTTCATATTCTAGGAACCCTGCTTGAAAAAAAGATTCCTTCCAACTTTCCCCTTTATGTTTCTCTGCTGTAAATACTATGTAATTCAATACAATATTTCCCTGCTCCTTCCCCGAACCATTAATCTATTTTCTCTTTCAAGTTTTTATCTAATTCCCTCATAAATATTCACATGCCTTCTTTACTCACTGGCAGTGACGGAGTCGTGCACTGAAGGTGTCAGCCGTGGCTCAGTGGGTAGCACTCTCTCACCTCTGAGTCAGAAGACTGCAGCTTTAGGTCCCACTTCAGAGACTTTAGCACATCGGCCAAGCTGACACTCTAAGTGCAGTACTGAGGGAGTGCTACGCTGTCAGCGGTGTGGTCTTTTGGATGTGACGTTAAGCCGAGGACCTGTCTGCTCTCTCAAGTAGACGTAAAAGGTCCCACGGCCACTATCTTAAAGAAGAGCAGGGGAGTTCTCCCTGGTGTCCTGGCCAATGTTTATCCCTCAACCAACATCACTAAAACAAATGATCTGATCATTAACACATTGCTGTTTGTGGGAGCTTGCTGTGCGCAAATTGACTCCTGTTTTTTCCTGCATTACAACAGAGACTACACTTCACAAGTACTTCATTGACTGTAAAACGCTTTGCGAAGTCCTGAGCTTGTAAAAGGCGCTATAGAAATGCAAGTATTTCTTTCTTTCCATATTCTCGGAACATTTGGTTGAAAAAAAAATCCTTCAAACTTTCCCCTTTATACTAATTCCAAGTTTATGTACTTTATGAAAATAATTTCGCTATTTACCCTCTCCAACCGTTTCAACACTTGTACTCGATCACCCCCTCTGCTCAGTGTAGCCCTAGTTTTCTGAGTCTCTCATTATAACTACCTCCGTTCGTCACAGGCATATCACCTGAGTGTATCTACATTGCAACTTATCTTTTTTTAAATTTGTTCACGGGATGTGGGCATCGCTGGCAAGTCCAGCATTTATTGCCCATCGCTAGTTGCCCTTGAGAAGGTGGTGGTGAGCTGCCTTCTTGAACCACTGCAGTCCATGTGGTGTTTTATTCTTAGTGTACTTCATTGTAGCGGGTTGGTACAACTGAGTGTCTTGCATTTCAGAGGGCAGTTAAGAGTCAACCATATTGCTGTGGGTCTGGAGTCACATATAGGCCAGACCGGGTAAGGACAGCAGATTTCCTTCCCTAAAGGGCATTAGTGAGGGGTCTAGACAGAGTAGATAGATAGAAACTGTTCCCATTGGCGGAAGGGTCGAGAACCAGAGGACACAGATTTAAGGTGATTGGCAGAAGAACCAAAGGTGACATAAGGAAAACCTTTTTTACGCAGCGAGTGGTTAGGATCTGGAATGCACTGCCTGAGAGGATGGTGGAGGCAGACTCAATCATGGCTTTCAAAAGGGAATTGGACAAGTACCTGAAGGAAAAAAAATTTGCAGGGCCACGGGGAAAGGGCGGGGGAGTAGGACAAGCTGAAGTGCTCTTGCAGAGAGCCGGCACGGGCTCGATGGGCCGAATGGCCTCCTTCTGTGCTGTAACCATTGTATGATTCAGATGGGTTTTTACGACAATCCAGTAGTTTCATGGTCACCATACTAGCTTTTTATTCCAGATTTATTTAATTAACTGAATTTAAATTCCCCAGCTGCTGTGATGGGATTTCAAACTCACATCTAACTGGATCGTCAGTTTAGGAACCTCTGGATTACTAGTCCAGTAACATAACCACTACGCCATGCTACTCTACCCTACCCTAAAATTGACCCATTGCTCCAACGTCCTTTCTGGAATGGTGCACCAACTGAGGCCGAACGTTAGGGACTGCTCCTGACTTGTAAATTTACAAGATATTCCAGAAGATAATAGGATTCAAAGGCATTTATGGGCTTTCATTGGAATTAAGCATACAATCAAACTCGCTTAAACGCTAAAGTTAATATGAAGTATTTAACTATTTCCTTTCATCTAACACAACATCTTGAACAGATTCATCATCACCTCCGTACTTTGGGATTCAGTGCCCCATAGAGGAAACCCGGAATCTCATTTGTCCCATTTTTATGGCTCCCCTCACCCGCCCCGCCTCTCCTAGATCTCGCTGTTCTTGGGATTGCATCCAGACTCCTGTGGTTTACAGAGGAAGGCACACGCATTCCAACTCATTCATGTTGGTCAAAATGAAACACCAGATGAGTTCTCATGCTATCCTACATGATCTAGTAGGGCAACGAGAGTTCATGGCTTCCCTGTTGCGGTCAGTGGGCGAGGCAATCGTCCAACCTCCTGAGTCAGAAGCTCGTGGGTTCGAGTCCCACTCCAGAGACTTGAGCCCATAATCCAGGCTGACACTCCCAGTGCAGTGCTGAGGGAGTGCTGCACCATCGGAGGTGCCGTCTTTCGGATGAGATGTTAAACCGAGGCCCCGTCTGCTCTCTCCGGTGGAAGTAAAAGATCCCATGGTGCTATTTCGAAGAAGAGCAGGGGAGTTATCCCTAGTGTCTAGGTCAATATTTATCCCTCAACCAACATCACTAAAAAAAAAACAAGATTATCCATGATCACATCGCTGTTTGTGGGAGCTTGCTGTGTGCAAATTGGCTGCCGTGTTTCCTACATTACAACAGTGACTACACTTCAAAAGTATTTCATTGGCTATAAGACACTTTGGGACGTCCTGAGGTCATGAAAGATGCTGCAGAAATTCATGTTGTCTTTCTTTCTTACTTTCTTTCTTTCTTTCTGTCTTTCCTTCTGTCTTTCCTTCTTCTTGCGATCATGAAAGACGCAATAGAAATGCCAGTCTTTCTTGTTGCGGGTGGAGAACAAGTGCAGCCAGTCTCTGGTGGCCTAGTAGGCGAGGGATATCTGCCCGATTGGATCAGCTACACAGGCTTTACATTCAGCCACCCATCTCCAAGGTAACCCTTGGAAATCGAACAGGGACTCACACAGCAGATGGACGGTTGTTGTTTAGTGAGAGTCAGTTGCACAAGTTGCATCTGTGTCATCTACTGATATTAGTCCCAATCATCAATCGCCATCTTCCAACCGGTTTACCCATTACTGGAAACTGACAACACCTCCCAGAATAACAACAACAACTTGCATTTATATATGGCGCCTCGAACATAGTAAAGCGTTCCAAGGCACTTCGCAGGAGCATAATGAGACAAATTTGACACCGGGCCAAGGAAGGAGATATTCGGAAAATTTGGCCAAAGAGGAAGGCTTTAAGCAGCGTCTTAAAGGAGGAGAGAGAGGTAGAGAGACGGAGAGGTTTAGGGCGGGAATTCCAGAGCTTAGGGCCTAGAAAGCACGGCCACCAAGGGAGGGGCCAAGGAAATCGGGGATGCGCAAGAGGCCAGAGAAATGGAGGAGCGCAGATATCTCGGCGGATTATAGGACTGTAGGAGGTTACAGGGAGAGGGAGGGGTGAGGCCATGGAAGGGTTTGAACACCAAGGTGAAAATTTGAAAATGGCGACGCTGCCAAACCGGGAGCCAAAGTAGGTCAGCGAGCAGGCGGGTGGTGCGTTCACAGGACTTGGTGTGAGTTAGGACACGGGCAGCAGTGTTCTTGGGTGACCTCAAGTTTATGGAGGGTGAAAGGTGGGAGGTCGGCCAGCAGAGCGTTGCAGTAGTCGAGTCTGGCAAGAAAAAGACAATGTGACAGTCTTTCACCCTCCAACTCCATCTCTCCCTCACACCCAACACTCTCACACGACCTAGAAGTCAACAACAAGAAGACGCAATCCAAGGTGGCTGATAGGAAGCGATCAAAAAAGAAGACTATGAACGCCACAGAGAGAGAGAACAAAAAGTAAAATTAGCTTTTGGAATGTGTTTGTCAGCACTGAGTAATCAGCGATGCACCACAAACGCCTCAGCTATTTCCTGTGCCTCCAACATGGAGAGGTTCTGCTGCCTAATGAGGAACACAGTGTTAACTCACCCAGAGCTCCAGTATCTGCCCTCTCACATCTCGCACAGGATTTCCCCGATGATTTAACCCATCCCATACCAAAGCCTTGGATTTCTTTTTGCAATCCTTGATTTAAGCTCGCAGGGTGGGTGCCCAGCCTGCTCTCAGTGGTAGCATGGTCACCTGTATGTCAGTGGGTGCTTCAATTCCCCCGCTCCAGAACACCAGGAACTAGCCTGGGCTGATGCCCCAGTGCAGTACTGAGGGAGTGCCGCACTGTCGGAGGAGCAGTACTGAGGGAGTGCCGCACTGTCGGAGGGGCAGTACTGAGGGAGTGCTGCACTGTCAGAGGGGCAGTACTGAAGGAGTGCCGCACTGTCGGAGGAGCAGTACTGAGGGAGTGCTGCACTGTCGGAGGGGCAGTACTGAGGGAGTGCTGCACTGTCGGAGGGGCAGTACTGAGGGAGGGCCCCACTGTCGGAGGGGCAGTACTGAGGGAGTGCTGCACTGTTGGAGGGGCAGTACTGAGGGAGTGCTGCAATGTCGGAGGAGCAGTAATGAGGGAGTGCTGCACTGTCGGAGGAGCAGTACTGAGGGAGTGCTGCACTGTCGGAGGGGCAGTACTGAGGGAGTGCTGCACTGTCGGAGGGGCAGTACTGAGGGAGTGCTGCACTGTCGGAGGGGCAGTACTGAGGGAGCGCCGCACTGTCGGAGGGGCAGTACTGAGGGAGTGCTGCACTGTCGGAGGGGCAGTACTGAGGGAGTGCTGCACTGTCGGAGGGGCAGCACTGAGGGAGCGCCGCACTGTCGGATTGGCAGTACTGAGGGAGCGCTGCACTGTCGGAGGGGCAGTACTGAGGGAGGGCCCCACTGTCGGAGGGGCAGTACTGAGGGAGTGCTGCACTGTTGGAGGGGCAGTACTGAGGGAGTGCTGCAATGTCGGAGGAGCAGTACTGAGGGAGCGCTGCACTGTCGGAGGAGCAGTACTGAGGGAGCGCTGCACTGTCGGAGGAGCAGTACTGAGGGAGCGCTGCACTGTCGGAGGGGCAGTACTGAGGGAGCGCCACACTGTCGGAGGGGCAGTACTGAGGGAGCGCCGCACTGTCGGAGGGGCAGTACTGAGGGAGCGCTGCACTGTCGGAGGGGCAGTACTGAGGGAGCGCCGCACTGTCGGAGGAGCAGTACTGAGGGAGCGCTGCACTGTCGGAGGGGCAGTACTGAGGGAGCGCCGCACTGTCAGAGGGGCAGTACTGAGGGAGTGCTGCACTGTCGGAGGGGCAGTACTGAGGGAGTGCTGCACTGTCGGAGGAGCAGTACTGAGGGAACGCTGCACTGTCGGAGGGGCAGTACTGAGGGAGTGCTGCACTGTCGGAGGGGCAGTACTGAGGGAGCGCTGCACTGTCGGAGGGGCAGTACTGAGGGAGCGCCCCACTGTCGGAGGGGCAGTACTGAGGGAGTGCTGCACTGTTGGAGGGGCAGTACTGAGGGAGCGCTGCACTGTCGGAGGGGCAGTACAGAGGGAGCGCTGCACTGTCGAAGGGGCAGTACTGAGGGAGCGCTGCACTGTCGGAGGGGCAGTACTGAGGGAGCACCGCACTGTCGGAGGGGCAGTACTGAGGGAGTGCCGCACTGTCGGAGGGGCAGTACTGAGGGAGTGCTGCTATGTCGGAGGAGCAGTACTGAGGGAGCGCTGCACTGTCGGAGGGGCAGTACTGAGGGAGTGCCGCACTGTCGGAGGGGCGGTACTGAGGGACTGCGGCACTGTCGGAGGGGCAGTACTGAGGGAGCGCCGCACTGTCGGAGGGGCAGTACTGAGGGAGCGCTGCAATGTCGGAGGAGCAGTACTGAGGGAGCGCTGCACTGTCGGAGGAGCAGTACTGAGGGAGCGCTGCACTGTCGGAGGAGCAGTACTGAGGGAGTGCTGCACTGTCGGAGGGGCAGTACTGAGGGAGCGCTGCACTGTCGGAGGGGCAGTACTGAGGGAGCGCCGCACTGTCGGAGGGGCAGTACTGAGGGAGCGCCGCACTGTCGGAGGGGCAGTACTGAGGGAGCGCTGCACTGTCGGAGGGGCAGTACTGAGGGAGTGCCGCACTGTTGGAGGAGCAGTACTGAGGGAGCGCTGCACTGTCGGAGGGGCAGTACTGAGGGAGCGCCGCACTGTCGGAGGGGCAGTACTGAGGGAGTGCTGCACTGTCGGAGGGGCAGTACTGAGGGAGTGCTGCACTGTCGGAGGAGCAGTACTGAGGGAACGCTGCAACGTCGGAGGGGTAGCACTGAGGGAGTGCTGCACTGTCGGAGGGGCAGTACTGAGGGAGCGCTGCACTGTCGGAGGGGCAGTACTGAGGGAGCGCCCCACTGTCGGAGGGGCAGTACTGAGGGAGTGCTGCACTGTTGGAGGGGCAGTACTGACGGAGCGCTGCACTGTCGGAAGGGCAGTACAGAGGGAGCGCTGCACTGTCGGAGGGGCAGTACTGAGGGAGCGCTGCACTGTCGGAGGGGCAGTACTGAGGGAGTGCCGCACTGTCGGAGGGGCAGTACTGAGGGAGCGCTGCACTGTCGGAGGGGCAGTACTGAGGGAGCGCTGCACTGTCGGAGGGGCAGTACTGAGGGAGCGCCTCACTGTCGGAGGGGCAGTACTGAGGGAGCGCTGCACTGTCGGAGGGGCAGTACTGAGGGAGCGCTGCACTGTCGGAGGGGGAGTACTGAGGGAGCGCCGCACTGTCGGAGGGGCAGTACTGAGGGAGTGCCGCACTGTCGGAGGGGCAGTACTGAGGGAGCGCTGCACTGTCGCAGGGGCAGTACTGAGGGAGCGCCGCACTGTAGGAGGGGCAGTACTGAGGGAGCGCCGCACTGTCGGAGGGGCAGTACTGAGGGAGCGCTGCACTGTCGGAGGGGCAGTACTGAGGGAGCGCCGCACTGTCGGAGGGGCAGTACTGAGGGAGCGCCGCACTGTCGGAGGGGCAGTACTGAGGGAGCGCCGCACTGTCGGAGGGGCAGTACTGAGGGAGCGCCGCACTATCGGAGGGGCAGTACTGAGGGAGCGCCGCACTGTTGGAGGGGCAGTGCTGAGGGAGCGCCGCACTGTCGGAGGGGCAGTACTGAGGGAGCGCTGCACTGTCGGAGGGGCAGTACTGAGGGAGCGCCGCACTGTCGGAGGGGGAGTATTGAGGGAGTGCCGCACTGTCGGAGGGGCAGTACTGAGGGAGTGCCGCACTGTCGGAGGGGCAGTACTGAGGGAGCGCTGCACTGTCGGAGGGGCAGTACTGAGGGAGCGCCCCACTGTCGGAGGGGCAGTACTGAGGGAGCGCTGCACTGTCGGAGGGGCAGTACTGAGGGAGCGCTGCACTGACGGAGGGGCAGTACTGAGGGAGCGCTGCACTGTCGGAGGGGCAGTACTGAGGGAGCGCCGCACTGTCGGAGGGGCAGTACTGAGGGAGCGCCGCACTGTCGGAGGGGCAGTACTGAGGGAGCGCCGCACTGTCGGAGGGGCAGTACTGAGGGAGTGCTGCAATGTCGGAGGAGCTGTACTGAGGGAGCGCTGCACTTTCGGAGGAGCAGTACTGAGGGAGCGCTGCACTGTCGGAGGGGCAGTACTGAGGGAGTGCTGCACTCTCGGAGGGGCAGTACTGAGGGAGCGCTGCACTGTCGGAGGGGCAGTACTGAGGGAGCGCTGCACTGTCGGAGGAGCAGTACTGAGGGAGCGCTGCACTGTCGGAGGGGCAGTACTGAGGGAGTGCTGCAATGTCGGAGGAGCAGTACTGAGGGAGCGCCGCACTGTCGGAGGGGCAGTACTGAGGGAGCGCCGCACTGTCGGAGGGGCAGTACTGAGGGAGTGCCGCACTGTCGGAGGAGCAGTACTGAGGGAGCGCCGCACTGTCGGAGGGGCAGTAATGAGGGAGTGCCGCACTGTCGGAGGGGCAGTACTGAGGGAGCGCCGCACTGTCGGAGGGGCAGTACTGAGGGAGCGCCGCACTGTCGGAGGGGCAGTACCGAGGGAGTGCTGCAATGTCGGAGGAGCAGTACTGAGGGAGCGCTGCACTGTCGGAGGGGCAGTACTGAGGGAGTGCCGCACTGTCGGAGGGACGGTACTGAGGGAGTGCCGCACTGTCGGAGGGGCAGTACTGAGGGAGCGCCGCACTGTCGGAGGGGCAGTACTGGGGGAGTGCTGCAATGTCAGAGGAGCAGTACTGAGGGAGCGCTGCACTGTCGGAGGAGCAGTGCTGAGGGAGTGCTGCACTGTCGGAGGGGCAGTACTGAGGGAGCGCTGCACTGTCGGAGGGGCAGTACTGAGGGAGTGCTGCACTGTCGGAGGGGCAGTACTGAGGGAGCGCCGCACTGTCGGAGGGGCAGTACTGAGGGAGCGCCGCACTGTCGGAGAGGCAGTACTGAGGGAGCGCCGCACTGTCGGAGGGGCAGTACTGAGGGAGCGCTGCACTGTCGGAGGGGCAGTACTGAGGGAGTGCCGCACTGTCGGAGGGGCAGTACTGAGGGAGCGCCACACTGTCGGAGGGGCAGTACTGAGGGAGTGCTGCACTGTCGGAGGGGCAGTACTGAGGGAGCGCCGCACTGTCCGAGGGGCAGTACTGAGGGAGCGCCGCACTGTCGGAGGGGCAGTACTGAGGGAGCGCCGCACTGTCGGAGGGGCAGTACTGAGGGAGTGCTGCACTGTCGGAGGGGCAGTACTGAGGGAGCGCCGCACTGTCGGAGGGGCAGTACTGAGGGAGTGCTGCAATGTCGGAGGAGCAGTACTGAGGGAGCGCTGCACTGTCGGAGGGGCAGTACTGAGGGAGTGCCGCACTGTCGGAGGGGCGGTACTGAGGGAGTGCCGCACTGTCGGAGGGGCAGTACTGAGGGAGCGCCGCACTGTCGGAGGGGCAGTACTGAGGGAGTGCTGCAATGTCAGAGGAGCAGTACTGAGGGAGCGCTGCACTGTCGGAGGAGCAGTGCTGAGGGAGTGCTGCACTGTCGGAGGGGCAGTACTGAGGGAGCGCTGCACTGTCGGAGGGGCAGTACTGAGGGAGTGCTGCACTGTCGGAGGGGCAGTACTGAGGGAGCGCCGCACTGTCGGAGGGGCAGTACTGAGGGAGTGCTGCACTGTCGGAGGGGCAGTACTGAGGGAGCGCCGCACTGTCGGAGGGGCAGTACTGAGGGAGCGCCGCACTGTCGGAGGGGCAGTACTGAGGGAGCGCAGCACTGTCGGAGGGGCAGTACTGAGGGAGCGCTGCACTGACGGAGGGGCAGTACTGAGGGAGCGCCGCACTGTCGGAGAGGCAGTACTGAGGGAGCGCCACACTGTCGGAGGGGCAGTACTGAGGGAGTGCTGCACTGTCGGAGGGGCAGTACTGAGGGAGCGCCGCACTGTCCGAGGGGCAGTACTGAGGGAGCGCCGCACTGTCGGAGGGGCAGTACTGAGGGAGCGCTGCACTGTCGGAGGGGCAGTACTGAGGGAGCGCTGCACTGTCGGACGGGCAGTACTGAGGGAGTGCCGCACTGTCGGAGGGGCAGTACTGAGGGAGCGCTGCACTGACGGAGGGGCAGTACTGAGGGAGCGCTGCACTGTCGGAGGGGCAGTACTGAGGGAGCGCCACACTGTCGGAGGGGCAGTACTGAGGGAGCGCTGCACTGTCGGAGGGGCAGTACTGAGGGAGCGCTGCACTGTCGGAGGGGCAGTGCTGAGGGAGCGCCGCACTGTCGGAGGGGCAGTACTGAGGGAGTGCCGCACTGTCGGAGGGGCAGTACTGAGGGAGCGCTGCACTGTCGCGGGGCAGTACTGAGGGAGCGCCGCACTGTAGGAGGGGCAGTACTGGGGGAGCGCCGCACTGTCGGAGGGGCAGTACTGAGGGAGCGCTGCACTGTCGGTGGGGCAGTACTGAGGGAGCGCCGCACTGTCGGAGGGGCAGTACTGAGGGAGCGCCGCACTGTCGGAGGGGCAGTACTGAGGGAGCGCCGCACTGTCGGAGGGGCAGTACTGAGGGAGCGCCGCACTGTCGGAGAGGCAGTACTGAGGGAGCGCTGCACTGTAGGAGGGGCAGTACTGAGGGAGCGCCGCACTGTCGGAGGGGCAGTACTGAGGGAGCGCCGCACTGTCGGAGGGGCAGTACTGAGGGAGCGCCACACTGTCGGGGGGGCAGTACTGAGGGAGCGCCGCACTGTCGGAGGGGCAGTACTGAGGGAGCGCTGCACTGTAGGAGGGGCAGTACTGAGGGAGCGCCGCACTGTCGGAGGGGCAGTACTGAGGGAGCGCTGCACTGTCGGAGGGGCAGTACTGAGGGAGCGCTGCACTGTCGGAGGGGCAGTACTGAGTGAGCGCCACACTGTCGGAGGGGCGGTCCTGAGGGAGCACTGCACTGTAGGAGGGGCAGTACTGAGGGAGCGCCGCACTGTCGGAGGAGCAGTACTGAGGGAGCGCTGCACTGTCGGAGGGGCAGTACTGAGGGAGTGCTGCAATGTCGGAGGAGCAGTACTGAGGGAGCGCCGCACTGTCGGAGGGGCAGTACTGAGGGAGCGCCGCACTGTCGGAGGGGCAGTACTGAGGGAGCGCCGCACTGTCGGAGGGGCAGTACTGAGGGAGTGCCGCACTGTCGGAGGAGCAGTACTGAGGGAGCGCCGCACTGTCGGAGGGGCAGTAATGAGGGAGTGCCGCACTGTCGGAGGGGCAGTACTGAGGGAGCGCCGCACTGTCGGAGGGGCAGTACTGAGGGAGCGCCGCACTGTCGGAGGGGCAGTACCGAGGGAGTGCTGCAATGTCGGAGGAGCAGTACTGAGGGAGCGCTGCACTGTCGGAGGGGCAGTACTGAGGGAGTGCCGCACTGTCGGAGGGACGGTACTGAGGGAGTGCCGCACTGTCGGAGGGGCAGTACTGAGGGAGCGCCGCACTGTCGGAGGGGCAGTACTGGGGGAGTGCTGCAATGTCAGAGGAGCAGTACTGAGGGAGCGCTGCACTGTCGGAGGAGCAGTGCTGAGGGAGTGCTGCACTGTCGGAGGGGCAGTACTGAGGGAGCGCTGCACTGTCGGAGGGGCAGTACTGAGGGAGTGCTGCACTGTCGGAGGGGCAGTACTGAGGGAGCGCCGCACTGTCGGAGGGGCAGTACTGAGGGAGCGCCGCACTGTCGGAGAGGCAGTACTGAGGGAGCGCCGCACTGTCGGAGGGGCAGTACTGAGGGAGCGCTGCACTGTCGGAGGGGCAGTACTGAGGGAGTGCCGCACTGTCGGAGGGGCAGTACTGAGGGAGCGCCACACTGTCGGAGGGGCAGTACTGAGGGAGTGCTGCACTGTCGGAGGGGCAGTACTGAGGGAGCGCCGCACTGTCCGAGGGGCAGTACTGAGGGAGCGCCGCACTGTCGGAGGGGCAGTACTGAGGGAGCGCCGCACTGTCGGAGGGGCAGTACTGAGGGAGTGCTGCACTGTCGGAGGGGCAGTACTGAGGGAGCGCCGCACTGTCGGAGGGGCAGTACTGAGGGAGTGCTGCAATGTCGGAGGAGCAGTACTGAGGGAGCGCTGCACTGTCGGAGGGGCAGTACTGAGGGAGTGCCGCACTGTCGGAGGGGCGGTACTGAGGGAGTGCCGCACTGTCGGAGGGGCAGTACTGAGGGAGCGCCGCACTGTCGGAGGGGCAGTACTGAGGGAGTGCTGCAATGTCAGAGGAGCAGTACTGAGGGAGCGCTGCACTGTCGGAGGAGCAGTGCTGAGGGAGTGCTGCACTGTCGGAGGGGCAGTACTGAGGGAGCGCTGCACTGTCGGAGGGGCAGTACTGAGGGAGTGCTGCACTGTCGGAGGGGCAGTACTGAGGGAGCGCCGCACTGTCGGAGGGGCAGTACTGAGGGAGTGCTGCACTGTCGGAGGGGCAGTACTGAGGGAGCGCCGCACTGTCGGAGGGGCAGTACTGAGGGAGCGCCGCACTGTCGGAGGGGCAGTACTGAGGGAGCGCCGCACTGTCGGAGGGGCAGTACTGAGGGAGCGCTGCACTGACGGAGGGGCAGTACTGAGGGAGCGCCGCACTGTCGGAGAGGCAGTACTGAGGGAGCGCCACACTGTCGGAGGGGCAGTACTGAGGGAGTGCTGCACTGTCGGAGGGGCAGTACTGAGGGAGCGCCGCACTGTCCGAGGGGCAGTACTGAGGGAGCGCCGCACTGTCGGAGGGGCAGTACTGAGGGAGCGCTGCACTGTCGGAGGGGCAGTACTGAGGGAGCGCTGCACTGTCGGACGGGCAGTACTGAGGGAGTGCCGCACTGTCGGAGGGGCAGTACTGAGGGAGCGCTGCACTGACGGAGGGGCAGTACTGAGGGAGCGCTGCACTGTCGGAGGGGCAGTACTGAGGGAGCGCCACACTGTCGGAGGGGCAGTACTGAGGGAGCGCTGCACTGTCGGAGGGGCAGTACTGAGGGAGCGCTGCACTGTCGGAGGGGCAGTGCTGAGGGAGCGCCGCACTGTCGGAGGGGCAGTACTGAGGGAGTGCCGCACTGTCGGAGGGGCAGTACTGAGGGAGCGCTGCACTGTCGCGGGGCAGTACTGAGGGAGCGCCGCACTGTAGGAGGGGCAGTACTGGGGGAGCGCCGCACTGTCGGAGGGGCAGTACTGAGGGAGCGCTGCACTGTCGGTGGGGCAGTACTGAGGGAGCGCCGCACTGTCGGAGGGGCAGTACTGAGGGAGCGCCGCACTGTCGGAGGGGCAGTACTGAGGGAGCGCCGCACTGTCGGAGGGGCAGTACTGAGGGAGCGCCGCACTGTCGGAGAGGCAGTACTGAGGGAGCGCTGCACTGTAGGAGGGGCAGTACTGAGGGAGCGCCGCACTGTCGGAGGGGCAGTACTGAGGGAGCGCCGCACTGTCGGAGGGGCAGTACTGAGGGAGCGCCACACTGTCGGGGGGGCAGTACTGAGGGAGCGCCGCACTGTCGGAGGGGCAGTACTGAGGGAGCGCTGCACTGTAGGAGGGGCAGTACTGAGGGAGCGCCGCACTGTCGGAGGGGCAGTACTGAGGGAGCGCTGCACTGTCGGAGGGGCAGTACTGAGGGAGCGCTGCACTGTCGGAGGGGCAGTACTGAGTGAGCGCCACACTGTCGGAGGGGCGGTCCTGAGGGAGCACTGCACTGTAGGAGGGGCAGTACTGAGGGAGCGCCGCACTGTCGGAGCGGCAGTACTGAGGGAGCGCTGCACTGTCGGAGGGGCAGTACTGAGGGAGCGCCGCACTGTCGGAGGAGCAGTGCTGAGGGAGTGCTGCATTGTCAGGGGGGCAGTACTGAAGGAGCACTGCACTGTCAGAGGGGCAGTACTGAGGGAGCGCTACACTGTAGGAGGGGCAGTACTGAGGGAGCGCTGCAATGTCGGAGGAGAAGTACTGAGGGAGCGCTGCATTGTCGGAGGGGCAGTACTGAGGGAGCGCCACACTGTCGGAGGGGCGGTACTGAGGGAGCACTGCACTGTAGGAGGGGCAGTACTGAGGGAGTGCTGCACTGTCAGAGGGGCAGTACTGAGGGAGTGCCGCACTGTCGGAGGGGCAGTACTGAGGGAGTGCTGCACTGTCGGAGGGGCAGTACTGAGCGAGCGCCGCACTGTCGGAGGGGCAGTACTGAGGGAGTGCTGCACTGTCGGAGGGGCAGTACTGAGGGAGTGCTGCACTGTCGGAGGGGCAGTACTGAGGGAGCGCCGTCATTTGGAAGAATTGTTAAAATGAGGCCCCGGCTGTCTCTTCAGGGAGGAGATATATGGGCACGTGATTTTATTCATTCTCAGGATGTGGGCGTCGCTGGCAAGGCTGGCATTTTGTGCCCATCCCAAGTTGCTCTTCAGAAGGTGGTGGCGAGCCGCCTTCTTCATGAACCGCTGCTGTCTGTGTGGTGAAGGTGCTCCCACAGTGCTGTTGGGTAGGAAATGTCAAGATTTTGACTCAGTGATGATGAAAGAACAGCCCAAATGTCTCAGTAGCCCCTACTTCAGCACCAAGTTACATTGCGACCATTCTGTGCTCAAACCCAAAACCTGTGACATAAAGGGAAGCTAAAGTTCCCCACAACTCTTGGGAATTATTTGATTTTTAAAATGGCTGCCACACCTGACAATCAACCCCAGCTGAGGACCTGTGCTGCATGGTATCATGTTTGGAATCTTAGCTGTGAGGTGTGAGGAAGCGACAGCGCGTGGCTTAATAAGCAGGATTGGGGAGATAGGCATCGGCAGCAAGCAATAAACTCCGGGAATTGTGCTGGACCCGAAAGCCGTGTGTGGCCAGATTGAGAGCTGAGCGATCCCATTGTCAGCTGTGACTCAGTGGGTAGCACTCTTGCCTCTGAGCTTGCGAAGGTTGTGGGTTCAAATCCCACCCTAGAGATTCAAGCCTCATAATCTAGGCTGACACTCCAGGGCAGTACTGAGGGAGTGTTGCACTGTGGGAGATGCCGTTTTTCAGATGAGACGTTAAACTGAGGCTCCAGCTGCCCTGTCATGTGGACGTAAAAGCTCCTATTTTGAGGAAGAGCAGGGGAGTTCTCCCCAGTATCCTGGGTGATATTTATCCCTCAACCAACATCACTAAAAGATTGAATAACTGCTCGTTATCACATTGCTGTTTGTGTGCGCAATTTGGCTGCCGCGTTTCCTACATTAGAACAGCGTCTACAGTTCAAAAAGGATTTCGTTAGCTGTAAAGTGCTTTAGGACGTCCTGAGGTCATGAAAGGCGCTGGAGAAATGCAAGTTCTTTCTTTCTTGCCTCTTCTCCTGAACTGACAAGGGAATAAAAGTGTTCTCTGACTGCAGCATGGGTGTGTTGGGCACGGTAAACATTAACGCTGCAGTGATAACGATGGTTCTAATCTGTGACTCGGGGTTGGCTGAGTTTTGGTTTGTACGACGCGGTGTGTCATTTGAACTGTGGTGGCCTCAGTGTACTGTGGATGAACCCGGAGCGGAGTGACTCGCAGTGCAGCCTCTCGGTCACTGGTCTGTGCGGAAAGTTGGTCAAGTGCCAGGGAGTTTCCTAGTTTTACATTTCTTGATCACCACAGAGAATTCAATATCTCAAGAAATCCACCCTGACTCCAACAGCCAATTGGAGTTGATTTTATGACCTTTTGCCAGACACAAGAAGAAGAGGATCATATGCTTCTAGAGGGTCTTTCATGACCTCAAGATGTTCCGAAGTTCATTACAGTACTACAGCGCAAGTAAGTACTCTTTGAAGTGCAGTCACATTATTACACGATACTTACAGCACAGAAACAGGTCTAAGCCAGTGTTTATGCTCCACAAGAGCCTCCTTCCCACCTTATTTCACCTCACCCTATCAACATATCATATAATGCATTTCAGGAGGTCATTTCATCCATCATGCCTGTCCCACTCCCCCTGCTCTTTCCCCATAGCCCTGCAATTTTTTCCCTTCAAGTATTTAACAAACTTCCATTTGAAAGTTACTATTGAATCTGCTTCCACCGCCCTTTCAGGCAGCGCATTCCAGATCACAACCACTCGCTGGGTAAAAAAAAATTCTCATCATCTCACCTCTGGTTCTTTTGTCATTTACCTTAAATCTGTGTCCTCCGGTCTCTCCTGCCCTTGTCCTTCTAGGTGGAAGAGGTCGCGGGTTTGGGAGGTGCTGTCGAAGAAGCCTTGGCGAGTTGCTGCAGTGCATCTTGTAGATGGTGCACACTGCAGCCACGGTGCGCCGGTGGTGGAGGGAGTGAATGTTTAACATTTTTAAAAATTCTTCCATGGGATGTGGGCATCGCTGGCAATGCCAGAATTTATTGCCCATCCCTAATTGTCCTTGAGATGGTGGATTGGGTGTTGATCAAGCGGGGTGCTTTGTCCTGAATGGTGTCGAGCTTCTTGAGTGATCTTTGGAGATGCACTCATCCAAGCAAGTGGAGAGTATTCCATCACACTCCTGATTTGTGCCTTGTAGATGGTGGAAAGGCTTTGGGGAGTCAGGAGTTGAGACACTCGCTGCAGAATACCCAGCCTCTGACCAACTCTTGTAGCCACAATATTTATGTGGCTGGTCCAGTTAAGTTTCTGGTCAATGGTCACCCCCAGGATGTTGATGTGGGGGTTTCGGCGATGGTAATGCCGTTGAATGTCAAGGGGCACTGGTTAGACTCTCGCTTGTTGGAGATGGTCATTGCCTGGCACTTGTGTGGAGCAAATGTTACTTGCCATTTATCAGCCCAAGTCTGGATGTTGTCCAGGTCTTGCTGCATGTAGGCATGGACTGCTTCATTATCTGAGGAGTTGTGAATGGTAATGAACACTGTGCAGCCATCAGCGAACATCCCCACTTCTGACCTTATGATGGAGGGAAGGTCATTGATGAAGCGTAGGATTACATAGGATATACAGCACAGAAACAGGCCATTCGGCCCAACCAGTCCATGCCAGCATTTATGCTCCACTCGAGCCTCGTCCCATCTTTATCATCTAACTCTATCAGCATAACCCTCTATTCCCATCTCCCTCATATGCTTATCTAGCCTCCCCTTAAATGCATCGATACTATTCGCCTCAACCACTCCAGTTCGAGTGGTTGCGAGTTCCACATTTTCACCACTCTCTGTGTAAAGAAGTTTCTTCTGAATTCCCTATTGAATTTCTTGTTAACTATCTTATATTGATGGCCTCTAGTTATGCTCTTCCCCACAAGTGGAAACATTCTCTCTGTATCCACCCTATCAAAACCTTTTATAATTTTAAAGACCTCTATTAGGTCACCCCTCAGCCTTCTCTTTTCAAGAGAAAAGAGACCCAGCCTGTTCATCCTTTCCTGATATGTATACCCTTGCATTTCTGGTATCATCCTTGTAAATCTTCTCTGCACCCTCTCCAGTGCCTCTATATCCTTTTTATAAGCAGCTGAAGATGGTTGGGGCCAGGACACTGCCCTGAGGAACTCCTACAGCGATGTCCTGGGGCTGTGATGATTGATCTCCAACACCCACAACCATCTTCCTTTGTGCTAGGTATGACTCCAGCCAGTGGAGAGTTTTCCCCTGACTCCCATTGACTTCAGTTTTACTGGGCTCCTTGATGCCACACTCGGTCAAATGCTGCCTTAATGTCAAGGGCAGTCACTCTCACCTCACCTCTGGAATTCAGCTCTTTTGTCCATGGCTGTAATGAGGTTGGAAGCTGAGTGGTCCTGGTGGAACCATAGAGCAGGTTATTGGTGAGTAAGTGCTGCTAGATAGCACTGTGAATGACACCTTCCATCACTTTGCTGATGTTTGAGAGTAAACTGATGGGGCGGTAATTGGCCGGATTGGATTTGTCCTGCTTTTTGTGGACAGTATATACCTGGGCAGTTTTCCACATTGTCGGATAGATGCCAGTGTTGTAGCTGTACTGGAACAGCTTGGCTAAAGGCGCAGCTAGTTCTGGAGCACAAGTCTTCAGCACGAGAGCCGGGATGTTGTCGGGGCCCATAGCCTTTGCTGTATCCAGTGTGCTCAGCCGTTTCTTGATGTCACGTGGAGTGAATCAAATTGTTTGAAGACTGGCTTCTGTGATGGTGGCGACCTCGGGATTAGGCCGATATGGATCATCTACTCGACACTTCTGGTTGAAGATGGTTGCAAAGGCTTCAGCCTTGTCTTTTGCACTCACGTGCTGGGCTCCACCATCATTGAGGATGGGCATATTCATGGAGATTCCTCCTCCCATTAGTTGTTCAATTGTCCACCACCATTCACAACTGAATGTGGCAGGATTGCAGAGCTTTGATCTGATCCCTTGGTTGTGGGATCGCTTAGCTCTGTCTATAGTATGCTGCTTCCACTCTTTAGCATGCATGTAGTCCTGTGTTGGAGCTTCCCCAGGTTGGCACCTCGTTTTTAGGTACACTTGGTGCTGCTCCCAGCATGCTCTTCTACACGCCTCATTGAACCAGTGCTGACCCCCTGGCTTGATGGTAATGGTAGAGTGAGGGATATGTCAAGCCATGAGGTTATAGATTGTGGTGGAATACAATTCTACTGCTGCTGATGGCCCACAGCGTCTCATGGATGCCCAGCTTTGAGCTGCTAGATCTGGTCTGAATCTGTCCCATTTAGCACGGTGGTAGTGCCACACAACACGATGGAGGGTGTCCTCAGTGTGAAGACGGGACTTCGTCTCCACAAGGACTGTGCGGTGCTCACTGCTATCAATGCTGTCATGGACAGATGCATCTGTGACAGGTGGATTGGTGAGGACGAGGTCAAGTAGGTTTTTCCCTTGTGTTGGTTCTCTCACCACCTGTCGCAGGTCCAGTCTGGCAGTTATTTCCTTCAGGACTCTGCTCGCTCGGTCAGTAGTGGTGCTACCGAGCCACTCTTGGTGATGGACATTGAAGTCCCCCACCCAGAGTACATTATGTGCCCTTGCTACCCTCAGTGCTTTTTCCAAGTGGTGTTCAACATGGAGGAGCACTGATTCATCAGCTGAGGGAGGGCGGTAGGTGGTAATCAGCAGGAGGTTTCTTTGCCCATGCTTGACTTCATGGGGTCTGGCGTTAATGTTGAGGACTCCCAGGACCACTCCTTCCCGACTGTATACCACTGTGCCGCCACCCCTGGTGGGTCTGTCCTGCCAGTCTGTCCTGATGGAGGAGTCTAGGACATTGACTGAAAGGTATGATTCTGTGAGCATGACTATTGTTGCTTGACTAGTCTATGGGACAGCTCTCCCAATTTCGGCACAAGTCCCCAGATGTTAGTGAGGAGGACTTTACAGGGTCGACCGGGCTGGATGTGCCTTTGTCGCATTGGAAGCCGGTACCGAGGTCGATGCCGGGTGATCCGTCCGGTTTTATTCTTATTATTGTTTCTCGGAGCGGTTTGTTACAACTGAGCATCTTGTTGGGCCATTTCAGAGGGCAGTTAAGAGTCAACCACATTGCTGTGGGTCTGGAATCACATATCGGCCAGAGCAGGTAAGGACAGCAGATTTCCTTCCCTAAAGGACATTAGTGAACCAGATGGGTTTTTATAACAATCCGGTAGTTTCATGATCACCATTACTGATGCTAGCTTTTTATTCCAGATTTATTTAATTAACTGAAATTAAATTCCCCAACTGCCGTGGTGGGATTTGAACTCACGTCTCTGGATCTTTTCCAAGTGCCATTTAATTTTGTCCCGGATTATTGTCTCTAAAGGTTTCCCCACCACCGGCATTAGGCTGACTGGCCTGTTTTTGCCGGATTTATCCCTCTCCCCTTTTGTGAACCGGGGTGTAACATTTGCAATCCTCCAGTCCTCCAGCACCACCCCCATGTCCAAGGAGGATTGGAAGATTGTGGCCAGAGATCACTTTCTATTCCCTTCTCCCTCATGGGCTTATCTAGCTTCCCCTTAAAGGCGTCTATACTATTTGCGGCAACCACTCCCTGCGGTAGCAAGTTCCACATTTAACCACTCTCTGAGTAAAGAAGTTTCTACTGATGAAATGAGCTCCCGACCCCATATCTGCGCCATCACTAAGACTGCCTACTTCCACCTCCAGAACATCGCCCGTCTCCGCCCCTGCCTCAGCTCATCCACTGCTGAAACCCGCATCCATGCCTTTACTACCTCTAGACTTGACTATTCCAACGCACTCCTGGCCGGCCTCCCATGTTCTACCCTCCTTAAACTTGAGGTCATCTAAAACTCTGCTGCCCATATGCTAACTCGCACCAAGTCCCGTTCACCCATCTCCCCCTGTGCTCGCTGACCTACATTGGCTCCCGGTTAAGCAACACCTCGATTTTAAAATTCTCATCCTCATTTTCATATCGCCCCATGGCCTCGCCCCTCCCTATCTCTGTAATCTCAGTGTTCTCGCTCAGGCCAACATCCCCAGCATCGAAGCTTTGACCACGCTCGATCAGCTCCGATGGACGGGTCACATCGTCCGCATGCCCGATACGAGACTCCCAAAACAAGCACTCCACTCGGAGCTCCAACACGGCAAGGGAGCCCCAGATGGGCAGAGGAAACGCTTCAAGGACACCCTCAAAGCCTCCTTGAAAAAGTGTAACATCCCCATCGACACCTGGGAATCCCTGGCCCAAGACCGCACAAAGTGGAGGAGAAGCATCCGGGAAGGTGCCGAACACCTTGAGTCTCTTCACCGGGAGCAAGTGGAAGCCAAGCGCAAACAGTGGAAGGAGCGCACGTCAACCCAAGCACCCCACCCACCCGCCCCTTCAACCACTGTCTGCCCCACCCGTGACAGAGACTGTAGGTCCCGCATTGGACTCATCAGTCACCTGAGAACTCATTTTTAATGTGAAAACAAGTCATCCTCGGTTCCGAGGGACTGCCTAAGAAGAAGAATCTCCTCCAGCCCTACAATCCTCTGAGATATCTGCGCTCCTCCAATTCTGACCTCTTGCTCATCAATGAGTTTAATTGCTCCACCATTGGCGGCCGTGCCTTCAGCTGCCGAGGCCCTCAGCTCTGGAATTCCCTCCCTAAACCCCTCTGCCTCTCTACCTCTCTCTCCTCCTTTAAGACGCTCCCTAAAACCTACCTCTTTGACCAAGCTTTTGGTCATCTGCCCTAATATCTCCTTATGTGGCTCAGTGTTAAAATTTGTTTGTTAACACTCCTGTGAAGCGCCGCAGGACGTTTTACTACGTTAAAGGCGCTGTATAAATGCAAGTTGTTGTTGTTTTTGAATTCCTTACTGGATTTATTCATGACTGTTTTATATTTATGTGCACTAGTTTTGGACTCCTCCAGAAGTGGAAACCTCTTCTCTACATCTACCCTGTCAAACCCCATCATATTTTAATCGATCAGGTCACCTCTCAGCCTTCTACTTTTCAAGAGAAAAGAGCCCCAGATTGTTCAATCGTTTCTGATACTTAAAACCTCGCAATTCTGGTATGGTCCTTGTAAATCTTTCTTGCACCTTCTCCAGTGCCTCTATATCCTTTTTGAAATATGGAGAGCAGAACTGTGCGCAGTGCTCCAGGTGTGGCCTCAACAAGGTTCTATACAAGTTTAACATAACTTCTCTGCTTTAAAATTCTATTCCTCTGGAAATGAACCCCAGTGCTTTGTTTGCATTTTTTATGGGTTAGTCAACTGTTGTAATGTAGGAAACACGGTAGCCAATTTGTACACAGCAAAATCCCACAACCAGCAATTAGATAATTAACCAAGTAATTTGTTTTAATGATGTTGTTTGAAGGTTTGAAGGTGCAAATCATGGCCTGGACACCTGATAAGATTCAGATTCCATGAGATCTTTTACATCCAATCGAGAGGGCAGATGCTTCCCTGAGCCTTCTCTGCTCTAAGGAGAATCCCAGCTTCTCCACGTAACTGAAGTCCCTCATCCCTGGTACCAATCTAGTAAATCTCCTCTGCACCCTCCCCAAGACCTAGACGTTCTTCCTGAAGTGCGGTGTCCAGAATTGGACACAATACTCCAGCTGGGGGCGTTGGGTGAAATCAAGACCCGTTTTGGTTGTGATGCTCCCCATAGTCAAATAGCCTGTTGACACTCACCGTTCGTGCCAATAAATGAAGAGCCGCCACTTAGGGTTAGTTTCCATTCATTCTCAGGATGTAGGGCATTTATTGCCCGTGCCCTAGTTGCCTTGGAGAAGGTGGTGGTGAGCCGCCTTCTTGAACTGCTGCAGTCCGCGTGGTGAAGGTTCTCCCACAGTGCTGTTAGGGAGGGAGTTCCAGGATTTTGACCCAGCGACGATGAAGGAACGGCTGATAAATCTTCGGGATGGTGTGTGACTGGGAGGGGAACTTGGAGGTGATGATGTTCCCGTGCGCCTGCTGCCCTCGTCTTTCTTGGTGAGAAATAAGAGGTTTGGACAGGGCCCGTGGACTGGAGTCGAGAGCGGAGAGGAGAAAAGTAAGGGAAAAGTATAAGGGAGCAATCTGTCTCTCAGTAGATCGGCAATGATATCGATTGTGGGCGGTTCAAAGTTCAAAGGTCGAAGCCACTCTTCGGCCTGGTACAAAATGGCTCCTCTTGAGATGGGAAGACGGGAAGGAAATTGTGTCAATGTGACCACACTTCCTGTTGCACTGGGTCAAATATTACACCTGCTGCACATTTACCGTTGAATAGGTTCCACAGAGGCTGCTATCAATTTGGCCAGCTCCCCGCGTAACTGAAAACAGAAGAACTTGTCAAAACGGGCTGATTATCAGTGGCAACCGGTCTGGGATACAAACCGCTGTCACCAGAACCAGGCAGCGTCTGCTGGTGTGTCTGCTCCACTGTGGGAGAACAGAACAGCCAGGAATTCTGGGACTTGAGCCTCTGCTGGTGCGCTTCACCCTCAGGCCTCACCAGGCTTCAGGAGACACGCCCAGAACAAGTGAATCTTCAGCTGCGGGGGGAAGGTTTTTCCATTGCACGGGTTTGACACACTTTGTCCCGCAGCCCAAGCTTCCGGCAGCCCGTCTCCGGCCCCGGCCTCCGCTGCTGAGACCCTCATCAGTACCTGTTTTTCTTGCCTCCAGACTTGACTGTTCCAACGCTCTCCAGGCCGGCCTCCCAGCTTCCCACCCTCCGCAAAGTTAAGCTCACCCAAAGACTCGGCTGCTGCCCCGTGTCCTAACTCGCACCGAGTCCCGTTCAACCGCCGCCCCCACCCCCCCCACCCACCCCCATGCCCGCTGACCGACATTGGCTCCAGGTCTGGCAACGCCTCAATTTTAAAATTCTCATCCTCGTGTACAAATCCCTCCATGGCCTCCTCGCCCCTCCCTAGCTCTCTAACCTTCACTGACCCTACAACCCTCCGAGATCTCTGTGTTCCTCCAATTCTGGCCTCTTGCTTATCCCTGATTTTCGTCGCCCCCCCCACCATTGGCGGCCGTGTCTTCAGCTGCCTGGGCCCCGAGCTCTGGAACTCCCTCCCTAAACCTCTCCACCTCTCTTTCCTCCTTTGAGGCGCTCCTTAAAACCGACCTCTTTCACCTGTCCTAATATCTTCTAACGTGGCTCGGTGTCAAATTTTGTCTGATGAAGCTTCTGTGAAGCACCTTGAGATGTTTTACTAAGTTAATGGCGCTATATGAATGTATGTTGTTGTTGTTGTTATCTACCCCTCACTCAACTTGGCATTGCTTTCAAACCCTATAACCCTCGAGATCTCTGCGCTCCCCCAAATCTGGCCTCATGTGCATCTCGAAATCCCTTCCGTCCATCATTGACAGCCTTCCAGGAACATAGGAACAGGAGGAGGCCATTCAGCCCCTCGAGCCTGTTCTGCCATACAATTAGATCAGGGCTGATCTTGTACCTCAACTCCATTTATTCACCTTAGCTCCGTATCCTCCCGATACCCTTACTTAACAAAAATCTATCGATCTCAGTCTTAACAATTTTAATTGACCCCCAGCGTCCACAGCCTTTCGGGGGAGTGAGTTCCAGATTTCTACTAACCTTACTAGGCCCTACACCCTAGCATTCTCTCCACCTTCCTCTCCTCCTTAAAAGTCACCACTTTGACCAAGCTTCTAGTCACCCCTCCTAATAGCCACTTCTTTGGCTTGTTTTCTTTTGTTTAATGACACTTCTTGGAGACGTTAAATGCAAGTTGTTGATTTGTTGAAACTGATTAAGGGTGGCACTTCAATTCATGGTCCAACCACATTTGTTTCCCAATTTGCTAAATCTTTATAAATCACTGGTTGGGCACCAGTTGGAATATTGTGTCCAATTCTGGGCACCGCACTTTAAGAAGGATGTCAAGGCCTTGGAGAGGGTGCAGAGGAGAGTTACTGGAATGGTACCCCCAGGGATGGGGGACTTCAGTTATGTCTTCTTCTTAGGCAATCCCTGGGAACCGAGGATGACTTGCTTCCACATTAAAAATGAGTTCTCAGGTGACTGATGAGTCCAATGCAGGACCTACAGTCTCTGTCACAGGTGGGGCAGACGGTGGTTGAAGGGGCGGGTGGGTGGGGTGCTTGGGTTGATGTGCGCTCCTTGCGCTGCCTGCACTTGGCTTCCGCTTGCTCCCGGCGAAGAGACTCGAGGTGATCGGGGCCTTCCCGGATGCTTCTCCTCCACTTTGTGCGGTCTTGGGCCAGGGATTCCTAGGTGTCGGTGGGGATGTTGCACTTTTTCAAGGAGGCTTTGAGGGTGTCCTTGAAGCGTTTCCTCTACCCACCTGGGCTGTCTTGCCGTGTCGGAGCGCTGAGTAGAGCGCTTGTTTTGTAGAGAGTTATGCTCTGTTATGTAGAGAGACTGGAGAAGCTGGGATTATTCTCCCTAGAGCAGAGAATCTGTTTTTTTACTGATGTTAATAGAGGGATGAATATTGGCCTGGACACCAGGGAGACCTCTGCTGCTCTTTTTCGAATAGTGCCATGGGACCTTTTACATCTGCCTCAGAGGGCAGACGAGGCCTTGGTTTAACTTTTCATCTGAAAGACGGCACCTCTGACAGTGCAACACTCCCTCAGTACTGTACTGGGAGTGTCAGCCTGGACTATGTGCTCAAGTCTCTAGAGTGGGACATTTTTTTTGAATTCGTTCATGGGATGTGGGCGTCGCTGGCAAGGCCAGCATTTATTGCCCATCCCTAATTGCCCTTGAGAAAGTGGTGGGTGAGCCGCCTTCTTGAACCGCTGCAGTCCGTGTGGTGAAGGTGCTCCCACAGTGCTGTTAGGGAGGGAGTGCCAGGATGTTGACCCAGCGACGATGAAGCAACAGCGATATATTTCCAAGGCGGGATGGTGTGTGACTTGGAGGGGAACTTGGAGGTGAATGTGTTCCCATGTGCCTGCTGCCCTTGTCCTTCTAGGTGGTAAAGGTCATGATGGGGAGGTGCTGCCAAAGAAGCCTTGGCGAGTTGCTGCAGTGCATCTTGTAGATGGGGCACACACACAGCCACGGTGCGCCGGTGGTGGAGTGGGACTTGAACCCACAACGCTCTGACTAGAGGCAAGACTGCTACCAACTGAGCCACAGCTGACACGACAGATGTGCGGAATCCAGTGACAGATGGGCTGAGGCAGGGGCGGAGACGGGCGGCCTTACAGAGATGGAAGAAGCACAGCAGCTCCTGCTGCAGCCAAGCCGAAAAACAAACGACAGGCTCCTGGCAGAGGACGCGCACTCCACATTATTGGCCGCTCTCACTTATTTTGGGCTGACAGCTGATCAGATAAGCAGCGGCGGCTGATTCAGGCTCTCGTGGTTTGGATCTCAGTCAGATTGTAAACATTGCTGTTTGTGGGAGCTTGCTGTGCGCAAAATTGGCTGCCCCGCTTTCCTACATTACAGCTGCAGCCAGACTTCAAAAAGTTCTTCTTTGGCTGTAAAGTGTTTTGGGGCGTCCCAGGGCCGTGAAAGGCGCTACATCAATGTAAGTCTTTCTTTCTTTATTGCTTGATCTACTGCAAAGCACCCGGATAATATCTCCTCGGTCGCTCAGCTAGTGAACGCACTGCGGGTGGGCGCTTTTTTTTGATCTGTCAGCCGCTGAAAATTATATTACAAAGAAATATAGTCTCGCCGACACTCGCTTTTCAATTGGTCGTTGCACTGGGCGCACGAATCGTTCCCACGGAAACGGGCGCTAGCCCTCGGGTATGAATAGGCGGAGGGCGATACTGGGTCCGTAAAGGGCCCGCTCACCAGCGCCTGAAAACAAACCCGCGGCACAGTGTTTTGTGCGCGGCCAGGAGGAGGATGAATACTCAGTGCCCGGCTCCCCTTGCCCGCCCACACTGGGATCCCCCCCCCACCCCGCCCCTGAACATTTTAATCACTCACTTGGAGCCCCGCCTGGCGGAGAAGCCATGGTCTCCTCCCATTTCCCTCGCTCGTCAAGAACCACCTGCTCCCCGATCCCGTTCAGATGAGACCCGGACGTTCTAGAGGCTTCGATCAGGATGGGAGATGGCAATTCTTTTGCTGGGAACAACGGCATCAAAATTTGAGCAGGTCGACAGCTGCTGAAGTATTTGTGGTGAATGGAGGGCCATTCATTCCAGGATGTGGGCATCGCTGGCAAGGCCGGCATTTATTGCCCTTCCCTAATTGCCCCTTTGAGAAGGTGGTGGTGAGCCACCTTCTTGAACCGCTGCAGCCCGTGTGGTGAAGGTGCTCCCACGGTGCTGTTAGTGAGGGATTTCCAGGATTTTGACCCAGCGACGATGAAGGATCGGCCGATATACTTCCAAGTCAGGATGGTGTGTGACTTGGAGGGGAACTTGGAGGTGGTGGTGTTCCCATGCGCCTGCTGCCCTTGTCCTTCTAGATGGAAGAGGTCGCGGGATTGGGAGGTGCTGCCGAAGAAGCCTTGGCGAGTTGTTGCAGTGACAGGCGGGTCTGTGCCCAGCCACCCTGTGTTCTTTGTGAAGATGGACACCGCAGCCTAATGTAGAACATAAGAACATAGAAATAGGAGCAGGAGTAGGCCATACGGCTCCTTGAGCCTCTTCCACCATTCAATAAGATCATGGTTGACCTTCGACCTCAACTCCACATTCCCACCCGATCCTCATATTCCTCAATTCCCTTAGTGTCCAAAAATCTATCTATCTCAGCCTTGAATATACTCATCGACTGAATTAATACATAATTTACAACAAATATACATTCTCTTAAAGCACAAAAACCCCACAGGAAAAGTGATACAACCGTGGCTAACAAGAAAAGTTATAGATAGTATTAGGTCAAAGGAAGAGGCTATAATGCTGCCAAAAAGAGTAGTAAGCCTGAGGATTGGGAAGATTTTACAATCCAGCAAAGGAGGACCAAGAAATTGATTTAAAAAAAAGGGAAAATAGAATATGAGAGTAAACTAGCGAGAGACATAAAAACAAGTAAAAGCTTCTATAGGTGTGTAAAAAGGAAAAGATTAGTGAAAGTAAATGTGGGTCCCTTACAGGCTGAGACAGGAGAAATTATAATGGGGAATAAGAAAATGGCAGAGAAATTAAACAAATACTTTGGGCAGGATTTTCATTGGGCCGTGGAGGCGGGATTGGAGGCGTGTGGGGGGGGTTAAAATCTCAAAATCGGGGGGCACAAAACCATCCCGCCCCCAACCTGCCTCCATGCCAGTTTCAAAGGAGGCGGATACCCGACCTGTGCTGGGAGCCGCCTCCCTGAGGCGGGAAGGGGATTAGTGCCAATTAACTGCCTGTTAACAGGTAGTTAACAGGCAGTTTTTAGCCTAATCCCTATTTTTAATCCTGAAGTGTGGGATTCCCGATGACTCCAAACCACGCCAAGTTAGCGAGGCAGACCGTCGGGCTGAAGGACTTGGAGGGTTCAAAATGTCCGGTGTTCAGGTGAGTGATGGGTGCATGAGTTCAGAGGTAAGTGTGTTTGGTGTGTGTAAAGTGTTTAAAGAACTTTTACATACCTTTACTTACCTTTGCAGCCTTCCTTCCTTCAGGTCTCGGGAGTCCCTCATCTCACCGGCACAGAAAGCAGAATGGCCGCGAGCTGTCAAAATCTGCAGCATTCAGCTTTCTGTTCTGGAGAGATCTCTAAATCAGCCTGAGAGGAAGGAATTAACTTAGTGTACAGATTGTCAGTGTTTGACAGCTTTAAAGAGCTGTCAAACGCTGATATTTCATCTGTCAAAAGCTCTTGACAGATGAAATGTCAATCTGTGACGTCACCTGTTGCTGGGTGGCCCTTAATTGGCCTGCTGAGCCTGCTGGGCGGGCTCAACAAGGTCAATCAAGTGAAAATCACGTGGGTTGGCCACAACTCGATGGAGGCGGGACTACTACCCCGAAAGCTGTAGTCCCGCCCCCTACCCGCCTCCAGAATCAAAATCCAGCCCTTTGTGTGTGTCTTCACGGAAGAAGACGCAAAAATCTTCCCAGAAATAGTAGAGAACAAAGGGAGAATGAGGAACTGAAAGAAATTAGTATTAGTAAAAAAGTAGTACTGGAGAAATTAATGGGACTGAAAGCCGATAAATCCCCTGGACCTGATGGCCTACATCCTAGGGTTTTGAAAGAGTTGGCTATAGAGGTAGTTGATGCATTGATTGTCATTTTCCAAAATTCCATAGATTCTAGATCGGTTCCTGTGGATTGGAAAGTAACAAATGTAACTCCACTATTTAAGAAAGGAGGGAGAGAGAAAACGGGGAACTACAGACCAGTTAGCCTGATATCAATAGTAGGGAAAATGCTAGAATCTATTATTAAGGACATGGTAACAGGGCACTTAGAAAATAATAATAGGATTGGGCAGAGTCAACACAGACTTATGAAAGGGAAATTGTGTTTGACAAATCTGTTAGAATTTTTTGAGGTTGTAACTAGCTGAATAGATATGGGGAACCAGTGGATGTGGTGTATTTGGATTTTCAGAAGGCATTCAATAAGGTGCCACACAGAGGCTATTAAACAAAATTAGTGCTCATAGGATTGGGTGTAATATACTATCATGGAGTGAGGATTGGTTAACGGACAGAAAACAGGGAGTTGGAATAAATGGGTCATTTTCGGGTTGGCAGGCTGTAACTAGTGGGGTACCGCAAGGATCAGTGCTTGGGCCTCAGCTATTCACAATCTACATCAATGATTTGGACGAGGGGACCAAATGTAATATATCCAAGTTTACTGATGATACAAAGCTGGGTGGGAATGTAAGTTGTGAGGAGGATGCAAGGAGGCTTCAAGGGGATATAGACAGGCTAAGTGAGTGGGCAAGAACATGGCAAATGGAATATAATGTGGAGAAATGTGAAGTTACCCACTTTGGTAGGAAAAATAGAAAAGCAGAGTATTTTTTAAATGGTGGGAGATTGGGAAATGTTGGTGTTCAGAGGGACCTGGGTGTCCTTGTACATGAACCACTGAACGTTAACCTGCAGGTACAGCAAGCAATTAAGAGAGCAAACGGTATGTTGGCCTTTATTACAAGAGGATTTGAGTATAAGACTAAAGATGTCTTACTGCAAATATATAGGACCCTGGTAGGACCACACCTGGAGTATTGTGTACAGTTTTGGTCTCCTTACCTAAGGGAGGAAATACTTGCCATAGAGGGAGTGCAAGGAAGGTTCACCAGACTGGTTCCTGGGATGGGGGGATTGTCCTATGAGGACAGATTGAGTAGACTAGGCCTATATTATCTAGGGTTTAGAAGAATGAGAGGTGATCTCATTGAAACATATAAAATTCTTACAGGGCTTGACAGGGTAGATGCAGGGAGGATGTTTCCCCTGGCTGGGGAGTCTAGAACCTGGGGAGGCTCAGTCGTTGAGTATATTCAAGACAGAGATCAATAGATTTTTGAATCAAGGGATATGGTGATAGTTCAGGAAAGTGGAGATGAGGTAGAAGATCAGCCATGATCTTATGAATGGCGGATCAGGCTCCAAGGGCCGAATGGCCTCCTCCTGCCCCTATTTCTTATGTTCTTATGACTGAGTATCCACAGCCCTCTGGGGTAGAGAATTCCAAAGATTCACAACCCCCTGGGTGAAGAAATTCTTCCTCATCTCAGTCCTAAATGGCCAACCACTTATCCTGAGACTATGCCCCCTAGTTCTAGACACTCCAGCCAGGGGAAACAACCTCTCAGCATCTACCCTGTCAATCCCCCTCAGAATCTTACATGTTTCAATGAGATCACCTCTCATTCTTCTAAACTCCAGAGAATATAGGACTATTCTACACAATCTCTCCTCATAGGACAACCTTCTCATCTCAGGAATCAATCTAGTGAACCTCTGTTGCACCGCATCTCAGGCAAGTATAGCGTCTTTGACATAATAAAATGTTCCAAGGTGCTTCACAGGAGTATTATCAACCTAAATTTGATGCCAAGCCACATAAAGAGTGTAATATCTTGAGACACAGCATATATATACAACAGCACAACATGGTTTCCGGTAAGAACTGCACTGCATATGGCTTTATTATTATATACATCAGTAATCCACCAGGTGGCTCTATTACACTTCTCCCTCCTTATTGAAGAAGTTAATCATAGCAAATAATCATTGTACATGACTTGCATGGTGTACACAATTCTTGGTATACATTTCTCAAAGGGAACCCATTTTATGTTTCCAAATTCTACTGTAGAATTCTGTAACATAAACAAAAGGTATGAACCTATTTTCCATATTTACAGATTAAACTTAACCACTGGTTTTCTGTTTCGAAGAGGATACCTTCTTTCTTGAATAGAACTTTCAGATCTTGTTGTAGGACTTTGACTCATTCCAGGCTGAGCTTGCGGAGAATTTTTCTCCAAGGGCTGACCTTGGGCTGGACTCTCTACACTTTCAGACTGTTTGTCTGCCTGACTCGGAGTCAGACTTAAATTCTGACTCTGTCTTGGATTTGTTTCTGGTACGTCTGATGTAGGATTTGCTACTGGTACTTTATCCGCTGACAATTCATTCCTACGAACAAAGTATGGATGGATATCTTCCTCTGATACCTGGTTTGGCTATCCATTTGCTACGTAATCATACACCTTTGACATAATTGGGTCAGGTTTGGTTGCCCTACCAATCTCTTCAGCTGTGACTGGCAGCTCATCAATGTATGAGAAATAGAACACTTCTTCCTTATTGGGTGTAACCTGTGATGGGGATGGCAGCCTGAACATAGCATCAGCATTACTGTGATCAGCTGATTGTCTATACTCAATGTCATACTTATACGCTGACAAAGTCAAAGTCCATCTC
The DNA here is from genome assembly GCF_052327205.1 of Somniosus microcephalus. Classification (NCBI taxonomy): domain Eukaryota; kingdom Metazoa; phylum Chordata; class Chondrichthyes; order Squaliformes; family Somniosidae; genus Somniosus; species Somniosus microcephalus. The sequence continues at coordinate 378,273,854 of NC_140988.1, read as the reverse complement.
TGCATTCGGGCTGCAGCTAAGGTTGGAACTGAGGACTTTGGATGGAGGATTGCTGTCAGGGGCGTATGATCAGTAACTATGGTAAACTTACGACCAAACAAGTATTTGTGAAACTTCTTCACCCCAAAAATCAATGGCAAAGTTTCCCTTTCGATCTGCGCATAATTCCGCTCACTGGCTCTGCGAGTGCGGGAAGCAAAAGCAATTGGCCTCTCCTCCCCACTATCTAGTACATGAGAGATCACTGCCCCAACTCCGTACGGAGAGGCATCACACGCGAGCTTGATCTCCTTAGATACATCATAGTGAACTAACATGGTAATCTCTACTAACTGGCTTTTACACTCTTTGAATGCTGTGTCGCATTCTTTTGACCACTTCCAAGGGACCTGTTTTCTCAACAGCTCATTCAGTGGATGTAACAGTGTAGCCAAGTTTGGGAGGAACTTTCCATAATAATTTAAAAGACCCAAAAATGATCGAAGGTCAGAAACATTCTTGGGAGTTGGTGCATTTCTGATTGCATCCAGCTTTCCCTTGGTTGGATGTAAACCATCTTTGTCTACGCTGTGCCCTAAGTACTCCACTGAGTTTTGAAACAACTCACACTTGTGAGCTGTCACTTGTACTCCGTGCTTCTCCAGCCTTTTGAGCACTTCATTCAACACCTCATCATGGATTTGCCTGTTTGGTGCTGAAATGCGTATGTCATCCAAATAACACACTACCCCTTCAATCCCTTGCAAAATTTGGTTCATCACCCCCTGGAATATGTCGGGGGCAGAATTGCCTATTGAACTGATATAGGCCTCGGTGAGAATTTATAGTCAAGCATGACTTGGACTCTTCATCTGACTCAAGTTGTAGGTAGGCGTTTGTTAAATCTAACTTCGATTTACGCCCTGTTCCTGGGACTAGGGATAGGGTCACTGGTCAAGGCTTGGAAGCTAAGCAGAGCCAGGCCTGGTTAGTACCAGGAGGGGTGACCATCAGGTGTAAGACCAGGTGCAGCATGTCACGGAAGGAGCCCCGAGGTAGGGGTGGTTGGTAAGAAGGTCACGGAAGGAGCCCTGGAGAGGGGTGGCCTGGTGAGCAGGCCTGGGCGTTGGGCTGAAGATTGTCGGACAGGAGGAATGGTGGAAATGGAATGGCGGTGCGCACAGACGCAGCGGCTTTGCTTCTCTCAGGACGGTGCTATTTACGTTTAATGTTATTTGTACTGGACTCATGGGAGCTTGCAAGATCACATTTTGTTGTTCATGTACTTGTGCATTGTACAATGACAATAAAGTTGAATTATTATTATTATTAAAAGATCTGGCCACCTGCCAGCGTTGTGAACGAATCTTCCACATTTGGCAATGTATTGGGTAGATTACACTCTAGAACCTGGTTGACGTTACTTTATAATCACCACACAACCTTACCTTACCATCTGGCTTAGGTACAACAACAATGGGTGTAGCCCAATTACTCAGATCTACCTTAGAGATAATGGGCTAGATTTTCAGTATAGACAGTTTTGGGGCGCTAACCTTAGCGCCCGCCCGAAGTTAGCGCCCGCCCCAAAGTAGCGCCCCGTTGCCGGAAATTCAGTGGCTTCGCCCTAAGAGAGTGGTGGAGCGCTAAAAGAGGCGTTCCACTCCTACCTTTAGGCGCTAAGCCGGCGGTCCAGAGGGATAGCGCCCAGGCGGGGCGCAGCGCGGGTGCGGTCATTTTTGCACTGACAGCAGACCCCGTGGTGCCGACCAGCTGTTAAAGGGGGAAGGGACGAATTGGTCTGCTGCCACGCCCTGCACACTGCAGCCTTGCAAAGAGGCCTCAACACTGCTGCTCAGCCCCAGGGAGTCATGGCAACGCCAGAGAAGGCCCGTCAGCGTGCCCTGCGCTTCTCAGAGGGTGATCTGGACATAATGGTCACAGCTCTGGAGGTGAGGCGCAAGATCTTGTTTCCAGAGAGTGGGAGGAATCCAACCCACCATGACTACACCAAAGCCTGGAAGCAGATCGCCCAGAGGGTGACGTTCACCAGCGAGGCCCCCAGGACCCACAAACAATGTCATAAAAAATACAACGATCTGACCAGGATTGTGAAGGTGAGTAGCCTTTCCAGTCTCCTCCTCATTCTTGCATGTACACCTGACATGATGGGCAAAGGGAGCTGAAAGTCCTATTGGCCAGCCCTCAGCCAGCAGCATTGGGACAGTCATGAGCATCAAATGGCCATTCGGCACTCTACACTTTGGCCAAGCTATTCCACCATGGGAGGCAGTGCACAGTACATCAGGGCTTCACTCTGTCCAAGCTATTCCACCATGGGAGGCAGTGCACAGTACATCAGGGCTTCACTCTGTCCAAGCTATTCCACCATGGGAGGCAGTGCACACTACATCAGGGCTTCACTCTGTCCAAGCTATTCCACCATGGGAGGCAGTGCACACTACATCAGGGCTTCACTCTGTCCAAGCTATTCCACCATGGGAGGCAGTGCACACTACATCAGGGCTTCACTCTGTCCAAGCCATTCCACCATGGGAGGCAGTGCACACTACATCAGGGCTTCACTCTGTCCAAGCTATTCCACCATGGGAGGCAGTGCACACTACATCAGGGCTTCACTGCGCACTTACAGCCCGTCCTTTCTCTTGCAGGCTAAAGTAGCGTTTAATCGCCAGGCCCGTGCCAGGGGTGGCCGCGCCAAGCTGCAGAAGCTCACTCGGCTGGAGGAGCGCGTGTGTGTGCTCATGGGAGCCCGTGTGATTGTCCCCACAGCGTGCGGTGTATCCGACCCTCCACTGCCCGGCAATGGTAAGGACCTCGCCTTTTGGCCCTCTCGCGTCGCACTGGCCCATCCGAGCTACCTCCTTTGCCACTGTCCCACCAATGCGCTGAATCCCACCAGTCCTAACTCCCTCGCTGACGCCGTCTCCTCACTCTGAAGCTACTCTTGTGCATTCCTGCTTTCAGCTGGTGACGACCAGGACCCTGAAGCTGCCAGTGACAGCACCTCCGACCAGGAGGAGGAGGAGGAGCAAGCCGGACCTTCGGGGGAACAGTCACGTCCCGCAGGAGAGGAGGAAATGCTTGACACCTCCTCACTGGACGAGTGCCTGGAGGAACTGTCGCAGGGCAATGCAGCTTCTGGGACCAGTGGCGTCCAGCCACCCAGCAGCCGTGCGCGTGGCCCGCGGCCTTCCCCCCAAAGGGGGGAAGGATCAGAGGGGAGTGCTGCTGCTCGGCACACTCGCCGTCACCAACGCGGCAAGGGTCCCCTAGTTCGGCCCCCTCCTCCCCAGCGGGAGAGTCGCGACTCCAGTCCGGACACCTTCACTTCGGAGGAGGTGCGGAAGCTGGATAAGATGGCCGACGACTCGGACCGGCGACACACGGAGCTCATGAGCGTGGTGGGGCGCATGCCTGAGGCCATCGAGTCGCTGGCGACCAGTGTGCGCGAGTTCGGGGCAGCAACTGCCGCGAGTGGCCGCATGCTGACTGATGCCGTCAAGACCCTGGCGGATGTGATGCGCGCGCACACCAGGACCACAGGGGCACTCACTGCTGCCACACGCGCTGTCTCAGGCAGGCATCGCCAGGGCAGCCGCCGCGCTGGACCATCCCAGCAAGCCGCCCGTCGGCTGATTGCTGCGGATCCTGCAGTGCGGGCCCGGCCGAGTGCCACCGCGCCACAGCACCAGCCAGCGCATCCCAGACGCCAGCTGGCCCACATTGCGCCATCCGTCGCCGCCATTCCCCCTCTGGGGCGTCAAGGGCAAGCGGCTGCAGCTGATGGTGGCCAGGCTCAGGTGCGCCACTCAGCAGACGGCCCCTCGAGGCCCAAACGCCGTGTAGGCCGCCCCCCAGCGGCATCTGGCGGAAGGGCATCTGAGCCTCAGGCGCCTTCCCCCAGCCTCGCAGCAGCCACTGGGCAGAGCTTGCGAAGGAGCAGCAGGCCGGGCAGGGGAGGCAAAAGGCTGGCCAAGGTCTCGCCCTCGTGGGCCACTCAGTAGAGGGTGTGGGCAGCTTTCCTTTAATATGGTGGTGGCCATCTTTATTTTGCCCATGGTTGTGCTTTTGGAGGGCTTATTTTTTGCGTTAGGCCGACATTGAGGCCCGGTTTGAAGAAAGGTGGAGTGACTCCTCCCCAGTTTGTGGGAGTGAGTCATTTGTTGGGCTTTTTGTGGGGCCCGTTTATTGTTTTTGGGGATTCATGTGGGAAGGGCTTTTCATTTTTGTGCAATAAAAAATTATCTTTATTCATGCAGTCTCCATGGTTGTTCTTCTTAGTGTTTGTTGGCTTCGCCGGCTGAGGGCTTGCGGAGCGGCTGCATTCATCTTCCCTCATGGCCCCTGGCCATTCCCTGACAGGGGGCTTAGAAGTACCGTGTAATAAGGTGGCGTCGTGCGGCCCTTGGCCCTGGTCGCTCCCTCCTGGGAACGTACTCCTGCTCTTCCTCCTCCTCCTCCTCCTCATGCTCCTCCTGCTCCTCCTCCTGAGGTGCTGGTCCAACGTCAGGTGGCAGTACCTGAGTCCTGCGGATAGCCAGGTTGTGTAGCATGCAGCAAACCACCACAAATTGGGAGACCCGGTCCGGCGAATACTGGAGAGCTCCTCCGGAGCGATCAAGGCAGCGGAACCGCTGCTTGAGGACCCCAATAGTTAGCTCGATGATGTTGTGGGTGGTTTGATGGCTCTCGTTGTAGGCCTCTTCAGCAGCGGTCCTGGGCGCGCGGAGCGGGGTCATGAGCCAGGTGCACAAAGGATAGCCTTTGTCCCCGATGAGCCATCCTCTTGGGGGAGGCTGTGCCTGGAACATGTCATGCACAGTACTCTGCCGCAGGATAAAGGCATCGTGGCTGCTGCCTGGGAAGCTGGCATTGACTGCCATGATGCGCTGCTTGTGGTCACATACCAGCTGCACATTCAGAGAATGGTAGCCCTTCCTGTTGCGATACTGCTCGCCATGCTCCAGAGGGGCCCGCAAAGCCACATGCGTACAGTCAATGGCGCCCTGCACCAAGGGGAATTCCCCGAGTCTGGCAAATCCCAATGCGCGCTGATGCTGGCTCTCGAGGGCCATGGGGAAGGAGATGAATTGGCTTCTCCTTCTGAACAGTGCTTCGGTCACGTGGCGGATGCAGCGATGCGCGCCATACTGGGAGATGTTTGCTATGTCCCCAGCAGCGTATTGGAAGGAGCCGGTGGCATAGAAGTTCAATGCCACCGTCACCTTCACTTCCACCGACAGAGATGTCCTGCACCTGAGCTTTGGCCGCAGATCTCGGCGAAGCAGGTGGCAGATCTCTGCAATCACCTCCTTTCGGAATCGGAGCCTTCTAACACATCGCGCGGCACTCATGTTTAGGTAGGAGCGCTGCTGGCGGTATAGCCTGACTGGGTAAGGCCTACGTGGCCGACGCCTGTAGCCCCCTCTGCCTCTAGCCAGGGCTGCCCCTCTCACAATGCGTCTGCGAGCCCTACGGACATGGCGCTGCAGCTGCGCGTTGGCACCCCATGCAGCCCCCATCAAATCCTGGCAAACAGTCTAATTTCCAAATGGCCACTTGCAGCGCTATGGCCTGAGTCCAAAAATACCTGGCTCTTGCTGCTTGAAACCAGTTAGCTATCCTCCTTGTTGTGTCTCCAGAAATGCGTTGCACAAGACTGTTTTCTGAAAAAAGGCTGGCCTTTATACTGGAGAGGACGTTCCCTTTAATTAGCGCCCCCCGGGGCCCGCGCTGGTTGTGTTGCGTTCCTTTTTCCAAACGCTCCGGCCGCCCGCCGCACAATGGGGCGGTCCGACTGAAGTTTGCAATCGGGGCGGCCAAAGGGCGTTGCACGAGGATGTGACGTCATTTTCTGCGCGCGCATCCGGGCGGGCGCTAAACTTTGCGCCGGCGCTAACGGGCAACTTAATTTGGGGCGGGGCGCAAACTGCGCTGCGCCCGGGCGCTACACGCATAGCGCCCGGAAATCACTTCTCTTAAGGCGCTAACTGCTGGCGCAAGCGACTGAAAATCTAGCCCAATGTTCTCAGTTTCTAGTCTTTTGAATTCTTGTTCAACTTTCTCCTTGAGTGCGTATGGTACGGGACGTGGCTTGCACACAACTGGTCTTGCGTCCTTCTGCACTCTGACACTCGCCTTGAAGCCTTGGATCGGACTGCCCGTTTCGCTGAACACCTTCGGATACTGCTTGATGACATCATCTGTCGATGCAAATCTCGCTTCCACACGAAAAATCTCATTCCAATCCAGCTTCAGTGATCCCAACCAATTTCTACCTATCAAGGCAGGCTTGTCTCCTGCCACTACTATGAGAGGCAAGCTCTGACACTGATCCTTGTATTTCACTGGTATGGTGACACTTCCCACTACAGGGGTTTGCTCTCCTGAGTAGCCTCGCAGCTCGGCCTTCGATTTCTCGAGTCGATAATCACACAACTTGTCGCGATATAGTGATTCCGGTACTACACTCACGGATGCGCCAGTGTCGATTTCCATGGGTATCCTGGTTCCTGCGACATCGACTTGGATGATGATACCTCACGAATTGCTGTTAGATACATTTGTGCTCCTGATGACGTGAATCTCCAGAAACTCCTTGTCCTGCTGCTTCTCTTCAATGGTATGTAGTGTCTGGCGATTTCTACTTCTAGTATTGCCAGTGAGTTTACTCTTCTGTCGGCAAGCCTTCACAAGATGCCCAGTTTTCTCTGCCGTCACATATGGACAGCTTTGAGCGATGTGTTGTCCCAGGCACCGATAGCATGACTTCAATGCTCTGTTACCTTGGCCAGTTGCTGAGGCCTTGGGGCCTTTTACTTTTAGCCTGCAGCCAATTCACCTCGGTTGTCTGATGACTGGAAATGGAATGGAACTCTCGGGAGTATCGGTCAAGTTCGGGGTTGTCAACAATTTACTTCTGATACGTTCATTTTTCTACCCACAAACAAAGCGGTCACACAAAGCTCGGTCCTGAAAGTTTCCGAAATGACAGTGAATGGATAGCTTTTTTAAAGCTACAATGTACTCACTGATACCCTCATCATTTAATTGATCGCGTGCTCCAAACAATAACTTTCAGCAATTTCCAGGGGTTCAGGACTGAAGTGCTGTTCCAACGTGGTTAGGATCTCCTTCAGTGTCGTGTTCATTGGCTTGGCGGGAACAAGCACACTTTTCGGGGCCTGCTTCAGTCAAAAAAAACAGCCCGCTTCATTTCTAAAACCGCCTAGTTACGGTTCACATCATCGGGGACTTCGATGATACTATTCGCGGTGAAAAACATTTCTAGCTGCTCCACATATGCTCCGAAAGTCTCTCGGTCACGATGGAACTCACCCAAGTGCCCTATTATTCACATGGGCATGGCCATCTGGACTCTGGCAACGTCGACAGTTCAGCCACGTGTGTTTGAAATTTACCTCGGATTTTTAAGTTTTTCTGCAAAACAAAAAACCTCTAACAGTCCCTCCGTCTGTTGGCAGGATTATCCTCCAACAAAAATGTCAGCTAGGGAACCCGCAATCGGATCCTCATCGCCAATTCTGTGATATCTTGAGACACAGCATATATATACAACAGCACAACATGGCTTCCGGTAAGAACTGTACTGCACACGGCTTTATTATTATATACATCAGTAGTCCACCAGGCGGCTCTATTACAAAGAGATATTCGGACAGGTGACCAAAAGCTTGGTCCAAGAGGTAATTTTTAAGGAGTGTCTTAAAGAAGAAGAGAGGCAGAGAGGTTTAGGGAGGGAATTCCAGAGCTTGGGGCCTAGGTGGCTGAAGGCATGACCGCCAATGTTGGGACGAAGGAAGTGGGGGATGGTCAAGAGGTCAGAAAAGGACAGAGGTCTCGGAGGATTGTAGGGCTGGAAGAGGTTACAGAAATAGGGAGGGCGAGGCCATGGAGGGAGTTGAACACGAGGATGAGAATTTTAAATGAATTGCTGGGCCGGGAGCCAATGTAGGTCAGCGAGCACAGGCGGGGGGTGATCAGTGAATGAGACTTGGTGTGAGTTAGGACATGGGCAGCAGAAGTTTGGATGAACTCAAGCTTATGGAAGTTGGAAGATTGCAGGCCGGCCACGCGAGTGTTGGAACAGTTGAGACTGGAGGTAACAAAGGCATGGATCAGGGTTTCAGCAGCAGTTCGCATGCAACAAGAGCCGGATGACGTTCAGGCTTGGGCTGATAGGTGGCAAGTAACATTCGCGCCACAGAAGTGCCAGGCAATGATCATCTCCAACAAGCGAGAGTCTAACTACCGCCCCTTGACATTCAACGGCATTACCATCGCCGAATCCCCCCATTATCAACATCCTGGGGGTCAGCATTGACCATAGAAACATAGAAACATAGAAGATAGGAGCAGGAGTAGGCCATTCAGCCCCTCAAGCCTGCTCCGCCATTCAATGCGATCATGACTGATCATCCAAATTCAGTACCCGGTCCCTGCTTTCTCCCCATACCCCTTGATCCCTTTAGCCTTAAGAAATATTTCCAACTCCTTCTTGAATATATTTAATGTATTGGCCTCTACTGCCTTCTGTGGTAGAGAATTCTACAGGTTCACCACTCTCTGGGTGAAGAAATTCCTCCTCATTTCTGTCCTAAATGGCTTACTCCTTATCCTTAGACTGTGACCCCTGGTTCTGGACTCCCCCGCCATTGGGAACATCCTTCCTGCATCTAGTCTGTCCAGTCCTGTCAGAATTTTATAAGTTTCAATGAGATCCCCTCTCATTCTTCTAAACTCCAGCGAGTACAAGCCCAATCGATCCAATCTCTCCTCATACGTCATTCCTGCCATCCCAGGTATCAGCCTGGTGAATCTTCGCTGAACTCCTTCCATGGCAAGAACATCCTTCCTCAGATAAGGCAACCAAAACTGCACACAATACTCAAGATGTGGTCTCACCAAGGCCCTGTATAACTGCAGCAAGACATCCTTGTTCCTGTACTCAAACCCACTCGCTACGAAGGCCAACATACCATTTGGCTTCTTAACCGCCTGCTGCACCTGCATGCTTACCTTCAGCAACTGTTGCACAAGGAGACCCGGGTCTCGTTGCACTTCCCCTTCTCCCAATCTATTGCCATTCAGATAATAATCTGCCTTCCTGTTTTTGCCACCAAAGTGGATAACCTCACATTTATCCACGTTATATTGCATCTGCCATGCTTTTGCCCAATCATTCAACCTGTCCAAATCATCCTGGTGTTTCTCGGCATCCTCCTCACAGCACACACGCCCACCCAGCTTTGTGTCGTCTGCAAAGACCAGAAACTTAACTGGACCAGCCACATAAATACTGTGGCAACAAGAGCAAGTCAGAGGCTAGGTATTCTGCGGCGTGTCTCACCTCCTGACTCCACAAAGCCTTTCCACCATCTACAAGGCACAATTAAGGAGTGTGATGGAATACTCTCCACTTGCCTTGATGAGTGCAGCTCCAACAATGCTAGAGAAGCTGGACACTATCCAGGACAAAGCAGCCCGCTTGATTGGCACCCATCTACTACCTTAAACATTCACTCCCCCCAACACCGGCGCACCGTGGCTGCAGTGTGTACCATCTACAAGATGCACTGCAGCAGTTCGCCAAGGCTTCTTCAGCAGCACCTCCCAAACCCGCGACCTCTTCCACCTAGAAGGACAAGGGCAGCAGGCGCATGGGAACACCACCACCTCCAAGTTCCCCTCCAAGTTACACACCATCCTGACTTGGAAATATCTCGGCCGATCCTTCATCGCCACTGGGTCAAAATCCTGGAACTCCCTCCCTAACAGCACTGTGGGAGCACCTTCACCACACGGACTGCAGCGGTTCAAGAAGGCGGCTCACCACCACCTTCTCAAGGGGCAACAAGGGATGGGCAATAAATGCTGGCCTCGCCAGTGACGCCCAGATCCCATAAACAAGTAAAAAAATGATGAGCTGAGGCGGGTGCTGAGACCGTCATTGACTGCGCTGGAGAAACACGAGGATAGTAGGGAGGAGGGTGCGAGAGAACTGGACAAGGAAAGTGGAAACCTCCAAATAATTCCATCACGTTATTACTGCACAAAGTCCTGCAACTGGAGAATCATTCCTTTGAGCTGTCGCTCCCTCTCATCCTCCTTCCCTGCAGAATAACTTCCTCTCTAATCATTCCCTTCCACAGCACGGTGTTGGTTCGAATCCAGCCACATCTTGCTCCAATTACCAGAATTGAAAGCTCTCCCATGGAGAGAGGTTTTCTGATCAGGGAATAACTTATCAAACCAGTGAGCAACGTTGCTGAGATTGTGTTGTGTTTTCAACTCGCCCCCGATGATATTGTGTGTCCGACTGAAGATCCAAGCTCCTCACCTCCCTTCCCCCACCCGTACCTCTCCCCGCACCACCGCGCCGTCCCCGTCACACCACATCCTCTCCGCTCCCACTGCTCTCCGCAGCGGGGATTCATACTCACCCCCACCCCAACCTACACTAACCCCACCCCAATGGATGTGGTAGCATAGTGGTTATGTTACTGGGCTAGTAATCCCAAGGCCTGGATTAATGATCCATGAGACAATGAATTCAAACCCCACTCACAGCAGCTGGAGAATTTGAATTCAATTAAATAAATCTGGAATAAAAAGCTAGGGCCAGTAATGGCGACTGATGTAAGAAAAATACGTGGTCTGAGTATTAAACGAGGCTTTAATCAACTGTTTTACAACATGGAGATCTAGTTGTGTCCTTCACTAGTTCCTGTTAAAGAATGTCCTGAGCAAGGTTGATTGGCTATGATAAATTGACCCTTAGTGTTAGGGGGATTAAATACGTGGGGTTACGGGGATAGGGTGGGATATGTGTTGGTGTAGGGGTTACGGGGATCGGGTAGGATATGTGTCGGTGCAGGCTCGATGGGGCGAAATGGCCTCTATCTGCACTGTGGGGTTTCTGTGATTCTGTGATTCTGTGAAGCTGGGCCCATGCCCGAGTATTTATACTCTCCCTGGACAGCGCCACCAGCAGGCCGCCCAGTATTATTTCAGAAGTCATTTACACATGAATGGCAAGATTCATGAAACTATCAGATTGTCGTAAAAACCCATCTGGTTCACTAATGTCCTTTAGGGAAGGAAATCTGCCGTCCTTACCCGGTCTGGCCTCCAGTCCCACACCAATGTGTGACTCTTAACTGCCCGCTGAAATAGCCCAACAAGCCACTCAGTTGTATTCAAGGAAAGTGGCTCATCACCACCGTAGGGCAATTAGGGATGGACAATAAATGTTGGCCTTGCCAGCGACGCCCACCTCCCAGCAATGAATTATAAAGAAACCCTGCACCATCCCCCACACTGATTGCACGTGGCCCTTGGGCTGCACTGTGATTGAGAAACGCTCCCTCACAATCCAACCATGGGAAAGTCTGACTGAAATCCCTTTTTTTCCCTCCTCACTCGGAACTTTACCAGTTCCCACCAGTTTTTCAACGTCTGAGAGTTTTTATATATGTATGTGCCCAATAAGAGAAAGCATTTTCAAATTTAGTTTCTGCTCTTACTGTGCAACAGCCCCAGGGAGTCAGCAAGATGGAGATCATTAAACAGTCCGACTGTTGCTGCGTCAGATATTTCCCTTTAAAGACAATGAGATTAGTGCAGAAATGTTATGGGAAACTATGGGAAAATTGGCATTTTCCTCTCGGAAGCTGGTTAGATTGGGCCCACTGGGAATGAGTCACGAACTCAAGGAGCTTCCAACTTCTTATTCTGACATCCTTCTCCTCTCCTTTCTGGGAATTACAAGGTAAAATCCGCACATCAGCCCAGACTCTGGAATGGTTTTCCACTGACCTTTAAACCCAATTTTCCGACATCAAAAAAAAAGGAACTCGCATTTAGATAGCCCCTTTCGCAACATCCCAATGCTCTTTACAGCCAATGAAGTACTTCTGAAGTATTTTCACCATTCTATTGTAGGCAACGCGGCAGCCAATTTGCGCACAGCAAGCTCTCACAAACAGCAATGCGATAATGACCAGATCATCTGTTTTTAGTGATGTTGGTTGAGTGATAAATATTGGTCTGGACACCGGGGAGAACTCCCCCTGCTCTTCTTCCAGTAGTGCAGTGCGATCTTTTACATCCACCGGAGAGAGCAGACGGGGTTTAACATCTCATCTGAAAGACGGCACCTCCGACAGTGCTGCACTCCCTCAGTGCTGCACTGGGAGTGTCAGCCTGGATTTTGGGCTCTGGGGTGGGACTATGAACCCACAACCTTCTGACACAGAAGTGGGAGTGGTGCCCACTGAGCCACCATTGATACTTGGTCAACCACCATTCCACCCTGCCCACCTGTTGCATCTCTCAACCTCCTCACCCACTGCCTGGCTATTGGTCTCAACCCCCGCCCAGCTGTAGGGGGTTTCTCTTGCTCGTTCTGGTCTCCTGCCAGGTTTCGTGCAATAATTACCCTTGAGTGGTTCGACCCACTCCCCCTACGGTTCTAGACCTTGGACTTAGATGCAGAGAACAGTAGTGCAGAGAAAGAACTCAATAGACCAGGTTGAATAGCACGAAATGGATGCTTTTATTTTTAAACAGTTTGAAGCATTACAAAATACATGTCATAGGCACAGATTAAAGTTACTACAATCATGCACAAATTTATGAACTTAACTCTATGGAAATGGGGAACACACGGCACATCGTAAAAGGGGACACACATTACGATTACCCTTAACTCCCTCCCCTATACCTAAACTAAGTTTCGACCTGGGGAACTTGGGATCATGCTCACCACTCTCGAAATCGCGAAAAAGAGGGTTCGCAGCCTTTTGGCACCGCTTTCCGTCGTCACGTGGATTTGGAAGCTTCTGGCGCAGTCGATATTCTCTCTCCCTCGAGGCGGTGTGGTAGACACAGCCTCGATGAGCGCTCGTCAAGGTTGAGATCCATTATTTGGGTTCATGGAGCAGACTTAGATGCAGGCTGCTGAAGAAGTGCATGCACATGGAAGAGTCTTTCCGGCCTGGATCGCCGGTCCTCCAGAGGGTTTCTTCTCCGTCGGCCTGGGTCGTCGATGATCTCCCGACCTCAGTACCCGGGCCACCCTTGTTGTCTTCTCGTCGTGGCCGAGCCTTGTTTGGCTGAACACCGACCACGTTGTCTTTTCACCGAAATCGTCCGTCTTTAAAAAGACGAAACGTTTTCATCGATTCCGCATCTGCTGAAGTGGAAGAGGCACCGATTCTGGCACCGTCCGTCCTTCGTTCGTTCCTTGTAGAAGAAGTTCTTGAAGAAAATGGAAGTCTGAAGTCGTCCAAGAAGAAGAAGCAGCCGCCGTCCAGTCAAGTGAAGTTTTTGATGGACTTTCAATCCATAGTTATACTCTTTTGGGACAGTCTTATCTCCCGCCAAATCATAGTCCTGTCTTTGTATTAATTTTGGCGGGCAGAAATCTCTGCAGGGGCGCTTTGTCTTGTAACGGAGCCGGTGATAACTTAAACTGGCCTTCCTGGCCGATAATGTCTTTTAATGTCTTTTTCATTGTCACCGCGGCTCGGTTCGCATATTGATCGGTCCGGAGATTTTCCTTGATGGCTGCTAAACGGTTTTTCCTTTGTACAATAAATGGGGATAAGTGTTTTTGCATTGTCCGCCCATATCTTGATGGACCCCATCCTGTACTTAGAATCCATTGAATATGTATGCTGTTTCTCGGAGTTTCAGTTCCCAGATACTGGCTTTCGCGGGCTTACTGTCTTCAATCCACAAGCCTGTCTGGCTTGCAGTAACAGAAATAAAATGGTTCAGAAACTGATCATGGGGCCTGGCGGCCATTTTGTATGCCCTTTTATCAAAGGTTTTTCTGTGCAAGCTTACTTTGGTCAATAAACAGTCTTATTTTATCCAGTTTTCTTGCGTGACTTTTGCTGAAAATTTCGAATCTTACAGGCCCCCCTGTGATACTGATAGCTTGCTTAAAGTATCAATAATCCTTGGTGAGCAAATTTTCCCTGATTCCCCACATCCAAACATTCCTGGCACTTAACTATCTATGACCCTCACGACACATGCAGTTCCCATTTCCGAAGAAAACGAAAATTACCTTTTGCACATTTGGACCATCATAGACAGCATATCTTAAACCATAACACATTCATCTGTCAGATGTGCAGGGGTCGATACCCTCTTGCGCCATCTGCATACACCTTTTATTAATCCAAAAACTCAAGAACAGCTAATAACATAACAATACTTATTTCCTTATAACCCAAAACAAACACACAAAAAAACACGAAGTTTGAAAAATTTTAAAAATGGAGGGACGCTTAATCTTATACTAGCAGCTTAAAGTGGGGTGTCTTCTTCCCCCATTCGCACATAGCGTTCTCTCCATTCTCCTGCGTTCTCGTGCCTCTGGAGGCGTTTGCCTCTTTTGCAATGCACGAAGAGCAAAAATATCACAATTAAAACCTGACACACTACTAGGATGTGGGATGCTATTCTAATCCAGGCTGGGACCTCTATGTTGGTGAACAAGTCCCACCATGGTGGGATGGTTATGTCCAATATGTCTTTTCCTATCTCTAAAGTCTTCTGCTCCATTGTGTAGAAATGTTTCTGTGAAACTATAACGGCTTTTAAAATCTTTGTGAGGTGTTCGGGAAGAGGGGGAATGACATAACCAAAATGCGCGACAAATCGTTGTAAGTCTGTGAAATTCTCTTTGATAGTGATGTGAACGGTGGAGGGCGCAGGAATGGGGACAATTCGTTGTTGTGCCACTTGAACCTCGGCCCTGGGTTTGAAACAGAAACTGCTATCACCGATCGAACACCACTCGTGTTGTCCATATCGGTACTGAGGCGCTGCAGTGGTGACGCAGTATGTCCCACCCCCGATATGTGCTACCTGCGGGGGCACATGGTCCTCTGCTATTGCCTCCATGGTGCAATTTACCGGCTTCACGCTAGCAGTTCTGAACCCACACTGTGGTTTCAAAAAGGCATTCAAGTGCTGGGGACACAGGATGATGTGTGCTCCCCGGCTCCGACATCCCGAGAGGTCGGTGCCTGTCATCGTACGCTCCCATCTGATGACGTAAGGCGGGACCACTGCGTAACGAATGTGTGCTCCCCCCTGAATGACTCCAATGTTCTCTACTCTGTATACCGGGGCGGGCTTTGCTGCAGGACCCAACACCGGCATTCTTACTACTATTCCCATGATAGTATGATTCGAATGTCCGCAGTCCACTGGGGCTGGGTATGCTTCTGCGGCTAGTCTGAGCTGGCACGGGCTTAATGCATTCTCAAAAGGGTGGAGCGCTTGCAACTGCTTGTTGCTGATCCAGGACGGGACCAAACCCTGTTTTAAATCCTCAAGATTACTGCGGCCCTCGCCCAGTAACCACGCCCCGTACAGCACACAGGCCTCGTTTTGCGCAGCTTGATCGGACGCATTCCGATCCTCCTTAATGAGCGCATTTACTGTACTCGCGTGTTTCTCCAGCTCAGCGATTATATCCTTAAAGTGTAGTGTCATGGCCTGGTCCTCATGCAACTCAGAACCCACTACCTTATTTTCGTCTGTCAGTATGTTTCTTAACTGGGCTTTTAAACCGTTGATCTGTGTCTGCAGCTCCACGTTATCTAGAGCGTTGACAACAGATGTCCTGGTATTAAAAGCAGTGAATATGTCATTTACAGTACCCCTTCTTTGCCTCCCGACTCGATCCAACACTTCTGGTGGTGTGGTGTATAATTTGTCTCTGTCGATGTCGGCAAAGTCAAATTCGTAAAACTGTCTAAACATACGGGTTAACAGGACCTGGTATAATTGTTCCGTTTCTTTGGGACACCACTCCGGCAATCGTACCTCAGTGAGATTTAAAATCACTGAGGCCACCGCTTAGTGTACCCCTTGGTACAGCACCTGACCGGTGGGTACCAATACTAAACCGTTCCCGGGTCCCTTGGTGGTGGTTGGGCACCCTCCTTTCTGGGCTAGTGCTATCGGAAGCGTGGGCAGGGGCTTGCGTGGGCGGGTGATGAGTTCAGTGGCGTTTACCGGAATAGGGGAGTATGGGGCGCCGCACGCTCGAGTGCTAACATCCCATCTCATCCCCTTCCCTTCATCCTGCCACTGCCTCTGGAAGAAGATGGATATGCCCTTGGGGCAGACGTGTCTCGAACCCCACATACAGACATATATTCCTTCATCTGGTTCCCACCATTTGTCCCAACACACACGTAATTGTCCGTGAGTCCCCGTAATAGTCCGATGGGTATTATTACCCAGTCGCTCCCACTCGACCGTAGAGTTTCTCATGTCCTTTCCCAGCTTTCATAGCCACCACCATCGCCTTAGTGGTACATAGTCATGGAGTCATAGAGTCATAGAGTTTTACAGCACAGAAAGAGGCCCTTCGGCCCATCGTGTCTGCGCCACCCATCCATCCCTGTCCAGTCTAATCCCATTTTCCAGCATTTGGTCCATAGCCTTGTATGCAATGGCATTTCAAGTGCTCATCCAAATGCTTCTTGAATGTTGTGAGGGTTCCTGCCTCTACCACCCTTTCAGGCATTGAGTTCCACATTCCAACCACCCTCTGGGTGAAAAAGTTCCTCCTCAAATCCCCTCTAAATCTCCTGCCCCTTACCCTGAATCTATGCCCCCTTGTTATTGACCCCCCTACTAAGGGGAAAAGTTCCTCTTTGTCTACCCTATCTATGCCCCTCATCATTTTGTACACCTCAATCAGGTCCCCCCTCAGCCTTCTTTGCTCCAAGGAAAACAACCCCAGCCTGTTTAGTCTTTCTTCATAGCTGAGGCGCTCCATCCCAGGTAACATCCTGGTGAATCTTCTCTGCACCCTCTCCAAAGCAATCACATCCTTCCTATAGTGAGGCGACCAGAACTGCACACAGTACTCCAGCTGTGGCCTCACCAGCGTTTTGTACAGCTCCATCATAACCTCCCTGCTCTTATATTCTATGCCTCGGCTAATGAAGGCAAGTATCCCATATGCCTTTTTAACCACCTTATCTACTTGTTCCGCTGCCTTCAGAGATCTATGTACATGTACACCGAGGTCCCTCTGACCCTCTGTACTTCCTAGGGTCCTACCACTCATTGTGTATTCCCTTGCTTTATTTGTCCGTCCAAAATGCATCACCTCGCACTTTTCAGGGTTAAATTCCATTTGCCACTTTTCCGCCCATCTGACCAACCCGTCTATATCGTCCTGTAGCCTGAGGCTTTCCTCCTTACAATTTACCACCCCACCAATTTTCGTGTCATGTGCAAACTTACTGATCATCCCTTTTACATTCTCATCCAAATCATTTATGTCGATCACAAACAACAAGGGACCCAGCACCGATCCCTGAGGTACCCCACTGGACACAGGCTTCCAGTCACAAAAGCAACCTTCGACCATCACCCTCTGCCTCCTGCCACTCAGCCAGTTTAGGATCCAACGCGCCAAGGCACCCTGGATCCCATGGGCTCTTACCTTCTTGACCAGTCTCCTATGCGGGACTTTGTCAAAAGCTTTACTGAAGTCCATGTAAACCACATCCACAGCATTTCCCTCATCCACCTCCCTAGTCACCCCCTCGAAAAATTCAATCAGATTTGTCAGACATGATTTACCCTTGACAAAGCCATGCTGACTATCCCCGATTAATCCTTGCCTCTCCAAGTGGAGACTAATTTTGTCCCTCAGAATTTTTTCCAATAATTTCCCTACCACAGATGTTAGGCTCACTGGCCTGTAATTCCCTGGTTTATCCCTGCTACCCTTCTTGTATAATGGTACTACATTAGCTGTTCTCCAGTCCTCTGGTACATCCCCTGTGGCCAGAGAGGTTCTGAAAATTTGTGTCAGAGCCCCTGCAATCTCCTCCTTTGCCTCCCACAGCAGCCTGGGATACATCTCGTCCGGGCCTGGGGATTTATCCACTTTTTGGCCTGCTAAAACCGCTAGCACCTCCTCCCTCTCGATGCTAATATGTTCAAGTATGTCACAATCCCCTTGCCCGATTTCTATGTCTGCATCGTCTTTCTCCATATTGAACACAGATGCAAAAAATTCATTTAAAACCCCACCTACATCATCTGGTTCTACACACAGATTGCCACTTTGGTCCCTAATGGGCCCTACCCTTTCCCTGGTTATCCTCTTGCCCTTAATATACTTATAAAACATCTTAGGATTTTCCTTTATTTTGCTCGCCAGTGTTATTTCATGGCCCCTCCTCGCCCTCCTAATTTCTTTTTTAAGTATGCCCCTACACTTTTTATACTCCTCTAGGGCTTCTTCCGTCTTTAGTCTTTTGTAACTGCCAAAAGCCCCCCTTTTATTTCTAATGCATTTTTGTATCTCCCTTGTCATCCAAGGTTCCCTTTGCTTGTTGGTCCCACCCTTGACCTTTACAGGAACATGTTGGCGCTGTACTCTCACTATTTCCCTTCTGAAAGTCTCCCACTGTTTTGATGTGGATTTTCCTATAAGTAGCTGCTCCCAGTCCACTTTGGCCAGATCCTGCCTTATCATATTAAAATCGGCCTTCCCCCAATTTAGAACCCTTATTTCCGGGCCGTCTTTGTCTTTTTCCATGACCACCTTAAATTTCACCGAATTATGGTCACTGTCGCCAAAATGCTCTCCTACTGATACTTCCACCACTTGCCCGGCTACATTCCCCAGAATTAGGTCCAGTACCGCCCCCTCTCTTGTAGGACTTTCTACATGTTGGCTCAAAAAGCTCTCCTGGATGCACTTTAAGAATTCTGCACCCTCTAAGCCTTTCACACTCTGACTATCCCAATTTATATTGGGGAAGTTGAAATCCCCCACTATTATTACCCTATTATTTTCACACTTCTCTGAGATTTGCCTACATATCTGTTCCCATTGCACACCAGACAAATCCTCTTTCCCACGGTAATGCTGACTCTGGGCGCAAGGATCCTCACCCGAGGGCACGTTAACGAAGTCTCTTGGTAGGCAAAACCGAAATTGCTGGAATATTCCGTAGAATTCGTTCCCAGCCAACCTGGCCATCTCCCTTGGTGGAAGTAGGTGGCGGTTTCCTCAACCTCTCGCTCCCCTGTCCCATCCGTTGCGATGGGGGCCGTGTCCCCGGAGCACCTGAAAATGATGACGTCCTTGGTGCGGCCTCGGTAGGCCCACCCGCACCCGATCGCCATGAACGCGATGAGAATCTTTTCCATCATATCCCAGGTTTCTGTAACCAATAAAATGATGTAGCCTGGCTCCCAATAGGTGCTGGCCTAATTAAATGGACGCGCGGGTTCCTGGACCCTGCTCCCAAACAAACACACATATCGGGCAGACTTTGAAAATTGTACTCTTAACACATCTTAACGCTATATATTTCCTTAAATTATTGCCATAATTATCTAACTTAACTTATGTACAGCGCCGCCCTCCGCGGGGCGGCTTGCCTAATCCCTGTGAGGTCTGTCGTGCGCCACACCCTGCGGTGGGGCTGCACTGATCTTTGGCTTTGATCCCCCGCAGCCTGTCGCTGCTGAACGGGGACCATGCCTTCCTGGGGCTGCTCTAAACCGTGGTTGGGAAAGATGGGGAGAATCTGGCCAAAGTTTTCTGGGCTGGGGCGCTCGAGCCGACCTACGAGGGGCTGCTTTGGGTTGGGCTCCCGGGGCTGATGGACCGGGGGTTGGGACTGTTACCGTCACAGCCTGTGGTTCCTCCACAGCTGCCGGCTCCAGCTCCCCTCCCTCAGGCTCCGCCCCCCCGGGGTCGGGATCTGTGGCTTCCGACTCCACCTCACCTGTCCCTACAGGTAGTGAGTCTCCGCCCCCCATTCCCTACCTCCCCCAAGCTTGAGTCGAGGGCGGGATCGTCATCCTCTGACTCTTCCTCCTCCGTGATTGGGTCTAAAGCGAGGTTGAGCTGTTCGGGCTCTCTCCTGCCTAAATCCCATTCAAAAGATGAGACCTCCCACTCCAATGGGATGGCCTCTCCCTTCACACAGGCTACTGTTCCAGCCTGTGTGGTCTGTGACTCTGTTACAGGCTGAGGATCTTTGTTCCCAGACCTGGTCCCCTTTGATGGCCCTTGTGCACCTGGTTTAAACAGTTTACACTGGTTGATGTGAAACCATTTGGTACGTCGGGGCATCGTCACTGCATAAACCATGGGGCTGGCCTTGTCCACAATGCTGTAAGGCCCCATGTACAGTGGTTCAAAACTCCCTACCCTGGCATAGTTTCGGACCATGACCTGGTCTCCGACTACCCATTCTTGTTGTTTCCGAGGTTCCAATAACAGTTTATTTCCCTGGTGCTGTCTTCCCATGTTCCCAGCCGCCTGCCCATAAATCTGTCTCAGGCGCTCCAAAAGGGTTTGGGCGAATTTGTCCCGTTTCACCTCTCGGAGCTGGCCCTCAGTGAGCACCGGGGCTAGTACATGGGTGGGTGTTCGCATGATCCTTCCAGTCATTAATTCGTGCGGGGAATACCCCGTACTTTTGGACTGGCTGGCTCGGATCCCCATGAGGACTAAAGGCAGGACCTCCGCCCATTTCTGGGGCGAGCCCATTGTCTCTTTCCTCAGCTTTTCCTTGAGGGTCCTGTAAGAGCCATAAAAGCTTAAGAAAATACTTTAAAATAGTGGTTAAATGGCATAATACAGTTAATTTACCTGACCGACTTATTGTATTAAGAAACCCCCTATTTTCTTGCTCCAGTAGTATAGTCCGAGACACCCCCTTCATTCTTGCCATAATGGAACAGTCCCTAAGCCACACATGGGTGCAGCCATTTTACAGTTTAAACTGCACGTGGTTGAAGGAGGCAGAAGCTGTGAGGTTTGGAGCAGTACAGTTTTTGACCGTGTTCGTTTATACGTGTTTGCTTTGTAATTCCGTTTGTTAAGTGTTATAGTAAACAGTTTAAAAGACAAAGCTACGTTTGGGAACGTTTTATTTCGACACGCGTCTACTTGTTGTTAAAAACCCCACAGCTCAGTGGCTGCCTGTTTGGAAACTAAGAAGCGCCACTACATTAGTCAAAAACTTGCTCCCTAAGAAGGAAGGGACGGAATCGTCAGCGAACGTATACCCGAATGGTCACGGAGCCAGACGACAATATAAGAAAGCGAAGGTACAGTGACTGCTACTTGCTTTGTTCATTCTATTGAGAAGCTAAATAAGAGCTGCGGGTAAAATGGCCGAGGCCTTACGGGGCCAGGAGCTTCCATCAGCCAGAAAGATTGCTGGCCAAAAGAGGGAAATAAAGCTCACCCCAAAGGCAATGGAAGAGAAGTTACATAGAAGCATAGGCGCAAGGAAGGCTAAATTAGCTCAGATAACTGGAAAAATGAAGATAATTGATCGTCTCATGGAAGATAATGCTAATATTAAGAAAGCTGAAGACATAATGTATTACGATTTCTCCAAGCTGCATGAAGAATTTAATGTACTCAATGAAGATGTATCAGCACTTCTGTCTGAAGAAGAGGGAAACGCTGATCAGCACAACTGGTTTGATCTTAAATCAACCAGCATTAAGGACTATATCAAGGCCACGGAACAGTGGATGTTAAAGATTCGTCAAGATGCTGATACAGCAGAGAAAGATAAAGTTGACGATGAAGTCGGACCAGACGATAGCATTTCAGAGACTTCCGCCAGACCGAGCAAAAATCGAAAAGAAGGTAGCTCTGTTTCTGGACGCAGGTCAGTCGCTTCTACCACAAGCTCGTCGCGACGCATGAGAGCGGAGGCTGAACGGGCGGCGTTGATGGCGCGCGCAGCATCTTTAGCGGAGAAGCAAGCTCTTGAACGGGAAGAGGCCCAACTGCAGGTCCAAGAGGCCCAACTGCAGGCCCAACGGGCCCAGGTGCAGGCAAAGAAAGAACAGCTGGAGATAAAAACAGCTATCGAGGTCTCAGACGCCAGGTTGAGTACATACAAAGATTATGAAGGCTCACGGGACGGCGGGAGCCACTGCCAGTCAACGCTGTCACATAGAGTTGGATCCAGGGCACCTTCAAGAGTTACAACAGAGCCCGAAGGCAATCCCCTGGCATTACAGCGTGGAAGAGTGGCCTCTCCACTAACAGGAGCACGTGATGCTACCCCAGACGTCAGACGGTCCAGACTAGACCCTGCTGATGACCACCAGAGGCCTGAAGACACAGGGAGAAGCCTATCCCGAGTGATGCAACGTCAGAACGAAATTACAGAGATGCTTGTAAAACAACAGAATCTGTTTCGACTCCCTCAAAGAGACATACCAGTGTTCCAAGGCGACCCACTCAAGTATAAGCCCTTCATCAGATCCTTTGAACAAGCCATTGACTCCAAAACAGAGAGCAGCCGTGATAAGTTGTACTACCTGGGACAGTACACCAGTGGTAAACCACAAGACCTGGTCAGAAGCTGTGAACACATGAGACCGGACCGGGGATACATAGAAGCCAGGAAGTTGCTGCAGGAGCACTATGGTAATGAGCTGAAGATAGCCACTGCATATATCGAAAAGGCTACCAAGTGGCCACAGATCAGATCAGAGGACGGAGAGGCATTGAACGCATATGTTCTTTTCCTCATAGGATGTCGCAACACCATGGAGGATGTTGAATTCATGGAAGAGATGGACAATCCTACAACTATGAGAATCATCATCTCTAAGCTTCCTTACAGGATGAGAGAACAATGGAGAAGAACAGCCTTTGAGATAATGGAGAGACGGAAAAGTAGAGCCAGGTTTGCAGACTTAGTGAACTTCATAGACAAACAGGCTAAAATTGCTAGGGACCCATTGTTTGGAAACATCCAAGATGTCAGCCCGACCACCGATGGAAGAGTGAAAGCCAAGCCTGTTGAATCAAAGACTCTCAGGAAAGGTGGTTCCAGGGGAAGCAGCTTTGCAACTATCGTCACCCAGGCCGAGGAAGAAAGGCCCCAGAACTCATCTCCCAAAAAGAGCAGCACAGTGACGTCTGCTAATGCCTTTCAGAAGCCATGCTTATTCTGCCAGAAGAATCATACATTGGATTTCTGCAGCGACATCAAAGCACAGCCACATAAGGACAGAATCGAATTCCTGAAGTGCAACGGCCTATGCTTTGGATGTCTCTCTCAGGGGCACCTGAGTAGAAACTGTAAGCAAAGAACAACATGCAGAGAGTGCACTCGGAAACATCCCAGCCTGCTGCATATCCATAAAGAAGAACAAGTCTCTAAGAAGAGTGAAGAAAACAATACCGACGAGAAGGTTGTTTCAAGTGCTCTGGTGTTGCTAGAACCAGAGACTTGTGGACTCACTGGGGCCAGTGACAGTGACTGTATTCTTGCCATCGTACCAGTAAAGATCAAGTCTAAGAGGAGCGAGAAGCTTGTGGAGACTTACGCCTTCATGGATCCAGGTAGCTCAGCAACGTTCTGCACAGAATCACTCATGCGACAGCTGAACGTTAGAGGCAGAAGAACAGAAATCCTATTACGCACCATGGGCCATGAGAAGTCAATGCAAAGTTATATCCTGTCAGACCTAGAAGTGTGTGGACTTGAAGAGAAGGACTTCATAGACCTGCCTAATGTTTTCACACAGAGGGAGATTCCTGTTAGAATAGGGAACCTAGCCCTGCAGAAGGACGTGGATAGATGGCCTTACCTAGAAAAGGTGCATCTCCCATACATTGAAGCAGAAATTGGCCTATTAATTAGAACCAATGCCTACAAAACTATGGAGCCATGGCAGG
This sequence comes from Somniosus microcephalus, assembly GCF_052327205.1. Taxonomy (NCBI): domain Eukaryota; kingdom Metazoa; phylum Chordata; class Chondrichthyes; order Squaliformes; family Somniosidae; genus Somniosus; species Somniosus microcephalus. The sequence goes on along the minus strand of NC_140988.1, from coordinate 378,250,096 downwards.
TGATAAACAGCAAGGATGACGGACCCTACGCCATCAGGACAGCCCTTGGATGGGTAGTCAATGGACCGGTAAGGAGAGATGATGGCCACAAGTCGAACAAGGAGGAACGACAAAACGTCACAGTTAATCGCATCTCTATCGCAAGCATTGAAGAGCTGTTGATACAACAGTTCAACGCAGACTTCTCAGAACGCAGCTGTGAGGAAAAGACAGAGATGTCACAAGAAGACCATCAGTTCATGGGTTTGTTGACAAGGTCTACACAGTTCATTGATGGCCACTATCACATTGGTTTGCCACTGAGAAGACAGGCCGCGAAGATGCCGAACAATCGCTGCATAGCAGAGCAACGCGCCATCAGTCTAAAGAGAAAGCTGAACAAGAACCCCGACTTTCACGAAGACTACAAAGACTTCATGAGAAACATCATAGCGAAAGGCTATGCTGTAAAGGTGCCCGAGGAACAGTTGAACAGAGACGATGGAAGGGTCTGGTACATTCCTCATCACGGGATGTATCACCCAAAGAAGAAAAAGATCCGTGTAGTGTTTGACTGCGCCGCCTCATTCAGAGGAACTTCACTGAATGACCAGCTGCTTCAAGGTCCTGATCTTACTAATACCCTCATTGGCGTCTTGACTAGGTTTAGACAAGAGCTCGTTGCCATGATGGCAGACATAGAATCAATGTTCTACCAAGTTAGAATCCCTGATGAAGATGCTGATCTTCTGCGCTTCCTTTGGTGGCCAGATGGCGACGTTCGTCAAGCGATGGTGGAATGTAGAATGGCCGTACACTTGTTCGGAGCCACATCATCTCCCAGCTGTGCAAGCTACGCTCTCAGAAAAACTGCAGAAGATGGCAAAGGCAAAGCACCATCAGAGGCTGTGGAGACAATCTTCAGAAACTTTTATGTTGACGACTGTCTGAAGTCCGTGTCAACAGAAGACGATGCCATCGCACTGTCAAGAGACCTTAGAACTCTGTGTTCGAATGGAGGATTCCATCTGACTAAGTGGATAAGCAACAGCAGAGCAGTTCTAGCTTCTATCCCAGAAAAGGAAAGAGCCACTGAAGTCAAAGATCTGGACCTGAGCCACGATGTCCTTCCTATCGAGAGAGCTCTTGGTGTACAATGGTGCATCGAGTCAGACACGTTCAACTTCAGGATAATGGTGAACGAAAGACCATCCACAAGACGAGGGATTCTCTCCGTGGTCAGTTCCATCTACGACCCTCTTGGATTCCTGGCACCACTCATTCTGCCGGTGAAGCTGATGCTACGAGAGCTGTGTAGAGACAAGAGAGGATGGGATGAAGATATCCCAGAAGGTCAAGCTCAGAGATGGCACAGATGGTTGACAGATTTGCAACAACTTTCTAGCTTCAACGTCAGTAGATGCATCAAGCCCGCGAGTTTTGGAGTTACAAAGACGGCTCAACTACATCATTTCTCGGACGCCAGTGAGGACGGCTATGTCACGGCTACTTACCTCTTGCTGACAAATCAACAGGGCCAGAAACCTTGTGCCTTCCTCATGGGGAAATCCAGGGTGGCTCCGCTGAAGCAGGTCACCATCCCGAGACTGGAATTGACGGCAGCGGTTGTTGCAGTTAAAGTTGACCAGGTGATGCGGAAAGAGTTACAGCTCCCATTAGAAGAATCTGTCCTCTGGACGGATAGCATGACGGTGCCGAAGTATATAGAGAATGAGAAGATACGCTTCAAGACCTTCGTAGCAAACAGAATCTCATCCATTAGAGAAGCTACACAACCATCTCAATGGAGGTATGCAAACACCTCATTAAACCCAGCAGATCAAGCCTCACGAGGATTGAAGGCTGAAAACTTCATGAGGAGTGAAACTTGGATACAAGGCCCAAGTTATCTGCTGGAAACAGAGAGATCATGGCCAGAAAGACCAGATACGCCAAGTCAGATTGCCGAAGACGACGTCGAAGTCAAGAGATCAGTCACAGTAAATCTCATAACTACGAAAGAGAACTTTGACACAGTGAACAAGCTTGTTAAGCATTTCTCAGGATGGCACCAGTTGAGGAAAGCAGTTGCATGGTTTCTAAGGTTGAAAGAGTCGCTGCTACACCTGAGCGGTAAGAGAAAAGAGTACCGAGCCACTATCAGTCAGTCTGAAAGTAACCCTGATAAGCAGAGAATGCTTCTACAGCAGTATATGCATCAGCACAAGACCACATCGGGTAAGAATTAATTGACCGTGGAGGATTTGGCCAAGGCTGAGAGGGAGATAGTTTGCTTCAGTCAAAGACAAAGATACCCGGAAGAAATCGAAGCTTTACAGTGAAATACTCCAATCAAGAAAGGTAGTCATATCTACAAGCTGGACCCTACACTGCAAGATGGAGTACTGAGGGTGGGAGGGAGACTAAACAAATCTGCTATGCCAGAGGAGGCCAAGCATCCTGCTATCCTTTCTAAGGACCTTCGGGTTGCTACTCTCATTCTTCAGCATATACACCAGAGTATTGGACACAGTGGGAGGAATCACGTGCTTGCGAAGCTAAGACAAAGATACTGGATTCCAGGAGCTAATTCCGTAATAAGAAAAACACTCTCTGAATGCATTGTTTGCAGACGGTTACACGCTAGAGCTGGGGAGCAGAAAATGGCAGACCTGCCTGAAGACCGTTTGTTACCAGACAAGCCCCCATTTACAAACGTAGGGGTGGACTATTTTGGGCCTTTCGAGGTAAAGCGAGGACGGAGCCTTGTCAAGAGGTATGGTGTGCTTTTCACTTGTTTGACCATCAGAGCTGTTCATATTGAGGTGGCACACACGCTTGACACTGATTCCTGTATTAACGCCTTGCGGCGCTTTGTCTGTAGAAGAGGACAGGTGTCCATTATGCGTTCTGATAATGGCACTAATTTCGTCGGAGCGGAGAGAGAACTACGGGAAGCTATTGAAGGTTGGAATCAGCTTAAAATACAGGAAGCCATGATGCAAACAGGAATTAAGTGGATCTTCAATCCTCCGGCTGCATCCCACCACGGAGGTGTCTGGGAAAGACAGATACGCACCGTAAGAAAACTACTCAGTTCTGTACTGAAGCAGCAAGCGCTTGACGACGAGGGACTCCAAACCATTCTGTGCGAGGTCGAAGCCATCATTAATGACCGACCGATAACTAAGACATCAGATGATCCCAATGACCTCGAAGCCCTGACTCCGAACCACCTGTTGTTGTTGAAAACACAGCCAGCCATGCCCCCGGGAGTCTTCAAAAAGGAAGATCTGTATGCCCGTCGGAAGTGGAGGCAAGTTCAGTATATGTCAGACCTTTTCTGGACCAGATGGACAAGAGAACACTTACCTCTGCTACAGGAGCGTCAAAAATGGTCCAAAATAAAGAGGAACTTCATTGTCGGAGACATTGTCTTAACTGTGGATGATTCAGCCCCTAGAAATTCTTGGTTGATGGGAAAAATAATTAAGACCATGCCAGACTCCAGAGGCATCGTTCGTCGCGTTTGTTTGCAAACCAAGACCAGTACCCTGGAAAGACCGATCACAAAGCTCTGCCTGCTACAAGAAGCAGCGTGAAAGGTTCCCGAACGAAAAAAGTGGACACTTATATTGTAAATATGTTGAACTCATTAGTTTATGACTCTTAATGTTTGAGTAATTGATATGCTTCATGTGCCTAGTCAATTAAGGGCCAGCATGTAAGAGCCATAAAAGCTTAAGAAAATACTTTAAAATAGTGGTTAAATGGCATAATACAGTTAATTTACCTGACCGACTTATTGTATTAAGAAACCCCCTATTTTCTTGCTTCAGTAGTATAGTCCGAGACACCCCCTTCATTCTTGCCATAATGGAACAGTCCCTAAGCCACACATGGGTGCAGCCATTTTACAGTTTAAACTGCACGTGGTTGAAGGAGGCAGAAGCTGTGAGGTTTGGAGCAGTACAGTTTTTGACCGTGTTCGTTTATACGTGTTTGCTTTATAATTCCGTTTGTTAAGTGTTATAGTAAACAGTTTAAAAAACAAAGCTACGTTTGGGGACGTTTTATTTCGACACGCGTCTACTCATTGTTAAAAACCCCACAGCTCAGTGGCTGCCTGTTTGGAAACTAAGAAGCGCCACTACAGGTCCGATTCATACGCTCAACAATCCCGGATGACTGGGGATTGTATGCTACGTGCCACTTCCCCTCAATGCCCAAGAGCATGAGGGCGTTCTGCATTACTTGACCGGTGAACTGACTCCCTTGGTCGGACTCTACAAAACGGGGGAGTCCCCACCGTGAGAACACTTCCCGAATCAAGATTTTAGCAGTACCCAGTGCCGTAGCTGTTCTGCACGGGAAAGCTTCTACCCATTTGGTGAACACATCTACCAGGACAAGGCAGTATTGATAGCCTCCCTGGGCGGCGGGCAGGGGCCCTATGTAGTCGACCTGAATCGACTGCCATGGTCCCTCTACCCTCCTGATGTGCCCCATGGGCACCTTCCTTTTGTGGGGGTCTGGGTTGTTAGCAGCGCACACAAGACAGCTTGTGCAGAACTCGCGGACATCGTCCCGAAGTCCCGGCCACCATCCCGCCTGCTCTACCCGTTGCCAGGTGACCTCAGGCCTGGGGTGTCCCGCTCCTGGACCCTCGTGGGCCAGTTGCAGGAACTCCCTCTGGTGCTGCTGCGGCACAACCCACTGCTCCTCTCGGAACAGCATACCTTCCTTGACTGTGAGGGCTGCCGCACTGTACGGACCCTCTACCTGCTTGCCTTCTGTGATGGCTTTTAGGACTGCTTTTAGGGCGGGATCCAGGGTTTGGACGGTCTTTAGGTCTGGGGGCGGTGTCACCCCTGTGTTCCCTGGAACTCCCTGCCTGCCTTGGATCGCCGCCACGGGTCCGGGTCCATAGGTGTCCCAGAGAATGCCGTGGCGGGCACCCTCCCTGGCTAGCGCATCCGCCTGCTGATTGCCCTGGCCGCGGGGTTCTGTGGTGGAGTGAGCCTTTATCTTATGGATGAACACCTCCCCTTTCTCCCCCACAGCTGCTAGGATCTTTTCCAGCAAGGGCTTAACTGTTAAAGGCCGCCCGTCCGCGGAGGTGTATCCGCGTCGGGACCAGATGGCGAAGTACTCTGTACACGAATTGCAGGTGAACATGCTGTCTGAGCAAATCGTGTATGGGGTTGGGAAAATCTCGGGGTGGGTAACCACGTACGCCACCGCGGACAGTTCAGCCTGCTGTGCGCTCATAGTGCTGGGGAGCTTAATTGCCAGGGCAATGTTTGCCGCAGGGTCATAAACTCCACACCCTGTGAGTCGTTTGCCATCAGATACAGTGCTAGAACCGTCTACGTAGATCTCGCGGCCTGTGGGATGTAACCCGGCCCGTAAACCTATGTCGACTTCCCATACCCCTTCTACGGAACATCGATGGGTTGTCCCGGGATATGCCATGTTGGCTGCGAGCCTTGGCGTGCAGAGGCCTTTAATTTTGAGATCCATCTGGGAAAGGAGGAGGGTCCAGCACGCAATCCGAGCGCTGCTTACGGTCCCGTCCTTAATCCTTCCATCCAGAAGCATCTTTGTGGGGGTGTGATGGGTGAGGAGCGTGATGGGAGAGGTTCCTGTGAAGATCACTGATCTGTTCACAGCCCAATGCGTGGCCAGGAGATGCCGTTCGCAATTGGAGAAACTCCTCTCTACATCCGTGAGCACCCGGGAGGAATAAACCACTGGTCTCAGCTTGCCGTGCCGCTCCTGGAGCAACACTGCGCTCAGGCTGTCCCCACTAGCGGCTACCTCCAGGAAGAACTCCTCTCCCCCATCTATGGCCCCTAGGGCTGGCGAGGTCTGCAGATCTCTTTTCAACTTCTCGAATGCTGCCTGGCACCCCTCATCCCAAGACCACTTGACTCCCTTGTGTAAGAGTCGAAGTAGCGGGGCTGCTGTGGCAGCATAGTCCTCGATGAAATCTCTGCAGTACCCGGTCAACCCCAAAAAGGACCTTACACCCGTTACTGTGTTGGGAATCGGCAGATCTTGTATTGATTCCCTTCTGGCCTTATCTATGGCTCTTTCTCCAGCGCGGATGGCCAGACCTAGGAATTTGACTTCCTGCTGGCCGATCTGGGCTTTCTTTGGGTTTACTTTGAAACCTTTCCTTTCTAACAGTCCCAACAATTCGGCTAATAGTGGGCCGTGCTCCTCCCTTGTGTCCGTGAACAGGAGTAAGTCGTCCACATACTGTACTATCTGGTTGGGCTGGCTAAACTCTTTTAAACTCCCCGCCATGCATTGATGGAAAATGCTGGGGCTGTTGTGAAAACCCTGTGGTAAGCAGTTCCAAGTGTACTGTTGCCCTTTGAAAGTAAAGGCAAACTTGTACTGATCCTCCCGCCGCAGCGGGATGGACCAGAAACCGTTCGAGATGTCCAGCACCGTGAACGTGGTCGCTGATGCTGGAATGCTCCCTATTAGGTCTGCAACTGCTGCTACCGTGGGCGCGCAGGCTGGGATGTTACTATTGAGGACTCTGTTGTCCACCGTGCCTCTCCATGAATTGTCCGGCTTCTTTACCGGCCATAATGGGGAGTTCACGTGAGTGGCTATCGTTCTCAATACGCCCTGCTGCACCAATGAAGATATTGCTGTCTCCATGTCGGGTTCTGCCTCCTTGGGGAAATTATACTGCTTTTGGGGTCGGATCATGGGGTCCCCGTCTATGCTGACTTCAAACCCAGTGACTCTCCCACAGTCGTGCTTGTGGGTGGCAAACGCGGTCAGATTTTCCGACACACACGCCTGCAAGTCTGTTGGGACGTTCGTTACCATAAGCTCGAGATCGTAACCTCCTGACGGCTTCATGGTGCATAGGGCCCGCTTTTCTTCCTTCCCTGGGATTACGACTACCTTACCTAAACCGCTCTCGGCTCCCCAGAGACAGTGATTTCTCAGGTCCACGAGGATTCCGTGTTCCACCAAGAAATCAGCCCCGAGGATGCCTTTTCCACCCCCCTCATTCCACTTTAATAGGATGCACGTCCATGTGGTGTGGCGTGCTCCCAACTGAATGGAGAGCGGGATGGAGTACGCACCAGCCTGTTCTCTGCCTGTGAAACCCGCTACTGAGTATGGAGCCTGGGCGGACAGAGGTGAGGCGAAAGGTTTATCTGTGTGGATCACAGTACACGAAGCTCCCGTATCCAACAGGTAACTACCCTTTTGCCTTTCCACCTCCATCTCCACCACAGGTCTTCTCCAGGCGTCATAGCGGAGCGGACACAAGTAGACGGGCTGCGCGGGCGTCAGTCATTTAGGTGCTTCGGTTGGGGTCTCGGGAGCGATAGGGCTGTTGGCGACCGCTACCTTCCCCTGCCAGGTCATTAGAGACCGCATAGCCTCCAAGACTGACTCGATCGCAGCGGGATCCACAACCGCACCACCCCCTGTGGTTGGGGCGGGGGCTACGGTTGGGTTCTGGACTGGTGTTGGGGCAGCGGTCTGCACTTGTGCTTGTGCTGGTGCTGGGTAAACGATCGGACCATGGGCGACTTGGGCTTGGGCTCGGTCTTGGGCTGCGGTGAACGCTCTCTCTCTCTTATCCTTCCATGGATTCCTACAGTCCTTGCGCCAATGACCCTCCTTCCCACACCCGTAACAACTACTGTTGGCTTGGGGAGGGCGATTTCCCTCCTGACGCCATTCCCTTTTAGCAGAGGCTGCGGGCCTCACCTCATGCACCTTTCCTTTTACAACAGGCGTTTTCTTGCCTTTGTTGTTCCTATAACTGATCGTGAGCTGACCTAGTACTAGATCCTCCGTGGAGCGGGCGTTAGTGGGGTCAAACCATGCTTTGGCCTGCTCCCTCACTACTGGCAAGCAACCTGCTACCAGGCACCAAAGCCAATGAGCTCTCTGTTCATTATCCAGCCCGGCCCGGGCCGGCCCGCCCGGGCAGCTGCGCCGATACACTGGCCACAACCTGTCGGCGAAAACCCGTGGGGGTTCTCCCTCTAGCTGCACTGTCTTTTCTAAATGGAGGAACGGAGTTCCGTCCCCCTCTCCCATGATCTCCAGAATCTCATCCCGTAGCAACTCATAGTCCCTGTGCCCTCTCTTGCTCTCGTCAGGGAGACACTGGAGGAGCGAACTGTCCAGGGAGAACAGCAGCATTTTAGACTGTTCAACCCCGTCGCAGTCATTGACTGCTGCGGTCTGCTCCACGTCCCTGAAATGCATGGAGGGATCTCCTGACTCGGAGAGTTTTGGGATGTGACTTATCATTTCCCTTAGCTGTCGTGCGCTATGGGGCATTATGATCTGACTCTCAAGGGGTCCGTCATCGCCATTCGCTTCATTTGGACCGAGCCTCCGGTGTCTCGTTGGACACATCGGCGCCGGCCCTGACTCTACTATCTGGGGTTGCTCTACCTCAGGACTCTCTTCCTCTACTGTCTCCGTCTCCTTCTCCGGAGTCCAAGACTCCTCATAAGCAGGAGGCGCAGAGGGTTCGGGAGTTGGTACCCCAACTGCCTCTTGTGGGATCGGTCTTTTGGATTCCTTGGCTAGCAATAGCTGACTCGCTGGTGGATTTATGAGACACACCAACCCGTTTGCCTTGGCTAGGGCCGTTCTCAGGTCCTCTTGCTCCCGGCGGCAAGCGCTGTGGTCGGTGCTCTCAGATCTATCCTCCATGGCCATCTTATATGCTGCCCTGGCTCCCAGAAGTTTTTCCTCTTGGGCCTCTATTTGCTTAGCTAGACGGAAACACCTCTCTCTCATTCTACCTTCACTGGCCTTGGCTTCAATGACCTGACATTTTATATATTCTACCCGGGTCTCGTGGCAGCGAATTATGGAGTGGCGTTCCTGATTCAGCGCGTTAAGCGCTTCAATCAGTTGCTGACCTCCCGCAACCTTCTCCTCTACGTCTTTAAGCAAACCGTTGATCTGGGCTGTCTGTGCTGCAACGACCTGGTCCAAAAGCTGGACTTGCTTCTTGTAGCACATCAGCCAGACCGCCTTCTCTACAGATTTCTTATGCTCTTTACCCGCTGTCCACTTGATGGCTGCGTCTAGCAGGCGCCTATCTCTCAACAGGTCAGATATCCATTGCTTTGTGAGGTTAACTTTTCCAAAAACATAATCGGCTATTCTTTCATCCATCACATCTCGTTTATTCAGACCTTGGTCTAACACACTACTTTCCTGCTGCCAAGGTCCTGCCTCGGTCGCCATTTCTGTAGGGGGTTTCTCTTGCTCGTTCTGGTCTCCTGCCAGGTTTCGTGCAATAATTACCCTTGAGTGGTTCGACCCACTCCCCCTATGGTTCTAGACCTTGGACTTAGATGCAGAGAACAGTGGTGCAGAGAAAGAACTCAATAGACCAGGTTGAATAGCACAAAATGGATGCTTTTATTTTTAAACAGTTTGAAGCATTACAAAATACATGTCATAGGCACAGATTAAAGTTACTACAATCATACACAAATTTATGAACTTAACTCTATGGAAATGGGGAACACACGGCACATCGTAAAAGGGGACACACATTACGATTACCCTTAACTCCCTCCCCTATACCTAAACTAAGTTTCGACCTGGGGAACTTGGGATCATGCTCACCACTCTCGAAATCGCGAAAAAGGGGGTTCGCAGCCTTTTGGCACCACTTTCCGTCGTCACGTGGATTTGGAAGCTTCTGGCGCAGTCAATATTCTCTCTCCCTCGAGGCGGTGGGGTAGACACAGCCTCGATGAGCGCTCGTCAAGGTTGAGATCCACTATTTGGGTTCATGGAGCAGACTTAGATGCAGGCTGCTGAAGAAGTGCATGCACATGGAAGAGTCTTTCCGGCCTGGATCGCCGGTCCTCCAGAGGGTTTCTTCTCCGTCGGCCTGGGTCGTCGATGATCTCCCGACCTCAGTACCCGGGCCACCCTTGTCGTCTTCTCGTCGTGGCCGAGCCTTGTTTGGCTGAACACCGACCACGTTGTCTTTTCACCGAAATCGTCCGTCTTTAAAAAGACGAAACGTTTTCATCAATTCCGCATCTGCTGAAGTGGAAGAGGCGCCGATTCTGGCACCGTCCGTCCTTCGTTCGTTCCTTGTAGAAGAAGTTCTTGAAGAAAATGGAAGTCTGAAGTCGTCCAAGAAGAAGAAGCAGCCGCCGTCCAGTCAAGTGAAGTTTTTGATGGACTTTCAATCCATAGTTATACTCTTTTGGGACAGTCTTATCTCCTGCCAAATCATAGTCCTGTCTTTGTATTAATTTTGGCGGGCAGAAATCTCTGCAGGGGCGCTTTGTCTTGTAACGGAGCCGGTGATAACTTAAACTGGCCTTCCTGGCCGATAATGTCTTTTAATGTCTTTTTCATTGTCACCACGGCTCGGTTCGCATATTGATCGGTCCGGAGATTTTCCTTGATGGCTGCTAAACGGTTTTTCCTTTGTACAATAAATGGGGATAAGTGTTTTTGCATTGTCCGCCCATATCTTGATGGGCCCCATCCTGTACTTAGAATCCATTGAATATGTATGCTGTTTCTCGGAGTTTCAGTTCCCAGATACTGGCTTTCGCGGGCTTACTGTCTTCAATCCACAAGCCTGTCTGGCTTGCAGTAACAGAAATAAAATGGTTCAGAAACTGATCACGGGGCCTGGCGGCCATTTTGTATGCCCTTTTATCAAAGGTTTTTCTGTGCAAGCTTACTTTGGTCAATAAACAGTCTTATTTTATCCAGTTTTCTTGCGTGATTTTTGCTGAAAATTTCGAATCTTACACAGCCTTATCGTTCCCACCAAGGCCTCTGGACTGATGCTGATCTACCCCTTTGGCCTTGCTCTTGAAGCATATGAACATACAAACATACAAACAGCGACGGACAGGTAACGATCCTCCGGTCCATCCAGCATGTCCCACACAATAGCGATACCTTGCGTATCACAACATATACTCTCCACCCCACCCGAAACCATGTGATCTCCTGGGAGAGGCAAAAAGCCAGATAAAAAAACACAGGCCAATTTGGGGGAAAAAAATCTGGGAAATTTCTCTCCGACCCATCTAGGCAACCAAAACTAGTCCAGGAGATCGCTCTGGCCTTGAATTCACTGCAGTACCTACCTTCTGTAAGAGGGGCTCTCCGCCCCAGACAGAAACAAATCGAGCTCTCGCTTAAAGGAATCCATTGCATGAGACGGCACTCTGTTCCAGAGGTCCACTCTGCTCTGGGAAAAGCAACAGGGAGCAGTGGTTAGGTGAAGCCAATGGCTATTTCAGAAGCAAGGTGACAGTTGGAATAGTTGAAAGGGGGCTTCTTTTTTTTAAATCTCAGGATGTGGCCATCACTCACAAGTCCACCCATCCCTTGTTGTCCAGAGAATCATCGAATCGTAGAATAGCACAGCACAGAAAAAGGCCATTCGGCCCATCGAGTCCGTGCCGACTCTTTCAAAGAGCAATGAAGTTAGTCCCACTCCCCCGCTCTTTCCCCATATCCCACAATTTTTTCTCCAAATATTTATCCAATTCCCTTTTGAAGTCTACTATTGAATCTGTTTCCACCGCCCTTTCAGGCAACGAATTCCAAATTCTAACCACCCGTTGTGTAAAAAGTTTTTCCTCACGTCGCCTCTGGTTCTTTTCCCAATCACCTTAAATTTGAGCCCTCAGTTGGTGGTGGGCCTTCTTCTTGAACGATTGCAGTGTCATGGGGGAAAAATTCAGTTGGTTTGTGCCTCCTGTTAACGCCTTAAGAGGCGCTAATGGGGCGCAAAGCAACTAGCGCCCGGGCGCGGCGATGTTTGCACTGCTCGTGAAATTAACTAGACATTTTGCGGCGCGGCTAAACACTACCGCCACGATCTCCTGCGCTGGCAGATTGTGACGTCAGTCGAGTGCGCAATGCCCCGGTAGTGCCCCGGACCGGATATTGAGTGGCGCCCCCTGCCTTACCGCCTGCCACTAGCAACGACAGGTTGAGGGGAGCGTTATGTTGTCAGAAAGGGACTGGGGGAGCGCTATTTAAAGGCGACCGCTTCCTGCCTTTTTTTGTTGGTGACATTTTTGCACCACGCATTCTGAGAGAGAGAGAGAGAGAGAGACTTCTGGAGAGATTCAACGCTGTGTGAAGGAGTTGTGGGTACTGAGCAACACTTTGCAGGTTCATTTTGATTTGCCCTTCCTTGTATCAATTTAGAAGAGACTGTGGGGGCTGCACTGTGAGCTCTTTCCCTGGGCCTCTCCATTGTTCTTTCCAGCAGATTTGATGTAGGGGTCTCTCCAGGCCGAGAATCAAGGCTGTAATGAGCAGGATGTGGATGGAGAGCAAGATCGACCCTCCCCTTTAAGAACTGGCCGGCGCCAGTGTGTCTGTGTTCCATTGCTGACTGACATCACATGAGCTTCGCCAGCGCTCTGAGGTAGGGCCTCGCTCCTCGGCCTTTGTGCCTTAAGACGGGTGTGTAGCGCCAGATTTAGCGCTCCAATCAACTCCAGGGGCGATAAAAGCCAAGTTTGCCGTCGGAGGCGATAATTAGCGCCAGGCGCTAAACTTTACGCACGGCCAATAATGGCTCCCTAAATCAGGCGACACTGAATTTTTCCCACATAGAGTTAGAGAGTCATAGAGTTATACAGCACAGAAAGAGGCCCTTTGGCCTATCATGTCCGCGCCGGCCATCAAGCCCTGTCGATTCTAATCCCATTTTCCAGCACTTGGTCCGTAGCCTTGTATGCTATGGCGTTTCAAGTGCTCATCTAAATGCTTCTTGAATGTTGTGAGGGTTCCTGCCTCTACCACCCTTTCAGGCAGTGAGTTCCAGAGTCCAACCACCCTCTGGGTGAAAAAGTTTTTCCTCAAATCCCCTCTAAACCTCCTGCCCCTTACCTTGAAACTATGCCCCCTGGTTATTGACCCCTCTACTAAAGGGAAAAGTTCCTTTCTATCTACCCTATCTATGCTCCTCATAATTTTGTACCCCTCAATCGGGTCCCCCCTCAGCCTTCTCTGCTCTAAGGAAAACAACCCCAGCCTGTCCAGTCTCTCTTCATAGCTAAAGCGCTCCAGCCCAGGTAACATCCTGGTGAATCTCCTCTGCACCCTCTCCAATGCAATCACATCCATCCTATAGTGTGGCGACCAGAACTGCACACAGTATTCCAGCTGTGGCCTAACTAGCGTTTTGTACAGCTCCATCATAACCTCCCTGCTCTTATATTCTATGCCTCGGCTAATGAAGGCAAGTATCCCATATGCCTTTTATACACCTTATCTACCCGTCCTGCTGCCTTCAGGGATCTAGGTACATGCACACCAAGGTCCCTCTGATCCTCTGTCCTTCCTAGGGTCCTACCATTCATTGTGTATTCCCTCGCCTTGTTAGTCCTCCCAAAATGCATCACCTCACACGTTTCAGGGTTAAATTCCATTTGCCACTGTTCTGCCCATCTGACCAACCCGTCTATATCGTCCTGTAGCCTAAGGCTTCCCTCCTCGCTATTTACCACTCCACAAATTTTCATGTCATCTGCGAACTTACTGATCATACCTCCTACATTCATATCTAAATCATTCTGAAAATTTGTGTCAGAGCCCCTGCAATCTCCTCCCTTGCCTCACACAGCAGCCTGGGATACATCTCATCTGGGCCTGGGGATTTATCCACTTTTAAGCCCGCTAAAACTGCTAGTACCTCCTCCCTCTCAATACTAATTTGTTTAAGTATATCACAATCCCCCTGCCTGATTTCTATGCCTACATCGTCCTTCTCCATAGTGAACGCAGATGCAAAATGTTAATTTAAAACCTCACCAACATCTTCCAGCTCTACACACAGATTGCCACTTTGGTCCCTAATGGGCCCTACTCTTTCCCTGGTTATCCTCTTGCCCTTAAAATACTTATAAAATACCTTGGGATTTTCCTTTATTTTGCCCGCCAGTGTTTTTTCATGCCCCCTCTTCGCTCTCCTAATTTCTTTTTTACGTATCCCCCCCTGCACTTTCTATACTCCTCTAGGGCTTCCACTATTTTTTGTCCTTTGTATCTGCCAAAAGCCTCCCTTTTTTTCCTAATCCGTTCTTGTATATCCCTTGACATCCAGGGTTCCCTGGGCTTGTTGGTCCCACCCTTGACCTTTACGGGAACATGTTGGCGCTGTACTCTCTCTATTTCCTTTCTGAAAAACTCCCACTGCTCTGATGTGGATTTTCCTACAAGTAGCTGATCCCACTCCACTTTGGCCAGATCCTACCTTATCATATTAAAATCGGGTTTCCCTCAACTTAGAACCTTTATTTCCAGTCCATCTTTGTCCTTTTCCATGACTACCTTAAATCTCACCGAATTATGGTCACTGTCACCAAAATGCTCTCCTACTGACACTTCCACCACTTGCCCGGCTACATTCCCCAGAATTAGGCCCAGTACCGCCCCCTCTCTTGTCGGACTTTCTACATGTTGGCTCAAAAAGCTCTCCTGGATGCACTTTAAGAATTCCGCGCACTTTAAGAATTCCGCACCCTCTAAGCCTTTCACACTCTGACTATCCTAGTTAATATTGGGGAAGTTGAAATCCCCTATTATTATTACCCTATTATTTCTACGCTTCTCTGAGATTTGCCTACATATCTGTTCCTCTATCTCCCCCTGACTGTTTGGGGGCATATAGTACACTCCCAGCAAAGTGCTTGCCCCCTTTTGTTTTTAAGTTCTACCCATATGGCCTCATTAGAGGAACCTGCTAAGATATCATCCCTCCTTACAGCAGTAATTGACTCCTTAATTAATATTGCAACACCCCCTCCCCTTTTACACCCCCCTCTGTCTCGCCTGAAGATTCTATATCCCGGAATATTGAGCTGCCAGTCCTGCCCCTCCCTCAAGCATATCTCTGTGATAGCAACGGTATCATATTCCTATGTGTTCATCAACACCTTCAATTCATCTGCCTTACTCGCAAGACTCCTTGCATTAAAATAAATACCATCCAGCCTTGCCCTACTCCCTTGTGCCGTTACATATTTGCTCTGCCTTCCAGGCTGACTTGTTTTTTCCTCTATATTTGGCTGTGCGTCACCCCCTACTATAGCTCCACTCCGTATCCCATTCCCCTGCCAAGTTAGTTTAAATCCCCCCCAACAGCACTAGCAAACCTCCCCGCAAGGATGTTGGTCCCATTCCGGTTCAGGTGCAACCCGTCCGACTTGTACAGGTCCCACCTTCCCCAGAAGCAGACCCAGTGATCCAGGAAATTAAAGCCCTCCCTCCTGCACCAAGTCTTCAGCCACGCATTCACCTGCTCTATCCTCCTATTCCTATACTCACTAGCACGTGGCATCGGGAGTAATCCAGAGATTACAACCTTTGAGGTCCTGCTTTTTTAATCTGCTACCTAGCTCCCTAAACTCTTGTTGCAGGACCTCATCCCTCTTTCTACCCATCTCATTCATACCAATATGAACCACGACCTCTGACTGTTCACCCTCCCCCTTCAGAATGCCCTGCAGCCGTTCAGTGACATCCTTGGCCCTGGCACCAGGGAGGCAACAAACCATCCTGGAGTCACGTCTGCGGCCACAGAAACGTCTATCTGTTCCCCTTACGATAGAATCCCCTATCACTATTGCTCTCCCACTCTTTTCCCTCCCCTCCTGTGCAGCTGAGCCACTCGTAGTGCCACGGACTTGGCTCTTGCTGCATTCCCCTGAGAAACCATCTCCCCCAGCAGTATCCAAAACGGAAAATCTGTTGGAGGGAGATGGACCCAGGGGACTCCTGCACTACCTTCCTAGTTCTTTTACTCTGTCTGGCGGTCACCCATTTCCTGTCTGCCTGTGCACTCTTTACCTGCGGTGTGACCACCTCGTTAAACGTGCTATCCATGAAGATCTCAGCTTCGTGGATGCTCCACAGTGACTCCAGTCGCAGCTCCAGCTCCAAAATGCGGATTTCGAGTAGCTGCAGCTGGAGACACTTCCTGCACATGTTCGCCCTGGACACCAAAAGTGTCCCTGACTTCCCACATAGCACAGGAGGAGCACTCCACGCTGCCGAGCTGCCCTGCCATGTCCTACCCTTAATTTACTCCCTTTACTTCCTTTAAAGAATATTAAATACACTAGGGACCATACTTCCCTTTAAACACTACTTATTCTAAACTAGAGACCTTTGTCATAAATCGCAACTTCTACAAGAAGTACTATTGAACGGCCAGCTGAGGGCGCCACCCGAGGAGTATAAATACTAGGGCGTGGGCCCACCTTGGCCAGAGACTGTCTGGAAACAGGAAGCTAGTGACTACTAACTAGACCTCCATGTTTTGTTACAAGTCGATTAAAGCCTTGCTTTATGTACAACCAAGTGCGTCGTGAGTCTTTATTACGTCACTTACCTTTATTTTAATGACTAGACTGTAGAAATACTCACCAGGTCATACTTGCCAATCAGCTCCTTCCCTGGTTGTGAAGTCACTTTAGCAGTTTCACAGTTGTTATTGTTTGACTACTCCCGCTCTTGGACTCTTTCCTTGGTGTAAAGTGAGAACCAATTCCCAACTCGCAGCAATCTGTTTAAACCACACTCAGTGGTTTTATGCAACTGAACGGCTACATCGGAGGGCAGTTTAAAGTCAACCACATAGGTGTGGGACTGAAGTCATATATTGGTTCCAGTCCAGAGACTTAAGCACATAATCCAGGCTGACACACCCAGTGCAGTACTGAGGGAGCACTGCACTGTCGCAGGGGCAGTACTGAGGGAGCACTGCACTGTCGCAGGGGCAGTACCGAGGGAGCACTGCACTGTTGGAGGGGCAGTACTGAGGGAGCGCTGCACTGTCGGAGGAGCAGTACTGGGGGAGCGCCGCACTGTCGGAGGAGCAGTACTGAGGGAGTGCCGCACTGTTGGAGGGGCAGTACTGAGGGAGCGCTGCACTGTCAGAGGGGCAGTACTGAGGGAGCGCTGCACTGTCAGAGGGGCAGTACTGAGGGAGCGCTGCACTGTAAGAGGGGCAGCACTGAGGGAGTGCCACACTGTCGGAGGGGCAGTACTGAGGGAATGCTGCACTGTTGGAGGGGCAGTACTGAGGGAGCGCCGCACTGTCGGAAGGGCGGTACTGAGGGAGCACTGCACTGTCGGAGGGGTGGTACTGAGGGAATGCTGCACTGTTGGAGGGGCAGTACTGATGTAACGCTGCATTGTCGAAGTTTCTGTACTGAGGGAGCACTGCACTGTCGGAGGGGCATACTGAGGGAGCGCCGCACTGTCGGAGGGTCAGTACTGAGGGAGCGCTGCACTGTCGGAGGGGTGGTACTGAGGGAATGCTGCACTGTTGGAGGGGCAGTACTGAGGGAGTGCCGCACTGTCGGAGGGGCAGTACTGAGGGAGCGCTGCACTGTCGGAGGGGCAGTACTGAGGGAGCACTGCACTGTCGGAGGGGCAGTACTGAGGGAGCGCCGCACTGTCGGAGGGGCAGTACTGAGGGAGCGCCGCACTGTCAGAAGGTCAGTAATGAGGGAGCGCTGCACTGTCAGAGGGGCAGTACTGAGGGAGTGCTGCACTGTCGGAGGGGCAGTACTGAGGGAGTGCTGCACTGTCGGAGGGGCAGTACTGAGGGAGTGCTGCACTGTCGGAGGGGCAGTACTGAGGGAGTGCTGCACTGTCGGAGGGGCAGTACTGAGGAAGCACCGCACTGTCGGATGTGCCGTCCACATTTCAAAAGTACTTCATTGGCTGTAAAGCACGTGTGATGTTTTGAGGCAGTTAAACATGCTTTTTAGATGCAAGACTTTCTTTCTTTCAGGTGGGGGGGAGCTGTGTGAACGGGGTGTTGAGGGTATGTGTTCAACATGACCGTAGGTTGTGAGGGAGCAGAGCTGGGTCATAA
This sequence comes from Somniosus microcephalus, assembly GCF_052327205.1. Taxonomy (NCBI): domain Eukaryota; kingdom Metazoa; phylum Chordata; class Chondrichthyes; order Squaliformes; family Somniosidae; genus Somniosus; species Somniosus microcephalus. The sequence continues at coordinate 378,232,209 of NC_140988.1, read as the reverse complement.
CACAGCAAAGAGTCTCTGGCATTCAGACAACAAAAGAAAAAAGAAAGACTTGTATTTCTACAGCTCCTTTTACGACCTCAGAACGTCCCAAAGCAGTTCACACCCCATGAAGTACTTTTTGAAGTGTAATCACTGTTGTAATGTAGGAAACACTGCAGCCAATTTGTGCACAGCAAGCTCCCACAAACAGCAATGAGATAATGACCAGATAATCTATTTTAGTGATGTTGGTTGAGGGATAAAAATTGGCCAGGACACCGGGGTGAACTCCCCCTGCTCTTCTTCGAAATAGTGCCATGGGATCTTCTACGTCCACCTGAGAGAGCAGACGGGGCCTCGGTTTAACGTCTCACGGTCTGCAACTGGATATATATTAGCAAAGATGCCACCCCCCTCCCGCCTCTCCCGCCTCTCCCACCGCTCCCCACTCCTCCTCCCCAAACCCGTTTCTCTAACCTTGTCGAATATCACAGGGCAATGGGAGAAAGCTCCAGACTGGGTGAGCCACATTCCGTGCTTCCGATTGTCCACCTAGAGCTGCCACCTGGCAGCAACATTGGGCCCAAGCTCAGCCTTGAGTCAGGGGGCAATGAACAATCGGGTGCCTGCAAGGCAGGGTTAGGAGGGCTGGCTACCGTTCAGTTCCGAAGGGGCAGCGTGCCAACCGGGCCAAGGGTGAGCTTGGCACCGGGGAGGGACGGGAGGGAGGCCAGGACTAGTTACTGTTCCTATGACACCACTTCCCGGGAATGTACACGAGATTTCAGAAAGATTGCATCCAGACGTGATTGGGATATTTTAGCAGCAAAGTGCATCAAAACTTGAACTTTATATAACCCGGCAGCTTCCAATGCCAAAATGTTCCTATCGCTTTCCAGAAGGTTTTCAGCCTGAGCCTGTGCTGTGCTTAAGATCAGCAATCTTAATTTCACCGTGGCCACATTATCTATTTGTTCTGGAGATATCCGCAGAAAAGTCAAAAGGCATCATTCGTTTACTTTCCCCCCTCACCGCAACGGTGACCTCGCGACCCCAAGAACATCGCAAGCAATAAGCTGAGGCTTCATTCATAAATCCACAAAAAGGGAGAGTCGACGCTAAGAGTTACTGATGAGCAGGAGTGAGGAGAAGATCGCAAGAACCACTTGCATTTATATAACGCCTTCAACACCGTGAAACATTACTATTCTGCCCTTGCAGCGCGTTCCTATGCAGAGCTAGACAGGTAGCTAACAACTTGATATCTTCCCATAAAAATCACAAGGCTTGACTTTTCTTGTAAACTTTTACTGAAAGATTCTTATTGTGAAGCTGAAATACAATACAGAAATGGAAGCACACATTAGTATACAAGCACATAACTGTTATGCATACACAAATTTAGGTACGCCTGAGTAACACAGTACATTTGGCATGTAACTTACCAAAACACGTGGAAACACAGCTTACTGTGAATATACATTTAGCAAACTGAAAGGCATTCTCTTACATTCTCTTTAAATTAGCCCTGTACATAGTGCATCAAAATACAGCTACAAGTTAACCAGCTAGACAGAGAGCGAGCACTTCACGGCTAGCTGTGTAAGTTTGCTTACAGAGAAAAGTTACAAACTAAACATTTTCTGCAAAATATAGTGTACACTAATCATCTATAACATTCTCAAGTACTTACAGACAAATAGTGTCCAAGGCTGGAGCGTGACAAGAATATAACTTCCCAGACCATGTGTGGCTGCAGGTCTGTGATATACAGTAGTTTACTTTACTGCACTTTACTGTGCTTTACCGTACTTTACTGCGCTTTACTGCACTTGCTAGGTACCAAATACCCACTAGGTGGCGGCACACAATGGAAATTGACCCAAATTACTCAAACCCCTGAATTAACTGGAAAACTAACATAAATTCCTAAAGGAAGGCAGCACAGTTATGGCGGGGAGGGTTTATCAAACAAAATTTGTCACCGAGCCACATAAGGAGATATCAGGACAGGTGACCAAAATCTGGGTCAAAGAGCTAGGTTTTAAGGAGCGTCTTAAAGGAAGAGGGAGAGAGGCAGAGAGATTTGGGGAGTGAATTCCCGAGCTTAGATCTGCAGGCAATGGAGGAGCGAAGAATATTGGGGAATTTTTTAATTCTTTATTCGTTCCTGGGATGTGGGCATCGCTGGCAAGGCTGGCATTTATTGCCTAACCCCTAGTTGCCCCTTTGAGAAGGTGGTGGTGAGCCGCCTTCTTCAACCGCTGCAGTCCGTGTGGTGAAGGTGCTCCCGCAGTGCTGTTAGGGAGGGAGTTCCAGGATTTTGACCCAGCGACAATGAAGGATCGGCCGAGATATTTCCTGAAAGATTGGACAAGGTCCAATGATAGTCGTTCCTTTATTTGAAAAGCAGCTCTGAGTGTTCACCAATCAGAAGAGCATTTCCATAACCGAAACGGGAGTTGATCCCTGAGAGCCCAAACAACGACGGGGACTTTCTCTCGATCCTTGTGAAGAAACTGTGAGCTACTGAGGATATAAATTGGTCTCTGTTGCTAAACGCTAATAGAAACATAGCAAAATAGAAGATAGAAACATAGAAGATAGGAGTAGGAGTAGGCCATTTGGCCCCTCGAGCCTACTCCGCCATTCAATGAGATCATGGCTGATCATCCAAATTCAGTACCCTGTCCCTGCTTTCTCCCCATATCCCTTGATCTCTTTAGCCTTAAGAAATATATCCAACTCCTTCTTGAATATATTTAATGAACTGGCCTCCACTGCCTTCTGTGGTAGAGAATTCCACAGGTGCACCACTCTCTGGGTGAAGAAATTCCTCCTCATTTCTGTCCTAAATGGCTTACCCCTCATCCTTAGACTGTGACCCCTGGTTCTGGACTCCCCCGCCATCGGGGACATCCTTCCTACATCTAGTCTGTCCAGTCCTGTCAGAATTTTATAAGTTTCAATGAGATCCCCTCTCATTCTTCTAAACTCCCGCGAGTATAAACACAATCGACCCATTCTCTCCTCATACGTCATTCCTGCCATCCCAGGTATCAGCCTGGTGAACCTTCGCTGAACTCCTTCCATGACAAGAACATCCTTCCTCAGATAAGGCGACCAAAACTGCACACAATACTCAAGATGTGGTCTCACCAAGGCCCTGTACAACTGCAGCAAGACATCCTTGTTCCTGTGCTCAAACCCTCTCGCTACGAAGGCCAACATACCATACCAGGGAGAGGCAGAGTCAGGAGCATCAGGGAGGGGCGGAGTCAGGAGCATCAGGGAGGGGCGGAGTCAGGAGCATCAGGGAGGGGCGGAGTCAGGAGCATCAGGGAGGAGCGGAGCCAGAAGCAGTGGTGGTTTTCATTTGTGAATGTCAATGGTGTCTCCCTGGGTTGGCACGTAGATGAGGAAGAGGCGGGGTCCAAGGGTAGATCCTTGAGGAAGTCTGGAGGTAGTACTGTGATGGCAGGAAGGGAAGCCATTGCTGGAGATGCTCAGGCTACGCTTGGGCAGTTCAGAGTGGAACCAAATGAGAGCTGGACGACGGAGGAGGATGGTGTGGTCAACCATGCCAAAGGCCGCAGAGAGGTCAAGATGGAGTAAGTGGATCACAGTCACAGAGACTGCCAGTTATAACTTCGATAAGGGCCATTTCAGTGCTGTGGCAGGGACGGGAACCTGATTGGTGAGATTCAAACATGGAGTTCTGGGGAAAATGGGGCACGGATTTGGGGGGCAACAACACGTTAAAGGACTTTGGAGAGGAAAGGCAGGTCAAACTTGGTCTGTAGCCTGCAAGGACAGAGGGGTCAATGGAGGGTATTTGAGGATGGAGGTGGTGATTTGAAAGGGAGCGAGACCGTATCTAAGTAGAGGGAATGTCAGATAGAATGGGGGCCAGGAAGGGAAGGTGGGTGGTCAGCAGTTTGGTGGGAATAGGGTCGAGGGAGCAGGAGGTGGGTCTCATGCACCAGATGAGCTCAGATAGACCGTGAAGGGAGTTAGGAAAGAAACTAGAGAAAGACGTGAATTCAGGACTAGGGTGGGGGTGGGGGGGCCTGGGGGCGGGGGGGGCGGGGCAACGTTTGCCTTAGTGTTCAAGGGGAGGAGGGAAGAAGCAGAGGCAACTGAACGGATGGTCTCAAGCTTAGTGACAAACAAGTCCATGAGCTCCTCGCACTTGTTGTCGGAGATGAAGGTGGAGGGAGCAGGAGAGAAGGAGATGCTTTCTAGCGGAAAAAAGAAACCAGGGGTTATCTTTGCCCTCCAGGATCAGCCTGGAGTGCTGAATGGTTTTGGCCCGTTAGCACTTGATGTGGTCCAGCCAGATCTGGCAATGGATGGCTAAACCAGTTGTGCGCCAGATACACCCAAACCTGTACCTCTTGGAGTTGAGGGAGAGAGGATTCCAGAGCATTTGACCAGGATGGGAGAGGTTAAGGCCTTTGTTGGAAACAAGGGCAACAGAGGTTCAGCAGGTTGACAGCTGCTGAAGTATTTTATGGCGAATGGAAGGCCAGAGGCTAAGCCGTTGGGATTGAGAAAGTACAGTTGGGAGTGATCCATCAGCCTCTGAAAGGAGATACGATATCTCTTCAGTGGGTTGCACTTAACATCCTGCACCCGTCCATTTTAACTCTCGGTTGCTTTGGTTGGGGCCTTCCACCAACCATCTCACACCCAACTGGAAATTGCAACAGTAGCGAGTGCAGGCAGAGATCGGGAGGAACCAGACTCCTGCCCAATCTGTTACACCCTGCCTCTGCCCATTTTTGGGATGCAAAGGTTCAAAGATCAGGCCCAGTAAATTCTTCCAGCCAATTCCATCAGTTGACCTCATCTCTATTTAACTTAGAATCATAGAATCATACAGCACAGAAGGAGGCCATTTGGCCCATCTTGCCTGTGCCGGCTCTCTGAAAGAGCGATCCAATTAGTTCCACTCCCCCTGCTCTTTCCCCCATAGCCTGCAAATTTCTTCCCTTCAAGTATTTATCCAATTCCCTTTTGAAAGTTACTATTGAATCTGCTTCCTCCGCCCTTTCAGGCAGCGCATTCCAGATCACAACAACTCGCTGCGTAAAAAAATTCTCCTCATCTCCTCCCCCCCCCCCCCCACCCCCGGCTTTTTTTTAACCAATTATTTAAAATCTGTGCCCTCTGGTTACCGACCCTCCTGCCAGTGGATAAAGTTTCTCTCTGTTTACTCGATCAAATCTCCCCTTAACCTTCTCTGCTCTGAGTAGAACAACCCCAGCTTCTCCAGTCTCTCCACATAACTGAAGGCCCTCACCCCTGGAACCATTCTGGTAAATCTCCTCTGCACCCTCTCCAAGGTCTTGACATCCTCCCTAAAGTGCGGTGCCCAGAATTGGACACAATACTCCAGCAGAGGCCGAACCAGTGAGTTATAATGATTCAGTGGCATGTTCAGGTCATGGACCTCATCCCTTCACCTGGGATCTTCAGTTATGAAAAGTTCACTCCCTCCCCTTTAACGAAAACAAAAACATATCCCCAAAACAACAGCAATTTGTATTTATATAGCGCCTTTAACACAGTGAAACATCCCAAGGCGCTTCACAGGAGCGTTATCACACAAAATTTGACACCGAGTCCCATAGGGAGAAATATGGGCAGGTGACCAAAAGCTTGGTCAAAAAGGTAGGTTTTAAGGAGCGTCTTAAAGGAGGAGAGAGAGGGAGAGAGGGGGAGAGGTTTAGGGAGGGAATTCTAGAGCTTGGGGCCCAGGCAGCTGAAGGCACGGCTGCCAATGGTGGAACGATTATAATCAGGGATGCACAAGAAGCCAGAATTGAAGGAACACAAAGATCTCGGAGGGTTGTAGGGCCGGAGGAGGTTACAGAGCTAGGGAGGGGTGAGGGCCATGGAGGGATGTGAACACAAGGATGAAAATTTTACAATTGAGGCGTTGTCGGACCGGGAGTCAATGTAGGTCAGCGAGCGCGGGGTGATGATGGGTGAATGGGACTCGGTGCAAGTTAGGACACGGGGCAGCCGAGTTTTGGATGACCTCAAGTTCACGTCAACAAAAATACACAAAAACAAATGTCGACATCAATGTGAATTTCGGAAGTGACTGATGGTGATGCACAGTCTTCCACATCTTGTAAACATCTGTGAAGGATAACAAGAGTAAACAGCCCACAAACAAAAGCCAGAGACATGCAGCTAGATGTGTCCAAACTTCACCCAAATATTTAGCCCAGGGTGAGGGAAAGTTCAGATAGATTTGGGAATTACGCTTGCCTTTTTCAAAAATTCCAGTAAGGCCAGCAAACTCCTTTCCCTAACTACTGGCCCGCGCCAATCACTAAGGAAGATATGGCTAGGTATACAAAAATGTTAGCACCCATTTTGGCTGGAAATTTCTACCTTGTAAACCACCCGATATTAAAGATCCCAAAGCACTACTTGAAGATGAGGAGCAAGCTCTCCCAGCACCCATGGCCAACAATAATCTTTCAACCAACGCCACCACACTGTAGAGGTAGTGTAAAGGTTATTTTTAAAAATTCGTTCTGGGATGTGGGCGTCGCTGGCAAGACCAGCATTTATTGCCCATCCCTAGTTGCCCTTGAGAAGGTGGCGGTGAGCCGCCTTCTTGAACCGCTGCAGTCCCGTGCGGTGATGGTACTCCCACAGTGCTGTTAGGGATTTTGACCCAGTGGCGATGAAGGATATATTTCCAAGGCAGGATGGTGTGTGACTTGGAGGGGGGAACTTGGGAGGTGGCGGTGTTCCCATCCGCCCACTGCCCTTGTCCTTCCAGGCGGTAGAGATCGCCGGTTTGGAATTGTACCAGTGACTCCGAGGTCACGAGTTTAAATTCCACCATGGCAAGGTGTGAACATTTGTTCATCTGTAGGCTGGTTCCAGAAAATGGCTGTGGAAGTTACCGGATTGTCCCCCTGGCTCACTAAAGCCCTTCAGCGAAGTGAACCTGTCACCCTTACCCAGTCTGACCTGCAAATGACCCCAGTGGCAAACCACACGGTTGACTTTTTGTGCCACCCAAGGAGCATAAGCAAACCAATTACATGTTAGCTGTGGCTTCATGGGTAGCACTCTCGCCTCTGAGTCAGAAGGTCGTGGGTTCAAGTTCCCGCTCCAGGGACTTGAGCACGTAATCCAGGCTGACACTCCCAGTGCAGTGCTGAGGGAGTGCTGCACTGCCAGAGTTGCCGTCTTTCGAATGAGACGTTAAACCGAGGCCCCCTGACTGCCCTCTCAGGTGGACATAAAAGATCCCAGGGAACTATTTGAAGAAGAGCAGGGGTGTGTGTCCTGGGCCAATATTTATCCCTCAACCGACATCACTAAAAAAACAGATTATCTGGTCATTAGCACATTGCTGTTTGTGGGAGCTTGCTGTGCGCAAACTGGCTGCCACGTTTCCTGCATTACACCAGTGACTACACTTCAAAAGTACTTCATTGGTTGTAATGTGCTTTGGGATGTCCTGAGGGTGTGAAAGGTGCTGTATGTTTGTAAATCTTTATTTTCTTAAACAATTGCAGAAGGCCCGCAACAACCCATCTTCTAATTACAAGGCCTTTCAGGGCAACTAGGGTTGGGCAATAAATTCAGCTTTGATGCATCACCCACATCCCATAAACAAAAATGTAAAACACGATTAACTGCTTATTCATTCTTTGGCATTGTTGTGTGATAAAATCATACGATAACAAGTGACTGCACGCGAAAGCATTTTCTTGTACACTTGGGATGTTTGTGAGAGATGGAATAAGGTGCAAGATAAATGCAAATTCTTTCTTTCGTCACCTCCCAGTTTGAAGAGCGCAGGGGTGCGTTTCAGTAATGGGGTATTGTGCAGGCGAAGATTTCCCCATTGGCTTGAAGAGGTCGCAAAGTCTCTGTTTGAAGAATGGACTCAGTCGAGAATATTTTTGTGGACTTTATGGGATTTTTCTGAGGGTATTTTCCCTGTGATGGGATCGCCCTCTGCAGATACGTGAAAAAAATGGTTTGTTAAAACTCCAGAGAACGCATGGCAGTTGGCTGTGACAAAAGAACTGTCTGTCATCCAGAATGTATGGGTTCGCCCGACAGTCCTGGGAAAAGGAAGGGGGCCATTGACGAGGGGGCTGAGGACCCTGAGGCACCCGTTGAACTTGAACCTAGTAGAAAGCCACTCTAATATGCAAAGCACTTCTCACCTCCATCTCAGAAGAGAACCAGAACAATGAACCCACTAGCCTCAGCCAGCCGAAGAGGAGCCAGTTTTTCCCAACACAAAAATCGAGAGATGTCCCAGACTTAGGGCCATTAGTCCAATCACAGAATATCATGGGTCTGATGATGACCCATCACTGATTAAGCACTGAGAGTGCTTAGAAACAAAAGGATTTTAAAGATTGGCGGGAAAGATCGGGGTAGCCAGACTCCTATAAAGATAGATCCTTTTCCACCATTCTTTCTCTCTCTCGCTCCCGCTCCACCAAGAGCAACCTAACAAGAAGTACCAGAGCAAGAAGCCACTGAGCGGAGCGATCAAGACCGACTGTGTGTGGTGGTAAGTATGGTCTCGAGTGTCCCAAGTCGGTAACCCGATATCCCAGGCGAGCTGGGTGAGCTGTAAGGGCTCAGGGTTTTTCTCAGAAATGAAGTTTTTGGACTATTCCGAGGGGGGGAGCTTCGTCTGGTTCAGCCAGGCGAAGGGGTTTATGCGACTGGGTAATTCGTTGGTAGGGGTGGAGTTACAGTCCACCATAGCAACAAGGGAATTACTGCTTGTTATAGTCGCCAGTTGTGCACTGTATGTATGTTGTTTGTAACCTGGGTCTTATTCTCCACAGAGACAGTGATTTTGTTTAGTAGTGCATGTTTTAGCCAGTGTATGTTAGACCAAATAAATATAAGTTTGATTTTTCACCGAAGCATTCCTGTCCATTTACACTCTGAATAATAATTCCCGGGTATAGAACTTTCGTAAGGCGGGGGCGATTCGAACCGTCCGTCTAGTAATTGGGCTAGGATCAAAACCCGCTTACAGGCTCATGTTCAGCACCCACTTCCTACTTACAGGACGGTGTGGAGATGCCGGAGTTGGACTGGGGTGGACAAATGTAAGAAGTCACACAACACCAGGTTATAGTCCAACAGTTTTATTTGAAATCACAAGCTTTCGGAGCGCTGCTCCTTCATCAGGTGAAGAGGAGAGATGCATAAAGACACAGCTTATATAGTCAGAGAATAATGTCAGATGATTACAGGTAACCTTTCTAACTGCCATTTATCACACCTCGGCAGAGAGATAATCACAGCAATCAAAGGTGTGAATGGTGTCCAAACAGGTTAGTCAGGAAAACATTACATCAAAGAACAGTGAGGTGGGGTCACAAGGGGTCAAATGTTGCAGATGCTGGGGTCTGTATGAAAAACAAAAAACAGACAAAAAAACATTTTTTTTTTTTTGGTTTTTTTTTTGTGGTTTTTTTGGGGGGGGTTTTGCTGGAAATCACAGCAGCTCCGGCCGCATCTGTGATTTCCAGCAAAAATGCAACATTTGTGGAGCAGGGTTTGAAGAAAGGCCATCCCTTTGGAGGTGCACTTTGGAGATGCAGCTTTAGATAGTTAGGAGGTTTAAGCAGTGAGAGGTGGGTCCAGTTCTTTGCAGTGATGGGCTGAATTCTTAATGCCTGCATAGTCCAGCCATCCCCTTGCTTTTATTGGTCTTCCAAACCTTGGCACTCTTCACTGGCCTTTTCCACTCTTGCCCCCACACGCAGTGCACCAAGGAGAACCAGTCACACGAATGGCCATCTCCTGCCACGCTTGCTGTACTCTGGCACTATTTGGAGGACCTCCCTCTGCCTCAAAAGTTACCAGTCCCCTCCAGCCCTTTAAGCACTGCTGTACTCCAGATTCACTGGCCACCCCCCATCTCCCTCGCCCCCCCCCGCCCAACCCAACCAGGTGATTCATTGCTCCCCGTGCATTGGGAAAAAGACATAAGGAGCTTATTCAGATTGTGGAAGTGACCAGACTGTATGAAATGCAGTGGGGACGAGCTCCCAGTCAATCAGCCAGGTACACACAGAAACACACAGGCCTAGTTTAGTAAGGGATACGGTAGTAAGCCAGAGAATTTGAGTTCAAATCCCACCATGGCAGTTTGAGAATTGGAATTATATTTATCAAAATAAATCTGGTAAACATCAGTAAATGTGACCATGATTGTTCTAATAAAACCCAGCTGGTTCACTAATGTCCTTTAGGGAAGGAAACCTGCTGTCCTTACTCAGTCTGACCTACATGTGGCTCCAGTTCCACTCCAACATGGCTGACAACAGCCCTCTGAAGTACACTAGCAAGACACTCAGTTGTACCAAACTGCTAGTCAGCCACAGAAGTGCCAGGCAATGACCATCCCCAACAAGAGAGAGTCTAACCACTGCCCCTCAATATTCAACGGCATTACCATCACCGAATCCCCCACCATCAACATCCTGGGGTCACCATTGACCAGAAACTTAACTGGACCAGCCACATAAATACTGTGGCTACAAGAGCAGGTCAGAGGCTAGGTATTCTGCGGCGAGTGTCTCACCTCCTGACTCCCCAAAGCCTTTCCACCATCTACAAGGCACAAGTCAGGAGTGTGAGGGAATACTCTCCACTTGCCTGGATTAAGTGCAGCTCCAAAAACACTCAAGAAGCTTGACACCATCCAGGATAAAGCAGCCTGCTTGATCAACACCCCATCCACAACCTGCAACATTCACTCCTTCCACCACCGGCGCACCGTGGCTGCAGTGTGTACCATCTACAAGATTCACTGCAGCAACTCGCCAAGGCTTCTTTGGCAGCACCTCCCAAATCCGCTACCTCTTCCACATAGAAGGACAAGGGCAGCAGGCGCATGGGAACACCACCACCTCCAAGTTCCGCTCCAAGTTACACGTCATCCTGACTTGGAAGTATATCGCTGTTCCTTCATCGTCACTGGGTCAAAATCCTGGAACTCCCTCCCTAACAGCACTGTGGGAGCACCTTCACCACACAGACTGCAGCGGTTCAAGAAGGCGGCTCACCACCACCTTCTCAAGGGGCAACTAGGGATGGGCAATAAATGCCGGCCTTGTTTGCGATGCCCATATCCCGAGAATGAATCGAAGTAAAGCTGTAGGATAGATACCACATTTGGAGCTTAGGAGGAAAAAGAAAGCAAATATTAGAGCAGCATTGGCCATAGTAGGAAGACAGATTATTATCTGAAGGGCAATAGATTGGGAGAAGGGGAAGTGCAAAGAGACCTGGGTGTCCTTGTGCACCAGTCGCTGAAGGTAAGCATGCAGGGGCAGCAGGCGGTTAAGAAGGCAAATGGTATGTTGGCCTTCGTAGCGAGAGGGTTTGAGTACAGGAGCAAGGATGTCTTGCTGCAGTTGTACAGGGCCTTGGTGAGACCACACCTTGAGTATTGTGTGCAGTTTTGGTTGCCTTATCTGAGGAAGGATGTTCTTGCCATGGAGGGAGTACAGCGAAAATTCACCAGACTGATACCTGGGATGGCAGGAATGATGTATGAGGAGAGATTGGGTCGATTAGGCTTATATTCGCTAGAGTTTAGAAGAATGAGAGGGGATCTCAATGAAACTTATAAAATTCTAACAGGACTAGACAAACTAGATGCAGGAAGGATGTTCCCGATGGTCGGGGAGTCCAGAACCAGGGGTCACAGTCTGAGGATAAGGGGTAAGCCATTTAGGACTGAGATGAGGAGGAATTTCTTCACCCAGAGAGTGGTGAACCTGTGGAATTCTCTACCACAGAAGGCAGTTGAGGCCATTTCATCAAATATATTCAAGAAGGAGTTAGATATATTTCTTAAAGCTAAAGGGATCAAGGGATATGGGGAGAAAGCAGGGACCGTGTACTGAATTTGGATGGTCAGCCATGATCTCATTAAATGGCGGAACAGGCTCGAGGGGCCGAATGGCCTATTCCTGCTCCTATCTTCTATGTTTTATGTATCTAAGTAGTGCCTGCACCGATCAAATAGAAATGAGCAATGTTGTCAGACCATTTCTTAAGAAACATTTCCACTGATCACCACACTTTTCCAATTTATTACCCAATTTTCCTCTCCCACGAGCTTTCATTTTAGCCACAAGTCTTTTGCGAAGAATTTAATGAAATGCTTTCAACCATATTAATTACCGTCATCCACCGATTCTGTTACATCCTCAGAGCTTTGTTCAACGCGGCTCACCACCACCTTCTCAAGGGCAACTGGGGATGGGCAATAAAGGCTGGCCTTGCCAGCGACGCCCACATCCCGCCAATGAATTTTAAAATACAACCCCAACTGGGGGAATGAGCCCTAATGTGCGACCGTGCCTCCAACAATACAGTATTGTACCGGAGTGAACCTAGGCCCTGTGCTGATGCCATGAAGTGGAGTTCAACAACTAAGAGGCAAGAGTGCACTCCATTGAGCCATGGCCCATAGCCGGGGTAGAGTTACCGATTGCCCTGGCATCTCCAGGAACGAAAGGTTCATCTCCAGGACACTGCCGCCAGCAAACACAAGGTGAAAAAGAGGAAGGGGAGAAAAGATAAGATCAATCAAGGAGTAATGGTCAGGGCACAAATGGGCCATGATACGGTGTCTTGTGCTTCCATTAAGGTTGTGGGTTCAAAGCCTACTCCAGAGACTTGAGCACAAAAATCTAGGCTGACTCTCCAGTGCAGTGCTGAGGGAGCGCTGCACTGTTGGAGGAGCCGTCTTTCCAATGAGACGTTAAATCGAGGCCCCCGTCTGCCCTCTCAGGTGGATGTAAAAGATCCCACGGCCACTATTTCGAAGAAGAGCAGGGGGAGTTCTCCCCGGTGTCCTGGGGCCAATATTTATTCCTCAAACAACATCACTAAAAACAGATGATCTGGTCATTATCACATTGCTGTTTGTGGGAGCTTGCTGTGCGCAAATTGGCTGCCGTTTTTCTGTACATTACAACAGTGACTCCACTTCAAAAAGTACTTCATTGGCTGTGAAGCGCTTTGGGACGTCCGGTGGTCGTGAATGGTGCTGTATAAATACAAGTCTTTTTTTAAAAGGGCAAACATACCCTTCAGTAAATGGAGCAATATACCTCCGTCGCAACCTCCCCAAAACTAGATCCCAATCAGTGAAAATACAACAGATTTCAAAAGTTGTTTCTTTTATTTGGAAAAATATGCAGCTTCAAAGCCAACAAAAACTATCAAGGCAAATCGTTTCCATCTGTTGAACAATGCAGCTTACCTTCCCCTCTCTGCTGCTTGGGCGCTAGACAAGGCTGGATGGGCATTATCAGATGAGAAGGGGCAAGGCGTACCAGAGCTCTGCTGGGTTGCACAGAGTTTAGAGGTCAAAAGTTTGCCGATGGCCCATTGTGTCCCCGGCTGCATTGTTGTGGTTGAGCCTAATGACTATTGTCATTCCACAAACCAAGGTTGAATTATTGGGCATGGGGGTCGAGGGTTTGTTTTCCTTGTTTTACAATAATATAATCTGTACAGTGCTGTGCGTGGTATGCTTGACCTCCTATCGATGCGGTTGAGGAAACCAGGCTTACACCAATTTTTTTTTTTACTTTTTCTTCACATCAACAACAACTGGGATCTTTATGCCCAATTAGCAATTTGTCATAATGCATTAACACTATTTACATGCGCGGCAACAGGCCGCAGCATAAATGCTCCTTGTTTCATCACCCCTCGAAGGCAGGCGGCCTGTAGCAATCGCTCACGTTCAGTAACTGTTTCGTTGCCCGAGGCCCCTCTTGTGTTTTTGTTTTACTCTCTCCCCATCTTTCTCGTCTCCTCTTCCGAAGTTCTCTGTCAGGGGTGGGGGGGGCAGGGGGGTGCGGTTTGGTGTCCCGCGAGGACCTATCAGCCACCTCACGTGAGTGCGAGTGATCCTCAAGTCTGGGCCTAGTTAGTGAGCTTAACTAGCTGAAGAAAGGTCGTTGACCTCAAATGTTAACTCTGTTTCTCTCTCTCCGCCCCAACTTGCATTTATATAGCGCCTTTAATGTAGTAAAACGTCCCAAGACGCTTCACGGGAGCAATTATCAAATAACATTTGGCACTGAGCCACGTAAAGTGACATTCGGGCAGGTGCTTGGTCAAAAAGGAAGGTTTTAAGGAGGATAGAGAGGCAGAAAGGCGGAGAGGTTTAGGGAGGGAATTCCAGAGCTTAGGGCCTCGGCAGCTGAAGGCACGGCCGCCGATGGTGGAGCGACTAAAATCAGGGATGCGCAAGAGGCCACAATTGGAGGAGCGCAGAGATCTCTGGGGGGGGTTGTGGGGCTGGAGGTGGTTACAGAGATAGGGAGGGGGGGGCGAGGGCCACGGAGGGATTTAAAAACAAGGAGGAGAATTTTAAAATCGAGGCGTTACCAGACAGGGAGCCAGCGAGCACAGGGGGTGTTGGGTGAACATGCAGCAAGTTACGATGCTGCCCGACCGGCTGAGCGATTCCCAGCCTTTCCTGTTTTTAGTTCAGGTTTCTAGCCTCTGCAGTATTTTGCTTTTGAACTAACTTTAGCACCTTGTTCCTGTAATGATCAATAACATGTCATTCTATAGTGGACACTAGGTGGAGCCATAGAGCTGTGTAGAGCTGTATATAGCTGTATGTATAAGACTACACTACCCAGCTGTATGTATATTAAGACTACATTACCCATGAGGCACTATGCTACCCACAAGGCAGCAGTCAAGATGGAAGCCTCTACAGATACAGTACCTGGTCCACATGTGCTCAATAAAGTAACTAGCAAAAGCTAGCTGTGTTCATAATAAGAATGTTTATTTATTAATGAACATAAGATGGTACCAGGAGTGGGGTCCTTCTGGTGCAGTTGGGCAGCTGTCACTTGCTTAAATCCACCAGGATAACCACTGTGAGAGGAGTACACCTTTTGTTCCCACTTATTTCCAGAGAATGCAATGTGCTTTGTATTTACCACTACAACATGGTCACCACAGTTACTCAGTGCATGGTAGATGGGTTTATGTTTCCCTTGTAGTCTGACTGAGCACATTGTAGCTATTTTCCCAGGCGGCTGCATCTTGGCATCAATCAAATACCACATTTTTGAAAAGGAGGCCCATTGCTGAGCAGCTTTGGTGAAGCTGGACCCAGCCCTCTGGTTGCCATCAAAAAAAAAAACCTGAATGAGATGTCTCCAAGGATTCAACGACTCATGATGAAGCTGCAAAGATATGACTTTGAACTGATCTACACACCAGGCAAATACATAGTGTTAGCAGATGCACTATCCCGAGCACCCACAATGAGTCATGTGAGCTCTACTGAAGAAGACGTGGATGTTCATGTGAGTATGGTCACTGCTGCGCTGCCTGTGTCAGACACAAAATCAAAGCAAATAGCAGAAGAAACAGTAAAAGATACAGTATTACAAACAGTAATAGAGAATATTCATCATGGTTGGCCAAAAGGTTCCTGTCCAAAATATTTTCACATAAGGTCAGAATTGAGTGTCGCAAGTGGACTATTACTAAAACAGAACAGAATAGTCATTCCACAGGCTCTACGTCAAGACATGCTCAAAAGGATTCATGAGGGACACCTCGGAATTGAAAAATGCAAAAGGAGAGCAAGAGACACTGTTTATTGGCCTGGCATAAATAAGGACATTGAGAACATGATAGGCAAATGTGAGACATGCCAGAAACACCAAAACAAACAAGCAAAGGAACCAATGATAGTAGCTGACATACCAACAGCAGCATGGCAAAAGGTTGGTATGGACCTTTTTCATTTAAATGGTAAAGACTATCTAATAGTGATTGACTACTATTCTAACTATCCTGAGATTGTGGTGTATGTGCCTTTAAGAGCAATTATGGTGTATGTGCCTTTAAGAGCCCCAGGTGTGCGTAATGCCGGTAATTGCCACTTGGACTATATAAGCCTGTGTATTGTGTATATCCTTTAGAAACCGCCCCCCCAGACTTGCTTAGTAAATACCTATGAACCAACTCCTGTCTTCAGTGTCTTTATCTACACACGGACACTACAGTGGCGACGAAGTGGAAACGGACTTACCTGCAATTAGGCAGCACCTCAAGGACATCGATTCCTCCAGCATCCAGAAGACTCAAGGAAGTAAGAGAAACTGTGGTTTCACCAACTGGCCAAGCTGGTGACAGGTACTGCGCTAATCCTTCCTGGGCGTCAGGCTGGAGCTCCAGCGGCGGGCTCTACAGCTGAGACAGGCAGCGAAATCGGAGGCAAGCAATAACGGACTGGGAGGGTGCACTCGAGAGACGGCCGGCGCGGCAAGCAGGTCAGCGTTTAGACCTCCGTCGGGAACGAGTCTCCAACAGTGAATAAACGGAAACCACAGTAAAACAGCGTTGTTATTGGTAGCAGCGGCGGGAAAGTGCGGGAAGCGCCATATCGTTGCTACAGAGAGAAAAAAAAAGCGCGGGAAGCGCCATATCTTTTCTGAAATGCCTAAATCTGGTAATATTGAGGCTTTTGATGGTGAAATAGAAGATTGGACCACATACGTAGAAAGAGTAGAGGTTTATTGCACTGCAAATGGAATAACAGATGAAAAAAAAGCTTCAGTACTTCTGAACTTAATGGGCGCGAAGACATACGGGCTGTTACGAAATTTAATCACTCCAGCCAAACCAAAGGACAAGACTTTTAAAGAAATTGTTGATACCCTGCAGGAGCATTTAAACCCAACACCACTGCTGATAGCGGAACGATTCAAGTTCTTCAAGAGAAATCAACACAAGGATGAAAGTAACACTGATTACCTAACCGAATTAAGAAAGCTATCAAAGTACTGCCAATTCGGAGCAGGACTATCGGATTATCTTCGAGACAAATTTGTTTGCGGTCTCTTAAGTGAAGGAACACAAAAAAGACTGCTTTCTGAAAAAGATTTAACATTGGACAAAGCTTTCAGTATGGCTGTATCATACGAAGCAGCAGCAAAAGGAGCTGCAGAGATACAACAAGAGACACAGGACTTCGGCACCCATAAAATGACACAGGAGTTCGGAAGATGTCATCGCTGCGGCAGATCCACCCATAACCAGAGGGACTGCTGGTTCAAGGGCAAAGCATGCAGGCAATGTGGTAAGATTGGACACATTGCACGGGTATGCCAATCTGGACAAAATAAATCCACTGACAGAAAACAAAAAATCAATAAAGAAAAGTACAGGAAGGTACAAATGATGACGGACAATAACTCCGAAGACCAGAATAGCGATAGCGACTCCGGAAACAAGAGACTAAGCTGTCTCAAATTACATAATGTACTTGCCAAAGAGGATTACCAAACCATTTGGGTTACCCTCACAATAGCAGGGTCCCCAGTTAAAATGGAGCTAGATACAGGATCAGCTCTAACCGTAATAAATCGATGAGATTACGAGAGGCTATTTTCGCATATACCTCTAAAAGACACATCCATGATCTTAAAAACATATACGGGACAGAAAGTCTACCCCAAAGGAAAAATAAGGGTGCCTGTGGTATACAACGGCAAAGAAATACAAAAGTTGTATTTATACATTCTACAAGATGGTGGTCCACCGTTGTTGGGACGTGAATGGATAAGGAAGATACGTTTAGACTGGCACTCCATTCAGGCACTGACGGTGACCAGTAAGGAAAAAAACAATGATGACATCATACCTGAACGATTAAAAGACATCTTGGCCAACGCCAAAGAAGTGTTTCAAGAGAAACTAGGAACCTTGAAATGCATCACCGCCTCAATAAAAGTGGAAGATACAGCAATTCCAAAATTTTTTAAGGCAAGACCGGTGCCATACGCAATACGTCCGGCAGTCGAGGCAGAGCTGAAGAATTTGGAAAAGGCAGGCGTATTATCCAAAATAGATTGGAGCGAATGGGCAACACCCATCGTTCCAGTCATGAAAAAAACATTGAAAAATAACTCTGAGGAACAGAAAAAAATTCGCATCTGTGGGGACTTTAAGGTGACTGTAAACCCGGTCCTTCACACGGTACAGTATCCTCTTCCGAGGATAGAAGATATTTTCGCCTCACTATCCGGAGGGAAACGTTTCACAAAAATTGACTTGGCACAGGCATATCTACAGATGGAGGTTGAGGAGACCTCTAAAAAGTATCTCACAATAAACACACACAAAGGCCTGTACCAGTATAATCGACTAGTTTTTGGAATAGCATCAGCTCCAGCTATCTGGCAAAGAGCTATGGAGCAAGTCCTGCAAGGGATTCCGGGGACTCAATGCTACCGAGACGACATCCTTATAACAGGAGAAAACGACAACGAGCACCTTACCAATTTGGAGCAGGTGCTCACTAGGCTGAAAGAACGGGGCCTACGAGCAAATCGCCCCAAGTGCAAATTTTTCCAAAATCAGATATCATATTGTGGCCACATAATTAATAAGGAAGGGTTGCATAAGTCACCTGAAAAAATTGAAGCAGTTATAAAAGCCCCAGCACCTGAAAATGTTTCACAATTAAGGTCATTCCTGGGATTAATAAATTACTATCATAAATTTTTACCGAACTTATCAACTATTCTACACCCTCTTAATGATCTTCTACAGACAAGAGTGATTTGGAAATGGAACGAAGACTGTAAACGTGCCTTCCATAAATGTAAAGACTTAATCACATCCGAGAAAATTTTGGCTCATTACAACCCATCACTACCAATCAGACTGGCGTGCGATGCATCCCCTTACGGCATAGGAGCAGTATTGTCCCATAGATTCCCTGATGGCTCGGAACGGCCGATAGCTTTTGCGTCACGCTCATTGAACTCAGCTGAGCGTAACTATGCCCAGATAGACAGGGAAGCACTCAGCCTGGTATGGGGAGTGAAGAAATTCAACCATTACCTACACGGACAAAAATTTACCTTGCTGACTGACCATCAACCCCTCATCTCCATATTCAACCCTAAAAAAGGTGTCCCCATTATGACGGCACAAAGACTACAGAGGTGGTCCCTTTTTCTAGGGGCACACCAATACAACATTGAATACAAAGGGTCAAAACAGCATGGGAATGCTGACGGTTTATCACGCCTACCGTTGCCAACGATAGAAGAGGCACCTACAGTAGACCCAGTAGAGATATTCCACTCTACCATAGTGGAATGTCTACCGGTGACAAATACTGCCATTGAAAGGGAGACAAGAAATGACCCTACTCTCTCACGGGTCTACGATTTAACAGTGAAGGGATGGCCAGCACATGGCGAACCACTGTTGCCAGCATTCTCGCAAAGAAGAGAACAGCTGTCAGTGTGCCGAGGAACCTTGATGTGTGGATCCAGAGTGGTGATTCCACCCAAACTCCAGGATAAAGTGCTAAAGGAGCTTCACGAGGGGCATCTGGGTGGAGTGAAAATGAAGAACCTAGCTAAGGCGTTTGTATGGTGGCCAGGTATCGATGGAGACATCGAAGACATGACCAAGAGCTGCCTTGGATGCCAGAAGGTCCAAAATGCTCCGCCACAGGCCCCTCTACATCCATGGGAGTGGCCCTCATCTCCCTGGCAAAGGGTGCACATCGACTTTGCTGGTCCATTTATGGACTCAATGTTCTTAATCGCAGTTGATGCACACTCCAAGTGGCCGGAGGTAATAAAGATGTCCTCCACCACCATGGAAAAAACCATCACAGTATTAAGGACCATATTTGCCAGGAATGGGCTGCTGGAGCAGATATGTTCTGATAATGGACCGCAATTTGTGTCCGAAGAATTCAGAAAGTTCTTAAAGAACAATGGGGTAAAGCACTACACGTCCGCCCCATACCATCCCGCCACCAATGGATTGGCTGAAAGGTTTGTCCAGACCTTCAAGAAGGCCATCAAGGCCATGGGTAATGAAGACATAAAACTTCAGCACAAGGTGGATAACTTCTTATTTGCATATAGGAATGCAACGCATATGGTTACTAACCAAACTCCCGCCATGATGTTCTACAATAAAAACCTAAGATGCCGGCTGGATTTGGTCAAGCCCAACATCCGAAGGGACGTGGAGAACCGGCAGTTTCAGGGCATGAATGAAAGGCCAACTAGGGCCTTCCAGATAGGCCGACCGGTTTTGGCCCGGGACTACCGTACCGAGAAATGGCAGCCTGGAACTATCTGCACACGATTAGGACCACTGATGTATACCGTGGACATCGGAGACAGCATAATAAGGCGCCATGCTGACCAAATCATCAAGTCATCCGAAAAGGGACAACCTACACCACCACTCTATACATCTAACGATGAAGTAGAGATACCCATATCTACCTCCGATCCGGTGATACTGGAGCCCGATAAACCCGACACTGGCCTTCAAGCCGAATCAGCCTTGCCAGAAGAACCTACTACACCACCAGAAACTACTACACCCCCGAGGCGTTATCCGGACCAAGTCAGGAAGCCTCCTGAGAGACTAACTTATAATTAATTAATACAGCAATGTATATTATTTTGCATATAACATGTAATTAATAATTACTTAAAATATGATGTACTAGTTAGCTAGAAGGGGAGGAATTGTGGTGTATGTGCCTTTAAGAGCAATTATGGTGTATGTGCCTTTAAGAGCCCCAGGTGTGCTTAATGCCGGTAATTGCCACTTGGGCTATATAAGCCTGTGTAATGTGTATATCCTTTAGAAACCCCCCCCCCCAGACTTGCTTAGTAAATACCTATGAACCAACTCCTGTCTTCAGTGTCTTTATCTACACACGGACACTACAGAGATGGCGCTGCTCTCAAGCACCACAGCAAGCAGTGTCATAATGCATCTGAAATCCATCTTCGCCAGACATGGAATTCCCAGGATTGCCGTTAGCGACAATGGTCCGTGCTTCAACTGTAAGGAGTGGCAACAGTTTGCAGCACATTATGACTTTCAGCACATCACATCCAGTCCTTTGTATGCTCAGTCAAATGGTAAGGCAGAGAAAGGTGTTCAAGTTCTCAAGCAGCTACTGAAGAAAGCGACAGAAAGCAAGTCTGATCCTTACCTCGCCCTGCTGAGCTACCGAGCCTCACCTTTAGACTGTGGTTCTTCACCTGCTGAACTACTAATGGGTCGCAAGTTGTGCACCATGCTACCCTGCTGTGCAAAAGAACAGCAAAGTGAGGAACTGAGACAGAGACTTCAACTGTTAAAGCTGAAACAGAAATCATACTATGACAAGTCATCCAAAACTCTAAAACCATTGACAAGGGATGATGTTGTCAGGATTGAGGATCCAGATGCATGGAACAAGAAAGCTACAGTTCTTGAGGAAGTAGGACCAAGGTCATACACTGTTAGAACTGAGGAAGGACAGATTCTCAGGAGGAACCGCCGTTCCCTCCTAAAAACACAAGAGACTATTCAAGACCAGATTGATGACAATGCCGCAACTGCATCTTGTCATTCACCGCCAGAACAATCTCATGAAGACACATCAGACTTACCCGTGTTGAGAAGATCCACACGTGAAGTAAAAGAGCCTGATAGACTTAACCTTTGAGTACAATGTAAAGCTTTGAAAATGTGTTGACTGTTTTGAAAATGTTTATGTTTATAGAGCACTAACAAAAGTGTTACTGATATTATCTTTATTGTTTTCTTGAAAGTTGATTGACATTGATTTTGTTAAACCTCAAAGAAAGGGGGATGTAATGATCAATAACATGTCATTCTATAGTGGACACTAGGTGGAGCCATAGAGCTGTGTAGAGCTGTATATAAGACTACACTACCCAGCTGTATATATATTAAGACTACATTACCCATGAGGCACTAGGCTACCCACAAGGCAGCAGTCAAGATGGAAGCCTCTACAGATACAGTACCCAGTCCACATGTGCTCAATAAAGTAACTAGCAAAAGCTAGCTGTGTTCATAATAAGAATGCCTATTTATTAATGAACATAAGAGTTCCTCGTAGCAATTTCCTATGGCACCAGTCGGGGAAAATTTGAGGCACATATTCTCCAACTTTGAAGCATTAACTCCCTTGTTTTGGAGAGCTAATTGGCTTCAAATTATAGCTTTTTATAATATTCACTAAAACAGATTATCAGGTCATTATAGAATCATAGAATGGTTACAGCACAGTAGGAGGCCATTCGGCCCGTCGAGCCCGTGCCGGCTCTCTGCAAGAGCATTTCAGCTAGTCCCGCTCCCCGGCCCTTTCCCCGTAGCCCTGCAGATTTTTTTCCTTCAGGTACGTATCCAACTCCCCTTTGAAAGCCACGATTGAATCTGCCTCCACCACCCTGTCAGGCAGTGCATTCCAGATCCTCACCACTCGCTGCGTAAAAAAGGTTTTCCTCATGTCGTTCTTTTGGTTCTTTTGCCAATCACCTTAAATCTGTGTCCTCTGGTTCGCCACCCTTCCGCCAATGGGAACAGTTTCTCTCCATCTACTCTGTTCAGACCCCTCATGATTGTGAATGTGGGATCTTGCTGTGTGCAAATTGGCTGCCGCGTTTCCTCCATTACAACACTTCAAAAAAAGTACTTCAAGCGCTTTGAAAGAAAGAAGGAAGAAACAACTTGCATTTCTACAGCACCTTTCATGACCTCAGGACGTCCCAAAGGGCTTTACAGCCAATGAAGTGCTTTTGAAGTGCGGTCACTGTTGGGTCGTCCTGAGATTGTGAAAAGCGCTATAGAAATGCATGTTCTTTCTTTCTTAACTGTGACTGGTGTGTAGGGTTAAGTGTAGCAGCCAATTTGTGGCAACAATATTCCATCATTAACCGAGAGTTGAAGGCCGAGTTCATTGATTTTGGTGAAACTGGTTGAAGGAGGAAGCTCCCCGTGCCAATTCCGCCTTCCTCCAACATCAACATCAACTGGTCCATCGAGGAAAACTGGTTTCTCCACTGTAATCGCGGCGAAAAACTCACGAACCAACTCCCTCATCCAACAGGTTCATTGAATAGTAAGCTGTAAGGGTAGAAGTCTATCAAACACACACTTAACCAGCTCAGACCCAATTCCCCACTCAGCCTATTTTTAGCAGAGGTGTTAATCTGAAGCGGCTGAAGGCTTCGATTAAACAGCAGAGTTTGGTATGAATGCGTTAACCAGCATGTGGGCAGACACAAGCGGTAGATCCTAACCAGCACACACTGCAATGATTCCAGAAAACAGTTGCAGATTGGAATCAGAACTGTTCATTCCAAATGTCACAAAGATCAGCGACACAAAACACATTAGTGTTAATCATAAATACACCCCTCGATTAGATCTCATCCTGTAACTCACTCCCGGGTATCTGTTATTCTATATATAAACCCCCCGAACCCCTCGATTAGATTCCAGCCTGTAACTCACTCCCGGGTATCTGTAATTCTATATATAAACCACCCAAACCCCTTGATTAGATTCCAGTCTCTAACTCACTCCTGGGTATCTGTTACTCTATATATAAACCCCCCGAACCCCTCGATTAGATTCCAGTCTGTAACTCACTCCTGGGTATCTGTTACTCTATATATAAACCCCCCGAATCCCTCGATTATATTCCAGCTTGTAACTCACTCCCAGGTATCCATTATTCTATATAAACCCCCCCCCCCCGAACCCCTCGATTAGATCCCATCCTGTAACTCACTCCCGGGTATCTGTTATTCTATATATAAACCCCACTGAACTCCTCGATTAGAATACAGTCTGTAACTCACTCCCGGGTATCTGTTATTCTATATAGACCCCCCCGAACCCCTCAATTAGACTCCAGCCTGTAACTCACTCCCGGGTATCTGTTATTCTATATATAAACCCCCCGAACCCCTCGATTAGATTCCAGCCTGTAACTCACACCCGGGTATCTGTAATTCTATATATAAAACCCCCAAACCCCTCGATTAGATTCCAGTCTCTAACTCACTCCTGGGTATCTGTTACTCTATATATAAACCCCCCGAACCCCTCGATTAGATTCCAGTCTGTAACTCACTCCTGGGTATCTGTTACTCTATATATAAACCCCCCAAACCCCTCGATTAGATTCCAGTCTGTAACTCACTCCTGGGTATCTGTTACTCTATATATAAACCCCCCGAATCCCTCGATTATATTCCAGCTTGTAACTCACTCCCGGGTATCCATTATTCTATATAAACCACCCCCCCCCGAACCCCTCGATTAGATCCCATCCTGTAACTCACTCCCGGGTATCTGTTATTCTATATATAAACCCCCCTGAATTCCTCGATTAGAATACAGTCTGTAACTCACTCCCGGGTATCTGTTATTCTATATAAACCCCCCCGAACCCCTCAATTAGACTCCAGCCTGTAACTCACTCCCGGGTATCCATTATTCTATATAAAAACCCCCCCGAACCCCTCGATTAGATCCCATCCTGTAACTCACTCCCAGGTATCTGTTATTCTATATATAAACCCCCCTGAACTCCTCGATTAGAATACAGTCTGTAACTCACTCCCGGGTATCTGTTATTCTATATAAACCCCCCCGAACCCCTCAATTAGACTCCAGCCTGTAACTCACTCCCGGGTATCCGTTATTCTATATATAAACCCCCCTGAAACCCTCGATTAGATTCCAGCCTGTAACTCACTCCCGGGCATCTGTTATTCTATATATAAACCACCCGAACCCCTCAATTAGATTCCAGCCTGTAACTCACTCCCGGGTATCTGTTATTCTATATATGAACCCCACCGAACCCCTCGATTAGATTCCAGCCTGTAACTCACTCTCGGGTATCTGTTATTCTATATATAAACCACCCGAACCCCTCGATTAGATTCCAGCCTGTAACTCACTCTCGGGTATCTGTTATTCTATATATAAACCCCCCGAACCCCTCGATTAGATTCCAGCCTGTACCTCACTCCCGGGTATCTGTTATTCTATATATAAACCACCCGAACCCCTCGATTAGATTCCAGCCTGTACCTCACTCCCGGGTATCTGTTATTCTATATATAAACCCCCCGGACCCCTCAATTAGATTCCACTTGTGGGGGAGAGCAAACCTCGAGGCCATCAATATAAGATAGTCACCAAGAAATCCAATAGGGAATTCAGCAGAAACTTCTTTACCCAGAGAGTGGTGAGAATGTGGAACTCGCTACCACAGGGAGTGGTTGAGGCGAATAGTATAGATATATTTAAGGGGAGACTAGATAAACACATGAGGGAGAAGGGAATAGAGGGTTATGCTGATAGATTGAGATGAGGAAAGACGGGAGGAGGCTCGAGTGGAGCATAAACGCCGGCATGGACTGGTTGGGCCGAATGGCCTGTTTCTGTGCCGTATATCCTAAGAAGAAAGAAAGAACTTGCGTTTATATAGCGCCTTTCACGACCTCAGGACGTCCCAAAGCGCTTTACAGCCAATGGAGCACTTTTGAAGTGTGGTCACTGCTGCAATGTAGGAAGGGCGGCAGCCAATTTGCGCACAGCAATCTCCCACGAAGAGCAGCGTGATAATCTGTTTCTGTTGTGTTGATTGAGGGATAAATATTCTACGTAATATAGGATCAAAGGACCGCAGCTACCTAAAGGAATCACATCTCTGCACTTGCTGAACTCACTCCCTTTTAAAAAAAAAATCAACAAGGCGCGGTTCAACCTGACTGAGGTCGGGGCCCAGTCACTGGTGTCAATGAGAAAACTCGCTGCAGAAACAACAATTCCCATTTCCTCCGTTGAGCAGCCAGGGTGGGAAGCGAATGCAACCTGGCATATTTTGGAGCTGTTTCAGCAGGCCGCGGATTTAGACAAATCCTCCTTTCTTCCTGACTTCCAGTTACTCCTGGACCCGCGCCCGGAGCAGAATGAAGCACCTCATTCCTGAGGTCACTCGGCCCAACGCGATCGGAGAGCGGGATTTGTCAAAGCGGTGATGGGTTGAGCTGCGGGAGGGTTCTCTGTTCAGATTGGGCCGCTCTCCTCACAGGTCCCAGACTAATGGAAATGTCGCCGATGCCAAGTATAATCAATCTGTCCCCATTACTGCTCCGCTCAGCTTCAGAAGCAAGAATTATTTTATTTCCTTTGATTCCGTCATCAGAGAAGAAAAATTACACGAACAGGAAAAAGTCATCATGCCCAATATAGCCAGTCCATTTATAATAGACTAGTCCCACCTACCCACCTTCTTAACATATCCCTCAATCCCTCCTCACCGTATCCCTCAATCCCCCTCCACCATATCCCTCAATCCCTCCTCACCATATCCCTCAATCCCTCCTCACCATGTCCCTCAATCCCTCCTCACCGTATCCCTCAATCCCTCCTCACCATGTCCCTCAATCCCCCCTCACCATATCCCTCAATCCCTCCTCACCATATCCCTCAATCCCTCCTCACCGTATCCCTCTATCCCTCCTCACCGTATCCCTCAATCCCCCCTCACCATATCCCTCAATCCCTCCTCACCATATCCCTCAATCCCCCCGCACCATATCCCTCAATCCCCTCTCACCATATCCCTCAATCCCTCCTCACCATATCCCTCAATCCCTCCTCACCATATCCCTCAATCCCTCCGCACCATATCCCTCAATCCCCCCTCACCATATCCCTCAATCCCCCCTCACCATATCCCTCAATCCCTCCGCACCATATCCCTCAATCCCGCCTCACCATATCCCTCAATCCCTCCTCACCGTATCCCTCAAACCCTCCTCACCATATCCCTCAATCCCCCCTCACCATATCCCTCAATCCCTCTCACCATATCCCTCAATCCCCCCTCACAATATCCCTCAATCCCTCCTCACCATATCCCTCAATCCCCCCTCACCCTATCCCTCAATCCCTCCGCACCATATCCCTCAATCCCCCCTCACCATATCCCTCAATCCCTCCTCACCGTATCCCTCAAACCCTCCTCACCATAGCCCTCAATCCCCCACCGTATCCCTCAATCCCCCCTCACCATATCCCTCCATCCCTCCTCACCATATCCCTCAATCCCTCCTCACCATATCCCTCAATCCCTCCTCACCATATCCCTCAATCCCTCCTCAGCATATCCCTCAATCCCTCCTCACCATATCCCTCAATCCCTCCTCACCATATCCCTCAATCCCTCCTCACCATATCCCTCAATCCCTCCTCACCATATCCCTCAATCCCTCCTCACCATATCCCTCAATCCCTCCTCACCGTATCCCTCCATCCCTCCTCACCGTATCCCTCAATCCCCCCTCACCATATCCCTCAGTCCCCCCTCACCGCATCCCTCAATCCCCCTCACCATATCCCTCAATCCCTCCTCACCATATCCCTCAATCCCCCCTCAACATAGCCCTCAATCCCCCACCGTATCCCTCAATCCCCCCTCACCATATCCCTCCATCCCTCCTCACCGTATTCCTCAATCCCCCCTCACCATATCCCTCAATCCCCCCTCAACATATTCCTCAATCCCCACTCACCGTATCCCTCAATCCCCCTCACCATATCCCTCAATCCCGCCTCACCATATCCCTCCATCCCTCCTCACCGTATCCCTCAATCCCCCCTCACCATATCCCTCAATCCCCTCACCATATCCCTCAATCCCTCCTCACCGTATCCCTCAATCCCCCCTCACCATATCCCTCCATCCCTCCTCACCATATTCCTCAATCCCCCCTCACCATATCCCTCAATCCCCCCTCACCATATCCCTCAATCCCTCCTCACCGTATCCCTCAATCCCCCCTCACCATATCCCTCAATCCTTCCTCCCCATATCCCTCAATCCCTCCTCACCATATCCCTCAATCCCCCCTCACCATATCCCTCAATCCCTCCTCACCGTATCCCTCAATCCCCCCTCACCATATCCCTCAAACCCCACTCACCGTATCCCTCAATCCCCCTCACCATATCCCTCAATCCCCCCTCACCATATCCCTCCATCCCTCCTCCCCATATCCCTCAATCCCCCCTCACCATATCCCTCAATCCCCCCTCACCATATCCCTCAATCCCTCCTCACCGTATCCCTCAATCCCCCCTCACCATATCCCTCAATCCTTCCTCCCCATATCCCTCAATCCCTCCTCACCATATCCCTCAATCCCCCCTCACCATATCCCTCAATCCCTCCTCATCATATCCCTCAATCCCTCCTCACCGTATCCCTCAAACCCTCCTCACCATAGCCCTCAATCCCCCCTCAACATATCCCTCCATCCCTCCTCACCGTATCCCTCAAATCCCCCTCACCGTATCCCTCAATCCCTCCTCACCATATCCCTCAACCCCTCCTCACCATATCCCTCAATCCCTCCTCATCATATCCCTCAATCCCTCCTCACTATATCCCTCAATCCCTCCTCACCCTATCCCTCAATCCCTCCTCACCATATCCCTCAATCCCCCCTCACCATATCCCTCAATACCTCCTCACCGTATCCCTCAATCCTTTCTCATCATATCCCTCAATCCCTCCTCACCATATCCCTCAATCCCTTCTCACCATATCCCTCAATCCTTTCTCACCATATCCCTCAATCCCTCCTCACCATATCCCTCAATCCCTCCTCACCATATCCCTCAATCCCCCCTCACCATATCCCTCAATCCCTCCTCACCGTATCCCTCAATCCCTCCTCACCGTATCCCTCAATCCCTCCTCACCGTATCCCTCAATCCCTCCTCACCATATCCCTCAATCCCCCCTCACCGTATCCCTCAATCCCTCCTCACCATATCCCTCAATCCCCCCTCACCATATCCCTCAATCCCTCCTCACCGTATCCCTCAATCCCTCCTCACCATATCCCTCAATCCTTTCTCACCTTATCCCTGAATCCCTCCTCACCATATCCCTCAATCCCTCCTCAGCATATCCCTCAATTCCCCCTCACCATATCCCTCAATCCCTCCTCACTGTATCCCTCAATCCCCTCTCACCATATCCCTCAATCCCTCCTCACCATATCCCTCAATCCCTCCTCACCATATCCCTCAATCACTCCGCACCATATCCCTCAATCCCCCCTCACCATATCCCTCAATCCCTCCTCACCGTATCCCTCAAACCCCCCTCACCGTATCCCTCAATCCCTCCTCACTATATCCCTCAATCCTTTCTCATCATATCCCTCAATCCCTCCTCACCATATCCCTCAATCCCCCCTCACCATATCCCTCAATCCCCCCTCACCATATCCCTCAATCCCTCCTCACCGTATCCCTCAATTCTTTCTCATCATATCCCTCAATCCCTCCTCACCATATCCCTCAATCCCCCCTCACCATATCCCTCAATCCCTCCTCACCATATCCCTCAATCCCTCCTCGCCGTATCCCTCAATCCTTTCTCATCATATCCCTCAATCCCTCCTCACCATATTCCTCAATCCCCCCTCACCATATCCCTCAATCCCTCCTCACCATATCCCTCCATCCCTCCTCACCATATCCCTCAATCCCCCCTCACCATATCCCTCAATCCCTCCTCACCATATCCCTCCATCCCTCCTCACCGTATCCCTCAATCCTTTCTCACCATATCCCTCAATCCCTCCTCACCATATCCCTCAATCCCTCCTCACCCTATCCCTCAATCCCTCCTCACCGTATCCCTCAATCCCTCCTCACCATATCCCTCAATCCCTCCTCACCATATCCCTCAATCCCTCCTCACCGTATCCCTCAATCCCTCCTCACCGTATCCCTCAATCCCTCCTCACCATATCCCTCAATCCCTCCTCACCCTATCCCTCAATCCCTCCTCACCGTATCCCTCAAACCCCCCTCATCATATCCCTCAATCTCTCCTCACCATATCCGTCAATCCCTCCTCACCCTATCCCTCAATCCCTCCTCACCATATCCCTCAATCCCCCCTCACCATATCCCTCAATCCCCCCTCACCCTATCCCTCAATCCCCCCTCACCATATCCCTCAATCCCTCCTCACCGTATCCCTCAATCCTTTCTCACCATATCCCTCAATCCCTCCTCACCATATCCCTCTATCCCCCCTGACCATATCGCTCAATCCCTCCTCACCAGATCCCTCAATCCCTCCTCACCATATCCCCCAATCCCTCCTCACCGTATCCCTCCATCCCTCCTCACCGTATCCCTCAATCCCCCGTCACCGTATCCCTCAGTCCCCCCTCACCGCATCCCTCAACCCCCCTCACCATATCCCTCAATCCTCCTCACCATTTCCCTCAATCCCCCCTCAACATAGCCCTCAATCCCCCACCGTATCCCTCAATCCCCCCTCACCATATCCCTCCATCCCTCCTCACCGTATCCCTCAATCCCCCCTCACCATATCCCTCAATCCCCTCACCATATCCCTCAATCCCTCCTCACCGTATCCCTCAATCCCCCCTCACCATATCCCTCCATCCCCTCCTCACCATATCCCTCAATCCCCCTCACCATATCCCTCAATCCCTCCTCACCGTATCCCTCAATCCCCCCTCACCATATCCCTCAATCCTTCCTCCCCATATCCCTCAATCCCTCCTCACCATATCGCTCAATCCCCCCTCACCATATCCCTCAATCCCTCCTCACCGTATCCCTCAATCCCCCCACACCATATCCCTCAATCCTTCCTCCCCATATCCCTCAATCCCTCCTCATCATATCCCTCAATCCCTCCTCACCATATCCCTCCATCCCTCCTCACCGTATCCCTCAATCCTTTCTCACCATATCCCTCAATCCCTCCTCACCATATCCCTCAATCCCTCCTCACCCTATCCCTCAATCCCTCCTCACCGTATCCCTCAATCCCTCCTCACCATATCCTTCAATCCCTCCTCACCATATCCCTCAATCCCTCCTCACCGTATCCCTCAATCCCTCCTCACCATATCCCTCAATCCTTTCTCACCATATCCCTCAATCCCTCCTCACCCTATCCCTCAATCCCTCCTCACCGTATCCCTCAATCCCCCCTCATCATATCCCTCAATCTCTCCTCACCATATCCCTCAATCCCTTCTCACCCTATCCCTCAATCCCTCCTCACCATATCCCTCAATCCCCCCTCACCATATCCCTCAATCCCCCCTCACCCTATCCCTCAATCCCCCCTCACCATATCCCTCAATCCCTCCTCACCGTATCCCTCAATCCTTTCTCACCATATCCCTCAATCCCTCCTCACCATATCCCTCTATCCCCCCTGACCATATCCCTCAATCCCTCCTCACCATATCCCTCAATCCCTCCTCACCATATCCCCCAATCCCTCCTCACCGTAGCCCTCCATCCCTCCTCACCGTATCCCTCAATCCCCCCTCACCATATCCCTCAGTCCCCCCTCACCGCATCCCTCAACCCCCCTCACCATATCCCTCAATCCTCCTCACCATTTCCCTCAATCCCCCCTCAACATAGCCCTCAATCCCGCACCGTATCCCTCAATCCCCCCTCACCATATCCCTCCATCCCTCCTCACCGTATCCCTCAATCCCCCCTCACCATATCCCTCAATCCCCTCACCATATCCCTCAATCCCTCCTCACCGTATCCCTCAATCCCCCCTCACCATATCCCTCCATCCCTCCTCACCATATCCCTCAATCCCCCTCACCATATCCCTCAATCCCTCCTCACCGTATCCCTCAATCCCCCCTCACCATATCCCTCAATCCTTCCTCCCCATATCCCTCAATCCCTCCTCACCATATCCCTCAATCCCCCCTCACCATATCCCTCAATCCCTCCTCACCGTATTCCTCAATCCCCCCTCACCATATCCCTCAATCCTTCCTCCCCATATCCCTCAATCCCTCCTCATCATATCCCTCAATCCCTCCTCACCGTATCCCTCAAACCCTCCTCACCATAGCCCTCAATCCCCCCTCAACATATCCCTCAATCCCTCCTCACCATATCCCTCTATCCCCCCTGACCATATCCCTCAATCCCTCCTCACCATATCCCTCAATCCCTCCTCACCATATCCCCCAATCCCTCCTCACCGTATCCCTCCATCCCTCCTCACCGTATCCCTCAATCCCCCCTCACCATATCCCTCAGTCCCCCCTCACCGCATCCCTCAACCCCCCTCACCATATCCCTCAATCCTCCTCACCATTTCCCTCAATCCCCCCTCAACATAGCCCTCAATCCCGCACCGTATCCCTCAATCCCCCCTCACCATATCCCTCCATCCCTCCTCACCGTATCCCTCAATCCCCCCTCACCATATCCCTCAATCCCCTCACCATATCCCTCAATCCCTCCTCACCGTATCCCTCAATCCCCCCTCACCATATCCCTCCATCCCTCCTCACCATATCCCTCAATCCCCCTCACCATATCCCTCAATCCCTCCTCACCGTATCCCTCAATCCCCCCTCACCATATCCCTCAATCCTTCCTCCCCATATCCCTCAATCCCTCCTCACCATATCCCTCAATCCCCCCTCACCATATCCCTCAATCCCTCCTCACCGTATTCCTCAATCCCCCCTCACCATATCCCTCCATCCCTCCTCACCATATCCCTCAATCCCCCTCACCATATCCCTCAATCCCTCCTCACCGTATCCCTCAATCCCCCCTCACCATATCCCTCAATCCTTCCTCCCCATATCCCTCAATCCCTCCTCACCATATCCCTCAATCCCCCCTCACCATATCCCTCAATCCCTCCTCACCGTATTCCTCAATCCCCCCTCACCATATCCCTCAATCCTTCCTCCCCATATCCCTCAATCCCTCCTCATCATATCCCTCAATCCCTCCTCACCGTATCCCTCAAACCCTCCTCACCATAGCCCTCAATCCCCCCTCAACATATCCCTCAATCCCTCCTCACCATATCCCTCAATCCCTCCTCACCATATCCCTCAATCCCTCCTCACCATATCCCTCAATCCCTCCTCACCATATCCCTCAATCCCTCCTCACCATATCCCCCAATCCCTCCTCACCGTATCCCTCCATCCCTCCTCACCGTATCCCTCAATCCCCCCTCACCATATCCCTCAGTCCCCCCTCACCGCATCCCTCAACCCCCCTCACCATATCCCTCAATCCTCCTCACCATTTCCCTCAATCCCCCCTCAACATAGCCCTCAATCCCGCACCGTATCCCTCAATCCCCCCTCACCATATCCCTCCATCCCTCCTCACCGTATCCCTCAATCCCCCCTCACCATATCCCTCAATCCCCTCACCATATCCCTCAATCCCTCCTCACCGTATCCCTCAATCCCCCCTCACCATATCCCTCCATCCCTCCTCACCATATCCCTCAATCCCCCTCACCATATCCCTCAATCCCTCCTCACCGTATCCCTCAATCCCCCCTCACCATATCCCTCAATCCTTCCTCCCCATATCCCTCAATCCCTCCTCACCATATCCCTCAATCCCCCCTCACCATATCCCTCAATCCCTCCTCACCGTATTCCTCAATCCCCCCTCACCATATCCCTCAATCCTTCCTCCCCATATCCCTCAATCCCTCCTCATCATATCCCTCAATCCCTCCTCACCGTATCCCTCAAACCCTCCTCACCATAGCCCTCAATCCCCCCTCAACATATCCCTCAATCCCTCCTCACCATATCCCTCAATCCCTCCTCACCATATCCCTCAATCCCTCCTCACCATATCCCTCAATCCCTCCTCACCATATCCCTCAATCCCTCCTCACCATATCCCTCAATCCCTCCTCACCATATCCCTCAATCCCTCCTCACCATATCCCTCAATCCCTCCTCACCATATCCCTCAATCCCTCCTCGCCATATCCCTCAATCCCTCCTCGCCATATCCCTCAATCCCTCCTCACCATATCCCTCAATCCCTCCTCGCCATATCCCCCAATCCCCCTTCACTATATCCCTCAATCCCTCCTCAGCATATCCCTCAATCCCTCCTCACCATATCCCTCAATCCCTCCTCACGATATCCCTCAATCCCTCCTCACCATATCCCTCAATCCCCCCTCACCATATCCCTCAATCCCTCCTCACCATATCCCTCCATCCCTCCTCACCGTATCCCTCAATCCTTTCTCACCATATCCCTCAATCCCTCCTCACCATATCCCTCAATCCCTCCTCACCCTATCCCTCAATCCCTCCTCACCATATCCCTCAATCCCTCCTCACCATATCCCTCAATCCCTCCTCACCATATCCCTCAATCCCTCCTCACCGTATCCCTCAATCCCTCCTCACCATATCCCTCAATCCTTTCTCACCATATCCCTCAATCCCTCCTCACCCTATCCCTCAATCCCTCCTCACCGTATCCCTCAATCCCCCCTCATCATATCCCTCAATCTCTCCTCACCATATCCCTCAATCCCTCCTCACCCTATCCCTCAATCCCTCCTCACCATATCCCTCAATCCCCCCTCACCATATCCCTCAATCCCCCCTCACCCTATCCCTCAATCCCCCCTCACCATATCCCTCAATCCCTCCTCACCGTATCCCTCAATCCTTTCTCACCATATCCCTCAATCCCTCCTCACCATATCCCTCAATCCCCCCTGACCATATCCCTCAATCCCTCCTCACCATATCCCTCAATCCCTCCTCACCATATCCCCCAATCCCTCCTCACCGTATCCCTCCATCCCTCCTCACCGTATCCCTCAATCCCCCCTCACCATATCCCTCAGTCCCCCCTCACCGCATCCCTCAACCCCCCTCACCATATCCCTCAATCCTCCTCACCATATCCCTCAATCCCCCCTCAACATAGCCCTCAATCCCCCACCGTATCCCTCAATCCCCCCTCACCATATCCCTCCATCCCTCCTCACCGTATCCCTCAATCCCCCCTCACCATATCCCTCAATCCCCTCACCATATCCCTCAATCCCTCCTC
This sequence comes from Somniosus microcephalus, assembly GCF_052327205.1. Classification (NCBI taxonomy): domain Eukaryota; kingdom Metazoa; phylum Chordata; class Chondrichthyes; order Squaliformes; family Somniosidae; genus Somniosus; species Somniosus microcephalus. The sequence continues at coordinate 378,197,370 of NC_140988.1, read as the reverse complement.
ACCGTATCCCTCAATCCCCCCTCACCATATCCCTCCATCCCTCCTCACCATATCCCTCAATCCCCCCTCACCATATCCCTCAATCTCTCCTCACCGTATCCCTCAATCCCCCCTCACCATATCCCTCAATCCTTCCTCCCCATATCCCTCAATCCCTCCTCACCATATCCCTCAATCCCCCCTCACCATATCCCTCAATCCCTCCTCACCGTATCCCTCAATCCCCCCTCACCATATCCCTCAATCCTTCCTCCCCATATCCCTCAATCCCTCCTCATCAATTCCCTCAATCCCTCCTCACCGTATCCCTCAAACCCTCCTCACCATAGCCGTCAACCCCCCTCAACATATCCCTCAATCCCTCCTCACCATATCCCTCAATCCCTCCTCACCATATCCCTCAATCCCTCCTCACCATATCCCTCAATCGCTCCTCACCATATCCCTCAATCCCTCCTCACCATATCCCTCAATCCCTCCTCACCATATCCCTCAATCCCTCCTCACCATATCCCTCAATCCCTCCTCGCCATATCCCTCAATCCCTCCTCGCCATATCCCTCAATCCCTCCTCACCATATCCCTCAATCCCTCCTCACCATGTCCCTCAATCCCTCCTCGCCATATCCCTCAATCCCCCCTCACTATATCCCTCAATCCCTCCTCAGCATATCCCTCAATCCCTCCTCACCATATCCCTCAATCCCTCCTCATCATATCCCTCAATCCCTCCTCACCATATCCCTCAATCCCCTCACCATATCCCTCAATCCCTCCTCACCATATCCCTCAATCCCCCCTCATCATATCCCTCAATCCCTCCTCACCATATCCCTCAATCCCTCCGCACCATATCCCTCAATCCCTCCTCACCATATCCCTCAATCCCTCCTCACCATATCCCTCAATACCTCCTCACCATATCCCTCAATCCCTCCTCAGCATATCCCTCAATCCCTCCTCACCATATCCCTCAAACCCTCCTCACCATATCCCTCAATCCCTCCTCACCATATCCCTCAATCCCTCCTCACCGTATCCCTCAATCCCTCCTCACCGTATCCCTCAATCCCTCCTCACCGTATGCCTCAATCCCTCCTCACCATATCCCTCATTCCCTCCTCACCATATCCCTCAATCCCTCCTCACCGTATCCCTCAATCCCTCCGCACCATATCCCTCAATACCCCCTCACCATATCCCTCAATCCCCCCTCACAATATCCCTCAATCCCCCCTCACCATATCCCTCAATCCCTCCTCACCATATCCCTCAATCCCTCCTCACCAAATCCCTCAATCCCTCCTCACTGTATCCCTCAATCCCGCTTCACCATATCCCTCAATCCCTCCTCACCATATCCCTCAATCCCTCCTCACCATATCCCTCAATCCCTCCTCACCATATCCCTCAATCCCTCCTCACCATATCCCTCAATCCCCCCTGACCATATCCCTCAATCCCTCCTCACCATATCCCTCAATCCCCCCTCACCATATCCCTCAATCCCTCCTCACCCTATCCCTCAATCCCTCCTCACCATATCCCTCAAACCCTCCTCACCATATCCCTCAATCCCCCCTCACCATATCCCTCAACCCCCCCTCACCATATCCCTCAATCCCTCCTCACCATATCCCTCAATCCCCTATCACCATATCCCTCAATCCCTCCTCACCATATCCCTCAATCTCTCCTCACCATATCCCTCAATCCCTCCTCACCATATCCCTCAATCCCTCCTCACCATATCCCTCAATCCCTCCTCACCATATCCCTCAATCCCTCCTCATCATATCCCTCAATCCCTCCTCACTATATCCCTCAATGCCTCCTCACCCTATCCCTCAATCCCTCCTCACCATATCCCTCAATCCCCCCTCACCATATCCCTCAATCCCTCCTCACCATATCCCTCAATCCCTCCTCGCCATATCCCCCAATCCCCCTTCACTATATCCCTCAATCCCTCCTCAGCATATCCCTCAATCCCTCCTCACCATATCCCTCAATCCCTCCTCACCATATCCCTCAATCCCTCCTCACCATATCCCTCAATCCCCCCTCACCATATCCCTCAAACCCTCCTCACCATATCCCTCAATCCCCCCTCACCATATCCCTCAACCCCCCCTCACCATATCCCTCAATCCCTCCTCACCATATCCCTCAATCCCCTATCACCATATCCCTCAATCCCTCCTCACCATATCCCTCAATCTCTCCTCACCATATCCCTCAATCCCTCCTCACCATATCCCTCAATCCCTCCTCACCATATCCCTCAATCCCTCCTCACCATATCCCTCAATCCCTCCTCATCATATCCCTCAATCCCTCCTCACTATATCCCTCAATGCCTCCTCACCCTATCCCTCAATCCCTCCTCACCATATCCCTCAATCCCCCCTCACCATATCCCTCAATCCCTCCTCACCATATCCCTCAATCCCTCCTCGCCATATCCCCCAATCCCCCTTCACTATATCCCTCAATCCCTCCTCAGCATATCCCTCAATCCCTCCTCACCATATCCCTCAATCCCTCCTCACCATATCCCTCAATCCCTCCTCACCATATCCCTCAATCCCCCCTCACCATATCCCTCAATCCCTCCTCACCATATCCCTCCATCCCTCCTCACCGTATCCCTCAATCCTTTCTCACCATATCCCTCAATCCCTCCTCACCATATCCCTCAATCCCTCCTCACCCTATACCTCAATCCCTCCTCACCATATCCCTCAATCCCTCCTCACCATATCCCTCAATCCCTCCTCACCATATCCCTCAATCCCTCCTCACCGTATCCCTCAATCCCTCCTCACCATATCCCTCAATCCTTTCTCACCATATCCCTCAATCCCTCCTCACCCTATCCCTCAATCCCTCCTCACCGTATCCCTCAATCCCCCCTCATCATATCCCTCAATCTCTCCTCACCATATCCCTCAATCCCTCCTCACCCTATCCCTCAATCCCTCCTCACCATATCCCTCAATCCCCCCTCACCATATCCCTCAATCCCCCCTCACCCTATCCCTCAATCCCCCCTCACCATATCCCTCAATCCCTCCTCACCGTATCCCTCAATCCTTTCTCACCATATCCCTCAATCCCTCCTCACCATATCCCTCAATCCCCCCTGACCATATCCCTCAATCCCTCCTCACCATATCCCTCAATCCCTCCTCACCATATCCCCCAATCCCTCCTCACCGTATCCCTCCATCCCTCCTCACCGTATCCCTCAATCCCCCCTCACCATATCCCTCAGTCCCCCCTCACCGCATCCCTCAACCCCCCTCACCATATCCCTCAATCCTCCTCACCATATCCCTCAATCCCCCCTCAACATAGCCCTCAATCCCCCACCGTATCCCTCAATCCCCCCTCACCATATCCCTCCATCCCTCCTCACCGTATCCCTCAATCCCCCCTCACCATATCCCTCAATCCCCTCACCATATCCCTCAATCCCTCCTCACCGTATCCCTCAATCCCCCCTCACCATATCCCTCCATCCCTCCTCACCATATCCCTCAATCCCCCCTCACCATATCCCTCAATCCCTCCTCACCGTATCCCTCAATCCCCCCTCACCATATCCCTCAATCCTTCCTCCCCATATCCCTCAATCCCTCCTCACCATATCCCTCAATCCCCCCTCACCATATCCCTCAATCCCTCCTCACCGTATCCCTCAATCCCCCCTCACCATATCCCTCAATCCTTCCTCCCCATATCCCTCAATCCCTCCTCATCAATTCCCTCAATCCCTCCTCACCGTATCCCTCAAACCCTCCTCACCATAGCCCTCAACCCCCCTCAACATATCCCTCAATCCCTCCTCACCATATCCCTCAATCCCTCCTCACCATATCCCTCAATCCCTCCTCACCATATCCCTCAATCCCTCCTCACCATATCCCTCAATCCCTCCTCACCATATCCGTCAATCCCTCCTCACCATATCCCTCAATCCCTCCTCACCATATCCCTCAATCCCTCCTCGCCATACCCCTCAATCCCTCCTCGCCATATCCCTCAATCCCTCCTCACCATATCCCTCAATCCCTCCTCACCATGTCCCTCAATCCCTCCTCGCCATATCCCTCAATCCCCCTCACTATATCCCTCAATCCCTCCTCAGCATATCCCTCAATCCCTCCTCACCATATCCCTCAATCCCTCCTCACCATATCCCTCAATCCCTCCTCACCATATCCCTCAATCCCCTCACCATATCCCTCAATCCCTCCTCACCATATCCCTCAATCCCCCCTCACCATATCCCTCAATCCCTCCTCACCATATCCCTCAATCCCTCCGCACCATATCCCTCAATCCCTCCTCACCATATCCCTCAATCCCTCCTCACCATATCCCTCAATACCTCCTCACCATATCCCTCAATCCCTCCTCACCATATCCCTCAATCCCTCCTCACCATATCACTCAAACCCTCCTCACCATATCCCTCAATCCCTCCTCACCATATCCCTCAATCCCTCCTCACCGTATCCCTCAATCCCTCCTCACCGTATCCCTCAATCCCTCCTCACCGTATGCCTCAATCCCTCCTCACCATATCCCTCAATCCCTCCTCACCATATCCCTCAATCCCTCCTCACCGTATCCCTCAATCCCTCCGCACCATATCCCTCAATACCCCCTCACCATATCCCTCAATCCCCCCTCACAATATCCCTCAATCCCCCCTCACCATATCCCTCAATCCCTCCTCACCAGATCCCTCAATCCCTCCTCACCATATCCCTCAATCCCTCCTCACCATATCCCTCAATCCCTCCTCACCATATCCCTCAATCCCCCCTGACCATATCCCTCAATCCCTCCTCACCATATCCCTCAATCCCCCCTCACCATATCCCTCAATCCCTCCTCACCCTATCCCTCAATCCCTCCTCACCATATCCCTCAAACCCTCCTCACCATATCCCTCAATCCCCCCTCACCATATCCCTCAACCCCCCCTCACCATATCCCTCAATCCCTCCTCACCATATCCCTCAATCCCCCCTCACCATATCCCTCAATCCCTCCTCACCATATCCCTCAATCTCTCCTCACCATATCCCTCAATCCCTCCTCACCATATCCCTCAATCCCTCCTCACCATATCCCTCAATCCCTCCTCACCATATCCCTCAATCCCTCCTCATCATATCCCTCAATCCTCCTCACTATATCCCTCAATCCCTCCTCACCCTATCCCTCAATCCCTCCTCACCATATCCCTCAATCCCCCCTCACCATATCCCTCAATCCCTCCTCACCGTATCCCTCAATCCTTACTCATCATATCCCTCAATCCCTCCTCATCATATCCCTCAATCCCTCCTCACCATATCCCTCAATCCCCCCTCACCATATCCCTCAATCCCTCCTCACCATATCCCTCAATCCTTTCTCACCATATCCCTCAATCCCTCCTCACCATATCCCTCAATCCCTCCTCACCATATCCCTCAATCCCCCCTCACCATATCCCTCAATCCCTCCTCACCGTATCCCTCAATCCCTCCTCACCGTATCCCTCAATCCCTCCTCACCATATCCCTCAATCCCTCCTCACCATATCCCTCAATCCCCCCTCACCATATCCCTCAATCCCTCCTCACCATGTCCCTCAATCCCTCCTCACCATATCCCTCAATCCCCCCTCACCATATCCCTCAATCCCTCCTCACCGTATCCCTCAATCCCTCCTCACCATATCCCTCAATCCTTTCTCACCGTATCCCTGAATCCCTCCTCACCATATCCCTCAATCCCTCCTCACCATATCCCTCAATCCCCCCTCACCATATCCCTCAATCCCTCCTCACTGTATCCCTCAATCCCCCCTCACCATATCCCTCAATCCCTCCTCACCATATCCCTCAATCCCTCCTCACCATATCACTCAATCCCTCTGCACCATATCCCTCAATCCCCCCTCACCATATCCCTCAATCCCTCCTCACCATATCCCTCAATCTCTCCTCACCATATCCCTCAATCCCTCCTCACCATATCCCTCAATCCCTCCTCACCATATCCCTCAATCCCTCCGCACCATATCCCTCAATCCCCCCTCACCATATCCCTCAATCCCTCCTCACCGTATCCCTCAATCCCCCCTCACCGTATCCCTCAATCCCTCCTCACTATATCCCTCAATCCTTTCTCATCATATCCCTCAATCCCTCCTCACCATATCCCTCAATCCCCCCTCACCATATCCCTCAATCCCCCTCACCAAATCCCTCAATCCCTCCTCACCGTATCCCTCAATCCTTTCTCATCATATCCCTCAATCCCTCCTCACCATATCCCTCAATCCCCCCTCACCATATCCCTCAATCCCTCCTCACCATATCCCTCAATCCCTCCTCACCGTATCCCTCAATCCTTCCTCACCATATCCCTCCATCCCTCCTCACCATATCCCTCAATCCCCCCTCACCATATCCCTCAATCCCTCCTCACCATATCCCTCCATCCCTCCTCACCGTATCCCTCAATCCTTTCTCACCATATCCCTCAATCCCTCCTCACCACATCCCTCAATGCCTCCTCACCCTATCCCTCAATCCCTCCTCACCGTATCCCTCAATTCCTTCTCACCATATCCCTCAATCCCTCCTCACCATATCCCTCAATCCCTCCTCACCATATCCCTCAATCCTTTCTCACCATATCCCTCAATCCCTCCTCACCCTATCCCTCAATCCCTCCTCACCGTATCCCTCAATCCCCCCTCATCATATCCCTCAATCTCTCCTCACCATATCCCTCAATCCCTCCTCACCCTATCCCTCAATCCCTCCTCACCATATCCCTCAATCCCTCCTCACCATATCCCTCAATCCCTCCTCACCGTATCCCTCAATCCCTCCTCACCATATCCCTCAATCCTTTCTCACCATATCCCTCAATCCCTCCTCACCCTATCCCTCAATCCCTCCTCACCGTATCCCTCAATCCCCCCTCATCATATCCCTCAATCTCTCCTCACCATATCCCTCAATCCCTCCTCACCCTATCCCTCAATCCCCCCTCACCATATCCCTCAATCCCCCCTCACCCTATCCCTCAATCCCCCCTCACCATATCCCTCAATCCCTCCTCACCGTATCCCTCAATCCTTTCTCACCATATCCCTCAATCCCTCCTCACCATATCCCTCAATCCCCCCTGAGCATATCCCTCAATCCCTCCTCACCATATCCCTTCTCTCTCCAGACACACACCTGATGCCTCTTTGACCCCATTTATGCAGATCACTTCAATGTTCTTCTCTGATGACCTACTCCACAGCTCTATAATCATTTGGATGGAAAACTTTCACTTGTGTTTCCCTCTTATTCCTAACCCTCCTGATTTTCATCTCATGTCCCCTAGGATTATCCCGCCACAGTGCCGGGTACCTCACGACCCAGGACATTGCTTCACCCACACATCATGTTGCAGGATAGTTAGACATCATGTGAACATACAAACAACAAACATACCAACAATGACGGACAGGTCCTCGGGTCCATCCGGCCTGTCCCACACATATATGCTACCTCGTGTATCACAATAGATACACTCCCCACCCCACACAAAACATGTGGGCCCGTATTGTCTGATCGCAGGCCTGCGATCTGGAAAAATCTGCGCCCTTACCCAAGGGCTCCCGGGAGGCGCACAATTCCGGTGCTGGGCCTCTCCAAACTGCCGGTGTGCAGGGCCCACGTATCCCAGAGGCGCAGGCAGTTCGCAAGCGTCCCTGAATCACGTGGGCCATGGGGAGCCAATCAAAGAAGGGAATCTCCCTTCATACACTTGACAGGAAGACCTGTCAAATATATGAATGGAGATCACCCCAAAAACATAGTAAAACTTTAAATACATTTTCAAAAAAATCACATTTTTAAAATGACTTGAAATTACAATAATTTGATTATTTTAAACAAAAATTTAATTTTTTGAAAAAAATAATTAAAGATTTTTACGGGGTTAAAAATAAACTTACCTTTTTTAAAGTATTTTTAAATGATAAATCAGTGAAAAAAAATGTTTTTTCAACTCCTATCCTGGTCAAAGCAGGCCTTACGCTTGCTTTTACCAGGTGTAAGAATTGTAAGGGTTTTCTGCGGGCGGAGAGTCTCCAAAAAGCAGAACTCTCCCCCCGCAGAGGCCCTTCTCCAGGGCAGCCGGAGGGTCTGTCAAGACCATTCTTGACAGATCGGAAATGCCGGTTTCCAGCACATGCGCAGTACATGCCTGAAACCGGCATTTCCGATGTCCCTACGGGTGGGCACACAGCGCGTACCCACCCACCCGTAGGGATCGGAATATCCGGGCCGTGGTCTCCTGAGAGAGGGGAAAAAACAGACAACAACTTAGGCCAGCCAATTTGGAAAAAAGAAATCTGCTGAAATTCCTCTCCGACCCCCTCAGGTGGTCGAAACTATTCCAAGAGATCACTCAGTATCGCAGAGGGACGGCACTTCTGTGTAAGATACCTCGGAGCCAAACCCGAGAGGAGGATTGCAGAGCTTGAACTGTGACCCTCAGATCAGTTCCATCCAGTCGGCCACTAAGATCAAAGAAGGAGTCATTTCTGTGCAAAGAACTAGCGTGTGGGCGGTTGACGGAAACATATTTGCAAAATAAGCGGAAAGCCTTTTCATATGCTGTGGAAAATGCAAATGAGTTTAAGAACTATGTACGGAACAATTGATTTTTCAAAGTGTGTAAACAAGGGCCTCTGGTTTAGATCTTTCCCACTGCAGAGAACAAAAGACAGAACAAATCCATTCTTTCCAAGACCCATGCACAGAAACCGAAGGCTCTGGTATTCAGTGACGGAAGTCAGATTCCATTTTTATTGCTGGTATTATTGGGGTCACATTCACAACGATCACAAATTTAAGTGCAGATGAGGAGGGGGCATTCACCCTAACCAGCTCATCCTTTCGAAGAAACATACAAACAGCCTCCAAATGCCTCCCGAATGATTGCGGAATTTTACCTCCACTCCTGGGTCAGCCGTGGCTCACTTGCGGCACCTCTCGCCTCTGAGTCAGAAGGTCGCGGGTTCAGAGACTTGAGCACAAAAATCTAGGCAGTGCAGTGCTGAGGGAGTGCCGCACTGTCAGAGGTGCCGTCTGTTGGATGAGACGTTAAACCGAGGCCCCCGTCTGCTCTCTCAGGTGGACGTAAAAGATCCCACGGCCACTATTTTGAAGAAGATAACGGGAAGTTCTCCCTGTTGTCCTGACCAATATTTATCCCTAAACCAACACTAGTAAATAACAGATTATCTGGTCATTATCACATTGCTGTTTGTGGGAGCTTGCAGTACGCAAATTGGCTGCCGCATTTCCTACATTACAACAGTGACTCCACTTCATTGGCTATGAAGTGGTTTGGGACGGCCTGAGGCTGTGCAAGGCGCTATATAAGTGCAAGTTCTTTCTTTCTTTCTTTCTCCCCTACACGGAGCCCATTCCAAGTATTAATCACTCATGTTTGAAGAATTGATTCCTGACATCAGTCCGAAATATTCCCAGTTCCTACCTGTGACCTGAAGTCATGGTTCAATTTGATAGAGTGGCTCAGGAACAAACATTTCTATTCCGCGTATACACCTCGAGAAAGTCTCCTCACAGTCGCCTCCTTTCAAAGGCTCAGCAGTCGACATCTCTCGCCTTTCCTTCCTGACTCAGTCCCGTGACACTATGGACCAGCCTCACAGACTGTTCTCCGCACCTCTTCCAAGGCTTTGGATGGCTTTCCCTGCGCTTTGGCCAGAGATGGATGTAGTTTTCAAGGGACTGGCTGAGTAGATACACCTCCATTCAGTCCGCAAGCTTGACCCCAAGCCTCCTGTGTCGCCTGTCGCTTTAATTCTCCGCTCCACTCCCACTCTGACCTCTCCGTCCTTGGCCTCTTACACTGTTCCAACGGAAGCTCAACGGAAGCTCGAGGAACAGCACCTCGTCTTTCGATTAGGCACTTTACAGCCTTCTGGACTCAACATTGAGTTCAACAATTTCAGATCATAAACATTACTTCAGGCAGCAGCTGTTGATGATTCCGCTATTCCCATTTACACCTCCTCTGGGCCCATCTTTTGTTTCTTTACTTGTCCCATTATCATCTCCTTTTGCTTTGCACCATCATCCCTGTAGTGTATGTAACCTGTACCACCTTAAGAGGGTACCTTAAGGTGATGGACTACTTTTTGGTGCCTCCTGTGCATTGTAGTACTGGTAGTGACCACACCGGTATATAAACCCTGCGGAGCAAGTTGTATCCCAGTTCAGCCCTGACCCTCATTCACTAAAGACCTGTTTAATTATTTCTGTAGTCTGTGTCCTGTTATTCAGCATAACTACATTTGAAAACACAGACTCAACAGTGGCGACGAGTCTGATCTTACCTAGCGGCAGTTGCAGCAAAGGAAGCTTCGCCCTCTGAAACGGGCGTCGAACAAGGACATCCACCCTCAACATCCTGCTGGGCACTGTATCGCACGGGAGGCCATCGGGAACCCGGGTTGGGTTCTGGCCACGAAGTCAAACATCAGTGAACATCCCTTCGACGACAGCGGCGGGTAAGCCCGATCGAGCAGCACGGGGGGGAAGTCGGCCGAGTTGTCAGTAAGAGAAGGGGAGGGAAACGACGAAAAGGGCGGAGAACACGACCACAGCCGGTGTCAGGGGCCGGACTGCAATCGGTGCAGAGACGCGCAGCAGCCAGAAAAGCGTTTATGACCACAAGGACCGCGGGAGCGGCGGGGAACAAGAGCAGCAGCGTAGGGGAAAATAAAGGACCGCTGGGAGGCGTGAATGGCAACAGCATGGTAATCGCCATTTTGAGTCGGCGGGGGAAGAAGACAAGCGTGGGAAAAGCCGCCAAGCGCGGGAAAAGCCGTCAAGCGCGGGAAGCCGCCATTTTAGAGTCATAGAGTCATAGAGTAATACAGCACGGATAGAGGCCCTTCGGCCCATCGTGTCCATGCCGGCCATCAAGCCCTGTCTAATCTAATCCCATATTCCAGCATTTGGCCCGTAGCCTTGTATGCTATGGCATTTCAAATGCTCATCCAAATGCTTCTTAAATGTTGTGAGGGTTTCTGCCTCCACAACCCTTTCAGGCAGTGAGTTCCAGACTCCAACCACCCTCTGGGTGAAAAAGTTCTTTCTCAAATCCCCTCTAAACCTCCCGCCCTTTACCTTGAATCTATGCCCCCTAGTTATTGACCCCTCTACTAAGGGGAAAAGCTCCTCAGCATCCATCCTATCTATGCCCCTCACAATTTTGTACACCTCAATCATGTCCCCCTTCAGCCTCCTCTGCTCCAAGGAAAACAAACCCAATCTGCCCAGTCTCTCTTCATAGCTGAAGCGCTCCAGCCCTGGTAACATCCTGGTGAACCTCCTCTGCACCCTCTCTAACGTGATCACATCTTTCCTGTAGTGTGGCGACCAGAACTGCACACAGTATTCCAGCTGTGGCCTAACCAGTGTTTTATACAGCTCCATCATAACCTCCTTGCTCTTATATTCTATGCCTCGGCTAATGAAGGCAAGTATCCCATATGCCTTTTTTACCACCTTATCCACCTGTTCCGCCGCCTTCAGGGATCTGTGTACCTGCACACCCAGATCCCTCTGACCCTCCGTCTTGCCTAGGGTCTTTCCCTTCATTGTGTATTCCCTTGCCTTGTTAGACCCCCCAAAGTGCATCACCTCGCACTTTTCCGGGTTAAATTCCATTTGCCACTGTTCCGCCCATCTGACCAACCCATCTATATCGTTCTGCAGACTGAGGCTACCCTCCTCGCTATTTACCACCCTACCAATTTTAGTATCATCCGCGAATTTACTGATCATACCCTTTACATTCATATCCAAGTCATTAATGTAGACCACAAACAGCAAGGGACCCAGCACCGATCCCTGTGGTACCCCACTGGCCACAGGTTTCCAGTCACAAAAACAACCTTCGACCATCACCCTCTGCCTTCTGCCACTAAGCCAGTTTTGTATCCAATGTGCCAAGGCACCCTGGATTCCATGGGCTCTTACCTTCTTGACCAGTCTCCTGTGCGGGACTTTATCGAAGGCCTTACTGAAATCCATGTATACCACATCCACTGCGTTACCCTCATCCACACACCTAGTCACCCCCTCAAAAAATTCAATCAAATTAGTCAGACATGATCTTCCCTTGACAAAGCCATGTTGACTATCCCTGATTAATCCTTGCCTCTCCAAGTGGAGACACATTTTGTCCCTCAGGATTTTTTCCAGTAATTTTCCTACCACTGATGTTAGGCTCACTGGCCTGTAGTTCCCCGGTTTTTCCCTACTACCCTTCTTGAATAATGGTACTACATTAGCGGTTCTCCAGTCCTCTGGCACATCCCCTGTGGCCAGAGAGGTCCTGAATATATGTGTTAGAGCCCCCGCAATCTCCTCCTTTGCCTCACACAGCAGCCTGGGGTACATTTCATCCGGGCCTGGGGATTTATCCATTTTTAGGCCAGCTAAAACCGCCAATACCTCCTCCCTCTCGATGTTAATATGTTAATTTTGAAAAATTAAAATAAATAAATAAATAAAATAAAATAATAATCATATCCGAAGGAAAGGAAACTCAACAAGGATGCCAAAAACAGGTAACATCACTGCTTTTGATAGCGATGTAGAAGATTGGGCCACTTATGTGGAACGCATCGAAGTTTACTGTACAACGAATGAGGTACCGGAGGGTAAGAAAGCACTAACCCTATTAAACTCGATGGGTGCGAAGATGTACGGGTTATTAAGGAACCTTGTAACACCAGATAAACCGGTAGGAAAGAGTTTTGCGGATATTGTTACTATCCTGCAAGAGCATTTAAACCCCACGCCGCTGCTGATAGCGGAACGATTTAAATTCTACAAAAGAATTCAGCTTAAAGAAGAAAGCAACGCTGAATTCTTAACTGAACTGCGCAAGTTAGCAAAGTACTGTCAGTTCGGTACAGGACTAGCAGACGCACTGAGAGATAAGTTTGTGTGTGGGCTCCTAAGGGAAGGAACCCAGAAGCGACTGCTAGAGGAAAAGGATCTTACGCTGGACAAAGCTTTCAGCATTGCAGCATCGCATGAGGCAGCAGCACGAGGCGCTGCAGAGATACAGCAAAGGCCATTGGAATTCAGCACCAATGAAATGGCATTGGGCGGAGTAAAGTGCTATCATTGCGGAAGGACAACGCATGACCAGAACCAGTGCTGGTTCAAAGATAAAGAATGCAGGCAATGTGGCAAACTTGGTCACATAGCGAGAGTATGCCAGTCAGGAAAGAAGACCAGCAGCAAAAAGTCGCCGCAGGAGAAGTACAAAAAAGTACACAAGGTGACAGAGAACAGTTCGGATGAACAGAAGATGGATTCAGACTCCAACAGTAAGGAACTGGGTTGTCTAAAAATACATAATGTAGGTAACACAGCAGACCACCAGACTATCTGGGTTACGCTTCGGATAGCAGGAGTCCAAGTGAAAATGGAATTGGACACTGGATCGGCATTAACGGTCATGAATAAGCATGATTACAAAAGGTTATTCTCGCACATTCCCCTGAGGGATACGGAGATTGTATTGAAAACATACACGGGGCAAATAGTATACCCCAAAGGAAAGATACAAGTAAACGTGGTCTACAATGGTAAAGAAAGTCATAAAATGGACTTGTATGTGTTACCTGATGGAGGTCCGCCACTACTGGGGCGGGAATGGATCAGGAGAATAAATGTGGACTGGCATTCCATACAAGCACTGACTGTAGATGCCTGTAAGGAGGACGACGTCAAACCTAAACGACTGTCCAAAATATTAGACGATGCTAAGGAGGTGTTCCAACAGGGACTGGGAACACTGAAAGGAATTACGGCAAACATCAAAGTTGAAGAACATGCAAACCCAAAGTTTTTCAAAGCCAGGCCGGTACCTTATGCAATACAACCTGCTGTGGAAGCAGAGCTGGAAGGGCTAGAACGTTCAGGGGTACTGTCCAAGGTGGACTGGAGCGAGTGGGCCACACCCATTGTTCCTGTCATGAAGCGTTCGTTGAGCAACAAGCCGGGGGAACCAGGGAAGGTTCGCATCTGTGGCGATTTCAAGATCACTGTTAATCCGGTTCTTCACACGGTGCAATATCCACTTCCGCGGATTGAAGATATCTTCGCTTCGCTGTCTGGCGGGAAACACTTCACCAAGATAGACCTGGCGCAGACGTACCTACAGATGGAAGTTGATGAAGCGTCACGCCAGTATCTCACGATCAACACGCATAAGGGCTTATATCGGTATAATAGACTGGTTTTTGGAGTGGCATCGGCTCCAGCAATTTGGCAAAGGGCCATGGAGCAGGTATTGCAGGGAATCCCAGGCACACAATGCTACCTGGACGACATCCTGATTACAGGAGAGGACGATAAGGATCACCTCGCGAATTTGGAGCAGGTGCTCACCAGATTGAAAGAATATGGGCTCAGAGTTAATCGCCAGAAATGTGAGTTCTTTCAAAAGCGAATCTCGTACTGCGGCCACGTCATTGACCAGGAGGGGCTGCATAAGTCACCTGACAAGATCGAAGCTGTTGTGAAGGCTCCCGCTCCGGAAAATGTATCCCAGTTGAGGTCGTTCCTTGGGTTGATTAACTATTACCACAAGTTTCTTCCAAATTTATCCACGGTGTTACACCCGCTGAACACTCTTTTGCAAATGGGAGTACCATGGAAGTGGAGCGATGATTGTAAGCGGGCTTTTCAAAAGAGCAAGGCACTGATCACTTCTAAGGAAGTGTTGGCTCATTTTAACCCAACGCTGCCTATTCGCTTAGCTTGTGATGCTTCTCCATATCGTATCGGGGCAGTGCTCTCACATAAGTTTCTAAATGGCTTGGAAAGGCCAGTCGCGTTCGCATCCAGATCATTGACCTCCGCTGAGCGCAACTATGCTCAGATAGATAGGGAGGCCCTCAGCCTCGTGTGGGGAGTTAAGAAATTTAACCATTACCTGCAAGGCCAAAAGTTTACGCTGCTGACAGATCACCAGCCGTTGGTTTCCATCTTTAACCCTAAGAAGGGTGTTCCAGTAATGACGGCGCAGAGGCTTCAGAGATGGCCCCTTTTCCTAGGGGCACATCAATATGATATTGAATTCAAAGGTACAAAGCAACATGGTAATGCTGATGGGCTGTCGCGCCTACCACTACCTACAGCGGAAGAGGCACCGGCAGTTGACCCTGTTGAGATATTTCACTCGACCATCATCGAATGCTTACCAGTCACCAATGCGGGCATTGAGAGAGAGACCCGAAACGACCCGACACTGTCTCGGGTCTACGATTTGACAGTGAAAGGATGGCCAGCACATGGCGAACCACTGTTACCAGCATTCTCAGCCAGACGAGAACAGCTGTCCGTATACCAAGGAACATTGATGTATGGAACAAGGGTGATTATTCCTCCTAAATTAAGGGAGAGAGTTCTGAAAGAGTTGCATGAAGGTCATCTGGGGGGAGTCAAGATGAAAAGCCTTGCTAGGGCTTATGTGTGGTGGCCAGGTACCGACAAACAAATAGAGGAGCTGACTAAAAGCTGCTCAGGGTGCCAGAAAGTTCAAAATGCACCTCCAATTGCACCGCTGCATCCGTGGGAATGGCCTTCAACCCCATGGCAACGTGTGCATATCGACTTTGCAGGTCCATTCATGGATTCCATGTTTTTAATAGCAGGAGACGCACATTCTAAATGGCCAGAAGTGATTAAGATGTCGACCACTACCTCTGAGACGACGATCGCAGTTCTAAGAACCATATTTGCAAGGAATGGGTTGCCGGAACAAATATGTTCAGACAACGGACCACAGTTCGTGTCAGAAGAATTCCAGAAATTCATGAAAAAGAATGGGGTGAAACACTATACATCTGCCCCATATCATCCGGCTACAAATGGGTTGGCCGAGAGATTTGTACAAACGTTCAAAAAGGCGATAAAGGCCATGAGCGAAGACCATATTCCACTACAACACAAGGTGGACAATTTCCTGATGGCGTATCGAAACGCCACGCATGCAGTGACAAATCAAAGCCCTGCCATAATGTTCTATAACAGGAGATTGCGGTCCCGGTTGAATTTGTTAAAACCCAATGTGCGAAGGGAAGTCGAAAACAAGCAATTCCAGCACGTAAATAACAAGGCCACTCGGAATTTTGAAATAGGACAACCAGTGCTGGCCAGGGATTATAGGGATGATAAATGGCAATCCGGAACAATTCGTGCCCGACAAGGGCCCTTGATGTACACGGTAGACGTTGGAGAGAACGTAATACGACGTCATGCTGACCAACTTGTGGAATCGAGAACAAGGGTCGACCCCATGTCTACGGCAGACACCAGTTGAAGAAGTTATTGAGCCTGTGGCATCTACCTCAGACTCGAACGTACATGATGATGTTCAATCCATAGGAAATCAAATGGATGAATCACCCCAGCAACGAGAACCAGAAACCCCTGAAAGGCGTTATCCGGCCCGGATCAGGAGGCCTCCTCAGAGACTGAATCTTTGAACAGTTTGTGTGAAAATTGCATATATGTTATCCATGTAATGTTTAATTTGTGGGGTACACTGTTAAGCTAAAAGGGGAGGAATTGTAGTGTATGTAACCTGTACCACCTTAAGAGGATACCTTAAGGTGATGGACTACTTTTTGGTGGCTCCTGTGCATTGTAGTACCGGTGGTGACCACACCGGTATATAAACCCTGCGAAGCAAAGTGTATCCCAGTTCAGCCCTGACCCTCATTCACTAAAGACCTGTTTAATTATTTCTGTAGTCTGTGTCCTGTTATTCAGCATAACTACATTTGAAAACACAGACTCAACAATCCCTTTTGTCTTTAATCTCTCCTGCCTTCCACCCGATCACAGACCTTCCCTTTTGTTCTTTCCTCCCCTCCCCGCTTTCCCTGCCTCTGTACTTGCTTGAAACCTGTTACATTTCTAACCAAAATAACAACAGAAAATGCTGGAAAAACTCAGCAAGCCAGGCAACATCCATGGAGAGAAATTAGAGTTGGCGTTTCGGGTCTCTGTGGCCCGCCCCAGATCCCGGCGCTGTGCTTGAGTGATCCAGCGGCGTAGTTAGTGCGGTGCGTCCGCTGGGATCACGTGAGCCATGGCCAACCAATCAGAGGAGGGAAAATCCCATTCATGAGATTGACAGAAAGAACTGTCAAACTCATGAAAACTCCGGCCCCCAAAACAGTACTTAACCTTCAAATAATTTTTTTTTTAATCACACTTTTTAAATAAACTATAAATAACTATTTTAAACAATAATTTAAATTTTTGAAAAAAATAATTTTATAAAAAAACGGGGCTAAAAATACACTTACCTTACTGTAAAGTTTTAAAAATAATAAACCTGTGGAAAAAATGTTCTAATTTTAATTAATTGACCACTTACCTTTTAAAATGAAGTCCTTACGCCTGGTTTTTAAATGTGTAAAATGTAGAGGCCTTCACGCACGGAAAAACCTGTAAACAAAAAGGAAGTTCAACGCGCAGGCGCAGACTCTCGCACGCACACGTTCGACCTCTGAACCCCTTCGTTCAGAGGATCGGAAATGCCGGTTTCCCGCGCATGCGTAGTACATGCAAGAAACCGGCACTTCCATCAGGTCCACGCGTGAGTACTCCGTGCGTACTCACGCGTTGGGACCCGAATTTCTGGGCCATTACATTTGGTCCCCTCATCAAAATCATTGATCTAGATTGTGAATAGCTGAGGCCCAAGCACTGATCCTTGCGGTACCCCACTAGTTACAGTCTGCCAACCCGAAAATGACCCGTTTATTCCTACTCTCTGTTTTCTGTCTGTTAACCAATCCTCAATCCATGCTAGTATATTAGCTCCAATCACATGAACTCTAATTTTGTTTAATAACCTCTTGTGTGGCACCTTATTGAATGCCTTCTGAAAATCCAAATACACCATATCGACTGATTCCCCCTTATCTATTCTGCGAGTTCCCCGTTTTCTCTCTCCCTCCTTTCTTAAATAGTGGGGTTACATTTGTTACCTTCCAATCAGCGGGAACCGTTCCAGAATCCATGGAATTTTGGAAAATGACAACCAATGCATCCACAATTTCTATAGCCACCTCTTTCAAAACCCAAGGATGTAGGCCATGAGGCCCAGGGGATTTATGGGCATTCAGTCCCATTCATTTCTCCAGTACTTTTTTTTATACTAATATTAATTTCTTTCAGTTCCTCATTCTCGCTAGAGCTTTGGTTCTCCACGTTTTCTGGGAAGCTTTTTGCATCTTCTTCCATGAAGACAGACTCAAAGTATTTGTTTAATTTCTCTGCCACTTCCTTATTCACCATTATAATTTCTCCTTTCTCAGCCTTTAAGGGACCCACATTTACTTTCGCTAATCTTTTCCTTTTTACATACCTATAGAAGCTTTTACAGCCTGTTTTTATGTCTCTCTTTAGTTTACTCTCATATTCTATTTTCCCTTTCTTTATCAATTCCTTGGTCCTCCTTTGCTGAATTTTAAAATCCTCCCAATCCTCAGACTTACTACTCTTTTTAGCAGCATTATAAGCCTCTTTCTTTAATCTAATATTATCTTTAACTTCTCTTGTTAGCCACGGTTGGACCACTTTTCCTGTGGGGTTCTTGTGTCTTAAAGGAATGTATATTTGTTGTAAATTATGTATTCATTCTTTAAGTGCTAGCCATTGCTCGTCCACTGTCATACCTTTTAATGTAGTTTCCCAAACTACCGTAGCCAACTCGCCCCTCATATCTACGTAGTTTGCTTTGTTTAGATTTAAGACCCTAGTTTCGGATTTAACTAAATCACTTTCAAACTCAATATAAAATTCTATCATATTATGGTCACTCTTCCCTAAAGGCCTCTTTACTGCAAGGTTATTAATTAAACCTTTCTCATTGCCTGATACTAGATCTAAAATAACCTGTTCCCTAGTTGGTTCCTCAACATACTGATCTAGAAAAATATCTTGCATACATTCCATGAATTCGTCCTCCACACTATTACTGTAAATTTGGTTTGTCCAGACTATATGTAGATTAATGTCCCCCATGATCCCTGTATTACCCTTGTTACATGTGCCTCTAATTTCCTGATTTATACTCTGCCCTACATTACAACTACTGTTTGGGGGCCTATAAACAACTCCCACCAACATTTTCTGCCCCTTGCTGTTTCTTAGCTCTACCCAAACTGATTTTACTTCTTGATTTTCGGAGTTAAGATCCTTTCTCTCCACTGTCTTTATCCCATCCTTTATTATCAGGGCTACCCCTCCTCCTTTTCCATTATGCCTATCTCTTCTAAAAGTTAAGTATCCTGGAATATTTAGTTCCCAAATTGCTGTGGGTCTGGAGTCACATATAGGCCAGTCCACATAAGGTCAGCAGATTTCCTTCCCTAAAGGACATCAGCTAACCAGATGGGTTTTTATGACAATCCAGTAATTTAATGCTCACCGTTACAACTTTTTATTCCAGATTTGTTTAATTAACTGAATTTAAATTCCCCCGCTGCCGTGGTGGGATTTGAACTCGCGATCTCTACGATTATCCAGAAACATAACCACTATGCTACCATACCCAATTCAACACCATTCCTGAAGTCTGTTCCCTGTTTTTTTCTATCGGTGTGTAAGAGCTCACACTTAACTGTATTGATTTTTTCTGCCATAGCTCTGCCCGCAAGCAAATAAACACATAGGAACAGGAGGAGGCCGTTCAGCCCCTCGAACCTGCTCCGCCATCCAATTAGATCATGGTTGATCTGCACAACAGCTCCAGCTACGCCTTTGCTCCATATCCCTTAATAGTCTTACTTAACAAAAATCTATCAATCTCAGTCTTGAAAACTTCAATTGACCCCCAAACATCCACAGCCTTTTGGGGAGCGAGACTTCCGATTTCCACGACCCTTTGTATGAAGAGGTGCTTCCTGATTTCACTCCTAATTTTTAGGTTACGCCCCCTTGTTCTGGAATCCCCCACCAGAGGAAATAGTTTCTCTCTATCTCCCCCACCGAATCCTTTCAACATTTTAAACACCTCGATCAGATCACCCTTGAACTTTCTAAACTCAAGGGAATACGACCCAAGTTTATGCAACATGCCCTCATAATTTAACCCTCAAAGCCCCAGTATCATCCAGAATACTTTCTCTAGATCCTTCTGTAAGTCTTTGACTGCTTCAGTTGCCAACACTACTGCACCCCCCCCTCCCACCCCCTCATTTATTTTCATCTCTGATTTTCACCAACTTACACTGCGTTTCAAACTCCAGGTAGCTTATTGAGATCAGAAACTGTCTGATGACTGGGGGATCTCCAGTTAGCCTCCACGTCCCCTGACTCTCCAGGTATATCCCCCGCTTTGGGGCTCGTGCTGACCGATTCCGCCCCCAACTTTAAAATCGGGACAATTATTTCAGTGAGCGAGTTTTTTTTACAATTAATTCTCGGGGTGTGGGCGTCGCTGACAAGGCCGGCATTTATTACCCACCCCTAACTGCCCTCGAGAAGGTGGTGGAGGTGAACCGCCTTCTTGAACCACTGCAGTCCGTGTGGTGAAGGTGCTCCCACAGCGCTGTTCAGGAGGGAGTTCCAGGATTTTGACCCGGCAACGATGAAGGAACAGCCGATATATTTCCAAGTCAGGATGGCGTGTGACTTGGAGGGGAACTTGGAGGTGGTGGTGTTCCCATGCGCCTGCTGCCCTTGTCCTTCTAGGTGGAAGAGGTCGCGGGTTTGGGAGGTGCTGCCGAAGAAGCCTTGGCGAGTTGCTGCAGTGCATCTTGTAGATTAGAATCATAGAATCATAGAATGGTTACAGCACGGAAGAAGGCCATTTGGCCCGTCGAGCCCGTGCTGGCTCTCTGCAAGAGCACCTCAGCTAGTCCCACTCCCCCGCCCTTTCCCCGTAGCCCTACAAATTTCTTTCCTTCATATACTTATCCAACTCCCTTTTGAAAGCCACGATTGAATCTGCCTCCACCACCCTTTCAGGCAGTGCATTCCAGATCTTAACCATTCACTACGTTAAAAGTTTTTCCTCATGTCGCCTTTGGTTCTTTTGCCAATCACCTTAAATCTGTGTCCTCTGGTTCTCGACCCTTCCGCCAATGGGAACAGTTTCTATCTATCTACTCTGTCCAGACCCCTCATGATTTTGAACACCTCTATCAAATCTCCTCTCAATCTTCTCTGCTCCAAGGAGAACAACCCCAGCTTTTCCAGTCTATCCACGTAACTGAAGTCCCTCATTCCTTGATACAAAAAGAAAATACTGCAGATGCTGGAATTCTGAAATAAAAACTGAAAATGCTGGATAAACTCAGCAGGTCAGGCAGCATCTGTGAAGAGAGAAACAGAGTTAACGTTCAGGTCGATGACCTTTCGTCAAAACTGGGTTTATCCAGCTTTTTCTGTTTTTATTCCCTCATCCCTGGAATCATTCTCGTAAATCTTTTCTGCACCCTCTCTAAGGCCTTCACATCCTTCCTAAAGTGTGGTGCCCAGAATTGGACACAGTACTCCAGTTGTGGCCGAACCAATGTTTTATACAGGCTCATCTAACTGCTTTCTAAACCTGCCCTGCCACCTTCAACAATTTGTGCACACATACCTCCAGGTCTCTCTGTTCATGCACCCACTTTAGAATTGTGCCTTTTAGTTTATATTTCCTCTCCTCATTCTTTCTACCAAAATGTATCACTTCACACTTTTCTACATTAAATTTCATCTGCCACGTGTCCGCCCATTTCACCAGCCTGTCTATGCCTTCCTGAATCTATCACTATCCTCCTCGCTGTTCACTATACTTCCAGGTTTTGTGTCATCTGCAGATTTTGAAATTGTGCCCTGTACACCCACGTCCAAGTCATTAATATATATCAAGAAAAGCAGTGATCCTAGAACCGACCCTTGGGGAACACCACTGTGTACCTTCCTCCAGTCCGAAAAACAACCGTTCACCACTACTTTCTGTTTCCTGTCACTTAGCCAATTCCGTACCCATGCTGCCACTGTCCCTTTTATTCCATGGGCTTCAACTTTGCTGGCAAGCCTATTATGTGGCACTCTGTCGAACGCCTTTTGCAAATCCATGTACACAACGTCAACTGCATTACCCTCATCAACCCTCTCTGTTACCTCATCAAAGAACTCAATCAAGTTGGTTAATCATGATTTGCCTTTAAAAAATCCGTGCTGGTTTCCCTTAATTAATCCACACTTGTCCAAGTGACTGTTAATTTTGTCCCTGATTACTGTTTCTAAAAGCTTCCCCACTACCGAGGTTAAACTGACTGGCCTGTTGTTGCTGGGTTTATCCTTACACCCTTTTTTGAACAAGGGTGTAACATTTGCAATTCTCCAGTCCTCTGGCACCATCCCCTGTATCTAAG
This sequence comes from Somniosus microcephalus, assembly GCF_052327205.1. Classification (NCBI taxonomy): domain Eukaryota; kingdom Metazoa; phylum Chordata; class Chondrichthyes; order Squaliformes; family Somniosidae; genus Somniosus; species Somniosus microcephalus. The sequence goes on along the minus strand of NC_140988.1, from coordinate 378,174,845 downwards.
GAGGATTGGAATATTATGGCCAGTACCTCCACGATTTCCTCCCTCAATTCCCTCAGCATCCTAGGATGCATCCCATCCGCTCCTGGTGATTTATCTACTTTAAGTACAGCCAGCCTTTCTATTATCTCCTCTTTATCAATTTTTATCCAATCAATTGTCTCCACTACCTCCTTCTTTACTATATCTATGGCAGCATCCTCTTCCTTGGTGAAGACAGATGCAAAGTACTCATTTAGTACCACAGCCATACCCTCTGTCTCCATGCGTAGGTCTTCTTGTCCAAAGATGTGCGGGTTAGGTTGATTGGCCATGACAAAAATTGGCCCTTAGTGTTAGGGGGGGATTAAATACGTGGGGTTACGGGGTTACGGGGATAGGGCTTGGGTGGGATGGCTGTCGGTGTAGGGACCGGGTGCTAGGGTTTGGATGATCGGCCATGATCTCATTGAATGGCGGAGCAGGCTCGAAGGGCCGAATGGCCTACTCCTGCTCCTATCTTCTCTGTTTCTTTTTGGTCCCTAATCGGCTCCACCCCTCCTCTTACTACCCTTTTACTATTTATATGCCTATAGAAGACTTTTGGATTACCTTTTATGTTGGCTGCCATTCTATTCTCATACCCTCTCTTTGCCCCTCTTATTTTATGTTTCACTTCTCCTCTGACCTTTCTATATATAGCCTAATTCTCAGATGTATTTGCAACCTGACATCTGTCATACGCTCTCTTTTTCTGCTTCATCATATTCTCTATCTCTTTCGTCACCCAGGGAGCCCTGACTTTAGTTGCCCTGCCTTTCACCCTAGTGGGAATGTGCCTCAACTGTACCTGAACTATTTCCTCTTTAAGGGCAGCCCATTGTTCCATTACAGTTTTGCCTGCCAGTCTTTGATTCCAATTTACCCGGGCCAGATCCTTCCCCCAGTCAAACATTTTTACTCTCGATTGCTCCCTGTCCTTTTCCATAGCTAAGCTAAACCTTATGATACTATGATCACTGTTCCCTAAATGTTCACCGACTGACACTTGCTCCACTTGACCACCTCATTCCCCAGAACCACTTGACCACCTCATTCCCCAGAACCAGATCCAGCAATGCCTCCTCCCTCGTCGGGCCGGAAACACACTGATCAAGAAAGTTCTCCTGAACACACTTCAGAAATTCTTCACCTTCTCTGTCCTTTACACTATTACAATCCCAGTCTATATTAGGATAATTGAAGTCCCCCATTATTACTACCCTATAGTTCTTGCACCTCTCTGTAATTTCACTGCAAATTTGCCCCTCCATATCTTTCCCACTATTTGGTGGTCTATAGAATACACCTAGTAGTGTAATGGCACCTCTATTATTTCTTAACTCTAGCCATATAGATTCTGTCCTTGACCCCACCAGGACATCCTCTCTCTCCAGCACTGTAACATTCTCCTTGACCAATACTGCCACACCAACTCCTAGCTTTCCTTCCCTATCTTTCCTGAACACTTTATAACCAGGAATATTTAATACCCAATCCTGCCCTTTTTTGAGCCAGGTCTCAGTTATTGCCACAACATCATATTCCCATGTGGCTATTTGTGCCTGCAGCTCACTTACCTTGTTTACTACGCTTCGTGCGTCCACATACATACACTGTAAACCTATCTTAGACCATCCTGTGTTCGCTCTTAGTTTGACCCCACCTAATACCTTACTATTTCTTATTTTAGTGCTCTCTGCCTCTCCTAATCCTTTGAGCACTTTATTTCACTTTTCCAATGTTACATGCTCACAACATTCAAGAAGCATTTGGATGAGCACTTGAAATGCCATTGCATACAAGGCTATGGACCAAATGCTGGAAAATGGGATTAGACTGGACAGGGATGGATGGGCGGCGCAGACACGATGGGCCGAAGGGCCTCTTTCTGTGCTGTAAAACTCTATGACTCTATGACTCTATGACATGCTGGTGCCCATCCCCCTGCCAAATTAGTTTAAACCTTCCCCAACAGCACTAGCAAACCTCCCCGTGAGGATATTGGTTCCGGCCCTGTTGAGGTGTAACCCGTCCGGCCTGCACAGGACCCACCTCACCCAGAATCGGCCCCAATGCCCGAGGAATCTGAAGCCCTCCCTCCTGCACCATCTCACCAGCCATGCATTCATCTGCTCTATCCTCCTATTTCTATACTCACTAGCGCGTGGCACCGGGAGTTATCCAAAGATTACTACCTTTGAGGTCCTGCTTATTAATCTCTTTCCTAGGTCCCTGAAATCTGCCTGCAGGACCTCATCCCTCTTTCTGCCTATGTCGTTGATGCTGATATGGACCACGACCTCTGGCTGTTCACCCTCCCCCCTCAGAATGTTCTGCAGCCGCTCGATGACATCCTTGACCCTGGCACCAGGGAGGCATCATGCCATCCTGAAGTCACTTCTGCAGCCGCAAAAACGCCTGTCTGCTCCCCTAACTATCGAATCCCCTACCACTATTGCTTTCCTGATCTTCTTCCTCCCCACTGTACAGCTGAGCTGCCCGTGGTGCCGCAGACTTGGCTCTGGCTGGTCTCCCCAGAGGAACCATCACCCTCACCAGTGTTCAGAACCGAATACTGGTTGGAGAGCGAGGTGTACTCAGGGGACTCCTGCACGACATGCCTGGTCCTCCTCTTCTGTCTGGTGGTCACCCGTTCGCTTTCTGCTTGCACACTCTTTATCTGCGGGGTGACCATCCCCTGAAACATACTATCCATGAATCTCTCAGCCTCGCGGGCGCACCGCAGTGATGCCAGCTTCCTGGAGTCCCCACATGGCACAGGATGTGCATTCCATAGGACTGAGCTGCCCGGCCATGCCTCTACTTAATAGACTATTAACTAGAAACACTTACCAGCTACTCACCAATCAGCTCCTTCCCTGGTTGTGGCTTCACTTTAGCTGTGTTGCAGTTGTTTCTTTTGTTGTTGATGTTTTCACTTGAGGTCCTCTGCCTCCTCACTGCCGCCGCTGATCCAGTCTGCGCTCTCTCTGGGCCCCCCGCTCGATTTATACTCCGCCTCCTCGCTGCCTCCCCTGCTCCAGTCTGCGCTCTCACTGGGCCCCCCGCTCGATTTATACTCCGTCTCCTCACTGCCCCCGCTGCTCCAGTCTGCGCTCTCTCTAGGCCTCTCGCTCGATTTATACTCCGCCTCCTCGCTGCCTCCCCTGCTCCAGTCTGCGCTCTCACTGGGCCCCCCGCTCGATTTATACTCCGCCTCCTCACTGCCTCCCCTGCTCCAGTCTGCGCTCTCTCTAGGCCTCTCGCTCGATTTATACTCCGTCTCCTCACTGCCCCCGCTGCTCCAGTCTGCGCTCTCTCTGGGCCCCCCGCTCGATTTATACTCCGCCTCCTCGCTGCCCCCGCTGCTCCAGTCTGCGCTCTCTCTGGGCCCCCCCTCGATTTATACTCTGCCTCCTCACTGCCCCCGCTGCTCCAGTCTGTGCTCACTCTGGGCCCCCCGCTCGATTTATACTCCGCCTCCTCGCTGCCCCCGCTGCTCCAGTCTGCGCTCTCTCTGGGCCCCCCCTCGATTTATACTCCGCCTCCTCACTGCCCCCGCTGCTCCAGTCTGAGCTCTCTCTGGGCCCCCCCTCGATTTATACTCCGCCTCCTCGTTGCCCCCGCTGCTCCAGTCTGTGCTCACTCTGGGCCCCCCGCTCGATTTATACTCCGCCTCCTCACTGCCTCCCCTGCTCCAGTCTGTGCTCACTCTGGGCCCCCCGCTCGATTTATACTCCGTCTCCTCGCTGCCTCCCCTGCTCCAGTCTGTGCTCTCTCTGGGCCTCTCGCTCGATTTATACTCCGCCTCCTCGCTGCCCCCGCTGCTCCAGTCTGCGCTCTCTCTGGGCCTCTCGCTCGATTTATACTCCGCCTCCTCGCTGCCACTGCTCGAGTCTGCGCTCTCTCTGGGCCTCTCGCTCGATTTATACTCCGCCTCCTCGCTGCCCCCGCTGCTCCAGTCTGCGCTCTCTCTGGGTCCCACGCTCGATTTATACTCCGCCTCCTCACTGCTGCCACTGCTCGAGTCTGCGCTCTCTCTGGGCCCCCCGCTCGATTTATACTCCGCCTCCTCGCTGCCCCCGCTGCTCCAGTCTGCGCTCTCTCTGGGCCCCCCGCTCGATTTATACTCCGCCTCCTCACTGCCGGCACTGCTCCAGTCTGTGCTCTCTCTGAGCCTCCCACTTGATTTACACTCCACCTCCTTCAAACGATTATATTTACTTTTAATTTTTACTTTTAATTAGCTAATTTAGTTTAAGTTACACACTGCAGCCAGTGAGCCGGTCGTGGAGGGAGTGGATGGTAAAGCTGGTGGATGGGGTGTCGATGGAGTGGTCGATCTGTGGAACAGGCTCCCCAGGTGGAAGCACTCGGTATTGATTTATTCAAATGCAAATTAGATTTATTTCAGAAAATAATACTTTGAGATACAGGATATGAGTAATTTGAGACACGACATGTGGAAAGTGTAGCGGGCTTGGAAGAGATTTACGAGAGAGGGCAGGAGAAACGTACTTTATACAGAGTATTGTGTGGCTGTGGAATTCACTCCCAGGGCTGGATTTTACTATTGGTGGCGGGTCAGCTGGTCAGTGGTTCCCGCTCCCGCCTCCGATGTCAGGCGGGATAATTTAGCGATTTTGCCCTAATTGGGCAATTGACTCCCAGCGTGTGCGCTCCCCTGGCCCAATGAGTCTTTTGGGCCCGAAACTCGCCTCTGCTGACGTCATTTATGCAGCTGCATTTAAGGGCTCCAAGCAGCCTTGGTTCATTTTCTGCCTCAGAACTTTTATTTGCTAATTTTCTAACGGTTTGGTCCTCCTGAAATGTCTAGTTCAAGGGCCAAGGCCTCACCCCGGTTTGATGAGGACTCACTCCAAGCTCTGGTGGAGGGAGCCAGAGCTCAGAAGGAGGTGCTGTTTCCTTCCTCTGGGTGGAAAAAACCTCCCCAGCAGACGAAAGCTGTGTGGCTGCAACTGGCTCAGGAGGTCAGTTCGAGATCAACGTGCGGCAGAACCTGGCTGCAGTGCCGAAAGAGGTTCAATGACCTTGTCCGCACAGGAAAAGTGAGCATAACATCACCATTACCCTCAATCTGCTCCACATCGCCTGTCATCACCAGCACTCCACATTGTCAACCTACTCCTCCACATCCCACTTTACCCTTACATCCCTTACACCCTTAACCATCCCTCTCTCTCTATGTATATAATCACTTAACTATTCGACTATGCTGGCATCGCACTCCCTATCTTCTTCTTCTCCTTCTCTTCTTAGGCAGTCCCTCGGAACCGAGGATGACTTGCTTCCACATAAAAAATGAGTTCACAGGTGACTGATGAGTCCAATGCGGGACCTACAGTCTCTGTCACAGGTGGGGCAGACGGTGGTTGAAGGGGCGGGTGGGTGGGGTGCTTGGGTTGACGTGCGCTCCTTGCGCTGCCTGCGCTTGGCTTCCGCTTGCTCCCGGCGAAGAGACTCGAGGTGTTCGGCGCCTTCCCGGATGCTTCTCCTCCACTTTGTGCGGTCTTGGGCCAGGGTTTCCCAGGTGTCGGTGGGGATGTTGCACTTTTTCAAGGAGGCTTTGAGGGTGTCCTTGAAGCGTTTCCTCTGCCCACCTGGGGCTCTCTTGCCGTGTCGGAGCTCCAAGTAGAGCGCTTGTTTTGGGAGTCTTGTATCAGGCATGCGGACAATGTGACCCGTCCATCGGAGCTGATCGAGCGTGGTCAAAGCTTCGATGCTGGAGATGTTGGCCTGAGCGAGAACACTGACGTTGGTGCGCCTATCCTGCCAATGGATTTGAAGGATCTTGCGGAGGCAGCGTTGGTGGTACCTCTCCAGTGCTTTGAGGTGCCTGCTGTACATGGTCCCTGTCTCTGAGGCATACAGCAGGGCGGGTATCACTGCTGCTCTGTAGACCATGAGCTTAGTGCCGGGTTTGAGGTCCTGGTCTTCAAACACTCTCTTCCTCAAGCGACCGAAGGCTGCACTGGCACACTGAAGGCGTTATTGGACTTCGTCATCGATGTCTGCCCTTGTTGACAGTAGGCTCCCAAGGTATGGAAAGTGGTCCACATTATCATTGTTATGCTATGAAAACAACTAACAACACACAGGGAGGGCCCTTGGTCTTGGGACCTCACTCCACCTTTGTCTCCTTCTAAGCATCTATGCTATGGATTCTCTACACTCACTCCATCATTCTCACTCAAACTCCATTTGTGTCCCTCATTGCAGGAAAAGAGAGCCCACAATAAGAGGGAAAGGGCGAACACAGGAGGAGGGCCACCCTCAATAGACCAGCTCACCAGCACTAAAGAGGCGGCCCTGGTGATCGTGGGAGCCGAGGCGGATGTGGAAGTGGGGGACAGACAGACGGGCGCATCAGAGCAAGCTGGTGACAGAATAGTTTTGCAACTCTCTCATTGACATTGCATGAGTGACTGATATGGCTTCTAATGTTCATACAGATTGACTTATGATCATCTGCACAATTCCATGTGCATGCAACGTTTATATCACATGTCTAACTCATTCCTTTACTCCCCCACAGGACCATCGACAGCCCCCCTCCCCATTGTCCAGGAGGAAGAGCCTGAGCCAGAGGACTCCTCAGAGGAAGCTGCAAACTCTGAGGGAGCAGCGTCAGCAGAATTCAGCGCACCCAGCACCAGCGCAAACACTCACACCTCGGTGGGACCTTCACGAGATAGAGTAGTGTTGTCACCTGGTGTATCACAGCTCACAAGTGAGCATCAGCAGATGGTGGAGACAGGGACAGCAGTGGAGAGTTCTCGTCGGAGGGCGCAGGGCGCTCCCAGCTTGGCTCAACTGCATGTCGACCCTGTGCCTCCGTGTCCATCCAGAAGGAGAGCGGTGCTGGAACTCCAGGAACAGGTACAGGAGTCTCTGGCAGGTTTTGTCTCCAGGGTCGCTGCGAGTGTGGAGCGAATGGAGGAGTCCATCGCTAACTTGAGCAGTGCCCTTGTGGAGGCATTGGTGCATGAACGCATCACCACGGAAAGGATGGCTACCTCCATGGAAAGGATTGCTACAGTAGCGGAGAGGATGGCTACGGCCATGGAGGAGCTAAGTCGCCAGAGTGTTGAAAACATGGTGATTGTTCAGAATAGACTGACATCTCTGGAGGAGCAATGGGCAGCTATTGAGCAGAGAAACCAGACCTTCATGGAAGTCCTCTGGAGTAGGACTGCCAGTGCAGATACGGGTCCTCATGGCCACCCTGAAGTGCAGCAAGGTGCTGTCAAGCCTCTTGCTAGCTCTGAAGTGGGGCTAACCCATGAGAGGGATGTTGTTGGCAGACAACATGGAAGTGGGGGCTCCTCTCCAAGCGCTCATACTCCCATGCCACTGCGGAGCCCTCGGTCAGAGCCCCACCAGAGTCTACACCCAGCTGAGATCGGCGTCTCAACCCCTGCACAGCCGCAGGTGCAGCAGACTGTTGGCGAGCCCTCACAGGCTCACAACCCCAGAGGACACCCGCCAAAGGTGTCGAGGCAGGAGCAGCATGAAAGTGAGCAAGGGGCCTCTACATCTGCTGAAGCCACAGGGGAAGCACCACGTAGGAGCATGCGTAAGTGGAAGATAAAGCACATGTAGTCACAAGGGTAGTCACTTGGATGTTCTGTTGTGTTTAATTGTTCTTTTAGTCAATGTAATAAAATGAAGTGACGAGAAACTGTTGAAGTTCTGGGCTGTGTCATTTCACAAATGGAGGTTCCACATTGAGGGCTCAGGGTGACTTGGGTTTGTCATGATGGTGGTCAGAGTGATAGGAAGCCGTAGGTTCTTGTCCATTGTCTATGGTGTGGTAAGAAGGTGTAAGGGGTTTTCTCCGATACTGGTCCCCCGTTACACACAGTTCTTGGACGTCAGGATTTGTAAGAACAAAATACACACGGCCCAGGGTTTTGACTCAACCTTTGATTCGTTTGTTTATTGAACACACACACACAATTACTGCCCCAGTATAAATCCCTACGATTTATATCAGGCTAACAATCCCAAAATACAAACCCCTACGCAAGGGTCATTTGTATCAACACAATATGACACAGTTAAATCCGTCCACGATTTGACTGTTACATATAAAGTTACCCAGACTCAATCACAAAGCCCTTATTGTGATCTGGTTGAAACTCACAAACTTACTCAGACTCAATCACAAAAGCCCCCTCTATGATTTGACTGAAACATACAAACCCCACTCCCGATCGGCTGTCTCTTGGAGTTGATTGTCGGCCCGAATCTTTCTGTTCGCTGTTCTGCCGTCAGCTTCCCACCACACGCTGTCTTCAAAATGATCTTACTTTAAACCAAAACCAACTTGCAGTATCTTGACCCACATTTCCTGGCCCCCCTCCTGAGCATACAATTCATTTCAAAATGTGTGAATTGTCCCTGGTATTGTCCATTGATTAGAGATACCTTTCTGATAATGCAACCTTCCCAAAGTGACTGCATGTGCGAAGTTGTTGGTTTCTGTTAGCATTCGTATTCAAAAGGTTCGAGGCCCGGCCCAGTGTCTAGGCCTGCACTGAAACTAGTTATTCAGGGGCCATGGTCTAAGGTGAACAATGTAACCCCTTAAGGTACATGAATATGCGAATGTTCTTGTTCAGATTTTAGATTGTCTGTGATCCAGTCACAGTTTCGGCTGCAATGTTTGAATGAACCCTTCATTGCCGAGCCCTTTTTACGGGCTCTGCAGTTCTGGGTTTTTATATTTCATCGTCCAATATTTTTACCGTTGGGGGGGAGGAATCGATCCTACAAAGGTGCGAGCCAAATGTGTTCGATTGGGCAAACTAAGCAAATCTGGCCCAGATGAGTGCATCCCTTGCATCCCGGGCAGCAATGTGCTGGTGTGCTGCTGCTGCTGGTTGATGCGCCTCCGCAAGGTCTTCGTTCTCACTCTCCTCCTCCTCCTCTTCCTCCTCCTCCTCTTCCTCCTCCTCCTCATCCTCATCTGAGGAGGCTATGCGCTGAACCACTTGTCCTTCAGGCAGATGCAAGCCACGATGCTGTGCGATGTTGTGAAGTGCACAGCAGACCACGACAATTCTGGCGACCCTGGCTGCTGAGTACTGCAGGGCTCCACCTGATCTATCAAGGCATCTGAATCACAACTTCAGCAAGCTGCTGGTTTGCTCGATGATGGATCTGGTGGAAATGTGGCTGGAGTTGTGGAGCTCCTCAGCTTCATTGGATGGCCTCCTGCGTCACTAGCCACATCTTCAGGGGATATCCCTTGTTTCCAAGTAGCCATCCGCAAAGTTGGTTTGGTGGATTGAAGAGCGAAGGCACACTAGACTGGCGCAGGATGAAGGAGTCATGGCAACTGCCAAGGTACTTGGCGCAAACATGCAAAATCTCCTTCTTGTGGTTACACACCAACTGCACGTTGAGGGAGTGGAAGCCCTTGCGGTTGACAAAAAGAGCTGGATTGTGATGGGGTGCCTTAAGGGCCACATGGGTGCAGTCTACGACTCCCTGCACCCTTGGCAAGCCTGCCATATTTGCAAATCCAACTGCTCACGCGGTTATACTTGATCCTTGGAGAAGTTTATGTAATTGTACGCCTTTGCAAAGAGGGCATTGGTAACCTGCATGATGCAAGTGTGTGCGGCCGACTGGGAGATGCTGCTGATGTCTGCTGTTGATCCCTGGAAGGACCCTGAAGCAAAAAAGTTGAGTGCGGTGGTGACTTTTACGACCACTGGTAAGGAGTGTCCACACGATCCTCTGGACTCCATGTGTTGGTGCAGCATTGCGTAGATGTCACTCACTACCTCTCGCGAAAGTCTCAGCCTCCTTTGGCACTGCTGCTCAGTCATGTTGAGGAAGCGCATCCTCGGCCTGTAAACCCTGTGTCGGGGGCATCTGCTGCGGCGACGTGCTTCCCTGCGCTGGCGCCTTCTGCCCTGTGCAGCTTCAGGTGGGTGAGCAGCAGCTTGGAGCTCCTGTTGTTGCTGCTGCTGTTGGCGCTGTTGTTGTTCCTGGTTCTGCTGCTGCCACGGCTGGTCTTCGTCCGAATCTGAGGTCCAGGAGGAAAGGAAATAAATGGTTCATTCCCATGCTGCTGGTAGATATCTCAGTTGAGGAAGCGCTCAGTCAATGTGGGGAGAGGGTTTTCCCAGGAGGTCACAGTGGAGATGGATCTCAGCTTCACCACTTCCAAAATCAGTAGACCTGCAAAAAGTTCTCCAAGACCTGAGAAAACAAAGTTCTGCCACCTGCAACTGATCCTTGTTGAAAACTCTGTGGAGCTGCAGCTGTTAGGAAGGCAACCACGTGAACCCGGCAGGATTAGCTGGCGTGTTTCAGGAGGGACGTGCAGCACACTGGAAATGTGGCAAAGTTTGAAAGGCCTCTCAAAATGGGATTATAGAGGTCGTTAAGTAGGAGTTAAGTGCCTTAAGGGCCTATCCCGCCACTTGGAGGTGGGACCGAAACGGAGTCTGCAAGCCCGCCTTTGGGAAAGTTGCGCAGAGGCGGGTTCACGGCGGGATCAGAACCTGCCGTCATTTTTTTCCAATTTTCCCACCTGACCCGCCTTCAAACCCGCCTCCTCAGGGCTGGTAAAATCCAGCCCCCAGAGTTTGTGATTGAAGCAGAGAGAGTGCACATATTTAAGAATAGGTTAGACAGGTTGAAGGGAAAGGGAATAAAGGGGTATAGGGATAGAACAGGCAGGTGGGATTAGGATTACTGCTCATGTGGCCGACAGAAAGAAAGAAAGAAAGAAAGAAAGAAAGAACATAAGACGTAGGAGCAGGAGGAGGTCGTTTGGCCCCTCGAGCCTGCTCCGCCATTCAATAAGATCATGGCTGGTCTGATCTTGGCCTCAACTCCACTTCCCTGCCCGCTCCCCATAACCCTCGACTCCCTTATCGTTCAAAAATCTGTCTATCTCCACCTTAAATATACTCAACGACCCAGCCTCCACAGCTCTCTGGGGTAGAGAATTCCCAAGATTCAAGACCCTCTGAGAGAAGAAATTCCTCCTCATTTCTGATTTAAATGGGTGCCCCCTTATTCTGAAAATATGCCCCCTAGTTCTAGATTCCCCCACGAGGGGAAACATCCTTTTTTAAAATTCGTTTTTTGGATGTGGGCATCGCTGGCAAGGCCAGCATTTATTGCCCGTCCCTAGTTGCCCTTGAGAAGGTGGTGGTGAGTCGCCTTCTTCAACCGCTGCAGTCCGTGTGGTGAAGGTGCTCCCACAGTGCTGTTAGGGAGGGAGTTCCAGGATTTTGGCCCAGTGACGATGAAGGATCGGCGATATACTTCTAAATCAGGATGGTGTGTGACTTGGAGGGGAACTTGGAGGTGGTGGTGTTCCCATGCGCCTGCTGCCCTTGTCCTTCTAGGTGGAAGAGGTCGCGGGTTTGGGAGGTGCTGCCAAAGAAGCCTTGGCAAGTTGCTGCAGTGCATCTTGTAGATGGTACACACTGCAGCCATGGTACGCCGGTGGTGGAGGGAGTGAATGTTTAAGGTGGTGGATGGGGTGCCAATCAAACGGGCTGCTTTGTCCTGGATGGTGTCGAGCTTCTTGAGTGTTGAGTGTTGTTGGAGCTGCACTCATCCAGGCAAGTGGAGAGTATTCCATCACACTCCTTACTTGTGCCTTGTAGATGGTAGAAAGGCTTTGGGAAGTCAGGAGGTGAGACACTCGCCACAGAATACCCAGCCTCTGACCTGCTCTTGTTGCCACAGTATTTATGTGGCTGGTCCAGTTAAGTTTCTGGTAAATGGTGACCCCCAGGATATTGATGGTGGGAGATTCGGCAATGGTAATGCCATTGAATGACATGGGGCTGTGGTTAGACTCTCACTTGTTGGAGATAGTCATTGCCTGGCACTTCTCTGGCGCGAATGTTACCTGCCACTTATCAGCCCAAGCCTGAATGTTGGCCAAGTCTTGTTGCATGCGGGCATGGACTGCTTCATTATCTGAGGAGTTGTGAATGGCACTGAACACTGTGCAGTCATCAGTGAACATTCCCATTTCTCACCTTATGTTGGAGGGAAGGTCATTGATGAAGCAGCTGAAGATGGTTGGGCCTAGGACACTGCCCTGAGGAACTCCTGCAGTGATGTCCTGGGGCTGTGATGATTGACCTTCAATCACCACAACCTTCTTCCTTTGTGCTAGGTATGACTCCAACCAGTGGAGAGTTTTCCCCCGATTCCCATTGACTTCAGTTTTACTAGGGCTCCTTCATGCCACACTCGGTCAAACCTCTGCATCTACCCTGTCAAGCCCCTTCAGAATGTTTCAATAAGGTCACCTCTCATTCTTCTAAACTCCAATGAGTATAGGCCCAACCTGCTCAACCTTTCTTCACAAGACAACCTCTTCATCTCCGGAATCAACCTTGTGAAGCTTCTCTGAACTGCCTCCAATGCAAGTATATCCTTCCTTAAATAAGCAGACCAAAACTACGCAGTACTCCAGATGTGGTCTCACCAACACCCTGTACAGTTGTAACAGGACTTCCCTACATTTATACTCAATTTCCTTTGCAATAAAGGCCAACACTCCATTTGCCTTCCCAATTACTTGCTGTACCTGCATGCTAACTTTTAGTGATTCATGTACAAGGACCCCCGATCCCTTTGTACCTCTGCATTTTGTAATCTCTCTCCATTTAAATAATAATTCGCTTTTTTATTTTTCCTACCAAAGTAGATAACCTCGCATTTTCCCACATTAAACTCCATCTGCCACATTTTTGCCCACTCACTTAGCCTATCTATATCCCTTTGCAGATTCTTTGCATCCTCCACACAATTTGCTTTCCCACCTATCTTTGTATCATCAGCAAATTTGGCTACAGTACACACGGTCCCTTCATCCAAGTCATTAATATAGATTGTTTAAGGAGTGTTTAAGGGATGGTTTCCTGGACCAATATGTCGAGGAACCAACCAGAGATCAGGCCATCTTAGACTGGGTATTATGTAACAAGAAAGGATTAATTAGCAATCTTGTTGTACGAGGCCCCTTGGGTCGGAGCGATCATAATATGATCGAAATCTTCATTAAGATGGAGAATGAAGTATTTGACTCAGAGACTAGGGTCCTAAATTTAAATAAAGGAAACTATGATGGTCTGAGGCATGAGTTGGGTAGGATTGATTGGGGAATGTCACTCAAAGGGTTGACGGTGGATAGGCAATGGCAAACATTCAAAGACCGCATGGAGGAACTACAGAATTTGTTCATCCCAGTTTGGCATAAAAATAAAACAAAAAAGGTGACTCAACCGTGGCTAACAAGGGAAATTAGGGATAGCATAAGATCCAAGGAGAGGACAGATAAATTGGCCAGGAAAAGCAGTAAACATGAGGACTGGGAGCAGTTTAGGGTTCAACAAAGGAGGACAAAGGGATTAATTAAGAAAGGGAAAAAAGAATATGAGAGTAAGCTATCAGGGAACATAAAAACTGACTGTAAAAGCTTTTATAGATATGTGAAGAGAAAAAGATTGGTGAAGTCAAGCGTAGGTCCCTTGCAGTCAGAATCAGGGGAATTTATAATGGGGAACAAAGAAATGGCTGACCAATTAAATACATATTTTGGTTCTGTCTTCACAAAGGAGGACACAAATAACCTCCCAGAGATGCCGGGGAACATAGGGTCTGATGAAAGGGAGGAACTGAAAGAAATCAGTATTTGTAGGGAAATGGTGTTAGGGAAATTGATGGGATTGAAGGCCGATAAATCCCCAGGGCCTGATAATCTACATCCTAGGGTACTTAAGGAAGTGGCCCTAGAAATAGTTGATGCTTTGCTGATCATCTTCCAGCATTCGATAGAACCTGGAACAGTACCCATGGATTGGAGGGTAGCTAATGTTACCCCACTATTCAAAAAAGGTGGTAGAGAGAAAGCCTGACATCGGTAGTGGGGAAAATGCTAGAGTCCATTATAAAAGATGTAATAGCAGAGCACTTGGAAAACAGTGACAGGATCGGACAAAGTCAACATGGATTTACAAAAGGTAAATCGTGCTTGACTAATCTACTGGAATTTTTTGAGGACGTAACTGGTAAAATAGATAAGGGAGAACCAGTGGATGTGGTATATTTGGACTTTCAGAAGGCTTTCGATAAGGTCCCGCATAAGAGATTAGCGTGTAAAGTTAAGGCACATGGGATTGGGGGCAAGGTATTGACTTGGATAGAGAACTGGTTGGCAGACAGAAAGCAAAGAGTTGGAATAAACGGGTCTTTTTCCGAGTGGCAGGCAGTGACTAGTGGGGTACCGCAGGGATCGGTCCTTGGACCCCAGCTATTCACAATATATATTAATGATCTAGACAAGGGAACTAGATGTAATATCTCCAAGTTTGCAGACGGCACAAAGCTGGGTGGGCGTGTGTGCTGTGAGGAGGATGCCGAGAAACTCCAGTATGATTTGGACAGGTTGGGTGATTGGGCAAAAGCATGGCAGATGCAATATAATGTGGATAAATGCGAGGGTATCCACTTTGGTGGCAAAAACAGGAAGGCAGATTATTATCTGAATGGCAATAGATTGGGAGAAGGGGAAGTGCAACAAGACCTGGGTGTCCTTGTGCACCAGTCACTGAAGGTAAGCATGCAGGTGCAGCAGGCGGTTAAGAAGGCAAATGGCATGTTGGCCTTCGTAGCGAGAGGGTTTGAGTACAGGAACAAGGATGTCTTGCTGCAGTTGTACAGGGCCTTGGTGAGACCACATCTTGAGTATTGTGGGCAGTTTTGGTCGCCTTATCTGAGGAAGGATGTTCTTGCCATGGAAGGAGTTCAGCGAAGATTCACCAGGCTGATACCTGGGATGGCAGGAATGATGTATGAGGAGAGATTGGGTCGATTGTGTTTGTACTCACTGGAGTTTAGAAGAATGAGAGGGGAGCTCATTGAAACTTGTAAAATTCTGACAGGACTGGACAGACTAGATGCAGGAAGGATGTTCCCGATGGTCAGGGAGTCCAGAACCACGGGTCACAATCTAAGGATAAGGGGTAGGCCATTTAGGACAGAAATGAGGAGGAATTTCTTCACCCAGAGAGTGGTGAACCTGTGGAATTCTCTACCACAGAAGGCAGTAGAGGCCAATACATTAAATATATTCAAGAAGGAGTTGGATATATTTCTTAAGGCTAAAGGGATCAAGGGGTATGGGGAGAAAGCAGGGACCGGGTACTGAATTTGGATGATCAGCCATGAACTCATTGAATGGCGGAGCAGGCTCGAGGGGCCGAATGGCCTACTCCTGCTCCTATCTTCTATGTTTCTATGTTTCTATGTTTTTGTAAATAGTTGAAGCCCCAGCACTGATCCCTGTGGCACCCCACTAGTTACAGTTTGCCAACCTGAAAATGACCTATTTATCCCGACTCTCTGTTTTCTGTTAGTTAGCCAATCCTCTATCCATGCTAATATATTACCCCCAACCCCGTGAGCTCTTATCTTGTGCAGTAACCTTTTATGTGGCACCTTATTGAATGCCTTCTGGAAATCCAAATACATGACACCTACTGGTTCCCCTTTATCCACCCTACTTGTTACATCCTCAAAGAACTCCAGCAAATTTGTCAAACATGATTTCCCTTTCATAAAACCATGTTGACTCTGCTTGACTGTATTATGATTTTCTAAATGTCCTGCTACCACTTCCTTAATAATGGACTCCAGCATTTTCCCAATGACAGATGTTACACTAACTGGTCGATAGTTGCCTGCTTTCTGCTTCCCTCCTTTCTTAAATAGGGGCGTTACATTTGCGGTTTTCCAGTCCGCTGGGACCTCTCCAGGGAATTTTGGTAGATTACAACCAATGCATTCACTATCTCTGCAGCCACCTCTTTTAAAACTTTAGGATGCAGGACATTGGGTCACCTTTAGTCCCATTAGTTTGCCTAGTACTTTCTCTCTAGTGGTAGTGATTGTTTTAAGTTCCACCCCACCCCCACCCCAATAGCCCCTTGATTATCCATTATTGGGCTGCTTTTAATATCTTCTACCATGAAGACTGATACAAAATATTTCAAAGAAAGAAAGAAAGAAGAATAGAAAGAAAGAAAGAAGGATAGAAAGAAAGAAAGGAAGAAGGATAGAAAGAAAGAAAGGAAGAAGGATAGAAAGAAAGAAAGAAGGATAGAAAGAAAGAAAGAAGGATAGAAAGAAAGAAGGAGAGAAAGAAAGAAAGAAGGATAGAAAGAAAGAAAGAAGGATAGAAAGAAAGAAAGGAAGGAAGGAAGAAAGAAAGAAAAAGAAAGAAGAATAGAAAGAAAGATAGAAGGATAGAAAGAAAGAAAGAAGGATAGAAAGAATGAAAGGAAGAAGGATATAAAGAAGGATAGAAAGAAAGAAATAACGAAAGAAAGAATGATAGAAAGAAAGAAAGAATAAAAGAAAGGATAGAAAGAAGGAATAAAGAAAGAAAGAAGGATAGAAAGAAGGAAAGAAAGAAGGATAGAAAGAAAGAAAGGAAGAAGGTAAGAAAGAAAGAAAGGAAGAAAGACAGAAGGATAGAAAGAAGGAGTAAGAAAGAAAGGAAGAAAAAAGAAAGAAAGAAAGATAGATCGCAGAGTGTTGTGGGGGTGGAGGAGGTTACAGAGATAGGGAGGGGCGAGGCCATAGAGGGATTTGAAAGCAGGGATTGGAATTTTAAAATCACGATGTTGCTAGACCGGGAGCCAATGTAGGTCAGTGAGCACAGGGGGTGATGGGCGAACGGGACTTGGTGCGAGTTAGGACACAGGAGAAGAGTTTTCGATGAGCTGAAGTTTGGGGAGGGTAGAAGATGGGAGGGCGGCCAGGAGAGCGTTGTAATAGTCAAGCCTAGAGGTAACAAAAGCATGGGCGAAGGGCAGACAGAGCCTCAGTTTAATGCCTCATCCGAAAGACGGCATCTTCGACAGTGCGGCACTCCCTCAGCCCTGCCCTGGAGTGTCAGCCTGGATTTTGTGCTCAGGTCCCTGGAGTGGGATTTGAACCCATGACCTTCTGACTCAGAACCGAGAACCAACACGGACTGGTTGGGCCGAATGGCCTGCTTTATGTGTTGCAATTCCTTTGTAGCATTATGTAATACTCCTTGGAGATTTTGTTTGATAATCGCTCCTGTGAAGCACCGTGGGACATTTTACTACGTTTTTTTACTATGATGTTCCCGATGGCGGGGAGTCCAGAACCAGGGGTCACAGTCTAAGGATAAGGGATAAGCCATTTAGGACAGAAATGAGGAGGAATTTCTTCACCCAGAGAGTGGTGAACCTGTGGAATTCTCTACCACAGAAGGCAGTTGAGGCCAATTCATTAAATGTATTCAAGTAGAAGTTAGATATATTTCTTAAGGCTAAAGGGATCAAGGGATATGGGGAGAAGGCAGGGACAGGGTACTGAATTTGGCGGAGCAGGCTCGAGGGGCCGAATGGCCTACTCCTGCTCCTATCTTCTATGTTTCTAAAAGTGATATAGAAATGCAAGTTGTTGTTTTGGGGATGAGGAGGTTAAGAGCTGATCTAATTGAGGTATCTAAACTAATGAAGGGAGTGATTCGTCCCTCTGGCAGCTTATACCTGAACAAGGAAAAACAGGAGGGGTTATCTTGGTGAAAAGTTGAAAACAGGCACGAAGACGGTGCTGTGCTAATAAGACATGCCTGTTTGAAAGTCTGGTTTTAACGTGTAATTTTGATCCTAATTGCTGATTACCATAATTTGAACGTGCCTGGAGGTGCTAAAACAGAGACCTGTAGGTTTAGCACTCAAGCACTGATTTGACGCAATTTTTGTGGAGCAGTACATGTGGGCTCCACTCACCCGCTTCCACGGAAGGTGTGGAATGGGCTGGCTGACACACAGCGGTATGTTTCAGGGTGGCTCAGAGACCGAGAGAGGTTCTCGGATGCGGCACTCTAGGTCCTGGTGGACCTGAACCTGAACTGAACCGACCAGGGGGCAAGCAACCTTAGATGTGGTCCTGTGTAATGAGACAGGATTAATTAAAAATGTCCTAGTAAAGGATCCCCTTGGAATGAGTGACCATAACATGGTTGAATTCCATATTCAATTAGAGGGTGAGAAGGTTGGATCTCAAACAAGCGTGCTAAGCTTGAATAAAGGAGACTATGAAGGTATGAGAGTGGAATTAAGTAGAGTGGATTGGGAAAATAGATTAAAGGGTAAGACGATACATGGTCAGTGGTGTACATTTAAGGAGTTATTTTACAACTTCCAAAAAATATATATTCCTCTGAGAAGAAAAGGGTGTAAAAGAAAAGACAGCCGCCCGTGGCTAAGTAAAGAAATTAAGGATAGTATTCGACTAAAAACAAGGGCATATAAGGTAGCCAAATCTAGTGGGAGGATAGAGGATTGGGAAAACTTTAAAAGACAGCAAAAAATAACAAAAAGATTGATTAAGAAAGGGAAGATAGATTATGAAAGTAAATTAGCAAAAAATATAAAAACAGATAGTAAGAGTTTTTATAGTTATATAAAAAGAAAAAGGGTGGCTAAAGTAAATGTTGGTCCCTTAGAGGATGAGACCGGGAAATTAATGGTGAGAAATATGGAGAGGGCAAAAACACTGAATAAATAATTTGTATCAGTCTTTACAGTAGAAGACACTAAGAATATCCCAACACTGGACAAACAGGGGGCTAAAGGGGGGAGGAGCTAAACACGGTCAAAATCACTAAGGAAGTGGTACTTGGTAAAATAATGGGACTCAAGGCGGATAAATCACCTGGACCTGATGGCTTACATCCTAGGGTCTTGAGGGAAGTGGCGGTAGGGATTGTGGATGCATTAGTAATAATTTTCCAAAACTCCCTGGACTCAGCAAAGGTCCCGGCAGACTGGAAAACTGCTAATGTAACACCCTTATTTAAAAAGGGCAGTAGACAGAAGGCTGGAAACTATAGACTGGTTAGCCTAACATCTGTGGTAGGTAAAATTTTGGAGTCCATTATTAAGGAGACAGTAACAGGACATTTGGATAATCATAATTTAATAGGACAAAGTCAGCATGGTTTTATGAAGGGGAAGTCATGTTTGACAAATTTGCTGGAGTTCTTTGAGGAAGTAACATATAGGGTGGATAAAGGGGAACCAGTGGACGTAGTGTACTTAGACTTCCAAAAGGCATTTGACAAGGTGCCACACAAAAGATTATTGCTTAAGATAAAAAATCACGGGATTGGGGGTAATATTCTGGCATGGATAGAGGATTGGCTATCTAACAGAAGGCAGAGAGTTGTGATAAATGGTTCATTCTCAGACTGGCAATCAGTAACTAGTGGTGTTCCGCAGGGATCAGTGCTTGGTCCCCAACACTTTACAATCTATATTAACGATTTGGAGGAGGGGACCGAGTGTAACATATCAAAGTTTGCAGATGATACTAAGATGGGAGGGAAAGTAGTGAGTGAGGAGGACATAAAAAACCTGCAAGGGGACATAGACAGGCTAAGTAAGTGGGCAGAGATTTGGCAGATGGAATACAATACTGGAAAGTGTGAGGTTATGCACTTTGGCAGGAAAAATCATAGAGCAAGTTATTATCTTAATGGCAAGAAACTGGAAAGTACTGAAGTACAAAGGGATCTGGGGGTCCTGGTGCACGAAACTCAAAAGGTTAGTATGCAGGTGCAGCAAGTGATTAAGAAGGCCAATGGAATGTTGGCTTTCATTGCTAAGGGGATAGAATATAAAAATAGGGAGGTATTGCTTCAGTTGTACAAGGTATTGGTGAGACCGCACCTGGAATACTGCATACAGTTTTGGTGTCCATACTTAAGAAAAGACATACTTGCTCTCGAGTCAGTACAAAGAAGGTTCACTCGGTTAATCCCGGGGATGAGGGGATGGACATATGAGGAGAGGTTGAGTAGATTGGGACTCTACTCATTGGAGTTCAGAAGAATGAGAGGCGATCTTATTGAAACATATAAGATTGTGAAGGGGTTGGATCGGGTGGATGCGGGGAGGATGTTCCCGATGATGGGTGAAACTAGAACTAGGGGACATAGTCTTAGAATAAGGGGCTGCTCTTTCAAAACTGAGATGAGGAGGAACTACTTCACTCAGAGGGTGGTAGGTCCATGGAATATGCTGCCCCAAAAAGCTGTAGAAGCTACATCATTACATAAATTTAAAACAGAAATAGACAGTTTCCTAGAAGTAAAGGGAATTAAGGGTTACGGGGAGCGGGCAGGAATTTGGACATGAGTCTAGGTTCGGATCGGACATGGCCCTGTGGGTAGCGGAGCGGGCCCAGGGGCCGTGTAGCCTGATCCTGCTCCTATTTCGTGTGTCTAATTCTGTTAGATTCAGGAGATGGTTCTGTGATAGTGGATCGGCGGTTAGGATCAGATCAGCCATGATCTTATTGAATGGTGGAGCAGGCTCGAGGGGCCGATTGGCCTACTCCTGCTCCTATTTCTTATGTTCTTATGTTCTTATGTGGAGGAGGTCCAGAGGAAGAGGGATATCCCATACCCACAGGGGCAGTGGGTGGGGGGGTATAGATGGAGTCCACCTCGCCCTCCTCTCCCTCTCTCCTGCGCCAACTGGTGCTGCTCTGTCTGGCCTCATGTCCTCCTCCCATTCCTCCTGCAGACCGAGGGGGACCCCTAGCAAAATGCCGATGACCAAGCACTCCCTTTGTCCTGGTGGCTCCTATAAGATGTCCAAGAAGGTGGAGTAGCACGGCACTCGTTCATTTTAGGTGAAGTCCTCAGAGAATTCCCAGAATAAATGTTGCTCGAGTGTTGGTGAAGTTTTGGCAAAGTGTCCCAGAAAGTCTCCCGATGAAACATAGAAACATAGAAACATAGAAGATAGGAGCAGGAGTAGGCCATTCGGCCCCTCGAGCCTGCTCCGCCATTTAATGAGATCATGGCTGATCATTCAAATTTAGTACCCTGTCCCTGCTTTCTCCCCATATCCCTCAATCCCTTTAGCCTTAAGAAATATATCCAACTCCTTCTTGAATATATTTAATGAATTGGCCTCAACTGCCTTCTGTGGTAGAGAATTCCACAGGTTCACCACTCTCTGGGTGAAGAAATTCCTCCTCATCTCTGTCCTAAATGGCTTACCCCTTATCTTTAGACTGTGACCCCTGGTTCTGGACTCCCTGGCCATCGGGAACATCCTTCCTGCATCTAGTCTGTCTAGTCCTGTTAGAATTTTATAAGTTTCAATGCGATCCCCTCTCATTCTTCTAAACTCTAGTGAATATAAGCCTAATCGACCCAATCTCTCCTCATATGTCATTCCTGCCATCCCAGGTATCAGTCTGGTTGAGTTTCAAAAGTCCTCTTCCAATCTCCAGCAGCAAGTGAACAGTGAAAGTTGAGCACGCCTTTAAGTGGCGCTCGAAATCCTCAGCAACAACTTGTTTACTCCAAATCAGCTGGTCGCTGTTAGATCACGCGCTAGCCACCAAAATACCGTGTGGCCTCTTTAACGAACGCTAGCGGGCAATTTAATTGTCAATCAGCCCCTTAACGATCCTACTGGGCGGCCGTTCCTAGTGCTGGCTTCAACTCCTTTACCAAGATGGCGCCTTTGCACTAAGCACGGGCTAAACCAGTGTTGCAGCTCAAGACCCCACCTTGGCAACCTCGGAGGCTCCTGGCCGCCTAAAATATCTGGGGAAAATTGCCCCGGATCTTAAAAGTCAAGTTAGACTGCTAACAGAACAGACACAGAAAAAATCTCTTCCTGCAAAATGTTGAGAGACTCTGTGTTAGAAAGCTTCAGATGCAGAATCAGTCGAGGTGTTTAGAATGGGAGTTAGATAATTCTCTTTCAGATACTGGGGTGGCAGGAATGACGTATGAGGAGAGATTGGGTCGATTGGGCTTATATTCGCTGGAGTTTAGAAGAATGCGAGGGGATCTCATTGAAACTTATAAAATTCTAACAGGGCCTAGACAGACTAGATGCAGGAAGGATGTTCCCGATGGTCAGGGAGTCCAGAACCAGGGGTCACAGTCTAAGGATAAGGGGTAAGCCATTTAGGACTGGGATGAGGAGGAATTTCTTCACCCAGAGAGTGGTGAACCTGTGGCATTCTCTACCACACAAGGCAGTTGAGGCCAATTCATTAAATATATTCAAGAAGGAGTTGGATATATTTCTTAAGGCTAAAGGGATCAAGGGATATGGAGAGAAAGCAGGGACAGGGTGCTGAATTTTGATGATCTTACATGATCTCATTGAATGGCGGAACAGGCTCGAGGGGCCGAATGGCCTACTCCTGCTCCTATCTTCTATGTTTCTATGTTTTATTCATTCATTGGATGTGGGCATCACCGGCAAGGCCAGCATTTATTGCCCACCCCTAATTGCCCTCGAGAAGGTGGTGGTGAGCCGCCTTCTTGAACATCGCTGAATGGCTTGCTAGGCCATTTCAGAGGGCAGTTAAGAGTCAACCACATTGCTGTGGGACTGGAGTCATATATAGGCCAGACCAGGTAAGGACGGCAGATTCCCTTCCCTAAAGGACGTTAGTGAATCAGATGGGTTTTCCTAATGACAATTCAGTTGTTTCATGGTCACCATTATTAGTACTAGCTTTTTATTCCAGATTTGATTTAATTGAATTTAATTCCCCAGCTGCTATGTAGGATTGGAACACGTGTCCCTGGATCATTAATCCAGGCCTCAGGATTGCTAGTCCAGTAACATAAACATTACGCTACCGTACCTTACTTGGGAAGGAAGGATATGGAGAAAGGGTGGCAAATTGGGCTTAAAGAACTGCCATGACCAACAAAATAGAGTCGCAGGCTCGATGGGCCAAGGTTGGGGCCTGGGACCACCCTGGACTTTTTTGTCTCAGTACCAATACATGTAGCCACTTATTAGGGCTTCTTGCCATCTTTTGCCCTTTGCATGCCTCCCAGGCCGCATACCTACAAAGGTCAGGAGGGCTTGAACTTAGTGGCGGAGGAAGTGGCATTGAGCGTTCCAGCAAGAATCCCCAAACTGGTTTGACCTCAGCACCCATGCCCCCCACCCCCCACCCCCGCAATCCCTCCAATCCCCGCTTACCAGGTGCAAGCGGATATGAGGGCATCTCACCTCTAGTGACAGTCACAGCGTTGGGAACTCAGCAGAATAGAAGAATTGAACTCATGTCTCCAGTAAATCACCCCCCACCCTACATCCCCCACCGAATAAAGCCTCTCACGTCCACACACTGTGCCAGATGCACCCACTTCATTCCGACATTCCAATAACGATAACAATGTGGAACAATGCTTCAGTGTGCCGCATCACATTGTAAGCGGTGAGGAGGGCACAAAGAGCCTGCAAAGGGATATAAACAGGTTTAGTGAGTCGGCAATAAGGTGGCAGTTGGAGTATAATGTGGGGAAATCACATTGGTAGGAAGAATAGAATAACAGAATATTTTTTAAAAGATAAAAAACTATTAAATGTTGGTGTTCAGAGAGATTTAGGTGTCCTCGTGCAGGAAACACAAAGTTAGCATGCAGGTACAGCAAGCAATTAGGAAGGCAAATGGCATGTTGGCCTTTATTGCAAGGGGGTTGGAGTATAAGAGTGAGGAAATCTTGCTACAATTATACAGGGCCTTGGTGAGACCACACCTGGAGCACTGGGCACAGTTTTGATCTCCTTATCTAAGGAAGGATACACTTGCCTTGGAGGCGGTGCAACGAAGGTTCACTACATTGATTCCCGGGATGAGAGGGCTGTCCTATGAGGAGAGATTGTGTAGAATGGGCCGATACTCTCTGGAGTTTAGAAGAATGAGAGGTGATCTCATTGAAACATACAAGATTCTGAGGGAAATTGACAGGGTAGATGCTGAGAGGTTGTTTCCCCTGGCTGGAGAGTCTAGAACCGGGGGGGCACAGTCTCAGGATAAGGGGTTGGACATTTAAGACTGAGATGAGGAGGAATTTCTTCACTCAGAGGGTGGTGAACCTTTGGAATTCTCTGCCCCAGAGGGCTGTGAATGCTCAGTTGTTGAGTATATTCAAGGCTGAGATCGATAGATTTTTGGATTCCAGAGGAATCAAGGGATAAGGGTGTAGTGTATGTACTTTGCAGAAGGAACTATATTCTGCAGCCCCTGTATACTGCAGTACCAGTAGTGACCACCCCTGCATATAAGCCTGTGAAGTAACTTTGCATAGTAGTTCCAGTTTTGTCTCCACTCAGTAAACACCTGTTGTAACCAGCTCCTGCAGTCGGTGTCTCAATTACACACGGACATAATAACAGGGATCAGGCGAGAAAGTGGAGTTGAGATAGAAGATCAGCCATGATCTTATTGAATGGCGGAGCAGGCTCGAGGGGCCGTATGGCCGACTCCTGCTCCTATTTCTTATCATCTTATCACAATGCTGTCACCCTCTTCCAATTGTGTGAATGGGTACAGTAGTGTAGTAGTTATGTTACTAGGCTTGTTAATCCCAGTTAGAACTTGGATTCAAAATCCCACTGTGGTAGTTTGCGAATTTAAATTCACTTTTAAAAAAGCAAACAAATCTGAAAATAAAAAAGTAAAAGTGCCCATGAAGCTGTTGAATTGTCATCAACACTCAACTGACCTATAAATGCCCTTTACCCTTTATGTGACTCCAGTCCCACACGTAACATGATTGACCCTTAACTTGACTATTCCAATCAGCTCCTGGAGGGCCTCCCGCCTTCTATCCTTTGTAAACCTGAGGCACAGCAGTCATTAGATACTGGGTGTGCTGCACAAATATTATGTCATTTGAAACCCTGCTTCACCCATCTCAACACCACCCAACTCCTTGAATCAAGTCAATCAGAGACTTGGTTGTGTTGAAACAAAGAGTTAATTAGTGTTCAATCACCACTAATTTATTTATATTTTTCATGAGTCATTGAAGAGTTTCCTGCACGGACAAGGATGTATTTGCCCAACAGCAGTTGTGGCTTATTGCCACGAAGTTGATTGGCATGGCTACAATGGAGAACTATTACTGCTAATTCAAATAAAAGAGTAGATTCAGGGACTCATTCAGTGAGTCACGGTTAGCAGGAGTTCCCTCAACTTCTGACCTCTGGGCTGTATTAAACAGGCTCAGTCACTGCGCTCTGTATTGAAACTGTTTAATAATATCTAAATTACGAGGAGTCCATCCTGAACCCACCGGTCTAACTCCATCTTGAGCCAACTAGTCCCGCTCCATCGTGAGCCCACCAGACTGGCTCCATCGTGAGCCCACCAGTCCCACTCCATCGTGAGCCCACCAGTACTGGTCCATCCTGAACCCACCAGTCCCACTCCATCCTGAAACCACCAGTCCCACTCCATCCTGATCCCACCAGACCCGCTTCATCATGAGCCCACCAGACCCGCTCCATCCTGATCCCACCAGACCCGCTCCATCATGAGCCCACCAGACCTGCTCCATTGTGCGCCCACCAGTCCCGCTCCATCGTGAGCCCACCAGCACTGGTCCATCCTGAACCCACCAGTCCCGCTCCATCCTGATCCCACCAGTCCCGCTCCATCCTGAACCCACCAGTCCCGCTCCATCCTGAAACCACCAGTCCCACTCCATCCTGAGCCCACCAGACCCGCTCCATCATGAGCCCACCAGACCGGCTCCATCGTGAGCCCACCAGACCCGCTCCATCATGAGCCCACCAAACCCACTCCATCCTGAACCCACCAGTCCCGCTCCATCCTGAGCCCACCAGACCCGCTCCATCCTGAAACCACCAGTCCCACTCCATCGTGAGCCCACCAGTCCCACTCCATCATGAGCCCACCAAACCCACTCCATCCTGAACCCACCAGTCCCACTCCATCGTGAGCACACCAGACCCGCTCCATCCTGAACCCACCAGACCCGCTCCATCCTGAACCCACCAAACCCACTCCATCCTGAACCCACCAAACCCACTCCATCGTGAGCCCACCAAACCCACTCCATCGTGAGCCCACCAGTCCCACTCCATCGTGAGCCCACCAGTCCCACTCCATCGTGAGCACACCAGACCCGCTCCATCCAGAGCCCACCAGACCAGCTCCATCCTGAACCCACCAGTCTCCCCTGCCCTGGGAGTGTTTGATGTGACAGTGTAGAGGGAGCATTACCCTGTATCTAACCAGTGCTGTACCTGCACTGGGACTGTTTGATGGGACAGTGTAGAGGGAGCTTTGCTCTGTATCTAACCCGTGCTGTGTAAGGATTCCAGGGGCTTCGTTTAAACTGGTTTAAGGTAATCTACCTGGCCAGCAGTCTTTTTGCTGCTGCACTCTAAACCAATTTACAAACAGCGGTTTCGAATCGCTACCCCTCCTTTAGTTCTGAGTGGAGGAACTTATAATTAATGATATTAAAACGGAACACGTGGTTTGGATGAGAGAAAATTATCAAGCTTTATTAACTAAAAGAAACTACAATCACAATATCAAACTATCCCACACGAACACAGTAAAATTGTAAAACTATATATCAAAGGGTACACACGGCAAAAACGAGGGGTACAATGGCTACAATGTTATTTAAACAATCTTAGCAGTTCCCTTAAATCACCATCCCCCTTTAACTCCTGCTAGGTTGCCTTGTTGAGAGCCAGAAAATCTCTGCTCACATGGTCCAGCGAAGAGAGAGAGAGAGAGAGAGAGAGCGCACCTTATCGTCCCAGGAAGTCAAGAGAGAGAGCTGGCTTCAGCATCTATCTTTATACCTGGTGAGCCCCCCTGCCGTTCTGCCTGGCAAGGGCTGTGTGCAAAATTAACCCCAAAGCTGTGATAGGCTAACTCAAAGTGGTTAGATTGAGTTAATGTGATTTTCAGAGCTCCCTGTGCTGAAACAAAAGGGAGACACATCTGCTCCATTGTCCAGTACTGGGTGTCTTAAAAATCCTTTCAAATGTTAACGCTTCCCATTTAAGATACAAAAAGTCACTTCTGCAGTTTAGATGTTCTTTGGATCCACTCGACATACAAACAAATGCTAATAGCATTCAATTGCTTTGTAAACAAAGCATTGTCCTTTGTCTTCATTGAACCTTACTTCCAGACACAGAAAGCTGCATTCCAAACCTCTTTTGTCCTTCGGCCATGTGGTGTGACAGCCATTTTATCTTTGGAAACTTAAAAGCACCTCGCTCAGGGATCCTTTAATCAAAAAAATGAATCTTCATAACTGTAAATTATTGCGAATTCTTACAGCTGTACTTGCCCTGGGAGTGTTTGATGGGACAGTGTAGAGGGAGCTTTACTCTGTATCTAACCCGTGCTGTACCTGCCCTGGGAGGGTTTGATGGGACAGTGTAGAGGGAGCTTTACTCTGTATCTAACCCATGCTGTACCTGCCCTGGGAGTGTTTGATGGGACAGTGTAGAGGGAGCTTTACTCTGTATCTAACCTGTGCTGTACCTGCCCTGGGAGTGTTTGATGGGACAGTGTAGAGGGAGCTTTACTCTGTATCTAACCCGTGCTGTACCTGCCCTGGGAGTGTTTGATGGGACAGTGTAGAGGGAGCTTTACTCTGTATCTAACCCATGCTGTACCTGCCCTGGGAGGGTTTGATGGGACAGTGTAGAGGGAGCTTTACTCTGTATCTAACCCATGCTGTACCTGCCATGGGTGTGTTTGATGGGACAGTGTAGAGGGAGCTTTACTCTGTATCTAACCTGTGCTGTACCTGCCCTGGGAGTGTTTGATGGGACAGTGTAGAGGAAGCTTTACTCTGTATCTAACCCGTGCTGTACCTGCCCTGGGAGTGTTTGATGGGAAAGTGTAGAGGGAGCTTTACTCTGTATCTAACTCGTGCTGTACCTGCCCTGGGAGTGTTTGATGGGACAGTTTAGAGGGAGCTTTACTCTGTATCTAACCCGTGCTGTACCTGCCCTGGGAGTGTTTGATGGGACAGTGTAGAGGGAGCTTTACTCTGTATCTAACCCGTGCTGTACCTGCCCTGGGAGTGTTTGATGGGACAGTGTAGAGGGAGCTTTACTCTGTATCTAACCCGTGCTGTACCTGCCCTGGGAGTGTTTGATGGGACAGTGTAGAGGGAGCTTTGCTCTGTATCTAACCCGTGCTGTACCTGCCCTGGGAGTGTTTGATGGGACAGTGTAGAGGGAGCTTTACTCTGTATCTAACCCGTGCTGTACCTGCCCTGGGGAATGCTGTACAGCTGAAATGTATACAGAAACGGACAAGCTGCAGGAGGACACGAAATGCCGGATCAGGTGAGCGCGGTTTATAACCTGGTCCAGTAATTAACCAGATAAGCAGATTTCAGAGAACCACAACAGTCGCACCAGTGAATTCTTATTGGGATCATGCTAGAAATATAATTCATGCAGCTCACGGCCATGCTGTATTCAAACTCGGTTTAATTACCACCTTCAGCTTGACATTCAAGAACATCTATTACCAAAAGCCTCCAGCGTGAATATGGCTGGCTCATCACCAAGAACACTGGGATTGAGAGCCAGGCACTGTCAGGGACTGGGCGTCTTTATACCTGACCATGCAGCCCTCCTGCCTCTGGGTCATGGGTTCAAATCCACACCTGGCAACATGATATCTAATGACCTATGGTCAGGAAAGTCCAGTGCTCGGCAGAATTTTATAAGTCTATTAAGAGTAAGAGGATAATTAAAGAAAGGGTAGGGCCTATTAGAGATCATGAGGGTAATTTGTGTGTGGAGGCGGGAGATGTCGGTCGGGTGCTTAATGAATACTTTGCGTCTGTTTTCACAAAGGAGAGGGGCGAAGCAGACATTGCTATCGGGGGGGGGAGGAGTGTGAAATATTAGATGAAATAAACATAGTGAGAGAGGAAGTATTAAAGTGTTTAGCAGCTTCAAAAGTAGATAAATCCCCAGGCCCAGATGAAATGTATCCCAGGCTGTTAAGCAAAGCAAAAGAGGAAATAGCAGATGCTCTGGCCATCATTTTACAATCCTCTCTGACTTCAGGTGTGGCGCCGGAGGACTGCTAATGTGGTACCCTTGTTTAAAAAGGGAGAAACGGATAGACCGAGTAATTATAGACCAGTCAGCCTAACCTCGGTTGTGGGAAAATTATTGGAAAGAATTCTGAAGGACAGGATAAATCTTCATTTAGAAAGTCACGGATTAATCAAGGATAGTCAGCACGGATTTGTTAAGGGAAGGTCATGTCTGAAAAACTTGATTGAATTTTTTGAGTAGGTAACAAGGAGGGTAGATGAGGGTAGTGCGTTTGATGTAGTGTATATGGACTTTAGCCAGGCTTTTGATAAGGTTCCACATGGCAGACTGGTCACGAAGTTAAAAGCCCATGGGATCCAGGGCAAAGTTTCAAGTTGGATTCAAAACTGGCTCGGAGACAGGAAGCAGAGGGTAATGGTTGATGGGTGTTTTTGTGACTGGAAGGCTGTTTCCAGTGGGGTTCTGCAGGGCTCAGTAATAGGTCCCTTGCTTTTTATGGTATATATCAATGATCTAGACTTGAATATAGGGGGTATGATCAAGAAGTTTGCAGATGATACTAAAATCGGCTGTGTGGTTGATACTGAAGAAGAAAGCTGTAGACTGCAGGAAGATATCAATAAATTGGTCAGGTGGGCAGAATAGTGGCAAATGGAATTCAATCTGGAGAAGTGTGAGGTAATGCATTTGGGGAGGGCTAACAAGGCAAGGGAATACACATTAAATGGTAGGACACTGAGTAGTGTAGAGGAACAAAGGGACCTTGGAGTGCATGTCCACAGATCCCTGAAGGTAGCAGGCCAGGTAGATACGGTGGTTAAGAAGGCATACGGAATGCTTGCCTTTATTAGCCGTGGCATAGAATACAAGAGCAGGGGGGTTATGCTTCAACTGTATAAAACACTAGTTAGGCCTCAGCTAGAGTACTGCGTGCAGTTCTGGTCACCACATTACAGGAAAGATGTGATTGCACTAGAGAGGGTGCAGAGGAGATTTACAAGGATGTTGCTGGGAGTAGAGAATCTTAGCTATGAGGAAAGACTGGATAGGCTGGGTCTGTTTTCCTTGGAACAGAGGAGGCTGAGGGGAGACCTTATTGAGGTGTATAAAATTATGAGGGGCCTAGATAAAGTGGATAGAAAGGACCTATTTCCCTTAGCAGAGGGGTCAAAAATCAGGGGGCACAGATTTAAAGTAATTGGTGGAAGGTTTAGAGGGGATTTGAGGGTTGTGGGGGTCTGGAACTCACTGCCTGAAAGGGTGGTAGAGGCAGGAACCCTAACCACATTTAAAAAGTACTTGGCTGTGCACTTGGGATGCTCTAACCTGCAGGGCTACGGACCGAGAGCTGGGAAGTGGGATTAGGCTGGATAGCTCGTTGTTGGCCGGCGCGGACACGATGGGCCGAATGGCCTCCTTCCGTGCTGTAACTTTCGATGATTCTATGATTCTAGAAACCGGTCCAAAGAAAAATTGTGTGAATAATCTTGGCTACACTTAATCTAATTGTACACTCTCGGGGGCCGCAAGCCTACATTTCGTTGTACTGCTGCACTACCAACAATGACAATAAAGTTGATTATGATTAGAAGCTGGTAGAATGGAAATTGACAGATTGGATTGGTGCTACCTCAAGTGACCTTTTGAGATTCATGGGATATTATTAAACCATGCTGTACCTGCCCTGGGAGTGTTTGATGGGACAGTGTAGAGGGAGCTTTACTCTGTATCTAACCCGCGTTGTACCTGCCCTGGGAGTGTTTGATGGGACAGTGTAGAGGGAGCTTTACTCTGTATCTAACCCATGCTGTACCTGCCCTGGGAGTGTTTGATGGGACAGTGTAGAGGGAGCTTTACTCTGTATCTAACCCGCGTTGTACCTGCCCTGGGAGTGTTTGATGGGACAGTGTAGAGGGAGCTTTACTCTGTATCTAACCCGTGCTGTACCTGCCCTGGGAGTGTTTGATGGGACAGTGTAGAGGGAGCTTTACTCTGTATCTAACCCGTGCTGTACCTGCCCTGGGAGTGTTTGATGGGACAGTGTAGAGGGAGCTTTACTCTGTATCTAACCCGTGCTGTACCTGCCCTGGGAGTGTTTGATGGGATGGTGTAGAGGGAGCTTTACTCTGTATCTAACCCGTGCTGTACCTGCCCTGGGAGTGTTTGATGGGACGGTGTAGAGGGAGCTTTACTCTGTATCTAACCCATGCTGTACCTGCCCTGGGAGTGTTTGATGGGATGGTGTAGAGGGAGCTTTACTCTGTATCTAACCCGTGCTGTACCTGCCCTGGGAGTGTTTGATGGGACAGTGTAGAGGGAGCTTTACTCTGTATCTAACCCATGCTGTACCTGCCCTGGGAGTGTTTGATGGGATGGTGTAGAGGGAGCTTTACTCTGTATCTAACCCGTGCTGTACCTGCCCTGGGAGTGTTTGATGGGGCAGTGTAGAGGGAGCTTTACTCTGTATCTGACCCGTGCTGCATGTGCCCTGGGAGTGTTAGATGGGATAGTGTAGAGGGAGCTTTACTCTGTATCTAACCTGTGTTGTACCTGCCCTGGGAGTGTTTGATGGGACAGTGTAGAGGGAGCTTTACTCTGTATCTACCCTGTGCTGTATGTGCCTGGGGAATGTTTGATAGGACAGTGTAGAGGGAGCTTTACTCTGTATCTGTCCCGTGCTGTACCTGCCCTGGGAGTGTTTGATGGGACAGTGTAGAGGGAGCTTTACTCTGTATCTAACCCGTGCTATACCTGCCCTGGGAGTATTTGATGGGACTGTGTAGAGGGAGCTTTACTCTGTATCTGTCCCGTGCTGTACCTGCCCTGGGAGTGTTTGATGGGACTGTGTAGAGGGAGCTTTACTCTGTATCTAACCCGTGCTGTACCTGCCCTGGGAGTGTTTGATGGGACAGTGTAGAGGGAGCTTTACTCTGTATCTAACCCGTGCTGTACCTGCTCTGAGAGTGTTTCATGGGACAGTGCAGAGGGAACTTTACTCTGTATCTAACCCCGTGCTATACCTGCCCTGGGAGTGTTTGATGGGACAGTGTAGAGGGAGCTTTACTCTGTATCTAACCCGTGCTGTACCTGCCCTGGGAGTGTTTGATGGGAAAGTGTAGAGGGAGCTTTACTCTGTATCTAACTCGTGCTATACCTGCCCTGGGAGTGTTTGATGGGACAGTGTAGAGGAAGCTTTACTCTGTATCTAACCCGTGCTGTACCTGCCCTGGGAGTGTTTGATGGGAAAGTGTAGAGGGAGCTTTACTCTGTATCTAACTCGTGCTGTACCTGCCCTGGGAGTGTTTGATGGGACAGTTTAGAGGGAGCTTTACTCTGTATCTAACCCGTGCTGTATCTGCCCTGGGAGTGTTTGATGGGACAGTGTAGAGGGAGCTTTACTCTGTATCTAACCCGTGCTGTACCTGCCCTGGGAGTGTTTGATGGGACAGTGTAGAGGGAGCTTTACTCTGTATCTAACCCGTGCTGTACCTGCCCTGGGAGTGTTTGATGGGACAGTGTAGAGGGAGCTTTGCTCTGTATCTAACCCGTGCTGTACCTGCCCTGGGAGTGTTTGATGGGACAGTGTAGAGGGAGCTTTACTCTGTATCTAACCCGTGCTGTACCTGCCCTGGGGAATGCTGTACAGCTGAAATGTATACAGAAACGGACAAGCTGCAGGAGGACACGAAATGCCGGATCAGGTGAGCGCGGTTTATAACCTGGTCCAGTAATTAACCAGATAAGCAGATTTCAGAGAACCACAACAGTCGCACCAGTGAATTCTTATTGGGATCATGCTAGAAATATAATTCATGCAGCTCACGGCCATGCTGTATTCAAACTCGGTTTAATTACCACCTTCAGCTTGACATTCAAGAACATCTATTACCAAAAGCCTCCAGCGTGAATATGGCTGGCTCATCACCAAGAACACTGGGATTGAGAGCCAGGCACTGTCAGGGACTGGGCGTCTTTATACCTGACCATGCAGCCCTCCTGCCTCTGGGTCATGGGTTCAAATCCACACCTGGCAACATGATATCTAATGACCTATGGTCAGGAAAGTCCAGTGCTCGGCAGAATTTTATAAGTCTATTAAGAGTAAGAGGATAATTAAAGAAAGGGTAGGGCCTATTAGAGATCATGAGGGTAATTTGTGTGTGGAGGCGGGAGATGTCGGTCGGGTGCTTAATGAATACTTTGCGTCTGTTTTCACAAAGGAGAGGGGCGAAGCAGACATTGCTATCGGGGGGGGGAGGAGTGTGAAATATTAGATGAAATAAACATAGTGAGAGAGGAAGTATTAAAGTGTTTAGCAGCTTCAAAAGTAGATAAATCCCCAGGCCCAGATGAAATGTATCCCAGGCTGTTAAGCAAAGCAAAAGAGGAAATAGCAGATGCTCTGGCCATCATTTTACAATCCTCTCTGACTTCAGGTGTGGCGCCGGAGGACTGCTAATGTGGTACCCTTGTTTAAAAAGGGAGAAACGGATAGACCGAGTAATTATAGACCAGTCAGCCTAACCTCGGTTGTGGGAAAATTATTGGAAAGAATTCTGAAGGACAGGATAAATCTTCATTTAGAAAGTCACGGATTAATCAAGGATAGTCAGCACGGATTTGTTAAGGGAAGGTCATGTCTGAAAAACTTGATTGAATTTTTTGAGTAGGTAACAAGGAGGGTAGATGAGGGTAGTGCGTTTGATGTAGTGTATATGGACTTTAGCCAGGCTTTTGATAAGGTTCCACATGGCAGACTGATCACGAAGTTAAAAGCCCATGGGATCCAGGGCAAAGTTTCAAGTTGGATTCAAAACTGGCTCGGAGACAGGAAGCAGAGGGTAATGGTTGATGGGTGTTTTTGTGACTGGAAGGCTGTTTCCAGTGGGGTTCTGCAGGGCTCAGTAATAGGTCCCTTGCTTTTTATGGTATATATCAATGATCTAGACTTGAATATAGGGGGTATGATCAAGAAGTTTGCAGATGATACTAAAATCGGCTGTGTGGTTGATACTGAAGAAGAAAGCTGTAGACTGCAGGAAGATATCAATAAATTGGTCAGGTGGGCAGAATAGTGGCAAATGGAATTCAATCTGGAGAAGTGTGAGGTAATGCATTTGGGGAGGGCTAACAAGGCAAGGGAATACACATTAAATGGTAGGACACTGAGTAGTGTAGAGGAACAAAGGGACCTTGGAGTGCATGTCCACAGATCCCTGAAGGTAGCAGGCCAGGTAGATACGGTGGTTAAGAAGGCATACGGAATGCTTGCCTTTATTAGCCGTGGCATAGAATACAAGAGCAGGGGGGTTATGCTTCAACTGTATAAAACACTAGTTAGGCCTCAGCTAGAGTACTGCGTGCAGTTCTGGTCACCACATTACAGGAAAGATGTGATTGCACTAGAGAGGGTGCAGAGGAGATTTACAAGGATGTTGCTGGGAGTAGAGAATCTTAGCTATGAGGAAAGACTGGATAGGCTGGGTCTGTTTTCCTTGGAACAGAGGAGGCTGAGGGGAGACCTTATTGAGGTGTATAAAATTATGAGGGGCCTAGATAAAGTGGATAGAAAGGACCTATTTCCCTTAGCAGAGGGGTCAAAAATCAGGGGGCACAGATTTAAAGTAATTGGTGGAAGGTTTAGAGGGGATTTGAGGGTTGTGGGGGTCTGGAACTCACTGCCTGAAAGGGTGGTAGAGGCAGGAACCCTAACCACATTTAAAAAGTACTTGGCTGTGCACTTGGGATGCTCTAACCTGCAGGGCTACGGACCGAGAGCTGGGAAGTGGGATTAGGCTGGATAGCTCGTTGTTGGCCGGCGCGGACACGATGGGCCGAATGGCCTCCTTCTGTGCTGTAACTTTCGATGATTCTATGATTCTAGAAACCGGTCCAAAGAAAAATTGTGTGAATAATCTTGGCTACACTTAATCTAATTGTACACTCTCGGGGGCCGCAAGCCTACATTTCGTTGTACTGCTGTACTACCAACAATGACAATAAAGTTGATTATGATTAGAAGCTGGTAGAATGGAAATTGACAGATTGGATTGGTGCTACCTCAAGTGACCTTTTGAGATTCATGGGATATTATTAAACCATGCTGTACCTGCCCTGGGAGTGTTTGATGGGACAGTGTAGAGGGAGCTTTACTCTGTATCTAACCCGCGTTGTACCTGCCCTGGGAGTGTTTGATGGGACAGTGTAGAGGGAGCTTTACTCTGTATCTAACCCGTGCTGTACCTGCCCTGGGAGTGTTTGATGGGACAGTGTAGAGGGAGCTTTACTCTGTATCTAACCCGTGCTGTACCTGCCCTGGGAGTGTTTGATGGGACAGTGTAGAGGGAGCTTTACTCTGTATCTAACCCATGCTGTACCTGCCCTGGGAGTGTTTGATGGGATGGTGTAGAGGGAGCTTTACTCTGTATCTAACCCGTGCTGTACCTGCCCTGGGAGTGTTTGATGGGACAGTGTAGAGGGAGCTTTACTCTGTATCTAACCCATGCTGTACCTGCCCTGGGAGTGTTTGATGGGATGGTGTAGAGGGAGCTTTACTCTGTATCTAACCCGTGCTGTACCTGCCCTGGGAGTGTTTGATGGGGCAGTGTAGAGGGAGCTTTACTCTGTATCTGACCCGTGCTGCATGTGCCCTGGGAGTGTTAGATGGGATAGTGTAGAGGGAGCTTTACTCTGTATCTAACCTGTGTTGTACCTGCCCTGGGAGTGTTTGATGGGACAGTGTAGAGGGAGCTTTACTCTGTATCTACCCTGTGCTGTATGTGCCTGGGGAATGTTTGATAGGACAGTGTAGAGGGAGCTTTACTCTGTATCTGTCCCGTGCTGTACCTGCCCTGGGAGTGTTTGATGGGACAGTGTAGAGGGAGATTTACTCTGTATCTAACCCGTGCTGTACCTGCCCTGGGAGTGTTTGATGGGACTGTGTAGAGGGAGCTTTACTCTGTATCTGTCCCGTGCTGTACCTGCCCTGGGAGTGTTTGATGGGACTGTGTAGAGGGAGCTTTACTCTGTATCTAACCCGTGCTGTACCTGCCCTGGGAGTGTTTGATGGGACAGTGTAGAGGGAGCTTTACTCTGTATCTAACCCGTGCTGTACCTGCTCTGAGAGTGTTTCATGGGACAGTGCAGAGGGAACTTTACTCTGTATCTAACCCCGTGCTATACCTGCCCTGGGAGTGTTTGATGGGACAGTGTAGAGGGAGCTTTACTCTGTATCTAACCCGTGCTATACCTGCCCTGGGAGTGTTTGATGGGACAGTGTAGAGGGAGCTTTACTCTGTATCTAACCCGTGCTATACCTGCCCTGGGAGTGTTTGATGGGACAGTGTAGAGGGAGCTTTAGTCTGTATCTAACCCGTGCTGTACCTGCCCTGGGAGTGTTTGATGGGACAGTGTAGAGGGAGCTTTAGTCTGTATCTAACCCGTGCTATACCTGCCCTGGGAGTGTTTGATGGGACAGTGTAGAGGGAGCTTCGCCCCTTTCTACACTTGAGCTCGCTTTGTTTGCTGGAACAACTTTACTTTCCATCAAGCCCCTTCAATACTGCAGCTGATGTGTGTGATGGAACAATGCAAAGGGAGCTGGGGATGTTTAATGCTAACACTTGCTTCCAAAAGCTCAGCGTTCCTCAGTGCTGACTTCATTCCTGTAGGTGACCACAAGAATGCCTTCACCCAACATAAACTCAGGAATTATGAGCTAATTACCATAAACAATGTATATGACACATCCTTGAACACCACCCAAACGTCAGTCCTGCCTTAGATTGCTGGCCGCCATTCAAGATATAAGCTGCACGCTGAAGCAGGCAGGTCACAACAACCCATCTGAGGCTGCCCTTTGACTGATCTCGACCAAGGTTTCGGCTGCCGTTTTGGTGCGGAGACGTAGAGAACCGGGAAGGAGCCGGGCTTGACCCCTGCCCTGAGCTGTGATCTCTTGGTTCGGGACTGTATTAGTCCTTGGGTTTCCTCTAATGGAAGGTTCCCTCCCCGCTAGCCCTCCTCTTCCCCTTCGGTGCCTTGACATGTTGATACGAGGTCCCTTCTGCCACCTCCAGCTGTAGACAATCCCCACGCCATTGGTCATTCAACAACAACAACAACGTGCATTAATATAGCGCCTTGAACATGGAATGTTAATCTGGAATGCGCTGCCTGAAAGGGCGGTGGAAGCAGATTCAATAGTAACTTTCAAAAGGGAATTGGATCATGAAAAGCAGAAATCTGCAAGGCTACGGGGAAAGAGCAGGGGGGAGTCGGGCTAATGGGATCGCTCCACCAAAGAGCCGGCACAGGCACGATGGGCCGAATGGCCTCCTTCTGTGCTGCATGATTCTATGATTCTATGAAAGTGTCCCAAGGTGTTTCGCAGGAGCGTTACCAGACAAAATTTGACACTGAACCACATAAAGTGATATCAGGACCGGTGGCCAAATGTTTGGTCAAAGAGATAGAGCGGTTAGGGAGGGAATTCCAGACTTTAGGGCCCAGGCAGCTGAAGGCACGGCTGCCCTTGGTGGAGCGATTAAAATCAGGGATGCGCAACAGGTGGAGAGATCTCGGCGGGGGGGGGGCGGTCGGTGGGGGGGGGGGTGCGGTTTATAGGGCTGGAGATAGTTACAGAGATAGGGAGGGGCGAGGGCATGGAGTGATTTGAAAACAATTTCAAATTCAAGCATCTGCTGGACCGGGAGCCAGCGCGCGCAGGGGGTGATGGGTGAATGGGGTCTTCGTGCGAGTTGAGAGAGAGGCATCAAAGTTTTGGATGAGCCAGCCCATTGCCCTTTGTGGGAGCTTGCTGTGCACAAATTGGCTGCCGCATTTCCCTACATAACAGCAGTGACTGCACTTCAAATGGTGCTTCATCAACTGTGAAGATTGGAAAAAGAAAGACTTGCATTTTTATAACGCTTTTCACGACCACTGGACGTCCCAAAGCGCTTGACAGCCAATGAATTAGTTTTTAAAGTGTTGTAAATATAGGGCTACGCTATTCAAGTTCTTTCCTGCTATATTTTAAAGGTACAAAAACATTTAAATCTTTCAAATCAGTTATAAAGGAAATTCAGGTTTATTCCAAACAAATCTGGGACCTTTACTCACCAGCCTTGACCTCATACCATTATTGATTGGTAAGAAGCCCACCAGAATGCCAAAAGATTACCATAGCTTCAGTGCTCCATCTGGTGGCAGGCTGCTGTACTACGTCATCCTCGGTTCTGAGGGACTGCCCAAGAAGAGACTACGAACAGGTAGGTTTGAGTGCCAGGCAGTCCTGGAACTTAATTCGGTCTCAGAGGGATTCTCCTTCTATTATGAGGAATTTAAGTTTGAAGGAACAGCTGTTAGGGGGTTAAGGATGTTTAAGGAGCATCCAAGTTGACCCAACACAAATTTTCAAGATTACTGGCAGGACAATTGCCGACGAAGATCAATATAATAATTAGCATAAAGCACAAGGACAAGAATAAGAACATAGGAGAAACAATGAACAACCGGATAAGTTCTCTCCTGGACTGTGTCAGTGAATCTTCACACCCCCTTCTCCTCCCTGTGAGACTCTCTCCCAGTGTCAGTGAATCTTCACACCCCCTTCTCCTCCCTGTGAGACTCTCTCCCAGTGTCAGTGAATCTTCACACCCCCTTCTCCTCCCTGTGAGACACTCTCCCAGTGTCAGTGAATCTTCACACCCCCTTCTCCTCCCTGTGAGACTCTCTCCCAGTGTCAGTGAATCTACACACACTCTTCTCCTCCCTGTGGGACTCTCCCAGTGTCAGTGAATCTTCACACCCCCTTCTCCTCCCTGTGAGACTCTCCCAGTGTCAGTGAATCTTCACACCCCCTTCTCCTCCCTGTGAGACTCTCTCCCAGTGTCAGTGAATCTACACACACTCTTCTCCTCCCTGTGGGACTCTCCCAGTGTCAGTGAATCTTCACACCCCCTTCTACTCCCTGTGAGACTCTCCCAGTGTCAGTGAATCTTCACACCCCCTTCTCCTCCCTGTGAGACTCTCTCCCAGTGTCAGTGAATCTTCACACCCCCTTCTCCTCCCTGTGAGACTCTCCCAGTGTCAGTGAATCTTCACACCCCCTTCTCCTCCCTGTGAGACACTCTCCCAGTGTCAGTGAATCTTCATACCCCCTTCTCCTCCCTGTGAGACTCTCTCCCAGTGTCAGTGAATC
The DNA here is from genome assembly GCF_052327205.1 of Somniosus microcephalus. NCBI lineage: Eukaryota > Metazoa > Chordata > Chondrichthyes > Squaliformes > Somniosidae > Somniosus > Somniosus microcephalus. The sequence continues at coordinate 378,135,647 of NC_140988.1, read as the reverse complement.
TTCACACCCCCTTCTCCTCCCTGTGAGACTCTCTCCCAGTGTCAGTGAATCTTCACACCCCCTTCTCCTCCCTGTGAGACTCTCTCCCAGTGTCAGTGAATCTTCACACCCCCTTCTCCTCCCTGTGAGACTCTCCCAGTGTCAGTGAATCTTCACACCCCCTTCTCCTCCCTGTGAGACTCTCTCCCAGTGTCAGTGAATCTTCACACCCCCTTCTCCTCCCTGTGAGACTCTCTCCCAGTGTCAGTGAATCTTCACACCCCCTTCTCCTCCCTGTGAGACTCTCTCCCAGTGTCAGTGAATCTTCACACCCCCTTCTCCTCCCTGTGAGACTCTCTCCCAGTGTCAGTGAATCTTCACACCCCCTTCTCCTCCCTGTGAGACTCTCCCAGTGTCAGTGAATCTTCACACCCCCTTCTCCTCCCTGTGAGACTCTCCCAGTGTCAGTGAATCTTCACACCCCCTTCTCCTCCCTGTGAGACTCTCTCCCAGTGTCAGTGAATCTTCACACCCCCTTCTCCTCCCTGTGAGACGCTCTCCCAGTGTCAGTGAATCTTCACACCCCCTTCTCCTCCCTGTGAGACTCTCCCAGTGTCAGTGAATCTTCACACCCCCTTCTCCTCCCTGTGAGACTCTCCCAGTGTCAGTGAATCTTCACACCCCCTTCTCCTCCCTGTGAGACTCTCTCCCAGTGTCAGTGAATCTTCACACCCCCTTCTCCTCCCTGTGAGACTCTCTCCCAGTGTCAGTGAATCTTCACACCCCCTTCTCCTCCCTGTGAGACTCTCCCAGTGTCAGTGAATCTTCACACCCCCTTCTCCTCCCTGTGAGACTCTCTCCCAGTGTCAGTGAATCTTCACACCCCCTTCTGCTCCCTGTGAGACTCTCTCCCAGTGTCAGTGAATCTTCACACCCCCTTCTCCTCCCTGTGAGACTCTCTCCCAGTGTCAGTGAATCTTCACACCCCCTTCTCCTCCCTGTGAGACTCTCCCAGTGTCAGTGAATCTTCACACAACCCTTCTCCTCCCTGTGAGACTCTCTCCCAGTGTCAGTGAATCTTCACAACCCCTTCTCCTCCCTGTGAGACTCTCCCAGTGTCAGTGAATCTTCACACCCCCTTCTCCTCCCTGTGAGACTCTCTCCCAGTGTCAGTGAATCTTCACACCCCCTTCTCCTCCCTGTGAGACTCTCCCAGTGTCAGTGAATCTTCACACCCCCTTCTCCTCCCTGTGAGACTCTCCCAGTGTCAGTGAATCTTCACACCCCCTTCTCCTCCCTGTGAGACTCTCTCCCAGTGTCAGTGAATCTTCACACCCCCTTCTCCTCCCTGTGAGACTCTCCCAGTGTCAGTGAATCTTCACACCCCCTTCTCCTCCCTGTGAGACTCTCCCAGTGTCAGTGAATCTTCACACCCCCTTCTCCTCCCTGTGAGACTCTCTCCAGTGTCAGTGAATCTTCACACCCCCTTCTCCTCCCTGTGAGACTCTCTCCCAGTGTCAGTGAATCTTCACACCCCCTTCTCCTCCCTGTGAGACTCTCTCCCAGTGTCAGTGAATCTTCACACCCCCTTCTCCTCCCTGTGAGACTCTCCCAGTGTCAGTGAATCTTCACACCCCCTTCTCCTCCCTGTGAGACTCTCCCAGTGTCAGTGAATCTTCACACCCCCTTCTCCTCCCTGTGAGACTCTCCCAGTGTCAGTGAATCTTCACACCCCCTTCTCCTCCCTGTGAGACTCTCTCCCAGTGTCAGTGAATCTTCACACCCCCTTCTCCTCCCTGTGAGACTCTCTCCCAGTGTCAGTGAATCTTCACACCCCCTTCTCCTCCCTGTGAGACTCTCCCAGTGTCAGTGAATCTTCACACCCCCTTCTCCTCCCTGTGAGACTCTCCCAGTGTCAGTGAATCTTCACACCCCCTTCTCCCTGTGAGACTCTCTTCCAGTGTCAGTGAATCTTCACACCCCCTTCTCCTCCCTGTGAGACTCTCCCAGTGTCAGTGAATCTTCACACCCCCTTCTCCTCCCTGTGAGACTCTCCCAGTGTCAGTGAATCTTCACACCTCCTTCTCCTCCCTGTGAGACTCTCCCAGTGTCAGTGAATCTTCACACCCCCTTCTCCTCCCTGTGAGACTCTCCCAGTGTCAGTGAATCTTCACACCCCCTTCTCCTCCCTGTGAGACTCTCTCCCAGTGTCAGTGAATCTTCACACCCCCTTCTCCTCCCTGTGAGACTCTCTCCCAGTGTCAGTGAATCTTCACACCCCCTTCTCCTCCCTGTGAGACTCTCTCCCAGTGTCAGTGAATCTTCACACCCCCTTCTCCTCCCTGTGAGACTCTCTCCCAGTGTCAGTGAATCTTCACACCCCCTTCTCCTCCTTGTGAGACTCTCCCAGTGTCAGTGAATCTTCACACCCCCTTCTCCTCCCTGTGAGACTCTCCCAGTGTCAGTGAATCTTCACACCTCCTTCTCCTCCCTGTGAGACTCTCCCAGTGTCAGTGAATCTTCACACCCCCTTCTCCTCACTGTGAGACTCTCCCAGTGTCAGTGAATCTTCACACCCCCTTCTCCTCACTGTGAGACTCTCTCCCAGTGTCAGTGAATCTTCACACCCCCTTCTCCTCCCTGTGAGACTCTCTCCCAGTGTCAGTGAATCTTCACACCCCCTTCTCCTCCCTGTGAGACTCTCCCAGTGTCAGTGAATCTTCACACCCCCTTCTCCTCCCTGTGAGACTCTCCCAGTGTCAGTGAATCTTCACAACCCCTTCTCCTCCCTGTGAGACTCTCCCAGTGTCAGTGAATCTTCACACCCCCTTCTCCTCCCTGTGAGACTCTCCCAGTGTCAGTGAATCTTCACACCCCCTTCTCCTCCCTGTGAGACTCTCTCCCAGTGTCAGTGAATCTTCACACCCCCTTCTCCTCCATGTGAGACTCTCTCCCAGTGTCAGTGAATCTTCACACCCACTTCTCCTTCCTGTGAGACTCTCTCCCAGTGTCTGTGAATCTTCACACCCCCTTCTCCTCCCTGTGAGACTCTCCCAGTGTCAGTGAATCTTCACACCCCCTTCTCCTCCCTGTGAGACTCCTCCCAGTGTCAGTGAATCTTCACACCCCCTTCTCCTCACTGTGAGACTCTTTCCCAGTGTCAGTGAATCTTCACACCCCCTTCTCCTCCCTGTGAGACTCTCCCAGTGTCAGTGAATCTTCACACCCCCTTCTCCTCCCTGTGAGACTCTCCCAGTGTCAGTGAATCTTCACACCCCCTTCTCCTCCCTGTGAGACTCTCCCAGTGTCAGTGAATCTTCACACCCCCTTCTCCTCCCTGTGAGACTCTCTCCCAGTGTCAGTGAATCTTCACACCCCCTTCTCCTCCCTGTGAGACTCTCCCAGTGTCTGTGAATCTTCACACCCCCTTCTCCTCCCTGTGAGACTCTCTCCCAGTGTCAGTGAATCTTCACACCCCCTTCTCCTCCCTGTGAGACTCTCTCCCAGTGTCAGTGAATCTTCACACCCCCTTCTCCTCCCTGTGAGACACTCTCCCAGTGTCAGTGAATCTTCACACCCCCTTCTCCTCCCTGTGAGACTCTCTCCCAGTGTCAGTGAATCTTCACACCCCCTTCTCCTCCCTGTGAGACTCTCCCAGTGTCAGTGAATCTTCACACCCCCTTCTCCTCCCTGTGAGACTCTCTCCCAGTGTCAGTGAATCTTCACACCCCCTTCTCCTCCCTGTGAGACTCTCTCCCAGTGTCAGTGAATCTTCACACCCCCTTCTCCTCCCTGTGAGAGACACTCCCAGTGTCAGTGGATCTTCACATCCCCTTCTCCTCCCTGTGAGACTCTCTCCCAGTGTCAGTGAATCTTCACACCCCCTTCTCCTCCCTGTGAGACTCTCGCCCAGTGTCAGTGAATCTTCACACCCCCTTCTCCTCCCTGTGAGACTCTCCCAGTGTCAGTGGATCTTCACACCCCCTTCTCCTCCCGGTGAGACTCTCCCAGTGTCAGTGAATCTTCACACCCCCTTCTCCTCCCTGTGAGACTCTCCCAGTGTCAGTGAATCTTCACACCCCCTTCTCCTCCCTGTGAGACACTCCCAGTGTCAGTGAATCTTCACACCCCCCTTCTCCTCCCTGTGAGACTCTCTCCCAATGTCAGTGAATCATCACACCCCCTTCTCCTCCCTGTGAGACTCTCTCCCAATGTCAGTGAATCATCACACCCCCTTCTCCTCCCTGTGAGACTCTCTCCCAGTGTCAGTGAATCTTCACACCCCCTTCTCCTCCCTGTGAGACTCTCTCGCAGTGTCAGTGAATCTTCACACCCCCTTCTCCTCCCTGTGAGACTCTCTCCCAGTGTCAGTGAATCTTCACACCCCCTTCTCCTCCCTGTGAGACTCTCCCAGTGTCAGCGAATCTTCACACCCCCTTCTCCTCCCTGTGAGACTCTCTCCCAGTGTCAGTGAATCTTCACACCCCCTTCTCCTCCCTGTGAGACTCTCTCCCAGTGTCAGTGAATCTTCACACCCCCTTCTCCTCCCTGTGAGACTCTCTCCCAGTGTCAGTGAATCTTCACACCCCCTTCTCCTCCCTGTGAGACTCTGCCAGTGTCAGTGAATCTTCACACCCCCTTCTCCTCCCTGTGAGACTCTCCCAGTGTCACTGAATCTTCACACCCCCTTCTCCTCCCTGTGAGACTCTGCCAGTGTCAGTGAATCTTCACACCCCCTTCTCCTCACTGTGAGACTCTCTCCCAGTGTCAGTGAATCTTCACACCCCCTTCTCCTCCCTGTGAGACTCTCCCAGTGTCAGTGAATCTTCACACCCCCTTCTCCTCCCTGTGAGACTCTCCCAGTGTCAGTGAATCTTCACAACCCCTTCTCCTCCCTGTGAGACTCTCCCAGTGTCAGTGAATCTTCACACCCCCTTCTCCTCCCTGTGAGACTCTCCCAGTGTCAGTGAATCTTCACACCCCCTTCTCCTCCCTGTGAGACTCTCTCCCAGTGTCAGTGAATCTTCACACCCCCTTCTCCTCCATGTGAGACTCTCTCCCAGTGTCAGTGAATCTTCACACCCACTTCTCCTTCCTGTGAGACTCTCTCCCAGTGTCTGTGAATCTTCACACCCCCTTCTCCTCCCTGTGAGACTCCCTCCCAGTGTCAGTGAATCTTCACACCCCCTTCTCCTCACTGTGAGACTCTCTCCCAGTGTCAGTGAATCTTCACACCCCCTTCTCCTCCCTGTGAGACTCTCCCAGTGTCAGTGAATCTTCACACCCCCTTCTCCTCCCTGTGAGACTCTCCCAGTGTCAGTGAATCTTTACACCCCCTTCTCCTCCCTGTGAGACTCTCTCCCAGTGTCAGTGAATCTTCACACCCCCTTCTCCTCCCTGTGAGACTCTCCCAGTGTCTGTGAATCTTCACACCCCCTTCTCCTCCCTGTGAGACTCTCTCCCAGTGTCAGTGAATCTTCACACCCCCTTCTCCTCCCTGTGAGACTCTCTCCCAGTGTCAGTGAATCTTCACACCCCCTTCTCCTCCCTGTGAGACTCTCTCCCAGTGTCAGTGAATCTTCACACCCCCTTCTCCTCACTGTGAGACTCTCTCCCAGTGTCAGTGAATCTTCACACCCCCTTCTCCTCCCTGTGAGAGACACTCCCAGTGTCAGTGGATCTTCACATCCCCTTCTCCTCCCTGTGAGACTCTCTCCCAGTGTCAGTGAATCTTCACACCCCCTTCTCCTCCCTGTGAGACTCTCGCCCAGTGTCAGTGAATCTTCACACCCCCTTCTCCTCCCTGTGAGACTCTCCCAGTGTCAGTGGATCTTCACACCCCCTTCTCCTCCCGGTGAGACTCTCCCAGTGTCAGTGAATCTTCACACCCCCTTCTCCTCCCTGTGAGACTCTCCCAGTGTCAGTGAATCTTCACACCCCCTTCTCCTCCCTGTGAGACACTCCCAGTGTCAGTGAATCTTCACACCCCCTTCTCCTCCCTGTGAGACTCTCTCCCAATGTCAGTGAATCTTCACACCCCCTTCTCTCCTAGTGTCAGTGAATCTTCACACCCCCTTCTCCTCCCTGTGAGACTCTCTCCCAGTGTCAGTGAATCTTCACACCCCCTTCTCCTCCCTGTGAGACTCTCTCCCAGTGTCAGTGAATCTTCACACCCCCTTCTCCTCCCTGTGAGACACTCTCCCAGTGTCAGTGAATCTTCACACCCCCTTCTCCTCACTGTGAGACTCTCTCCCAGTGTCAGTGAATCTTCACACCCCCTTCTCCTCCCTGTGAGACTCTGCCAGTGTCAGTGAATCTTCACACCCCCTTCTCCTCCCTGTGAGACTCGCCCAGTGTCAGTGAATCTTCACACCCCCTTCTCCTCCCTGTGAGACTCTGCCAGTGTCAGTGAATCTTCACACCCCCTTCTCCTCACTGTGAGACTCTCTCCCAGTGTCAGTGAATCTTCACACCCCCTTCTCCTCCCTGTGAGACTCTCCCAGTGTCAGTGAATCTTCACACCCCCTTCTCCTCCCTGTGAGACTCTCCCAGTGTCAGTGAATCTTCACACCCCCTTCTCCTCCCTGTGAGACACTCTCCCAGTGTCAGTGAATCTTCACACCCCCTTCTCCTCCCTGTGAGACTCTCCCAGTGTCAGTGAATCTTCACACCCCCTTCTCCTCCCTGTGAGACTCTCTCCCAGTGTCAGTGAATCTTCACACCCCCTTCTCCTCGCTGTGAGACTCCCTCCCAGTGTCAGTGAATCCTCACACCCCCTTCTCCTCCCTGTGAGACTCTCCCAGTGTCAGTGAATCTTCACCCCCTTCTCCTCCCTGTGAGACTCTCCCAGTGTCAGTGAATCTTCACACCCCCTTCTCCTCCCTGTGAGACTCTCTCCCAGTGTCAGTGAATCTTCACACTCCCTTCTCCTCCCTGTGAGACTCTCTCCCAGTGTCAGTGAATCTTCACACCCCCTTCTCCTCCCTGTGAGACTCTCTCCCAGTGTCAGTGAATCTTCACACCCCCCTTCTCCTCCCTGTGAGACTCTCCCAGTGTCAGTGAATCTTCACACCCCCTTCTCCTCCCTGTGAGACTCTCTCCCAGTGTCAGTGAATCTTCACACCCCCTTCTCCTCCCTGTGAGACTCTCTCCCAGTGTCAGTGAATCTTCACACCCTCTTCTCCTCCCTGTGAGCCTCTCCCAGTGTCAGTGAATCTTCACACCCCCTTCTCCTCACTGTGAGACTCTCTCCCAGTGTCAGTGAATCTTCACACCCCCTTCTCCTCCCTGTGAGACTCTCCCAGTGTCAGTGAATCTTCACACCCCCTTCTCCTCACTGTGAGACTCTCTCCCAGTGTCAGTGAATCTTCACACCCCCTTCTCCTCACTGTGAGACTCTCTCCCAGTGTCAGTGAATCTTCACACCCCCTTCTCCTCACTGTGAGACTCTCTCCCAGTGTCAGTGAATCTTCACACCCCCTTCTCCTCCCTGTGAGACTCTCCCAGTGTCAGTGAATCTTCACACCCCCTTCTCCTCCCTGTGAGACTCTCTCCCAGTGTCAGTGAATCTTCACACCCCCTTCTCCTCCCTGTGAGACTCTCGCCCCGTGTCAGTGAATCTTCACACTCCCTTCTCCTCCCTGTGAGACTCTCTCTCAGTGTCAGTGAATCTTCACACCCCCTTCTCCTCCCTGTGAGACTCTCTCCCAGTGTCAGTGAATCTTCACACCCCCTTCTCCTCCCTGTCAGACTCTCTCCCAGTGTCAGTGAATCTTCACACCCCCTTCTCCTCCCTGTGAGACTCTCTCCCAGTGTCAGTGAATCTTCACACCCCCTTCTCCTCCCTGTGAGACTCTCTGCCAGTGTCAGTGAATCTTCACACCCCCTTCTCCTCCCTGTGAGACTCTCCTAGTGACAGTGAATCTTCACACGCCCTTCTCCTCCCTGTGAGACTCTCCCAGTGTCAGTGAATCTTCACACCCCCTTCTCCTCCCTGTGAGACTCTCCCAGTGTCAGTGAATCTTCACACCCCCTTCTCCTCCCTGTGAGACTCTCCCAGTGTCAGTGAATCTTCACACCCCCTTCTCCTCCCTGTGAGACTCTCTCCCAGTGTCAGTGAGTCTTCACACCCCCTTCTCCTCCCTGTGAGACTCTCTCAGTGTCAGTGAATCTTCACACCCCCTTCTCTTCCCTGTGAGACTCTCTCCCAGTGTCAGTGAATCTTCACACCCCCTTCTCCTCCCTGTGAGGCTCTCCCAGTGTCAGTGAATCTTCACACCCCCTTCTCCTCACTGTGAGACTCTCCCAGTGTCAGTGAATCTTCACACCCCCTTATCCTCCCTGTGAGATTCTCTCCCAGTGTCAGTGAATCTTCACACCCCCTTCTCCTCCCTGTGAGAATCTCCCAGTGTCAGTGAATCTTCACACCCCCTTCTCCTCCCTGTGAGACTCTCCCAGTGTCAGTGAATCTTCACACCCCCTTCTCCTCCCTGTGAGACTCTCTCCCAGTGTCAGTGAATCTTCACACCCCGTTCTCCTCCCTGTGAGACTCTCCCAGTGTCAGTGAATCTTCACACCCCCTTCTCCTCCCTGTGAGACTCTCCCAGTGTCAGTGAATCTTCACACCCCCTTCTCCTCCCTGTGAGAGACACTCCCAGTGTCAGTGAATCTTCACACCCCCTTCTCCTCCCTGTGAGACTCTCTCCCAGTGTCAGTGAATCTTCACACCCCCTTCTACTCCCTGTGAGACTCTCTCCCAGTGTCAGTGAATCTTCACATCCCCTTCTCCTCCCTGTGACACACTCCCAGTGTCAGTGAATCTTCACACCCCCTTCTCCTCCCTGTGAGACTCTCTCCCAGTGTCAGTGAATCTTCACACCCCCTTCTCCTCCCTGTGAGACTCTCTCCCAGTGTCAGTGAATCTTCACACCCCCTTCTCCTCACTGTGAGACTCTCTCCCAGTGTAAGTGAATCTTCACACCCCCTTCTCCTCCCTGTGAGACTCTCTCCCAGTGTCAGTGAATCTTCACACACCCTTCTCCTCCCTGTGAGACTCTCTCCCAGTGTCAGTGAATCTTCACACCCCCTTCTCCTCCCTGTGAGACTCTCTCCCAGTGTCAGTGAATCGTCACACCCCCTTCTCCTCACTGTGAGACTCTCTCCCAGTGTCAGTGAATCTTCACACCCCCCTTCTCCTCCCTGTGAGACTCTCCCAGTGTCAGTGAATCTTCACACCCCCTTCTCCTCCCTGTGAGACTCTCTCCCAGTGTCAGTGAATCTTCACACCCCCTTCTCCTCCCTGTGAGACTCTCTCCCAGTGTCAGTGAATCTTCACACCCCCTTCTCCTCCCTGTGAGACTCTCTCCCAGTGTCAGTGAATCTTCACACTCCCTTCTCCTCCCTGTGAGACTCTCCCAGTGTCAGTGAATCTTCACACCCCCTTCTCCTCCCTGTGAGACTCTCTCCCACTGTCAGTGAATCTTCACACCCCCTTCTCCTCCCTGTGAGACTCTCTCCCAGTGTCAGTGAATCTTCACACCCCCTTCTCCTCCCTGTGAGACTCTCCCAGTGTCAGTGAATATTCACACCCCCTTCTCCTCCCTGTGAGACTCTCCCAGTGTCAGTGAATCTTTACACCCCCTTCTCCTCCCTGTGAGACTCTCCCAGTGTCAGTGAATCTTCACACCCCCTTCTCCTCCCTGTGAGACTCTCTCCCAGTGTCAGTGAATCTTCACACCCCCTTCTCCTCCCTGTGAGACTCTCTCCCAGTGTCAGTGAATCTTCACACCCCCTTCTCCTCACTGTGAGACTCTCCCAGTGTCAGGGAATCTTCACACCCCCTTCTCCTCACTGTGAGACTCTCTCCCAGTGTCAGTGAATCTTCACACCCCCTTCTCCTCCCTGTGAAACTCTCTCCCAGTGTCAGTGAATCTTCACACCCCCTTCTCCTCACTGTGAGACTCTCTCCCAGTGTCAGTGAATCTTCACACCCCCTTCTCCTCCCTGTGAGACTCTCTCCCAGTGTCAGTGAATCTTCACACCCCCTTCTCCTCCCTGTGAGACTCTCTCCCAGTGTCAGTGAATCTTCACACCCCCTTCTCCTCCCTGTGAGACTCTCTCCCAGTGTCAGTGAATCTTCACACCCCCTTCTCCTCCCTGTCAGACTCTCTCCCAATGTCAGTGAATCTTCACACCCCCTTCTCCTCCCTGTGAGACTCTCCCAGTGTCAGTGAATCTTCACACCCCCTTCTCCTCCCTGTGAGACTCTCTCCCAGTGTCAGTGAATCTTCACACCCCCTTCTCCTCCCTGTGAGACTCTCCCAGTGTCAGTGAATCTTCACACCCCCTTCTCCTCCCTGTGAGACTCTCCCCAGTGTCAGTGAATCTTCACACCCCCTTCTCCTCCCTGTGAGACTCTCCCAGTGTCAGTGAATCTTCACAACCCTTCTCCTCCCTGTGAGACTCTCTCCCAGTGTCAGTGAATCTTCACACCCCCTTCTCCTCCCTGTGAGACTCTCTCCCAATGTCAGTGAATCTTCACACCCCCTTCTACTCCCTGTGAGACCCTCTCCCAGTGTAAGTGAATCTTCACACCCCCTTCTCCTCCCTGTGAGACTCTCCCAGTGTCAGTGAATCTTCACACCCCCTTCTCCTCCCTGTGAGACTCTCCCAGTGTCAGTGAATCTTCACACCCTCTTCTCCTCCCTGTGAGACTCTCTCCCAGTGTCAGTGAATCTTCACACCCCCTTCTCCTCCCGTGAGACTCTCTCCCAGTGTCAGTGAATCTTCACACCCCTTCTCCTCCCTGTGAGACTCTCTCCCAGTGTCAGTGAATCTTCACACCCCCTTCTCCTCCCTGTGAGACTCTCTCCCAGTGTCAGTGAATCTTCACACCCCCTTCTCCTCTCTGTGAGACTCTCTCCCAGTGTCAGTGAATCTTCACACCCCCTTCTCCTCCCTGTGAGACTCTCCCAGTGTCAGTGAATCTTCACACCAACTTCTCCTCCCTGTGAGACTCTCTCCCAGTGTCAGTGAATCTTCACACCCCCTTCTCCTCCCTGTGAGACTCTCCCAGTGTCAGTGAATCTTCACACCCCCTTCTCCTCACTGTGAGACTCTCCCAGTGTCAGTGAATCTTCACACCCCCTTCTCCTCCCTGTGAGACTCTCCCAGTGTCAGTGAATCTTCACATCCCCTTCTCCTCCATGTGAGACTCTCCCAGTGTCAGTGAATCTTCACACCCCCTTCTCCTCCCTGTGAGACTCTCCCAGTGTCAGTGAATCTTCACACCCCCTTCTCCTCACTGTGAGACTCTCCCAGTGTCAGTGAATCTTCACACCCCCTTCTCCTCCCTGTGAGACTCTCCCAGTGTCAGTGAATCTTCACAACCCCTTCTCCTCCCTGTGAGACTCTCCCAGTGTCAGTGAATCTTCACACCCCCTTCTCCTCCCTGTGAAACTCTCCCAGTGTCTGTGAATCTTCACACCCCCTTCTCCTCCCTGTGAGACTCTCTCCAGTGTCAGTGAATCTTCACACCCCCTTCTCCTCCCTGTGAGAGACACTCCCAGTGTCAGTGAATCTTCACACCCCCTTCTCCTCCCTGTGAGACTCTCTCCCAGTGTCAGTGAATCTTCACACCCCCTTCTCCTCCCTGTGGGACTCTCCCAGTGTCAGTGAATCTTCACACCCCCTTCTCCTCCCTGTGAGACTCTCTCCCAGTGTCAGTGAATCTTCACACCCCCTTCTCCTCCCTGTGAGACTCTCGCCCCGTGTCAGTGAATCTTCACACTCCCTTCTCCTCCCTGTGAGACTCTCTCTCAGTGTCAGTGAATCTTCACACCCCCTTCTCCTCCCTGTGAGACTCTCTCCCAGTGTCAGTGAATCTTCACACCCCCTTCTCCTCCCTGTCAGACTCTCTCCCAGTGTCAGTGAATCTTCACACCCCCTTCTCCTCCCTGTGAGACTCTCTCCCAGTGTCAGTGAATCTTCACACCCCCTTCTCCTCCCTGTCAGACTCTCTCCCAGTGTCAGTGAATCTTCACATTCCCTTCTCCTCCCTGTGAGACTCTCTGCCAGTGTCAGTGAATCTTCACACCCCCTTCTCCTCCCTGTGAGACTCTCCTAGTGACAGTGAATCTTCACACCCCCTTCTCCTCCCTGTGAGACTCTCCCAGTGTCAGTGAATCTTCACACCCCCTTCTCCTCCCTGTGAGACTCTCCCAGTGTCAGTGAATCTTCACACCCCCTTCTCCTCCCTGTGAGACTCTCCCAGTGTCAGTGAATCTTCACACCCCCTTCTCCTCCCTGTGAGACTCTCTCCCAGTGTCAGTGAGTCTTCACACCCCCTTCTCCTCCCTGTGAGACTCTCTCAGTGTCAGTGAATCTTCACACCCCCTTCTCTTCCCTGTGAGACTCTCTCCCAGTGTCAGTGAATCTTCACACCCCCTTCTCCTCCCTGTGAGGCTCTCCCAGTGTCAGTGAATCTTCACACCCCCTTCTCCTCACTGTGAGACTCTCCCAGTGTCAGTGAATCTTCACACCCCCTTATCCTCCCTGTGAGATTCTCTCCCAGTGTCAGTGAATCTTCACACCCCCTTCTCCTCCCTGTGAGAATCTCCCAGTGTCAGTGAATCTTCACACCCCCTTCTCCTCCCTGTGAGACTCTCCCAGTGTCAGTGAATCTTCACACCCCCTTCTCCTCCCTGTGAGACTCTCTCCCAGTGTCAGTGAATCTTCACACCCCGTTCTCCTCCCTGTGAGACTCTCCCAGTGTCAGTGAATCTTCACACCCCCTTCTCCTCCCTGTGAGACTCTCCCAGTGTCAGTGAATCTTCACACCCCCTTCTCCTCCCTGTGAGAGACACTCCCAGTGTCAGTGAATCTTCACACCCCCTTCTCCTCCCTGTGAGACTCTCTCCCAGTGTCAGTGAATCTTCACACCCCCTTCTCCTCCCTGTGAGACTCTCTCCCAGTGTCAGTGAATCTTCACATCCCCTTCTCCTCCCTGTGACACACTCCCAGTGTCAGTGAATCTTCACACCCCCTTCTCCTCCCTGTGAGACTCTCTCCCAGTGTCAGTGAATCTTCACACCCCCTTCTCCTCCCTGTGAGACTCTCTCCCAGTGTCAGTGAATCTTCACACCCCGTTCTCCTCACTGTGAGACTCTCTCCCAGTGTAAGTGAATCTTCACACCCCCTTCTCCTCCCTGTGAGACTCTCTCCCAGTGTCAGTGAATCTTCACACCCCCTTCTCCTCCCTGTGAGACTCTCCCAGTGTCAGTGAATCTTCACACCCCCTTCTCCTCCCTGTGAGACTCTCTCCCAGTGTCAGTGAATCTTCACACCCCCTTCTCCTCCCTGTGAGACTCTCTCCCAGTGTCAGTGAATCTTCACACCCCCTTCTCCTCACTGTGAGACTCTCTCCCAGTGTCAGTGAATCTTCACACCCCCTTCTCCTCCCTGTGAGACTCTCCCAGTGTCAGTGAATCTTCACACCCCCTTCTCCTCCCTGTGAGACTCTCTCCCAGTGTCAGTGAATCTTCACACCCCCTTCTCCTCCCTGTGAGACTCTCTCCCAGTGTCAGTGAATCTTCACACCCCCTTCTCCTCCCTGTGAGACTCTCTCCCAGTGTCAGTGAATCTTCACACTCCCTTCTCCTCCCTGTGAGACTCTCCCAGTGTCAGTGAATCTTCACACCCCCTTCTCCTCCCTGTGAGACTCTCTCCCACTGTCAGTGAATCTTCACACCCCCTTCTCCTCCCTGTGAGACTCTCTCCCAGTGTCAGTGAATCTTCACACCCCCTTCTCCTCCCTGTGAGACTCTCCCAGTGTCAGTGAATATTCACACCCCCTTCTCCTCCCTGTGAGACTCTCCCAGTGTCAGTGAATCTTTACACCCCCTTCTCCTCCCTGTGAGACTCTCCCAGTGTCAGTGAATCTTCACACCCCCTTCTCCTCCCTGTGAGACTCTCTCCCAGTGTCAGTGAATCTTCACACCCCCTTCTCCTCCCTGTGAGACTCTCTCCCAGTGTCAGTGAATCTTCACACCCCCTTCTCCTCACTGTGAGACTCTCCCAGTGTCAGGGAATCTTCACACCCCCTTCTCCTCACTGTGAGACTCTCTCCCAGTGTCAGTGAATCTTCACACCCCCTTCTCCTCCCTGTGAAACTCTCTCCCAGTGCCAGTGAATCTTCACACCCCCTTCTCCTCCCTGTGAGACTCTCTCCCAGTGTCAGTGAATCTTCACACCCCCTTCTCCTCCCTGTGAGACTCTCTCCCAGTGTCAGTGAATCTTCACACCCCCTTCTCCTCCCTGTGAGACACTCTCCCAGTGTCAGTGAATCTTCACACCTCCTTCTCCTCCCTGTGAGACTCTCTCCCAGTGCCAGTGAATCTTCACACCCCCTTCTCCTCCCTGTGAGACTCTCTCCCAGTGTCAGTGAATCTTCACACCCCCTTCTCCTCCCTGTGAGACTCTCTCCCAGTGTCAGTGAATCTTCACACCCCCTTCTCCTCCCTGTGAGACACTCTCCCAGTGTCAGTGAATCTTCACACCCCCTTCTCCTCCCTGAGACTCTCGCCCCGTGTCAGTGAATCTTCACACTCCCTTCTCCTCCCTGTGAGACTCTCTCTCAGTGTCAGTGAATCTTCACACCCCCTTCTCCTCCCTGTGAGACTCTCTCCCAGTGTCAGTGAATCTTCACACCCCCTTCTCCTCCCTGTCAGACTCTCTCCCAATGTCAGTGAATCTTCACACCCCCTTCTCCTCCCTGTGAGACTCTCCCAGTGTCAGTGAATCTTCACACCCCCTTCTCCTCCCTGTGAGACTCTCTCCCAGTGTCAGTGAATCTTCACACCCCCTTCTCCTCCCTGTGAGACTCTCCCAGTGTCAGTGAATCTTCACACCCCCTTCTCCTCCCTGTGAGACTCTCCCCAGTGTCAGTGAATCTTCACACCCCCTTCTCCTCCCTGTGAGACTCTCCCAGTGTCAGTGAATCTTCACAACCCTTCTCCTCCCTGTGAGACTCTCTCCCAGTGTCAGTGAATCTTCACACCCCCTTCTCCTCCCTGTGAGACTCTCTCCCAATGTCAGTGAATCTTCACACCCCCTTCTACTCCCTGTGAGACCCTCTCCCAGTGTAAGTGAATCTTCACACCCCCTTCTCCTCCCTGTGAGACTCTCCCAGTGTCAGTGAATCTTCACACCCCCTTCTCCTCCCTGTGAGACTCTCCCAGTGTCAGTGAATCTTCACACCCTCTTCTCCTCCCTGTGAGACTCTCTCCCAGTGTCAGTGAATCTTCACACCCCCTTCTCCTCCCGTGAGACTCTCTCCCAGTGTCAGTGAATCTTCACACCCCTTCTCCTCCCTGTGAGACTCTCTCCCAGTGTCAGTGAATCTTCACACCCCCTTCTCCTCTCTGTGAGACTCTCTCCCAGTGTCAGTGAATCTTCACACCCCCTTCTCCTCCCTGTGAGACTCTCCCAGTGTCAGTGAATCTTCACACCAACTTCTCCTCCCTGTGAGACTCTCTCCCAGTGTCAGTGAATCTTCACACCCCCTTCTCCTCCCTGTGAGACTCTCCCAGTGTCAGTGAATCTTCACACCCCCTTCTCCTCACTGTGAGACTCTCCCAGTGTCAGTGAATCTTCACACCCCCTTCTCCTCCCTGTGAGACTCTCCCAGTGTCAGTGAATCTTCACATCCCCTTCTCCTCCCTGTGAGACTCTCCCAGTGTCAGTGAATCTTCACACCCCCTTCTCCTCCCTGTGAGACTCTCCCAGTGTCAGTGAATCTTCACACCCCCTTCTCCTCACTGTGAGACTCTCCCAGTGTCAGTGAATCTTCACACCCCCTTCTCCTCCCTGTGAGACTCTCCCAGTGTCTGTGAATCTTCACAACCCCTTCTCCTCCCTGTGAGACTCTCCCAGTGTCAGTGAATCTTCACACCCCCTTCTCCTCCCTGTGAGACTCTCCCAGTGTCTGTGAATCTTCACACCCCCTTCTCCTCCCTGTGAGACTCTCTCCAGTGTCAGTGAATCTGCACACCCCCTTCTCCTCCCTGTGAGAGACACTCCCAGTGTCAGTGAATCTTCACACCCCCTTCTCCTCCCTGTGAGACTCTCTCCCAGTGTCAGTGAATCTTCACACCCCCTTCTCCTCCCTGTGGGACTCTCCCAGTGTCAGTGAATCTTCACACCCCCTTCTCCTCCCTGTGAGACTCTCCCAGTGTCAGTGAATCTTCACACCCCCTTCTCCTCCCTGTGAGACTCTCTCCCAGTGTCAGTGAATCTTCACACCCCCTTCTCCTGCCTGTGAGACACTCTCCCAGTGTCAGTGAATCTTCACACCCCCTTCTCCTGCCTGTGAGACACTCTCCCAGTGTCAGTGAATCTTCACACCCCCTTCTCTTCCCTGTGAGACACTCTCCCAGTGTCAGTGGATCTTCACATCCCCTTCTCCTCACTGTGAGACTCTGCCAGTGTCAGTGAATCTTCACACCCCCTTCTCCTCCCTGTGAGAGACACTCCCAGTGTCAGTGAATCTTCACACCCCCTTCTCCTCCCTGTGAGACTCTCTCCCAGTGTCAGTGAATCTTCACACCCCCTTCTCCTGCCTGTGAGACACTCTCCCAGTGTCAGTGAATCTTCACACCCCCTTCTCCTCCCTGTGAGACTCTGCCAGTGTCAGTGAATCTTCACACCCCATTCTCCTCCCTGTGAGACTCTCCCAGTGTCAGTGAATCTTCACACCCCCTTCTCCTCCCTGTGAGACTCTCTCCCAGTGTCAGTGAATCTTCACACCCCCTTCTCCTCACTGTGAGACTCTCTCCCAGTGTCAGTGAATCTTCACACCCCCTTCTCCTCCCTGTGAGACACTCTCCCAGTGTCAGTGAATCTTCACACCCCTTCTCCTCCCTGTGAGACTCTCTCCCAGTGTCAGTGAATCTTCACACCCCCTTCTCCTCCCTGTGAGACTCTCTCCCAGTGTCAGTGAATCTTCACACTCCCTTCTCCTCCCTGTGAGACTCTCCCAGTGTCAGTGAATCTTCACACCCCCTTCTCCTCCCTGTGAGACTCTCTCCCACTGTCAGTGAATCTTCACACCCCCTTCTCCTCCCTGTGAGAGACACTCCCAGTGTCAGTGGATCTTCACATCCCCTTCTCCTCACTGTGAGACACTCTCCCAGTGTCAGTGAATCTTCACACCCCCTTCTCCTCCCTGTGAGACTCTCTCCCACTGTCAGTGAATCTTCACACCCCCTTCTCCTCCCTGTGAGAGACACTCCCAGTGTCAGTGGATCTTCACATCCCCTTCTCCTCACTGTGAGACTCTCTCCCAGTGTCAGTGAATCTTCACACCCCCTTCTCCTCCCTGTGAGACTCTGCCAGTGTCAGTGAATCTTCACACCCCCTTCTCCTCCCTGTGAGACTCTCTCCCAGTGTCAGTGAATCTTCACACCCCCTTCTCCTCCCTGTGAGACTCTCTCCCAGTGTCAGTGAATCTTCACACCCCCTTCTCCTCCCTGTGAGAGACACTCCCAGTGTCAGTGGATCTTCACATCCCCTTCTCCTCACTGTGAGACACTCTCCCAGTGTCAGTGAATCTTCACACCCCCTTCTCCTCCCTGTGAGACTCTGCCAGTGTCAGTGAATCTTCACACCCCCTTCTCCTCCCTGTGAGACTCTCTCCCAGTGTCAGTGAATCTTCACACCCCCTTCTCCTCCCTGTGAGACTCTCTCCCAGTGTCAGTGAATCTTCACACCCCCTTCTCCTCACTGTGAGACTCTCTCCCAGTGTCAGTGAATCTTCACACCCCCTTCTCCTCACTGTGAGACTCTCTCCCAGTGTCAGTGAATCTTCACACCCCCTTCTCCTCACTGTGAGACTCTCTCCCAGTGTCAGTGAATCTTCACACCCCCTTCTCCTCCCTGTGAGACTCTCCCAGTGTCAGTGAATCTTCACAATCCCTTCTCCTCCCTGTGAGACTCTCTCCCAGTGTCAGTGAATCTTCACACACCCTTCTCCTCCCTGTGAGACTCTCGCCCCGTGTCAGTGAATTTTCACACTCCCTTCTCCTCCCTGTGAGACTCTCTCTCAGTGTCAGTGAATCTTCACACCCCCTTCTCCTCCCTGTGAGACTCTCTCCCAGTGTCAGTGAATCTTCACACCCCCTTCTCCTCCCTGTCAGACTCTCTCCCAGTGTCAGTGAATCTTCACACCCCCTTCTCCTCCCTGTGAGACTCTCTCCCAGTGTCAGTGAATCTTCACCCCCCCTTCTCCTCCCTGTCAGACTCTCTCCCAGTGTCAGTGAATCTTCACATTCCCTTCTCCTCCCTGTGAGACTCTCTGCCAGTGTCAGTGAATCTTCACACCCCCTTCTCCTCCCTGTGAGACTCTCCCAGTGTCAGTGAATCTTCACACCCCCTTCTCCTCCCTGTGAGACTCTCCCAGTGTCAGTGAATCTTCACACCCCCTTCTCCTCCCTGTGAGACTCTCCCAGTGTCAGTGAATCTTCACACCCCCTTCTCCTCCCTGTGAGACTCTCTCAGTGTCAGTGAATCTTCACACCCCCTTCTCTTCCCTGTGAGACTCTCTCCCAGTGTCAGTGAATCTTCACACCCCCTTCTCCTCCCTGTGAGGCTCTCCCAGTGTCAGTGAATCTTCACACCCCCTTCTCCTCACTGTGAGACTCTCCCAGTGTCAGTGAATCTTCACACCCCCTTATCCTCCCTCTGAGATTCTCTCCCAGTGTCAGTGAATCTTCACACCCCCTTCTCCTCCCTGTGAGAATCTCCCAGTGTCAGTGAATCTTCACACCCCGTTCTCCTCCCTGTGAGACTCTCCCAGTGTCAGTGAATCTTCACACCCCCTTTGCCTCCCTGTGAGACTCCCCCAGTGTCAGTGAATCTTCACACCCCCTTCTCCTCCCTGTGAGACTCTCCCAGTGTCTGTGAATCTTCACACCCCCTTCTCCTCCCTGTGAGACTCTCTCCCAGTGTCAGTGAATCTTCACACCCCGTTCTGCTCCCTGTGAGACTCTCTCCCAGTGTCAGTGAATCTTCACACCCCCTTCTCCTCCATGTGAGACTCTCTCCCAGTGTCAGTGAATCTTCACGCCCCCTTCTCCTCCCTGTGAGACTCTCCCAGTGTCAGTGAATCTTCACATCCCCTTCTCCTCCCTGTGAGACTCTCCCAGTGTCACTGAATCTTCACACCCCCTTCTCCTCCCTGTGAGACTCTCCCAGTGTCAGTGAAACTTCACACCCCCTTCTCCTCCCTGTGAGACTCTCCCAGTGTCACTGAATCTTCACATCCCCTTCTCCTCCCTGTGAGACTCTCCCAGTGTCACTGAATCTTCACACCCCCTTCTCCTCCCTGTGAGACTCTCTCCCAGTGTCAGTGAATCTTCACACCCCCTTCTGCTCCCTGTGAGACTCTCTCCCAGTGTCAGTGAATCTTCACACCCCCTTCTCCTCCCTGTGAGACTCCCTCCCAGTGTCAGTGAATCTTCACACCCCCTTCTCCTCCCTGTGAGACTCTCTCCCAGTGTCAGTGAATCTTCACACCCCCTTCTCCTCCCTGTGAGACTCTCTCCCAGTGTCAGTGAATCTTCACACCCCCTTCTCCTCCCTGTGAGACTCTCTCCCAGTGTCAGTGAATCTTCACGCCCCCTTCTCCTCCCTGTGAGACTCTCCCAGTGTCAGTGAATCTTCACACCCCCTTCTCCTCCCTGTGGGACTCTCTCCCAGTGTCAGTGAATCTTCACACCCCCTTCTCCTCCCTGTGGGACTCTCTCCCAGTGTCAGTGAATCTTCACACCCCCTTCTCCTCCCTGTGAGACTCTCTCCCAGTGTCAGTGAATCTTCACACCCCCTTCTCCTCCCTGTGAGACTCTCTCCCAGTGTCAGTGAATCTTCACACCCCCTTCTCCTCCCTGTGAGACTCTCTCCCAGTGTCAGTGAATCTTCACACCCCCTTCTCCTCCCTGTGAGACTCTCCCAGTGTCAGTGAATCTTCACACCCCCTTCTCCTCCCTGTGAGACTCTCTCCCAGTGTCAGTCAATCTTCACACCCCCTTCTCCTCCCTGTGAGACTCCCTCCCAGTGTCAGTGAATCTTCACGCCCCCTTCTCCTCCCTGTGAGACACTCTCCCAGTGTCAGTGAATCTTCACACCCCCTTCTCCCCCCTGTGAGACTCTCTCCCAGTGTCAGTGAATCTTCACACCCCCTTCTCCTCCCTGTGAGACTCTCCCAGTGTCAGTGAATCTTCACACCCCCTTCTCCTCCCTGTGAGACTCTCCCCAGTGTCAGTGAATCTTCACACCCACTTCTCCTCCCTGTGAGACTCTCCCAGTGTCAGTGAATCTTCACACTCCCTTCTCCTCCCTGTGAGACTCTCCCAGTGTCAGTGAACCTTCACACCCCCTTCTCCTCCCTGTGAGACTCTCTCCCAGTGTCAGTGAATCTTCACACCGCCTTCTCCTCACTGTGAGACTCTCTCCCAGTGTCAGTGAATCTTCACACCCCCTTCTCCTCCCTGTGAGACTCTCTCCCAGTGTCAGTGAATCTTCACACCCCCTTCTCCTCCCTGTGAGACTCTCGCCCAATGTCAGTGAATCTTCACACCCCCTCCTCCCTGTGAGACTCTCCCAGTGTCAGTGAATCTTCACACTCCCTTCTCCTCCCTGTGAGATTCTCCCAGTGTCAGTGAATCTTCACACCCCCTTCTCCTCCCTGTGAGACTCTCTCCCACTGTCAGTGAATCTTCACACCCCCTTCTCCTCCCTGTGAGACTCTCTCCCAGTGTCAGTGAATCTTCACACCGCCTTCTCCTCACTGTGAGACTCTCTCCCAGTGTCAGTGAATATTCACACCCCCTTCTCCTCCCTGTGAGACTCTCTCCCACTGTCAGTGAATCTTCACACCCCCTTCTCCTCCCTGTGAGACTCTCTCCCAGTGTCAGTGAATCTTCACATCGCCTTCTCCTCACTGTGAGACTCTCTCCCAGTGTCAGTGAATCTTCACACCCCCTTCTCCTCCCTGTGAGACTCTCTCCCAGTGTCAGTGAATCTTCACACCCCCTTCTCCTCCCTGTGAGACTCTCTCCCAGTGTCAGTGAATCTTCACACCCCCTTCTCCTCCCTGTGAGACTCTCTCCCAGTGTCAGTGAATCTTCACACCCCCTTCTCCTCCCTGTGAGACTCTCCCAGTGTCAGTGAATCTTCACACCCCCTTCTCCTCCCTGTGAGACACTCTCCCAGTGTCAGCGAATCTTCACACCCCCTTCTCCCCCCTGTGAGACTCTCTCCCAGTGTCAGTGAATCTTCACACCCTCTTCTCCTCCCTGTGGGACTCTCTCCCAGTGTCAGTGAATCTTCACACCCCCTTCTCCTCCCTGTGAGAGTCTCCCAGTGTCAGTGAATCTTCACACCCCCTTCTCCTCCCTGTGAGACTCTCTCCCAATGTCAGTGAATCTTCACACCCCCTTCTCCTCACTGTGTGACTCTCTCCCAGTGTCAGTGAATCTTCACACCCCCTTCTCCTCCCTGTGAGACTCTCCCAGTGTCAGTGAATCTTCACACCCCCTTCTCCTCCCTGTGGGTCTCTCCCAGTGTCAGTGAATCTTCACACCCCCTTCTCCTCCCTGTGGGTCTCTCCCAGTGTCAGTGAATCTTCACACCCCCTTCTCCTCCCTGTGAGACACTCCCAGTGTCAGTGAATCTTCACACCCCCTTCTCCTCACTGTGAGACTCTCTCCCAGTGTCGGTGAATCTTCACACCCCCTTCTCCTCCCTGTGGGTCTCTCCCAGTGTCAGTGAATCTTCACACCCCCTTCTCCTCACTGTGAGACTCTCTCCCAGTGTCGGTGAATCTTCACACCCCCTTCTCCTCCCTGTGAGACTCTCTCCCAGTGTCAGTGAATCTTCACACCCCCTTCTCCCCCCGTGAGACTCTCTCCCAGTGTCAGTGAATCTTCACACCCCCTTCTCCTCCCTGTGAGACTCCCTCCCAGTGTCAGTGAATCTTCACACCCCCTTCTCCTCCCTGTGAGACTCTCTCCCAGTGTCAGTGAATCTTCACACCCCCTTCTCCTCCCTGTGAGACTCTCTCCCAGTGTCAGTGAATCTTCACACCCCCTTCTCCTCCCTGTGAGACTCTCCCAGTGTCAGTGAATCTTCACACCCCCTTCTCCTCCCTGTGAGACTCTCTCCCAGTGTCAGTGAATCTTCACACCCCCTTCTCCTCCCTGTGAGACTCCCTCCCAGTGTCAGTGAATCTTCACACCCCCTTCTCCTCCCTGTGAGACTCTCCCAGTGTCAGTGAATCTTCACACCCCCTTCTCCTCCCTGTGAGACTCTCTCCGAGTGTCAGTGAATCTTCACACCCCCTTCTGCTCCCTGTGAGACTCTCTCCCAGTGTCAGTGAATCTTCACACCCCCTTCTGCTCCCTGTGAGACTCTCTCCCAGTGTCAGTGAATCTTCACACCCCCTTCTCCTCCCTGTGAGACTCTCTCCCAGTGTCAGTGAATCTTCATACCCCCTTCTGCTCCCTGTGAGACTCTCTCCCAGTGTCAGTGAATCTTCACACCTCCTTCTCCTCCCTGTGAGACTCTCTCCCAGTGTCAGTGAATCTTCACACCCCCTTCTCCTCCCTGTGAGACTCTCTCCCAGTGTCAGTGAATCTTCACACCCCCTTCTCCTCCCTGTGAGACTCCCTCCCAGTGTCAGTGAATCTTCACGCCCCCTTCTCCTCCCTGTGAGACACTCTCCCAGTGTCAGTGAATCTTCACACCCCCTTCTCCTCCCTGTGAGACTCTCCCAGTGTCAGTGAATCTTCACACCCCCTTCTCCTCCCTGTGAGACTCTCCCAGTGTCAGTGAATCTTCACACCCCCTTCTCCTCCCTGTGAGACTCTCCCCAGTGTCAATGAATCTTCACACCCACTTCTCCTCCCTGTGAGACTCTCCCAGTGTCAATGAATCTTCACACCCCCTTCTCCTCCCTGTGAGACTCTCTCCCAATGTCAGTGAATCTTCACACCCCCTTCGACTCCCTGTGAGACCCTCTCCCAGTGTAAGTGAATCTTCACACCCCCTTCTCCTCCCCGTGAGACTCTCCCAGTGTCAGTGAATCTTCACACCCCCTTCTCCTCCCCGTGAGACTCTCCCAGTGTCAGTGAATCTTCACACCCCCTTCTCCTCCCTGTGAGACTCTCGCCCAATGTCAGTGAATCTTCACACCCCCTCCTCCCTGTGAGACTCTCCCAGTGTCAGTGAATCTTCACACTCCCTTCTCCTCCCTGTGATACTCTCCCAGTGTCAGTGAATCTTCACACCCCCTTCTCCTCCCTGTGAGACTCTCTCCCACTGTCAGTGAATCTTCACACCCCCTTCTCCTCCCTGTGAGACTCTCCCAGTGTCAGTGAATCTTCACACCCCCTTCTCCTCCCTGTGAGACTCTCTCCCAGTGTCAGTGCATCTTCACACCGCCTTCTCCTCCCTGTGAGACTCTCCCAGTGTCAGTGAATCTTCACACCCCCTTCTCCTCCCTGTGAGACTCTCTCCCAGTGTCAGTGAATCTTCACACCCCCTTCTCCTCCCTGTGAGACTCTCTCCCAGTGTCAGTGAATCTTCACACCCCCTTCTCCTCCCTGTGAGACTCTCTCCCAGTGTCAGTGAATCTTCACACCCCCTTCTCCTCCCTGTGAGACTCTCCCAGTGTCAGTGAATCTTCACACCCCCTTCTCCTCCCTGTGAGACTCTCTCCCAGTGTCAGTGAATCTTCACACCCCCTCCTCCTCCCTCTGAGACACTCCCAGTGTCAGTGAATCTTCACGCCCCCTTCTCCTCCCTGTGAGACTCTCTCCCAGTGTCAGTGCATCTTCACACCGCCTTCTCCTCCCTGTGAGACTCTCTCCCAGTGTCAGTGAATCTTCACACCCCCTTCTCCTCCCTGTGAGACTCTCTCCCAGTGTCAGTGAATCTTCACACCCCCTTCTCCTCCCTGTGAGACTCTCTCCCAGTGTCAGTGAATCTTCACACCCCCTTCTCCTCCCTGTGAGACTCTCCCAGTGTCAGTGAATCTTCACACCCCCTTCTCCTCCCTGTGAGACTCTCTCCCAGTGTCAGTGAATCTTCACACCCCCTTCTCCTCCCTGTGGGACTCTCTCCCAGTGTCAGTGAATCTTCACACCCCCTTCTCCTCCCTGTGAGACTCTCCCAGTGTCAGTGAATCTTCACACCCCCTTCTCCTCCCTGTGGGACTCTCTCCCAGTGTCAGTGAATCTTCACACCCCCTTCTCCTCCCTGTGAGACTCTCTCCCAGTGTCAGTGAATCTTCACACCCCCTTCTCCTCCCTGTGAGACTCTCCCAGTGTCAGTGAATCTTCACACCCCCTTCTCCTCCCTGTGAGACCCTCTCCCAGTGTCAGTGAATCTTCACACCCCCTTCTCCTCCCTGTGAGACTCTCTCCCAGTGTCAGTGAATCTTCACACCCCCTTCTCCTCCCTGTGAGACTCTCTCCCAGTGTCAGTGAATCTTCACACCCCCTTCTCCTCCCTGTGAGACTCCCTCCCAGTGTCAGTGAATCTTCACACCCCCTTCTCCTCCCTGTGAGACTCTCCCAGTGTCAGTGAATCTTCACACCCCCTTCTCCTCCCTGTGAGACTCTCTCCGAGTGTCAGTGAATCTTCACACCCCCTTCTGCTCCCTGTGAGACTCTCTCCCATTGTCAGTGAATCTTCACACCCCCTTCTGCTCCCTGTGAGACTCTCTCCCAGTGTCAGTGAATCTTCACACCCCCTTCTCCTCCCTGTGAGACTCTCTCCCAGTGTCAGTGAATCTTCATACCCCCTTCTGCTCCCTGTGAGACTCTCTCCCAGTGTCAGTGAATCTTCACACCTCCTTCTCCTCCCTGTGAGACTCTCTCCCAGTGTCAGTGAATCTTCACACCCCCTTCTCCTCCCTGTGAGACTCTCTCCCAGTGTCAGTGAATCTTCACACCCCCTTCTCCTCCCTGTGAGACTCCCTCCCAGTGTCAGTGAATCTTCACACCCCCTTCTCCTCCCTGTGAGACTCTCTCCCAGTGTCAGTGAATCTTCACACCCCCTTCTCCTCCCTGTGAGACTCTCTCCCAGTGTCAGTGAATCTTCACACCCCCTTCTCCTCCCTGTGAGACTCCCTCCCATTGTCAGTGAATCTTCACACCCCCTTCTCCTCCCTGTGAGACCCTCCCAGTGTCAGTGAATCTTCACACCCCCTTCTCCTCCCTGTGAGACTCTCTCCGAGTGTCAGTGAATCTTCACACCCCCTTCTGCTCCCTGTGAGACTCTCTCCCAGTGTCAGTGAATCTTCACACCCCCTTCTGCTCCCTGTGAGACTCTCTCCCAGTGTCAGTGAATCTTCACACCCCCTTCTCCTCCCTGTGAGACTCTCTCCCAGTGTCAGTGAATCTTCATACCCCCTTCTGCTCCCTGTGAGACTCTCTCCCAGTGTCAGTGAATCTTCACACCTCCTTCTCCTCCCTGTGAGACTCTCTCCCAGTGTCAGTGAATCTTCACACCCCCTTCTCCTCCCTGTGAGACTCTCTCCCAGTGTCAGTGAATCTTCACACCCCCTTCTCCTCCCTGTGAGACTCCCTCCCAGTGTCAGTGAATCTTCACACCCCCTTCTCCTCCCTGTGAGACTCTCTCCCAGTGTCAGTGAATCTTCACACCCCCTTCTGCTCCCTGTGAGACTCTCTCCCAGTGTCAGTGAATCTTCACACCCCCTTCTCCTCCCTGTGAGACACTCTCCCAGTGTCAGTGAATCTTCACACCCCCTTCTCCTCCCTGTGAGACTCTCCCAGTGTCAGTGAATCTTCACACCCCCTTCTCCTCCCTGTGAGACTCTCCCAGTGTCAGTGAATCTTCACACCCCCTTCTCCTCCCTGTGAGACTCTCCCCAGTGTCAATGAATCTTCACACCCACTTCTCCTCCCTGTGAGACTCTCCCAGTGTCAATGAATCTTCACACCCACTTCTCCTCCCTGTGAGACTCTCCCCAGTGTCAATGAATCTTCACACCCACTTCTCCTCCCTGTGAGACTCTCTCCCAATGTCAGTGAATCTTCACACCCCCTTCGACTCCCTGTGAGACCCTCTCCCAGTGTAAGTGAATCTTCACACCCCCTTCTCCTCCCTGTGAGACTCTCCCAGTGTCAGTGAATCTTCACACCCCCTTCTCCTCACTTTGAGACTCTCCCAGTGTCAGTGAATCTTCACACCCCCTTCTCCTCCCTGTGAGACTCTCGCCCAATGTCAGTGAATCTTCACACCCCCTCCTCCCTGTGAGACTCTCCCAGTGTCAGTGAATCTTCACACTCCCTTCTCCTCCCTGTGATACTCTCCCAGTGTCAGTGAATCTTCACACCCCCTTCTCCTCCCTGTGAGACTCTCTCCCACTGTCAGTGAATCTTCACACCCCCTTCTCCTCCCTGTGAGACTCTCCCAGTGTCAGTGAATCTTCACACCCCCTTCTCCTCCCTGTGAGACTCTCTCCCAGTGTCAGTGCATCTTCACACCGCCTTCTCCTCCCTGTGAGACTCTCCCAGTGTCAGTGAATCTTCACACCCCCTTCTCCTCCCTGTGAGACTCTCTCCCAGTGTCAGTGAATCTTCACACCCCCTTCTCCTCCCTGTGAGACTCTCTCCCAGTGTCAGTGAATCTTCACACCGCCTTCTCCTCCCTGTGAGACTCTCTCCCAGAGTCAGTGAATCTTCACACCCCCTTCTCCTCCCTGTGAGACTCTCCCAGTGTCAGTGAATCTTCACACCCCCTTCTCCTCCCTGTGAGACTCTCTCCCAGTGTCAGTGAATCTTCACACCCCCTCCTCCTCCCTGTGAGTCTCTCCCAGTGTCAGTGAATCTTCACACCCCCTTCTCCTCCCTGTGAGTCTCTCCCAGTGTCAGTGAATCTTCACACCCCCTTCTCCCCGCTGTGAGACTCTCTCCCAGTGTCAGTGAATCTTCACACCCCCTTCTCCTCCCTGTGAGAGTCTCCCAGTGTCAGTGAATCTTCACACCACCTTCTCCTCCCTGTGAGACTCTCTCCCAATATCAGTGAATCTTCACACCCCCTTCTACTCCCTGTGAGACCCTCTCCCAGTGTAAGTGAATCTTCACACCCCCTTCTCCTCCCTGTGAGACTCTCCCAGTGTCAGTGAATCTTCACACCCCCTTCTCCTCCCTGTGAGACTCTCCCAGTGTCAGTGAATCTTCACACCCCCTTCTCCTCCCTGTGAGTCTCTCCCAGTGTCAGTGAATCTTCACACCCCCTTCTCCTCCCTGTGAGACTCTCCCAGTGTCAGTGAATCTTCACACCCCCTTCTCCTCCCTGTGAGACTCTCTCCCAGTGTCAGTGAATCTTCACACCCCCTTCTCCTCCCTGTGAGACTCTCTCCCAGTGTCAGTGAATCTTCACACCCCCTTCTCCTCCCTGTGAGAGACACTCCCAGTGTCAGTGAATCTTCACACGCCCTTCTCCTCCCTGTGAGACTCTCGCCCAATGTCAGTGAATCTTCACACCCCCTCCTCCCTGTGAGACTCTCCCAGTGTCAGTGAATCTTCACACTCCCTTCTCCTCCCTGTGAGACTCTCCCAGTGTCAGTGAATCTTCACACCCCCTTCTCCTCCCTGTGAGACTCTCTCCCACTGTCAGTGAATCTTCACACCCCCTTCTCCTCCCTGTGAGACTCTCCCAGTGTCAGTGAATCTTCACACCCCCTTCTCCTCCCTGTGAGATTCTCTCCCAGTGTCAGTGAATCTTCACACCGCCTTCTCCTCACTGTGAGACTCTCTCCCAGTGTCAGTGAATCTTCACACCCCCTTCTCCTCCCTGTGAGACTCTCTCCCAGTGTCAGTGAATCTTCACACCCCCTTCTCCTCCCTGTGAGACTCTCTCCCAGTGTCAGTGAATCTTCACACCCCCTTCTCCTCCCTGTGAGACTCTCCCAGTGTCAGTGAATCTTCACACCCCCTTCTGCTCCCTGTGAGATTCTCTCCCAGTGTCAGTGAATCTTCACACCCCCTTCTCCTCCCTGTGAGACTCCCTCCCAGTGTCAGTGAATCTTCACACCCCCTTCTCCTCCCTGTGAGACTCTCTCCCAGTGTCAGTGAATCTTCACACCCCCTTCTCCTCCCTGTGAGACTCTCCCAGTGTCAATGAATCTTCACACCCCCTTCTCCTCCCTGTGAGACTCTCCCAGTGTCAATGAATCTTCACACCCCCTTCTCCTCCCTGTGAGACTCTCTCCCAGTGTCAGTGAATCTTCACACCCCCTTCTCCTCCCTGTGAGACTCTCCCAGTGTCAGTGAATCTTCACACCCCCTTCTGCTCCCTGTGAGATTCTCTCCCAGTGTCAGTGAATCTTCACACCCCCTTCTCCTCCCTGTGAGACTCTCCCAGTGTCAGTGAATCTTCACACCCCCTTCTCCTCCCTGTGAGACTCTCTCCCAGTGTCAGTGAATCTTCACACCCCCTTCTCCTCCCTGTGAGACTCTCCCAGTGTCAATGAATCTTCACACCCCCTTCTCCTCCCTGTGAGACTCTCTCCCAGTGTCAGTGAATCTTCACACCCCCTTCTCCTCCCTGTGAGACTCTCTCCCAGTGTCAGTGAATCTTCACACCCCCTTCTCCTCCCTGTGAGACACTCTCCCAGTGTCAGTGAATCTTCACACCC
Organism: Somniosus microcephalus; assembly: GCF_052327205.1. Classification (NCBI taxonomy): domain Eukaryota; kingdom Metazoa; phylum Chordata; class Chondrichthyes; order Squaliformes; family Somniosidae; genus Somniosus; species Somniosus microcephalus. The sequence goes on along the minus strand of NC_140988.1, from coordinate 378,106,948 downwards.
CCTTCTCCTCCCTGTGAGACTCTCTCCCAGTGTCAGTGAATCTTCACACACCCTTCTGCTCCCTGTGAGATTCTCTCCCAGTGTCAGTGAATCTTCACACCTCCTTCTCCTCCCTGTGAGACTCCCTCCCAGTGTCAGTGAATCTTCACTCCCCCTTCTCCTCCCTGTGAGACTCTCTCCCAGTGTCAGTGAATCTTCACACCCCCTTCTCCTCCCTGTGAGACTCTCTCCCAGTGTCAGTGAATCTTCACACCCCCTTCTCCTCCCTGTGAGACTCTCCCAGTGTCAGTGAATCTTCACACCCCCTTCTCCTCCCTGTGAGTCTCTCCCAGTGTCAGTGAATCTTCACACCCCCTTCTCCTCCCTGTGAGACTCTCCCAGTGTCTGTGAATCTTCACACCCCCTTCTCCCTGTGAGACGCTCTCCCAGTGTCAGTGAATCTTCACACCCCCTTCTCCTCCCTGTGAGAGACACTCCCAGTGTCAGTGAATCTTCACACTCCCTTCTCCTCCCTGTGAGACTCTCGCAGTGTCAGAGAATCTTCACACCCCCTTCTCCTCCCTGTGAGACTCTCCCAGTGTCAGTGAATCTTCACACCCCCTTCTCCTCCCTGTGAGACTCTCTCCCACTGTCAGTGAATCTTCACACCCCCTCTCCTCCCTGTGAGATTCTCTCCCAGTGTCAGTGAATCTTCACACCGCCTTCTCCTCACTGTGAGACTCTCTCCCAGTGTCAGTGAATCTTCACACCCCCTTCTCCTCCCTGTGAGACTCCCTACCAGTGTCAGTGTATCTTCACACCCCCTTCTCCTCCCTGTGAGACTCTCTCCCAGTGTCAGTGAATCTTCACACCCCCTTCTCCTCCCTGTGAGACTCCCCCAGTGTCAGTGAGTCTTCACACCCCTTCTCCTCCCTGTGAGACTCTCCCCAGTGTCAGTGAATCTTCACACCCCCTTCTCCTCCCTGTGAGACTCTCCCAGTGTCAGTGAATCTTCACACCCCCTTCTCCTCCCTGTGAGACTCTCTCCCAGTGTCAGTGAATCTTCACACCCCCTTCTCCTCCCTGTGAGACTCTCTCCCAGTGTCAGTGAATCTTCACACCCCCTTCTCCTCCCTGTGAGACACTCTCCCAGTGTCAGTGAATCTTCACACCCCCTTCTCCTCCCTGTGAGACTCTCTCCCAGTGTCAGTGAATCTTCACACCCCCTTCTCCTCCCTGTGAGACTCCCTCCCAGTGTCAGTGAATCTTCACTCCCCCTTCTCCTCCCTGTGAGACTCTCTCCCAGTGTCAGTGAATCTTCACACCCCCTTCTCCTCCCTGTGAGACTCTCTCCCAGTGTCAGTGAATCTTCACACCCCCTTCTCCTCCCTGTGAGACTCTCTCCCAGTGTCAGTGAATCTTCAGACCCCCTTCTCCTCCCTGTGAGACTCTCTCCCAGTGTCAGTGAATCTTCACACCCCCTTCTCCTCACTGTGAGACTCTCTCCCAGTGTCTGTGAATCTTCACACCCCCTTCTCCTCCCTGTGAGACACTCTCCCAGTGTCACTGAATCTTCACACCCCCTTCCCCTCCCTGTGAGACTCTCTCCCAGTGTCAGTGAATCTTCACACCCCCTTCTCCTCCCTGTGAGACACTCTCCCAGTGTCACTGAATCTTCACATCCCCTTCCCCTCCCTGTGAGACTCTCTCCCAGTGTCAGTGAATCTTCACACCCCCTTCTCCTCCCTGTGAGACTCTCCCAGTGTCAGTGAATCTTCACACCCCCTTCTCCTCCCTGTGGGACTCTCCCAGTGTCAGTGAATCTTCACACCCCCTTCTCCTCCCTGTGAGACTCTCTCCCAGTGTCAGTGAATCTTCACACCCCCTTCTCCTCCCTGTGAGACTCTCTCCCAGTGTCAGTGAATCTTCATACCCACTTCTCCTCCCTGTGAGACTCTCTCCCAGTGTCAGTGAATCTTCAAACCCCCTTCTCCTCCCTGTGAGACTCTCCCAGTGTCAGTGAATCTTCACACCCCCTTCTCCTCCCTTTGAGACTCTCCCAGTGTCAGTGAATCTTCACACCCCCTTCTCCTCCCTGTGAGACTCTCTCCCAGTGTCAGTGAATCTTCACACCCCCTTCTCCTCCCTGTGAGACTCTCTCCCAGTGTCAGTGAATCTTCACACCCCCTCCTCCCTGTGAGACTCTCCCAGTGTCAGTGAATCTTCACACTCCCTTCTCCTCCCTGTGAGACTGTCCCAGTGTCAGTGAATCTTCACACCCCCTTCTCCTCCCTGTGAGACTCTCTCCCACTGTCAGTGAATCTTCACACCCCATTCTCCTCCCTGTGAGACTCTCTCCCAGTGTCAGTGAATCTTCACACCCCCTTCTCCTCCCTGTGAGAGACACTCCCAGTGTCAGTGAATCTTCACACGCCCTTCTCCTCCCTGTGAGACTCTCCCAGTGTCAGTGAATCTTCACACCCCCTTCTCCTCACTTTTAGACTCTCCCAGTGTCAGTGAATCTTCACATCCCCTTCTCCTCCCTGTGAGACTCTCGCCCCGTGTCAGTGAATCTTCACACCCCCTTCTCCTCCCTGTGAGACTCTCTCCCAGTGTCAGTGAATCTTCACAACCCCTTCTCCTCCCTGTGAGACTCTCTCCCATTGTCAGTGAATCTTCACACCCCCTTCTCCTCCCTGTGAGACTCTCCCAGTGTCAATGAATCTTCACACCCCCTTCTCCTCCCTGTGAGACTCTCCCAGTGTCAGTGAATCTTCACACCCCCTTCTCCTCCCTGTGAGACTCTCTCAGTGTCAGTGAATCTTCACACCCCCTTCCCCTCCCTGGGAGACTCTCTCCCAGTGTCAGTGAATCTTCACACCCCCTTCTCCTCCCTGTGAGACTCTCCCAGTGTCAGTGAATCTTCACACCCCCTTCTCCTCCCTGTGAGAATCTCCCAGTGTCAGTGAATCTTCACACCCCCTTCTCCTCCCTGTGAGACTCTCCCAGTGTCAGTGAATCTTCACACCCCCTTCTCCTCCCTGTGAGACACTCTCCCAGTGTCAGTGAATCTTCACACCCCCTTCTCCTCCCTGTGAGACTCTCTCCCAGTGTCAGTGAATCTTCACACCCCCTTCTCCTCTCTGTGAGACTCTCCCAGTGTCAGTGAATCTTCACACCCCCTTCCCCTCCCTGTGAGAATCTCCCAGTTTCAGTGAATCTTCACACCCCGTTCTCCTCCCTGTGAGACTCTCCCAGTGTCAGTGAATCTTCACACCCCCTTTGCCTCCCTGTGAGACTCCCCCAGTGTCAGTGAATCTTCACACCCCCTTCTCCTCCCTGTGAGACTCTCCCAGTGTCTGTGAATCTTCACACCCCCTTCTCCTCCCTGTGAGACCCTCCCAGTGTCACTGAATCTTCACACCCCCTTCTCCTCCCTGTGAGACACTCTCCCAGTGTCAGTGAATCTTCACACCCCCTTCTCCTCCCTGTGAGACCCTCTCCCAGTGTCAGTGAATCTTCACACCCCCTTCTCCTCCCTGTGAGACTCTCCCAGTGTCAGTGAATCTTCACACCCCCTTCTCCTCACTGTGAGACTCTCCCAGTGTCAGTGAATCTTCACACCCGCTTCTCCTCCCTGTGAGACTCTCTCCCAGTGTCAGTGAATCTTCACACCCGCTTCTCCTCCCTGTGAGACACTCTCCCAGTGTCAGTGAATCTTCACACCCCCTTCTCCTCCCTGTGAGACTCTCTCCCAGTGTCAATGAATCTTCTCACCCCCTTCTCCTCCCTGTGAGACACTCTCCCAGTGTCAGTGAATCTTCACACACCCTTTGCCTCCCTGTGAGACTCCCCCAGTGTCAGTGAATCTTCACACCCCCTTCTCCTCCCTGTGAGACACTCTCCCTGTGTCAGTGAATCTTCACACCCCCTTCTCCCCCCTGTGAGACTCTCTCCCAGTGTCAGTGAATCTTCACACCCCCTTCTCCTCCCTGTGAGACTCCCCCAGTGTCTGTGAATCTTCACACCCCCTTCTCCTCCCTGTGAGACTCTCACCAGTGTCAGTGAATCTTCACACCTCCTTCTCCTCCCTGTGAGACTCTCCCAGTGTCAGTGAATCTTCACACCCCTTCTCCACCCTGTGAGACTCTCCCAGTGTCAGTGAATCTTCACACCTCCTTCTCCTCCCTGTGAGACTCTCACCAGTGTCAGTGAATCTTCACACCTCCTTCTCCTCCCTGTGAGACTCTCCCAGTGTCAGTGAATCTTCACACCCCTTCTCCACCCTGTGAGACTCTCTCCCAGTGTCAGTGAATCTTCACACCCCCTTCTCCTCCCTGTGAGACTCTCCCAGTGTCAGTGAATCTTCACACCCCCTTCTCCTCCCTGTGAGACTCTCTCCCAGTGTCAGTGAATCTTCACACCCCCTTCTCCTCCCTGTGAGACTCTCTCCCAATGTCAGTGAATCTTCACACCCCCTTCTACTCCCTGTGAGACCCTCTCCCAGTGTAAGTGAATCTTCACACCCCCTTCTCCTCCCTGTGAGACTCTCCCAGTGTCAGTGAATCTTCACACCCCCTTCTCCTCCCTGTGAGACTCTCTCCCAGTGTCAGTGAATCTTCACACCCCCTCCTCCTCCCTGTGGGACTCTCCAAGTGTCAGTGAATCTTCACACCCCTTCTCCACCCTGTGAGACTCTCTCCCAGTGTCAGTGAATCTTCACACAATACAATACAATACAATACAAATCGCTTTATTGGCATGATAAGGTACATCTTATGTTGCCAAAGCATCAAAATACATTTATGGTTGAACACATAAACGCGGTTCCATTCATACAGTGTATAAACAGGTATATCCCTGTGTCAGTGAATCTTCATACCCACTTCTCCTCCCTGTGAGACTCTCTCCCAGTGTCAGTGAATCTTCACACCCCCTTCTCCTCCCTGTGAGACTCTCCCAGTGTCAGTGAATCTTCACACCCCCTTCTCCTCCCTGTGAGACTCTCCCAGTGTCTGTGAATCTTCACACCCCCTTCTCCTCCCTGTGAGACTCTCTCCCAGTGTCAGTGAATCTTCACACCCCCTTCTCCTCCCTGTGAGACTTTCCCAGTGTCAGTGAATCTTCACACCCCCTTCTCCTCCCTGTGAGACTCTCTCCCAGTGTCAGTGAATCTTCACACCCCCTTCTCCTCCCTGTGAGACTCTCCCAGTGTCAGTGAATCTTCACACCCCCTTCTCCTCCCTGTGAGACTCTCCCAGTGTCAGTGAATCTTCACACCCCCTTCTCCTCCCTGTGAGACTCTCTCCCAGTGTCAGTGAATCTTCACACCCCCTTCTCCTCCCTGTGAGACTCTCCCAGTGTCAGTGAATCTTCACACTCCCTTCTCCTCCCTGTGAGAGACACTCCCAGTATCAGTGAATCTTCACACCCACTTCTCCTCCCTGTGAGACTCTCTCCCAGTGTCAGTGAATCTTCACACCCCCTCCTCCCTGTGAGCCTCTCCCAGTGTCAGTGAATCTTCACACCCCCTTCTCCTCCCTGTGAGACTCTCCCAGTGTCAGTGAATCTTCACACCCCCTTCTCCTCCCTGTGAGACTCTCTCCCAGTGTCAGTGAATCTTCACACCCCCTCCTCCCTGTGAGACTCTCCCAGTGTCAATGAATCTTCACACCCCCTTCTCTTCACTTTGAGACTCTCCCAGTGTCAGTGAATCTTCACACCCCTTCTCCTCCCTGTGAGACTCTCCCAGTGTCAGTGAATCTTCACACCCCCTTCTCCTCCCTGTGAGACTCTCCCAGTGTCAGTGAATCTTCACACCCCCTTCTCCTCCCTGTGAGACTCTCCCAGTGTCAGTGAATCTTCACACCCCCTTCTCACTTTGAGACTCACCCAGTGTCAGTGAATCTTCACACCCCCTTCTCCTCCCTGTGAGAATCTCTCCCAGTGTCAGTGAATCTTCACACCCCCTTCTCCTCCCTGTGAGAATCTCTCCCAGTGTCAGTGAATCTTCACACCCCCTTCTCCTCCCTGTGAGACTCTCTCCCAGCGTCAGTGAATCTTCACACCCCCTTCTCCTCCCTGTGAGACTCTCTCCCAGTGTCAGTGAATCTTCACACCCCCTTCTCCTCACTGTGAGACTCTCTCCCAGTGTCAGTGAATCTTCACACCCCCTTCTCCTCCCTGTGAGACTCTCTCCCAGTGTCAGTGAATCTTCACACCCCCTTCTCCTCCCTGTGAGACTCTCCCAGTGTCAGTGAATCTTCACACCCCCTTCTCCTCCCTGTGAGACTCTCCCAGTGTCAGTGAATCTTCACACCCCCTTCTCCTCCCTGTGAGACTGTCTCCCAGTGTCAGTGAATCTTCACACCCCCTTCTCCTCCCTGTGAGACTCTCTCCCAGTGTCAGTGAATCTTCACACCCCCTTCTCCTCCCTGTGAGACTCTCCCAGTGTCAGTGAATCTTCACACCCCCTTCTCCTCCCTGTGAGACTCTCCCAGTGTCAGTGAATCTTCACACCCCCTTCACCTCCCTGTGAGACTCTCTCCCAGTGTCAGTGAATCTTCACACCCCCTTCTCCTCCCTGTGAGACTCTCTCCCAGTGTCAGTGAATCTTCACACCCCCTTCTCCTCCCTGTGAGACTCGCTCCCAGTGTCAGTGAATCTTCACACCCCCTTCTCCTCCCTGTGAGACTCTCTCCCAGTGTCAGTGAATCTTCACACCCCTTCTCCTCCCTGTGAGGCTCTCCCAGTGTCAGTGAATCTTCACACCCCCTTCTCCTCCCTGTGAGACTCTCTCCCAGTGTCAGTGAATCTTCACACCCCCTTCTCCTCACTGTGAGACTCTCTCCCAGTGTCAGTGAATCTTCACACCCCCTTCTCCTCCCTGTGAGGCTCTCCCAGTGTCAGTGAATCTTCACACCCCCTTCTCCTCCCTGTGAGACTCTCCCAGTGTCAGTGAATCTTCACACCCCCTTCTCCTCCCTGTGAGACGCTCTCCTAGTGTCAGTGAATCTTCACACCCCCTTCTCCTCCCTGTGAGGCTCTCCCAGTGTCAGTGAATCTTCACACCCCCTTCTCCTCCCTGTGAGACTCTCTCCCAGTGTCAGTGAATCTTCACACCCCCTTCTCCTCCCTGTGAGACTCTCTCCCAGTGTCGGTGAATCTTCGCACCCCCTTCTCCTCACTGTGAGACTCTCTCCCAGTGTCAGTGAATCTTCACACCCCCTCTCCTCCCTGTGAGACGCTCCCAGTGTCAGTGAATCTTCACACCCCCTTCTCCTCCCTGTGAGACTCTCCCCAGTGTCAGTGAATCTTCACACCCCCTTCTCCTCCCTGTGAGACTCTCCCAGTATCAGTGAATCTTCACACCCCCTTCACGTCCCTGTGAGACTCTCTCCCAGTGTCAGTGAATCTTCACCCCCCCTTCTCCTCACTGTGAGACTCTCCCAGTGTCAGTGAATCTTCACACCCCCTTCTCCTCCCTGTGAGACTCTCCCAGTGTCAGTGAATCTTCACACCCCCTTCTCCTCCCTGTGAGACTCTCCCCCAGTGTCAGTGAATCTTCACACCCCCTTCTCCTCCCTGTGAGACTCTCTCCCAGTGTCAGTGAATCTTCACACCCCCTTCTCCTCCCTGTGAGACTCTCCCAGTGTCAGTGAATCTTCACACCCCCTTCTCCTCCCTGTGAGACTCTCTCCCAGTGTCAGTGAATCTTCACACCCCCTTCTCCTCCCTGTGAGACTCTCTCCCAGTGTCAGTGAATCTTCACACCCACTTCTCCTCCCTGTGAGACTCTCCCAGTGTCAGTGAATCTTCACACCCCCTTCTCCTCCCTGTGAGACTCTCCCAGTGTCAGTGAATCTTCACACCCCCTTCTCCTCCCTGTGAGACTCTCTCCCAGTGTCAGTGAATCTTCACACCCCCTTCTCCTCCCTGTGAGACTCTCCCAGTGTCAGTGAATCTTCACACCCCCTTCTCCTCCCTGTGAGACTCTCCCAGTGTCAGTGAATCTTCACACCCCCTTCTCCTCCCTGTGAGACTCTCTCCCAGTGTCAGTGAATCTTCACACCCCCTTCTCCTCGCTGTGGGACTCTCCCAGTGTCAGTGAATCTTCACACTCCCTTCTCCTCCCTGTGAGACTCTCTCCCAGTGTCAGTGAATCTTCACACCCCCTTCTCCTCCCTGTGAGACTCTCTCCCAGTGTCAGTGAATCTTCACACCCCCTTCTCCTTCCTGTGAGATTCTCTCCCAGTGTCAGTGAATCTTCACACCCCCTTCTCCTCCCTGTGAGACTCTCCCAGTGTCAGTGAATCTTCACACCCCCTTCTCCTCCCTGTGAGACTCTCTCCCAGTGTCAGTGAATCTTCACACCCCTTCTCCTCCCTGTGAGACTCTCCCAGTGTCAGTGAATCTTCACACCCCCTTCTCCTCCCTGTGAGACTCTCTCCCAGTGTCAGTGAATCTTCACACCCCTTCTCCTCCCTGTGAGACTCTCTCCCAGTGTCAGTGAATCTTCACACCTCCTTCTCCTCCCTGTGAGACTCTCTCCCAGTGTCAGTGAATCTTCACACCCCCTTCTCCTCCCTGTGAGACTCTCCCCCAGTGTCAGTGAATCTTCACACCTCCTTCTCCTCCCTGTGAGACTCTCTCCCAGTGTCAGTGAATCTTCACACCCCCTTCTCCTCCCTGTGAGACTCTCCCAGTGTCAGTGAATCTTCACACCCCCTTCTCCTCCCTGTGAGACTCTCCCAGTGTCAGTGAATCTTCACACCCCCTTCTCCTCCCTGTGAGACTCTCCCAGTGTCAGTGAATCTTCACACACCCTTCTCCTCCCTGTGAGACTCTCTCCCAGTGTCAGTGAATCTTCACACCCCCTTCTCCTCACTGTGAGACTCTCTCCCAGCGTCAGTGAATCTTCACACCCCCTTCTCCTCCCTGTGGGACTCTCTCCCAGTGTCAGTGAATCTTCACACCCACTTCTCCTCCCTGTGAGACTCTCTCCCAGTGTCAGTGAATCTTCACACCCCCTTCTCCTCCCTGTGGGACTCTGCCAGTGTCAGTTAATCTTCACACCCCCTTCTCCTCACTGTGAGACTCTCTCCGAGTGTCAGTGAATCTTCACACCCCCTTCTCCGCCCTGTGAGACTCTCCGAGTGTCAGTGAATCTTCACACCCCCTTCTCCTCCCTGTGAGACTCTCTCCCAGTGTCAGTGAATCTTCACACCCCCTTCTCCTCCCTGTGAGACTCTCTCCCAGTGTCAGTGAATCTTCACACCCCCTTCTCCTCCCTGTGAGACTCTCTCCCAGTGTCAGTGAATCTTCACACCCCCTTCTCCTCCCTGTGGGACTCTCCCAGTGTCAGTGAATCTTCACACCCCCTTCTCCTCACTGTGAGACTCTCCCAGTGTCAGTGAATCTTCACACCCCCTTCTCCTCCCTGTGAGACACTCTCCCAGTGTCAGTGAATCTTCACACCCCCTTCTCCTCCCTGTGAGACTCTCTCCCAGTGTCAGTGAATCTTCACACCCCCTTCTCCTCCCTGTGAGACTCTCCCAGTGTCAGTGAATCTTCACACCCCCTTCTCCTCCCTGTGAGACTCTCCGTGCTGACTACTAACATCACAGTTCAATTGGAACAGCCCAGGTTTTCCTCACTTTTGTTCCATGTATTAGGAGGATAATCAGATAGGTGAGATGAAGAGGGGTGCCTTGAGGCTCATGTAGAGCATAAACACTGTCACGGACCAGTAGGGCCAAATGGCCGGCTTCCGTGCTGTAGATTCGATGTAATTCCATGTTGCTTTCAGACTAGCTGCAGTCTAGAGCACAGCTGGATCAGTTCAACACAAACCCATTGGTCCCTTTATGGCGTGCTGCGTCTTGTGGGGCAGCTGTTTAAATTGGTCCTGAAGTCAACTCAAGGTTAACTACTTGTAGCTGTTTAAAGTTTCTCTAGATTGACAGCAACTTGCTCCCACTTGTCATTTCAGCTACATCTCCAGATTATCTCATTTCAGCAAAAGGGAATCTCTGGCTTTCTTTCTCAATGCTTCTTAGCAGCATAGGTTTGCCAAAATTATACCTGGACACCAGGGGTATCATTACGAGGAGAAATTACACAAATTAGGGTTGTATTCCCTGGAATTTAGAAGGTTAAGGGGTGATTTGATTGACGTTTTCAAGATATTAAGGGGAACTGATAGGGTAGAGAGAGAGAAACTATTTCTGCTGGTTGGGGATTCTAGGACTAGGGGGCAGAGTCTAAAAATTAGAGCCAGACCTTTCAGGAGTGAAGTTCGGAAACACTTCGACACACAAAGTGTGGTAGAACTTTGGAACTCTCTTCCGCAAACGGCAATTGATGCTGGGTCAATTGTTAATTTTAAATCAGAGATTGATAGCTTTCTGTTTACCAAAGGTATTAAGGGATATGGGGCAAAGGCGTGTATATGGAGTTAGGTCGCAGATCAGCCATGATCTCATTGAATTCAGGCTCGAGGGGCTGAATGGCCTCCTCCTGCTCCTGATTCTTAATTTCACTCCTGAAAGGTCTGGCTCTAATTTTTAGACTCTGCCCCCTAGTCCTAGACTCCCCAACCAGCGGAAATAGTTTCTCTCTATCTACCCTAGCTATTCCCCTTAATGTCTTGAAAACTTCGATCAGATCACCCCTTAACCTTCTAAATTCTAGGGAAAACAACCCTCATTTTTGTAATCTCTCCTCATAAATTAACCTTTGAAGTCCAGGTATCATTCTGGTAAACCTGCGCTGCACTCCCTCCAAGGCCAGTATATCCTTCCTAAGGTGTGGTGCCCAGAACTGCTCCCAGTGCTCCAGGTGTGGTCTAACCAGGGTTTTGTACAGCTGCAGCATAACTTCTACCCCCTTGTATTCTAGTCCTCTAGATATAAAGGCCAGCATCCCATTAGCCTTTTTGATTATTTTCTGTACCTGTTCACGATATTTTAATAATCTATGTACCTGGACCCCAAGTCTCTGTGGACCTAAACTGTTTTTAGCTTTTCACCATTTAGAAAGTACCCTTTATAGGTCCACAGTGGATGACCTCACAATTTATTTTTAATGGCAAGCGACTAGGAACTGTGGAGAAGCAAAGGAATTTGGGTGTCCAGGTACACAAATCAGTAAAAGTAGTCACGGGTACAAAAAGTAATCAGAAATGCGAAGGGAATGTCGGACTTTATCTCAAGGGGAGCTGGAATACAAAGCGGGGAGGAAGTGATGCTTCAGTTGTACAGAGCCTTGGTCAGGCCCCATCTGGACACTGCGTTCTGTTCTGCCAGAGGTGTCATTCCTCCCAATTCTCTTGCATGTTCACAGAAATCACAGAAATCACAGAAACCCCACAGTGCAGATAGAGGCCATTTCGGCCCATCGAGCCTGCACCGACACATATCCCACCCGATCCCCGTAACCCCTACACCAACACATATCCCACCCTATCCCCGTAGCCCCACGTATTTAATCCCCCTAACACTAAGGGTCAATTTTATCATAGCCAATCAACCTAACTCGTACATCTTTGGACTGTGGGAGGAAACCGGAGCACCCGGAGGAAACCCACGCAAACATGGGGAGAATGTGCAAACTCCACACAGAAGGACGCCCGAGGCCGGATTCGAACCCGGGTCCCTGGAGCTGTGAGGCAACAGTGCTAACCACTATGCCACCGTGTTATTGTTGGTCATTCAACCACTCATCATCATGCCACAGGAAGTCACCTCTGGGGGAGGTCATTGCTAGCCAGGAGTACAATCGAACTCGTTCAATTTGCCAACATCCGCAGTTGGCTCCAGCCCATCGACTTCTTATCCCTCCTCCACGATTAATTGTTCCTTTGCATGCAATTGCTCCTTTTCCAATAGATTAGCTTGACAGAAATTGTAAATCTTTTCAAAAATTGCACTAATTACCTTCCATCTGAATCCAAGCAGAGGGAGCTTTACTCTCTACCTAATCCACGATGTACCTGCCCTGGGAGTGTTTGATGGGACAGTGTAGAGGGAGCTTTACTCTGTATCTAACCCGTGCTGTACCTACCCTGGGACTGTTTGATGGGACAGTGTAGAGGGAGCTTTACTCTGTATCTAACCCGTGCTGTACCTGCCCTGGGAGTGTTTGATGGGACAGTGTAGAGGGAGCTTTACTCTGTATCTAACCCGTGCTGTACCTGCCCTGGGAGTGTTTGATGGGACAGTGTAGAGGGAGCTTTACTCTGTATCTAACCCGTGCATACCTGCCCTGGGAGTGTTTGATGGGACAGTGTAGAGGGAGCTTTACTCTGTATCTAACCCGTGCATACCTGCCCTGGGAGTGTTTGATGGGACAGTGTAGAGGGAGCTTTACACTGTATCTAACCTGTGCTGTACCTGCCCCGGGAGTGTTTGATGGGACAGTGAAGAGAGATCTTTAATCTGTATCTAACCCGTGCTGTACCTGCCCCGGGAGTGTTTTATGGGACAGTGTAGAGGAAGCTTTACTCTGTATCTAACCCATGCATATCTGCCCTGGGAGTGTTTGATGGGACAGTGTAGAGGGAGCTTTACTCTGTTTCTAACCCGTGCTGTACCTACCCTGGGAGTGTTTGATGGGACAGTGTAGAGGGAGCTTTACTCTGTATCTAACCCGTGCTGTACCTGCCCTGGGAGTGTTTGATGGGACAGTGTAGAGGAAGCTTTACTCTGTATCTAACCCATGCTGTACCTGCCCTGGGAGTGTTTGATGGGACAGTGTAGAGGGAGCTTTACTCTGTATCTAACCCGTGCTGTACCTGCCCTGGGAGTGTTTGATGGGGCAGTGTAGAGGGAGCTTTACTCTGTATCTAACCCGTGCTGTACCTGCCCTGGGAGTGTTTGATGGGACAGTGTAGAGGGAGCTTTACTCTGTATCTAACCCGTGCTGTACCTAACCTGGGAGTGTTTGACGGGACAGTGTAGAGGGAGCTTTACTCTGTATCTAACCCGTGCTGTACCTAACCTGGGAGTGTTTGATCGGACAGTGTAGAGGGAGCTTTACTCTGTATCTAACCCGTGCTGTACCTGCCCTGGGAGTGTTTGATGGGACAGTGTAGAGGGAGATTTACTCTGTATCTAACCCATGCTGTACCTGCCCTGGGAGTGTTTGATGGGACAGTGTAAAGGGAGCTTTACTCTGTATCTAACCCATGCTGTACCTGCCCTGGGAGTGTGTGATGACAGTGTAAAGGAGCTTTACTCTGTATCTAAGCACCACTGTGTTCGGTGGATCAGTGTAGAGTTCATATTATCCTGCAATATGCTGTCCCAACAATTCCATTTCCCTGTTCTTTTGTCTTTTCTTTCACTCTTTCTTTTGGGTTTTCCATGTTCACTTCCTCTTATGTGACTTCACGTGAGGGTTAACAAACTCACAGAGTTGATTAACATCTAGCTGTTTTTCCCAGAAGTGTGTGAACTATCTGTAGTTATTTTGAGTCTGACGCACCCAAAATATATCTCAACTTCATCGGCACCTTACAGCCTGGGGAAAGTTTAATCTGCCACACTTGCCAAGATTGAAGTGCAAGAAACTCAGAGCAGTGTAACAACTAGGGACGTTGCACAAACTCGCCAACTCTCAGTTACAACAGCTGATCGCGCATAGCTAAGAAATTGGAAAAAGAGAGTGACATCAATGGGGCAAAGGACAAATCTCAGGAGAGCGGCAAAAGGTTGACAGGTCAGAGAGGACTACTGCACACTGAGGGGTTGTGAACGGACAGATCAGGTAGAACTACTGTTCACTGGATTGATCCCTGGGATGAGAGGGCTGTCCTATGATGAGAGATTGTGTAGAATGGGCCGATACTCTCTGGAGTTTCGAAGAATGAGAGGTGATCTCATTGAAACACATAAGATTCTGAGGGGGATTGACAGGGTAGATGCTGAGAGATTGTTTCCCCCTGGCTGGAGTGTCTAGAACTAGGGGGCACAGTCTCAGGATAAGGGGTCGGCCATTTAAGACCGAGATGAGGAGGAATTTCTTCACTCAGACGGTTGTGAATCTTTGGAATTCCCAAAGGGCTGTGGATGCTGAGTCTTTGAGTATATTCAAGGCTGAGATCGATAGATTTTTGGACTCTAGGGGAATCAACGGATATGGAGATCGGGCGGGAAAGTGGAGTTAAGGTCGAAGATCAGCCATGATCTTATTGAATGTGGAGCAGGCTCGAGGGGTCGAATGGCCAACTCCTGCTCCTATTTCTTATGTTCTTATGTACACGATCAGGAGGGGAATATACGGATTAGATCATAGAATCATAGAAATTGACAGCGCAGGAGGAGACCATTCGGCCCGTCGTGCCTGTGCTGGCTCTGTGAAAGAGCAGTGGTGCTCAGTCCCACTCCCCCGCTTTTTGTCCGTAACCCTGTCAGTGCCTCATCCTCGAGAACCCGTCCAACTCCCCTTGAAAGTTATTGCTGGAATCAGCTTCCATCAGCTGCTCAGGTCGAGCGTTCCAGATCCTCACAACTCTCTGAGTGAAAACATTTCTCCTCGTCTCCCTCTCAATCTTTTGCCAATGATTTTAAATGTATGACCTCTGGTTATTGACCCAGATATAACTACTGCGCACAGAGGAGTAGTGAACGGACAGATCAGATAGAACTATTGCCAACCGTGGCCGAGGAATGTATTTCTATCTAAAAAGACATCTTCGGTTCATCACCTCCCACAACAATTCCTTGTAAAATTCACTGTTGCAAATATACTCAGTATTAATATGAAACGGGAAGGTTATGGTGAGGCTGAAGGTTGCAAACAAAATGTCGTGCTCGTAGAGTGGGTTTGAGGGCTTTGGGACCCATTGGCATCCCAGTCAGAGGCTCACCTTAAGTGAGAAAGCATTTCTCAACTGAAACAAGGCATTGGCAACAACTGTGGCTTCGCGAAGAAAAAAATGATTCTATCAAACACGGTGCCACATTTTAACCCATTAAACGCTACAATCCCCTGGAGGATCCAGTAACTTGAGTCTCCGGGGCAGGGTAGTGGACTGGGTTAGCCAGTCGCCCTTTCACCTCCGGGACCTGGGTTCCAATACACCCCAGAACGAGTCGTAGAATCAGAAAATTTTGGAACACTGAAGCAGGCCATTCAGCCCATCGCATCTGTGCTGGCTCACTGAAAGAGCTAGCATTTAGCCTCACTCCCCTGCCCTTTTCCCATACCCATTTTCTTTTTTGAATGACTCCTCCACTTCCCTTTAGATAAGCTACTGTGGATTCTGTTTCATTGATTCCAATGCTCTATTCCAGCCTCCCACCGTACACCCTCCCTAAACTTCAGCTCGTCCAAAACTCTGCCGCCCTGTGTCCTAGCTCGCACCTAGTCCCGTTCACCCATCACCCCCTGTGCTTGCTGACCTACATTGGCGCCCGGTCCAGCAAAGCCATCAATTTAAAATTCTCATTCTTGTTCTCTTGCTGATAATCCTATATTGATCCCCTCTAGATTCCATTGGAAATAAGTTTTCCCGCTTTACCTTAGCAAAACCCTTTCATTATTTTGAACTATCAGATAGAAACATAGAAGATAGGAGCAGGAGTAGGCCATTCGGCCCTTCGAGCCTGCTCCGCCATTCAATGAGATCATGGCTGATCATCCAAACCCTAGCACCCGGTCCCTACACCGACAGCCATCCCACCCAAGCCCTATCCCCGTAACCCCATAACCCCATGTATTTAATCCCCCCTAACACTAAGGGCCAATTTTTTTTATCATGGCCAATCAACCTAACCCGCACATCTTTGGACTGTGGGAGGAAACCGGAGCACCCGGAGAAAACCCACGCAAACACGGGGAGAATGTGCAAACTCCACACAGACAGTCACCCGAGGCCGGATTTGAACCCGGGTCCCTGGCGCTGTGAGGCAACAGTGCTAACCACTATGCCACCAATCTCCTCTTAACCTTCTCTGTTCTGGTGAACGGAGCCCCAGTTCTTCTAGTCTCTCCACATAACTGAAGTCATAGGCCTCGATTTTCATTGAGCCGTGGAGTCGGGATTGGAGGCGTGCGGGGGGTTAAAATCCCCAAATCAGGGGTCCCGACCCCATCCCGCCCCCAACCCGCCTCCATGCCAGTTTCAAAGGAGGCGGGTACCTGCCCCGCACTGGGACCCGCCTCCCTGAGGCGGGAAGGGATTAGTGCCAATTAACTGCCTGTTAACAGGTAGTTAGCAGGCAGTTTTTAGCCTAATACCTATTTTTAACCTTGAACTGTGGGATTACCGACGGCTCCAAACCACGCTAGGTTGGAGGAATCGGGCCGTCGGGTTGAAGGGCTTGGAGGGGTCGAGATGTCGGTGTTCAGGTGAGTGATGTGTGATTGAGTGCAAAGGTAAGTGTGTTTGGTGTGTCTAAAGTGATTAAAGAAGTGTAAATTACCTTTTCTTACCTTTACAGCCTTCCTTCCTCTAGGTTCGGGGAGTCCCTCATCTCACCGGCACAGAAAGCAGAATGGCCGCGAACTGTCAAAAGTGACAGCCTGCAGCTTTCTGTGCAGGAGAGATTTCTAACTGAGTCTGTGGAGAAGGACTCATGTTAGAAGTAAGACTGTCAGTGTTTGACAGCTTCAAACAGCGTCAAAGCGTCTTGACAGATGAAATTTCAGTCTGTGACATCACCTGTTGCCGGGTGGCCCTTAATTGGTCTGCAACAAGGTCAATCAAGTTAAAATCGTGTGGATTGGCCGCATCTCGATGGAGGCAGGACTACAACCCCAAAATTTGTAGTCCCGCCTCCTTCCCAACTTCTGAATGAAAATCACCCCCATAGAGTCATAACGGCACAGAAGGAGGCCATTCAGCCCATCGAGTCCGTGCCGGCTCTCTGTAGAGCGATCCAGTCAGTCCCATTCCCCCGCTCTATCCCCGTAGCCCTGCAAGTTTATTTCCCTCAAGTGCCTATCCAGTCTCCCTTGAAAACATTGGGTGTCTCCGCTTCCACCACTTCCGTCGGCAGCGAGATCCAGGTCCTCAGCACTCGCTGCGTGAAAAAGACTGTGATAAAAATGATAACATCCGGGAAGTTATGTCATCACTTCCTGTGAACTATGAACTATGAACTATGAACTGTGTACATACCTCACTTCCTGTAAATGTCACTTCCTGTTGGACTGGTATAAATACTGGTCTGTTCAGTATTGTAAGAGGCTTCTACCAGAGGCATGGTAAAGACCTCTCTTGTATATAGTGTGTTTATAAGTTACTTAAAGCTTACTTTAAAGTTACTTGATGGTAAGTCTCCTTTTTCTTACATCAATTTAAGTAACTTAGTATTTACACTGACAAATACTAGACCTTCAGACAAACTCGGAAGTTAAGGATCCAGGGAACCACCCATCATGGAGAAAATCCTTAGACCTATTCATCTGGACTTGGACCCGAATACACCAGCAGCTGGCAGGGTATGGAAGCATTGGTATCGTACTTTTGAGAATTTTCTGGATGAATGTAAAGTGGATGCTCCTGCTAAATTGAAGATACTTGTCAATTATGTGACCCCAAAAGTGTTCGAATATGTTGATGACTGGGATAGTTACGAAGAGGTGATTCGGGCACTTAAGAAACTGTATGCGAAGACCCCAAATGAGGTCTATGCTAGACATCTACTGGCCACAGCCCGACAAGGGCCAGGGGAATCAATTGACGAATTCCTGCAAGAACTTCGCAGGCTCAGCGTAGATTGTAACTTTCAGGCAGCCTCAGCTGAGCTGTACCGCCAAGAAATGATTCGTGATGCTTTCATCTGCGGGATTGCCTCTCCATTTATACGCCAGCGTCTACTAGAAAGTAAAACACTTGAGCTACAAAAAGCTTTTGACCTAGCTTGTTCACTGGATTTGGCAAAGAGAAATGCAGACCTCTATCAGCTGCCCAGATCTCGATCTGCTGCTGTAGCTGCAACCAGACAATTCAAGCGGTCTCAGGTGAACCCTATCATGGGGGAATCTAATTCTGATAATTCTGATGAAGAGGAGGATGACCCCACTTTAGCAGCCTCTTGGCAATCTAGGGAGGAATGCTTCTTTTGTGGAGATGCTTTTCACCCTAGGAAAACCTGCCCTGCTCGCAATGCAATCTGCAGTTATTGCGGGAAAAAAGGACACTTTGCTAAAGTTTGCCTATCAAGGGCCTCTACGAGGGCCAATCCAGCTAAGGCCTACCGAACTGCCCCAATTAGGGCCTATCAAGATGCTCCAGCTAGGACCTATCAAGCTTCCTCTCGAGCTCTCTCCCGAAGAAGCACACCGAGAGTTTTAGCCACTCTCTGTGCAACGACACCAATTACAGCTGCTTGCCCACAGAACCTGTCTCATGCAGCCACAAAAATTTCAATTAAAGGGCATACCTTAGATGCCTTAATTGACTCAGGAAGTACTGATAGTTTCATTAAGGAACAGATTGTTGCGAAATTGAAACTACATGTCTTCCCATCGGACCAGGCAATTGCGATGGCCCAGTCATCACTTAATACCAGAATCTCCGGCTTTTGTGTTGTTGATATGACACTTCATGGTCGTATGTATCCCTCCACCCGACTTTCGGTGCTCAAGGACTTATGTAGTGATCTCCTCTTAGGGCTGGACTTCCAAAAACAGCATAAGAAACTCACCATTGAGTTTGGTGGATCCAAACCCGAACTTACTATTTCTAATATACCGTCTAAATTACCATTTTGTGCATTATCAGCAGCTTCACTTGATGAACCCTCATTATTTGCGAGTATTCCGCCTCAATGCGAACCGATAATAACGAAATCACGGCGCTTTAATCAGGAAGACCAATCTTTTATTGCGGCTGAAATCTCTCGACTTTTAGCAGAGGATATCATTGAACCATGTTCGTTGCCCTGGCGGGCTCAAGTCGTCATTGTCAAGAACCCCCTAAAACCTCACAAACAGCGACTATGCATCGATTATTCGCAAACCATCAATCAATATACCGACTTGGACGCCTACCCATTGCCACGCATTGATGATATGGTTAATAAACTGGCCGAATACAAAGTGTTCTCAACTTACGATTTAAAAAGTGCCTATCATCAGTTACCCTTGAAGGTCTCAGATAAGCAGTACACAGCCTTTGAGGCTAATGGACGGCTGTACCAATTTTGTCGCCTCCCATTCGGGGTTACTAATGGAGTGGCTGTCTTTCAACGGGCAATGGATGGCCTGGTTAAGCAGGAAAACCTAAGGGACACTTTTCCCTATCTTGATAACATTACCATTGCAGGTCACGATCAACAGGAACACGACTCCAACCTCCAAAAATTTCGGGATGCCCTCCATCGCCGTAATTTTACCCTGAATGAATCCAAATCTGTTGAGTCGCAACCGACCATCAACATCCTTGGCTACTGCGTAGGCAATGGTATCATTAAGCCAGACCCAGAAAGACTTCGCCCGCTCCAAGAGCTCCCGTCACCTAAGAATCCGGCTTCTTTACGTCGGGCTCTCGGTCTGTTTGCATACTACGCTAAATGGATTCCTCATTTTTCGGACGAAATCCAACCCTTGCTGCATGCTAGATCATTTCCACTGGGAACAGCGGCTGTTGCAGCCTTTAACCTTCTCAAAAAACAGTTGGAGAAAGCGGCTCTTCACTCCATTGATGAGAATCTCCCTTTCGTGGTTGAATGTGATGCCTCGGAGGTGGCGATCTCGGCTACTCTGAATCAGGAAGGTCGTCCTGTAGCATTTATGTCCAGGACCTTACAAGGTGCCGAGCTACATTATCCTCCGGTTGAGAAAGAAGCCACAGCCATCATAGAGGCAGTACGGAAGTGGAACCATTTTCTAGCTCGCCAGCACTTTACGTTGATCACGGACCAACGATCAGTCGCCTTCATGCTCGATAATCGAAAACGAACCAAAATTAAGAATAATAAAATACAACTTTGGAGGATGGAACTGGCCTCTTTTGGTTATACCATTCTCTATCGGCCTGGCAAGGAGAATGTGGCCCCGGACACCCTCACACGGGCATTCTGCTCCACTATGTCATCCTCCACTCTCATGGATGTCCACAATGGTTTGTGTCATCCTGGCGTTACGCGCATGCTACATTTCGTACGATCACGGAATCTCCCTTTTTCCACTGGAGATGTAAAGAAAATATGCTCAGAATGCCGGCTTTGTGCGGAATTAAAACCTCAGTTCTTCCGCCCCTCAGATGGTATACTCATACATGCAACCCAACCGATGCAACGACTTAGCATCGATTTTAAGGGCCCAGTGCCCTCTTCAACTCGGAACACATATTTGCTCACCATGATCGACGAATATTCACGTTTTCCGTTTGCCTTCCCCTGCTCCAATATGCTGGCGTCCACAGTAATCTGCTGCCTTGAGCAGGTATTTTCTCTCTGTGGCATGCCGGCTTATATTCACTCAGATCGGGGTCCATCCTTTATGTCAAGGGAACTCAAGGACTACCTCTCAGAACGGGGAATTGCTACAAGCAAAACAACACCATACCATCCCATCGGAAATGGGCAGGTAGAGAGGTATAACGGTATCATCTGGAATTCTGTACGTCTCGCTTTAAGATCTCGGGGCCTACCAGACCAGCAATGGGAAACAGTGCTTCCGGATGCATTGCACTCTATACGGTCCCTGCTTTCTACAGCCACAAATACTACACCTCATGAGCGGTTCTTTGGATTCCAGCGTCGCTCATCTCATGGGACATCACTCCCGTCATGGCTAACTACTCCTGGACCTGTATTACTCCGAAGATACGTTCGGACGTCTAAAAATGACCCTCTTGTAGACGAGGTCGAACTAACCGATGCCAACCCCACCTATGCAAACATACGATATTCCGACGGCCGAGAATCTACCGTATCATTACGGGATCTGGCTCCCTGCCCACCAGGACCTAGTGGGACATCGGGTGATGGCATTTCACCAGGAAACTCTTGGGACCTATCGGGTACCCCTCTCCAGGATCCTGATCGGACACCAACTAGCTTGGTGCCGGTAGAACCCCGTGCTCAAGGTTGCGACCCTCCCAGTACCGCGCATGAAAGTACTGATCCGCCACAGACCAGCTCTGCACCTCCCTCTGAACAGAGGCAGTCCGACTTTGAACCTATTGGGGCTCGTACTCGAAGCCATGATCTCCCCGACCCTTCACAGGGCAATCCAGGCCACACAGACTCTGACCAATGGCCAACCGCATGTAAGCGGACCAGCGACCCTCTACGACGGGAATCCAAACGGGTGCGACTCTTCCTTGTTCGGCGGCTGCGGACCAAAAGGTAGACCACAGCCTCCTAATCCTGCAGGAGGGAAGAATGTGATAAAAATGATAACATCCGGGAAGTTATGTCATCACTTCCTGTGAACTATGAACTATGAACTATGAACTGTGTACATACCTCACTTCCTGTAAATGTCACTTCCTGTTGGACTGGTATAAATACTGGTCTGTTCAGTATTGTAAGAGGCTTCTACCAGAGGCATGGTAAAGACCTCTCTTGTATATAGTGTGTTTATAAGTTACTTAAAGCTTACTTTAAAGTTACTTGATGGTAAGTCTCCTTTTTCTTACATCAAAGACTTTCCTCACATCCCCCTTGTATCTCTTGCCCAAAACCTTAAATCTGTGTCCCCTAGCCCTTGTACCATCAACTAGTGGGAACAGCCTTTCCCCGTCTAGCCTATCCAAACCCGTCATAATCTTGTACACCTCTATCAAATCACCCCTCAACCTTCTTTGCTCTAATGAAAACAAATCCAGCTTCTCCAACCTGCCCTTGTAACTAAGATCCCCCATCCCCGGAACCATTCTGGTAAATCTCCTCTGCACCCTCTCAAGGGCCTTCACATCCTTCCTAAAGTGTGGTGACCGGAACTGGACGCAATACTCCAGTTGTGGCCTAACCAGCGCTTTATAAAGGTTCAGCATAACTTCTCTACTTTTGTACTCAATACCTCTATTTATGAAACCCAAGATCCCATATGCGTTGCTAACCACTCTCTCAATATGTCCTGCCACCTTCAGGGACCTATGCACATTAACTCCCAGGTCCTTCTGTCCCTGCACACTCTTGAAAACTGTGCCATTAAGTCTCCCATCACTGGTATTAGCTCAGTGAATTACTCCTGAACCCTTTCATGGCCTTGATATCCTTGCTACAGTAGGGTCCCAGAACTGGCCACAATATTCCAATTACAGGCCGACCAATGATTTGTCTGGAATAGTCATCACCTTGCTTTTTTCATTAATTCTCAAATGTGGGAGTCGCTGGCGAGGCCGGCATTTATTGCCCAATCTTAGTTACCTCTTGAGAAGGTGGTGGTGGGCCGCCTTCTTGAACCACTGCAGTCCGTGTGGTGAAGGTGCTCCCACAGCGCTGTTAGGGAGGGAGTCCCAGGATTTTGACCCAGCGACGATGAAGGAACGGCCGATATATTTCCAAGTCAGGATGGTGTGTGACTTGGAGAGGAACTTGGAGGTGACAGTGTTCCCACGCCCCTGCTGCCCTTGCCCTTCTAGGCGGAAGAGGTCGCGGGTTTGGGAGGTGCTGCCGAAGAAGACTTGGCAAGTTGCTGCAGTCCATCCTGTAGGTGGTTCACACTGCAGACACGGTGTGCCAGTGGTG
This sequence comes from Somniosus microcephalus, assembly GCF_052327205.1. Lineage (NCBI taxonomy): Eukaryota > Metazoa > Chordata > Chondrichthyes > Squaliformes > Somniosidae > Somniosus > Somniosus microcephalus. Next base: position 378,084,317 of record NC_140988.1, on the reverse strand, counting down.
GTGTTCCCTTGCATCTCCTGTCCTTGAACTTTGCTAGATGAAAGTCTTGCCTCTTCTTCTGACAACTGGAATGGAATGAGATTTGCAAGTTAATGCTTTCTTAACGTGCACAGGTTAACAGCCCAAAAAGGGAACATTAACCAGATGTCATCAATTTAATATATTGGAAAAAGAACTAGCGGGGAAGTGAGGAGAAATATTTTCGCACAGAGGATTGTTAACATCTGGAATGCACTCGGAACTTTCAAAAGGCAATTCGACATGTACTTGAAGAGGACTAATTTTCAGGGTTATGGGGAAAAAGCTGGGGTGTGGAACTAAATTGAACAGCTCTTTCAAAGAGCCGGCACTGGCACGACGGGCTGAATGGGCTCTTTCTGTGCTGTAAGACCCTATGGCAGAGAAATTGGGTGCTTTTGCACCTCTCGTGAGCGCCCCCGGGAGGCGCTAACGGGGCTCAAATGGCTTTGCGACTGGGCGGGGCGCTGACCTCGACTCCCGCCATATTCAGCGGGGGTTTGGCGGCGGCGCTAAGCCACTGCCCTCCGATCTCCTTCGCCTGGAGATCGTGACGCCATCGCCGTGAGCATCGCCCCCGGGAGCGCCCCGGACCTGAAACGGACACCAGCCTCCCTGCAGCAGCGCCGGTCAAAAACACCGACAGCCGCAGGAGGCATGCGTCGGTCAGCCGGCCGTCCGCTTCGGGGGGGGGGCGATGATTAAAGGCCAGGTGGCCGAGGTAACTGGAGAAAAAAACTTATCTTCGTTGCTCCATTTTTTTATCGCGGGTTCCCGCTCGCGATCTAACAGCCCAGCACGCTGAGTGATGCGCCGGGGCTGATCGCACGGGTTCGCCGCTCCCTCGGTGGTCCAGGCAGGTGCCCTTTGTTTTACAGAGCCTCCAGCGATGACCCTTCGTGCTAAATGAGGGAAGGAGTCTTTGAACGCGGCAGTGCTGCACAGCCCAGTGTGCAGCGCTGCTGGAGTCTCTGCCCCGATATCAGGGGTTAACGCTCTAAGAAGGAGTGGCGTGCTTGATTTAACGCCCCACCTCCCTCTTGGAATGTTAAAACTGAATTTAGCGATCGCCGGCGTATTTTGCGCCGGGCGCTAGATTTACCGCCCAGGCGATGTTAGCGCTCCAAAAGGGGCTCTACTGAATTTTTCACCCTATGATTCTATAATAGTTCAACACTCATTCATAAAAATTCTGAGGACTGGTTTTATAAAGGAGACGTCGACTGACTGTTTTTTCTTGATGTGGCTGCCGAGTATGGCCAGTGTTCTTCTGTTTTTGTTTCAGATTTCCAGCATGTGCAGCATTTTGCATTTATGTTCACCAATTCATAATACATTGGCAGTCTTGCTCAAAGACAAAACAGGGACTGTTGTGGGAATTGGACCTGTCAAAATACTGTGGGAGGGAACACATTGAAGATTGCAGTCTCATACGTACTGAAGCAGAGCAGAGGGAGCTTTACTCTGTATCTAACCCATGCTGTACCTGCCCTGGGAGTGTTTGATGGGACAGTGTAGAGGAAGCTTTACTCTGTATCTAACCCGTGCTGTACCTGCCCTGGGACTGTTTGATGGGACAGTGTAGAGGGAGCTTTACTCTGTATTTAACCAGTGCTGTACCTGCCCTGGGAGTGTTTGATGGGACAGTGTAGAGGGAGCTTTACTCTGTATCTAACCTGTGCTGTACCTGCCCTGGGAGTGTTTGATGGGACAGTGTAGAGGGAGCTTTACTCTGTATCTAACCTGTGCTGTACCTGCCCTGGGAGTGTTTGATGGGACAGTGTAGAGGGAGCTTTACTCTGTAAATAACCCGTGCTATACCTGCCCTGGGAGTGTTTGATGGGACAGTGTAGAGGGAGCTTTACTCTGTATCTAACCCATGCTGTACCTGCCCTGGGAATGTTTGATGGGACGGTGTAGAGGCAGCTTTACTCTGTATCTAACCCATGCTGTACCTGCCCTGGGAGTGTTTGATGGGGCGGTGTAGAGGGAGCTTTACTCTGTATCTAACCCATGCTGTACCTGCCCTGGGAGTGTTTGATGGGACAGTGTAGAGGGAGTTTTACTCTGTATCTAACCCATGCTATACCTGCCCTGGGAGTGTTTGATGGGACAGTGTAGAGGGAGCTTTACTCTGTATCTAACCCATGCTGAATCTGCCCTGGGAGTGTTTGATGGGTCAGTGTAGAGGGAGCTTTACTCTGTATCTAACCTGTGCTGTACCTGCCCTGGGAGTGTTTGATGGGACAGTGTAGAGGGAGCTTTACTCTGTATCTAACCCATGCTGTACCTGCCCTGGGACTGTTTGATGGGACAGTGTAGAGGGAGCTTTACTCTGTATCTAACCCATGCTGTATCTGCCCTGGGAGTGCTTGATGGGTCAGTGTAGCGGGAGCTTTACTCTGTATCTAAGCCATGCTGTATCTGCCCTGGGAGTGTTTGATGGGACAGTGTAGAGGGAGCTTTACTCTGTATCTAACCCGTGCTGTACCTGCCCTGGGAGTGTTTGATGGGACAGTGTAGAGGGAGCTTTACTCTGTATCTAACCCATGCTGCACCTGCCCTGGGAGTGTTTGATGGGACAGTGTGGAGGGAGCTTTACTCTGTATCTAACCCGTGCTGTACCTGCCCTGGGAGTGTTTGATGGGGCGGTGTAGAGGGAGCTTTACTCTGTATCTAACCCATGCTGTACCTGCCCTGGGAGTGTTTGATGGGACAGTGTAGAGGGAGTTTTACTCTGTATCTAACCCATGCTATACCTGCCCTGGGAGTGTTTGACGGGACAATGTAGAGGGAGCTTTACTCTATATGTAACCCGTGCTGTACCTGCCCTGGGAGTGTTTGATGGGACAGTGTAGAGGAAGCTTTACTCTGTATCTAACCCATGCTGTACCTGCCCTGGGACTGTTTGATGGGACAGTGTAGAGGGAGCTTTACTCTGTATCTAACCCATGCTGTATCTGCCCTGGGAGTGTTTGATGGGTCAGTGTAGAGGGAGCTTTACTCTGTATCTAACCCATGCTGTATCTGCCCTGGGAGTGTTTGATGGGACAGTGTAGAGGGAGCTTTACTCTGTATCTAACCCGTGCTGTACCTGCCCTGGGAGTGTTTGATGGGACAGTGTAGAGGGAGCTTTACTCTGTATCTAACCCGTGCTGTACCTGCCCTGGGAGTGTTTGATGGGACAGTGTAGAGGGAGCTTTACTCTGTATCTAACCCGTGCTGTACCTGCCCTGGGAGTGTTTGATGGGACAGTGTAGAGGGAACTTTACTCTGTATCTAACCCGTGCTGTACCTGCCCTGGGAGTGTTTGACGGGACAATGTAGAGGGAGCTTTACTCTGTATCTAACCCGTGCTGTACCTGCCCTGGGAGTGTTTGATGGGACAGTGTAGAGGGAGCTTTACTCTGTATCTAACCCGTGCTGTACCTGCCCTGGCAGTGTTTGATGGGACAGTGTAGAGGGAGCTTTACTCTGTATCTAACCCGTGCTGTACCTGCCCTGGCAGTGTTTGATGGGACAGTGTAGAGGGAGCTTTACTCTATATCTAACCCATGCTGTACCTGACCTGGGAGTGTTTCATGGGACAGTGTAGAGGGAGCTTTACTCTGTATCTAACCTGTGCTGTACCTGCCCTGGGAGTGTTTGATGGGACAGTGTAGAGGGAGCTTTACTCTGTAAATAACCCGTGCTATACCTGCCCTGGGAGTGTTTGATGGGACAGTGTAGAGGGAGCTTTACTCTGTATCTAACCCGTGCTGTACCTGCCCTGGGAGTGTTTGATGGGACAGTGTAGAGGGAGCTTTACTCTGTATCTAACCCATGCTGTACCTGACCTGGGAGTGTTTCATGGGACAGTGCTTCATGACGACATGCAAGCCGTGATCCTGACCAACTGATCCACCACAGACCCAATTCACGTACGGACTGGGGTCAAGCAAGGCTGTGTCATCGCACCAACGCTCTTCTCGATCTTCCTTCCTGCAATGCTCCATCTCACCCTCAGTAATAAAAACAGGAAATGCTGGAAATACTCAGCAGGTCAGGCAGCATCTGTGGGGAGAGAAGCAGAATTAACGTTTCAGTTCGATGACACTTCATCAGAACTTGAAAAACTGGAGATGGAACAGGTTTTTAAGCAAGTGTAGGGACAGGGAAAGGGGGGAGGGGAGGAAAGAACAAAAGGGAAGGTCTGTGATAGGATAGAAGGCAGGAGAGATGAAAAGACATTAAGAGATGGTGCAAGGCAAAAGGAAATGGTAATGGGACAAGTTAAGAAGCAAAGGCTGGCTCTAGATGAAGTTTAAATGGCAGAATGAACGACAGCTGCCATTTGGGAGAGAGAAAGCTCACCCTCAGTAAGCTCCCCGCTGGAGTGGAGCTAATCTACAGAACAAACGGCAAACTGTTCAACCAGTCCAGATCCAAGATTGTCCCATCCTCTGTCATCGAATTACAGTATGCAGACGACGCTTGCATCTGCGCCCACTCAGAGGTCGAACTCCAAACCATCGTCAGCACCTTCACTGAAGCGTACAAGAGCATGGGCCTTACACTAAACATCCGTAAGACAAAGGTCCTCAACCAACCTGCCCCCGCCACACAGTACTACCCCCCGATTATCAAAATCCACGACGAGTCCTTGGAAAACGTGGACCACATTCCATACCTCGGGAGCCTACTGTCAACAAGGGCAGATGTCAGTGACGAAGTCCAACAATGACTTCAGTGTGCAAGTGCAGCCTTTGGTCGCCTGAGGAAGAGGGTGTTTGAGGACCAGGACATCAAACCCGGCACTAAGCTCATGGTCTACAGAGCAGCCGTGATACCCACCCTGCTGTATGCCTCAGAGACATGGACCATGTACAGCAGGCACCTCAAAGCACTGGAAAGGTAACACCAACGCTGCCTCCGCAAGATCCTGCAAATCCATTGGCAGGATATGGGCACCAACATCAGTGTTCTCGCTCAGGCCAACATCCCCAGCATTGAAGCTTTGACCACGCTCGATCAGCTCCAATGGACGGGTCACATTGTCCGCATGCCCGATACGAGACTCCCAAAACAAGCGCTCTACTCGGAGCTCCGACACGGCAAGAGAGCCTCAGGTGGGCGGAGGAAACGCTTCAAGGACACCCTCAAAGCCTCCTTGAAAAAGTGTAACATCCCCACCGACAGCTGGGAATCCCTGGACTGCACAAAGTGGAGGAGAAGCATCCGGGAAGGCGCCGAACACATCGAGTCTCTTCGCCGGGAGCAAGCGGAAGCCAAGCGCAAACAGCGGAAGGAGCGCATGTCAACCCAAGCACCCCACCCGCCCGCCCCTTCAACCACCGTCTGCCCCACCTGTGACATGAGATTGTAGGTCCCGCATTGGACTCATCAATCACATGAGAACTCATTTTTAGTGTAGAAGCAAGTCATCCTCAGTTCCGAGGGACTGCCTAAGAAGAAGAAGAAGAAGTGCAGAGGGAGCTTTACTCTGTATCTAACCCGTGCTGTACCTGCCCTGGAAGTGTTTGATGGGACAGTGTAGAGGGAGCTTTACTCTGTATCTAACCTGTGCTGTACCTGCCCTGGGAGTGTTTGATGGGACAGTGTAGAGGGAGCTTTGCTCTGTATCTAACCCGTGCTGTACCTGCCCTGGGAGTGTTTGATGGGACAGTGTAGAGGGAGCTTTACTCTGTATCTAATCCGTGCTGTACCTGCCCTGGGAGTGTTTGATGGGACAGTGCAGAGGGAGCTTTACTCTGTATCTAACCCGTGCTGTACCTGCCCTGGGAGTGTTTGATGGGACAGTGTAGAGGGAGCTTTACTCTGTATCTAACCCGTGCTGTACCTGCCCTGGAAGTGTTTGATGGGACAGTGTAGAGGGAGCTTTACTCTGTATCTAACCTGTGCTGTACCTGCCCTGGGAGTGTTTGATGGGACAGTGTAGAGGGAGCTTTACTCTGTATCTAACCCGTGCTGTACCTGCCCTGGGAGTGTTTGATGGGACAGTGTAGAGGGAGCTTTACTCTGTATCTAACCCGTGCTGTACCTGCCCTGGGAGTGTTTGATCGGACAGTGTAGAGGGAGCTTTACTCTGTATCTAACCCGTGCTGTACCTGCCCTGGGAGTGTTTGATGGGACAGTGTAGAGGGAGCTTTACTCTGTATCTAACCCGTGCTGTACCTGCCCTGGGAGTATTTGATGGGACAGTGTAGAGGGAGCTTTACTCTGTATCTAACCCGTGCTGTACCTGCCCTGGGAGTGTTTGATGAGACAGTGTAGAGGGAGCTTTACGCTGTATCTAACCCATTTTGTACCTGCCCTGGGAGTGTTTGATGGGACAGTGTAGAGGGAGCTTTACTCTGTATCTAATCCTTGGGTACCTGCCCTGGGAGTGTTTGATGGGACAGTGTAGAGGGAGCTTTACGCTGTATCTAACCCGTGCTGTACCTGCCCTGGGAGTGTTTGATGGGACAGTGCAGAGGGAGCTTTACTCTGTATCTAACCCGTGCTGTACCTGCCCTGGGAGTGTTTGATGGGACAGTGTAGAGGGAGCTTTACTCTGTATCTAACCCGTGCTGTACCTGCCCTGGGAGTGTTTGATGAGACAGTGTAGAGGGAGCTTTACGCTGTATCTAACCCATTCTGTACCTGCCCTGGGAGTGTTTGATGGGACAGTGTAGAGGGAGCTTTACTCTGTATCTAACCTGTGCTGTACCTTCCCTGGGAGTGTTTGATGGGACAGTGTAGAGGGAGCTTTACGCTGTATCTAACCCGTGCTGTACCTGCCCTGGGAGTGTTTGATGAGACAGTGTAGAGGGAGCTTTACTCTGTATCTAACCTGTGCTGTACCTGCCCTGGGAGTATTTGATGGGACAGTGTAGAGGGAGCTTTACGCTGTATCTAACCCGTGCTGTACCTGCCCTGGGAGTGTTTGATGGGACAGTGTAGAAGGAGCTTTACTCTGTATCTAACCCATGCTGTACCTGCCCTGGGAGTGTTTGATGGGACAGTGTAGAGGGAGCTTTACTCTGTATCTAACCAGTGCTGTACCTGCCCCAGGACTGTGCAAGGGGATTATAGCGTGGGTGGGATTGCACGTGGGGTTCAGTGTGGGTGGGGTTGCGCGAGGGGAGTATAGCGTGGGTGGGGTTGCACTGGGGGTTCAGTGTGGGTGGGGTTGTGCGAGGGGAGTATAGCGTGGGTGGGGTTGCACTGGGGGTTCAGTGTGGGTGGGGTTGTGCGAGGGGGGTATAGCGTGGGTGGGGTTGCACTGGGGGTTCAGTGTGGGTGGGGTTGCGCGAGGGGAGTATAGCGTGGGTGGGGTTGCACTGGGGGTTCAGTGTGGGTGGGGTTGTGCGAGGGGAGTATAGCGTGGGTGGGGTTGCACGTGGGGTTCAGTGTGGGTGGGGTTGTGCGAGGGGAGTATAGCGTGGGTGGGGTTGCACTGGGGGTTCAGTGTGGGTGGGGTTGTGCGAGGGGAGTATAGCGTGGGTGGGATTGCACGTGGGGTTCAGTGTGGGTGGGGTTGTGCGAGGGGAGTATAGCGTGGGTGGGGTTGCACTGGGGATTCAGTGTGGGTGGGGTTGTGCGAGGGGAGTATAGCGTGGGTGGGGTTGCACGTGGGGTTCAGTGTGGGTGGGGTTGTGTGGAGGTGAGGGCCGGACCGTGAATGTTCTTGTCTGCCCAGGCAGGAACACTATGGGGCAGAAATTTGGTGTCGCCCAATTCGGGGCGCAATTCTCGGCCAGGCGCAAAGTTTTGCACCCGGCGGAAGTTATCGCCACCTACTGCGAAATTGGTCTGTTTTGCCCCTGGAGCTGATTGCAGTGCTAAATCAGGCGCTGCACGACTCTCTTAAGGCGCTAAGTCGGAGGAGCGAGGCGCTAACTCAGAGGGTGCAGCGCAGGTGCTGTCAGTTAACGATTGCACACCGACACGCTGGCGCCGGTCAGCTCTTAAAGGGGAGGGTCGATCTTGATTTGCAGCCGCACCCTGCGCATCGGAGCCCTGAATCTCGGCCTGGACTGACCTGTTGCCAAATCCTGCAGCCAAGGACCATGGAGAGGGCCAGGGAGCGAGCGCAGCGTTTCAGCGAGAGGGCCTTGGAGGCTCTGGTTGGCGCGGTGGCGCGCAGGCGATCTCTCCTGTACCCGGAGAGTGGCAGGAGGCCTCTGCCCAGCGAGTACCGAAAAGCTTGGAGGGAGGTGGCTCACAGAGTGACCTCCAGCAGCATGGTGCCTCGGACCCCTGTGCAATGCAGGAAGAAGTTCAACGACCTCACTCGGGTCGTCAGGGTGAGTGCCTTTTTCAGAATCCTCTTCATCCCTCCATCTCGACCTCGCTTTATGGCCAATGGGTCTTGAAAGCCCCAGTGCCCAGCACTCCTCCAACACCTATGGCCCTTTCAGGAAATTCACATGCACATTCAGCACTTTGCATACAGTAAGGGCTATTTGACCATGGGAGGCATTTCAGCCAAGATCATGGTTGCACACAGTTATGGCTATTCGACCATGGGAGGCATTTCAGCCAAGATCATGGCTGCACACAGTAAGGGCTATTCGACCATGGGAGGCATTTCAGCCAAGATCATGGCTGCATCTTTACTCAGACCCCGTCCTTTTACTTGCAGGGCAAGCTGGCGCATAATAGGAGACAGCAGCAACGGACCGGGGGAGGCCGGCCTCACCTTCAAGCCCTGACCGATCTGGAGCAGCGAGTCGGATTGATGCAAGCCGGATGCTTGGCCCCGTCGCCACCGTAGACACCGACCCCGTTCTGGCCAGCAATGGCAAGGTCATCACCTTTTTGACCTCTCTCCTTCCACTTGTTCCTCACAACAGCCTCCTTTGACACTCTCGATCCAAATCAGTACATCGCTGCACTCATGCCTCCCTTGCTGCCACCCTGTCCTCACGCTAAAGCCACTCTTGTACCTCCCTGCTTTCAGATGGTGATTCACCAGGTGAGGAGGCGGGCCATCAAGCTGCCACTGGGAGTGAATCTGAAGGCGAGGAGGAAGAGGAAGCCGGACCATCAGCGCAACCCTCTGCTGAGGCAGCCCATGGCCATACTGGGGACACGCCTTCCCTGGAGGGGAGCAGGGGGGAATGGCCTGATGAGGGTGAAGCTCCAGGACCCAGCGGGCTGCAGCAACGCGAGGGGGGTAGGGAAGCTCAGGGGCCTTCTCCCCGGAGGGAGAGTATGTCCTCGAGTCCTGCTGCAATGAGCGCAAAAGAGGTGTGGCTCCTCGCTGAAATGAGCGCCCAGGCTGAGCAAAGGCACACTGAGCTCATGGCTGCAGTGGCAAGGATGCCCGAATCCATTGAGTCACTGGCAAGCAGTGTCCAGGACTTCGGTGCAGCACAGGCGTCTGCCACGCAAATGCTAAGAGCTGCAATGCAGTCAGTGGCTGGTCTCATGCAGCCGCAGATTGAGGCCACGCGAGCACTAACTGCTGTCACCCTCGCTGGATCGGGCAGGTTTCCCCGGGGCCCTCCCCACATCGCAGCAGGCCAGTAATCTGTGCTCCCGCAGATTGCTCTGCATGCTGAAGTGCTGCCCCGTGGGAGTGCCAGTGTGTCGGTCGAGCGGGGAGTTGCTGTCCTCTCTCAGGATGACAGCATCCCTGCTGCCAGCACTGTCACTTCTCCACTGCAGTTACCACCACCTGTAGAACAGACTGCTGCCGCCCATGCAGAGTTGGAGCAGTCAGCAGCCAGGCCCTCCAGGCCCAGAGCTGGTCCAGGCCATCCCTCAACGGCATCTGCAGTCTCAGTTTCTGACACTCAGCAGCCTTCCCCCAGCCTTGCTGCAGCCACTGGTGTCCCAGTGCGGAGGAGCTGCAGGGTGGGAAAGGGGCAATTTCGCAAGGGAAGCAGATCACCCTCGAAGGGCAAAAAGTAGAAGGTGTGGCAAAATGTTGTTCATTGTTTTATTGAAGGCCGAGGATCGTGGTCATATTTTTGTTACTGTTTTGGACATTGTCTCCAGGTTGTGAGAGCCAGTTATGTGATTGACTGTTTCTTTGTGTGTTTCTTTCTATTACTTTGTCATGCGGGAAGGATACACAGTTTTGTAAATAAAGAAGTGTCTTTATTCAAAATGTGCATGTTTGTTCTTTGCACTCATTGTTGCCTTGACCGGCTTAGGAGTTGCAGCATGGTTCCATTCAGGTTCTTTGAATGGCAGAAGCCATTCCCTCAGAGGGGGCCTAGAAGCGAATTGCAATAAGCCTTTGACGGATGGCCCTTGCACTTTGTGCCTCCCTCCCGTCTTGGTGCTGCTGCTCCACCTCCTCCTCCTCCTCCTCCTCCTCTGCTGGTGCTCCAAGGCCCGGTGGCATTGGCTGGGTCCTGAGGATTGCCAGGTTATGCAGCATGCAGCACACAACAACGAAGTGGGAGACTCGCTCAGGCGAGTACTGCAGGGCTCCTCCAGAGTGGTCCAGACAGCGGAACCGTTGCTTGAGCATGCCGATTGTGTGCTCAACGATGTTCCTGGTAGATTGATGGCTCTCGTTGTATCGTTCTTCTGCAGGGGTACTGGGCGAACAGAGCAGGGTCATCAGCCAGGTACACAGAGGATAGCCCTTGTCCCCGAGAAGCCAGCCTCCTGGGTGAAGCGGGGCCTCGAAAAGGTCTGCCACAGAAGTCTGGCGCAGGATGAAGGCATTGTGGCTGCTGCCTGGAAAGTGGGCATTGACAGCGAGTATCAGCTGTCTGTGGTCACAGACCAACTGGACGTTCAAGGAATGGCAGCCCTTTCGGTTGCGGAAATCCTCAGCATTCTCTTGTGGCGCCCGCAAAGCGACATGGGTGCACCATGGGGATGCCCGCTATTCTTGCAAAGCCCGCTGCGCGCTCTTGCTGCTTGTCCGGGGTCATGGGGAAAGAGATGTACTCTCGTCTCCTTTTAAAGAGGGCATTTGTGACTTGATGGATGCAGCAATGCACCGCGAACTGGGAGATATTAGGCCCAGAACTTCGGGTCTCCACGGGTGAGTACACACGGGGTACTCACCCGTAGGCCCGATGGAAGTGCTGGTTGGATGTAATATCTCCAAATTTGCAGACGACACAAAGCTGGGTGGGAGGGTAAGCTGTGAGGAGGATGTCGTGAAACTCCAGTACGATTTGGACAGGTTGGGTGATTGGGCAGAAACATGGCAAATGCACTATAATGTGGATAAATGTGAGGTTATCCACTTTGGTGGCAAAAACAGGAAGGCAGATTATTATTTGAATGGCAATAGATTGGGCGAAGGGGAAGTGCAGAGACCTGGGTGTTCTTGTGCACCAGTCGCTAAAGGTAAGCATCCAGGTGCAGCAGGCAGTTAAGAAGGCAAATGGTATGTTGGCCTTCGTAGCAAGAGGGTTCGAGTACAGGAACAAGGATGTCTTGCTACAGTTGTACAGGGCCTTAGTGAGACCGCACCTTGAGTATTGTGTGCAGTTTTGGTCACCTTACCTGAGGAAGGACGTTCTTGCCATGGAAGGAGTGCAGTGAAGATTCACCAGGCTGATACCTGGGATGGCAGGAATGACGTATGAGGAGAGATTGTGTCGATTGGGCTTATACTCACTGGAGTTTAGAAGATTGATAGGGGATCTCATCGAAACCTATAAAATTCTGTCAGGCCTGGACAGACTAGATGCAGGAAGTATGTTTCTGATGGCCGGGGAGTCCAGAACCAGGGGTCATAGTCTGAGGATAAGGGGTAAGCCATTTAGGACTGAAATGAGGAGGAATTTTTTCACCCAGAGAGTGGTGAACCTGTGGAATTCTCTGCCACAGAGGGCGGTGGAGGCTAGTTCATTAAATATATTCAAAGAAGAGTTGGATATATTTCTTAAGGCTAAAGGGATCAAGGGATATGGGGAGAAGGCAGGGGCAGGGTACTGAATTTGGATGATCAGCCATGATCTCATTGAATGGTGGAGCAGGCTCGAAGGGCCAAATGGCCTACTCCTGCTCCTATCTTCTATGTTTCTATGTTTCCTGCATGCACTGCGCATGCGCGGGAAACCGACACTTCCGTTTCTCTGAACGAAGAGGTTCAGAGGTCGAACGCGTGCGCAGGGGAGGCTGGGTGTGCGCATCAAACTTAGGTTTTTTTTACAGGTTTCTCCGGGAACGTAAGCCTGCAGAATTTAGAAATGTTAAAAGCAGGCGTAAGGCCTGCTTTTTACAAGGTAAGTAGTGAATTAATTAAAATTAAAACATTTTTTCCACAGGTTTATTATTTTTAAATACTTTAAAGCAAAGTAAGTTTATTTTTAGCCCCGTTAGAATATAAAATTATTTTTTTCAAAAATTTAAATTATTGTTTAGAATAGTTATTTCATGTAATTTATAGTTTATTTAAAAAATGTGATGCTTTTTTAAATTTTATTTGAAGGTTTAGTGCTATTTTGGGGCCATAGTGTTTATAAGTCTTGACAGCACTTCTTGTCAGACTTATGAATGGAGCATTCCCTGCTCCGATTGGCTGCCCATGGCCCACGTGATCCCAGGGGACGCATCGAACTAACTGCGCCCCTGGGATACGCAAGCACTGCGTGCCGGCAGTTGGAGCAGGCCCCGGATCGGAATTCTACGGGAGCCCAGAGCTCAATGGCTGGTGCGCTAGGTAAGTGCAGATCGGGGGCTTGCACCCGCGGGAAGCCCCCGACCCGAATTTCTGGGCCATTGGCAATGTCCCCACTAGCAGATTGAAAGGAGCCGGTGGCATAAAAGTTGAGAGCCACTGTTACCTTCACTGCCACCTGTGATGAAATATTCCATTCATCACTGCCTGTGACTGTGGTTGGTTTCAGGTTTCCCCTCACCATTGTATTGCCTGTGACTGTGGTTGGTTTCAGGTTTCTCCTCACCATTGTATTATATATTGGAATGTATGGAATGTGTTGTGTGTAGGGCTCCGCCCATACCTGGCCTCTATGTAAGCCAGCTCAGTCTGGCCTCATATCCAGTACTGCAGAGCTCCAGATGGAAGATACCTCTCTCCACTGCGTGTTATCTTCTAAGTTAATAAAAGCCTTGTTTTGTTCCGCTAACATCGAGTCTCGGGATTATTGAGGCACATCAATTTTATTAACTTATTTTTCAACACAATGGATCAACTCCTGAAACCCGAACGTTTGGATTTGGATCAGCATGCTCTGGACGCATCAGCACGCTTTGGACACTGGTTTATGTGTATGGAATTCTTCCTGGACAATTCCGCAGCCGTCAAAGACGCTACGGACGCTGCGAGTATGAAACTCGGAATTCTGCGGAATTGGGTAAGCCACCGGGTTTACCCCCTCATCCAAGACGCCGACACGTACCTGGCCGCCTGCGACATCTTAAAGGCGCATTACCAGCAGCCTACGAATGAGGTGTATGCTAGGCATCTGCTCGCCACTCGTGCACAGCGACCTGGGGAATCGGTGGAGGAGTTCCTGGGCACCCTGAAAATGCTTGGCAAAGACTGCAAGTGCCGAGATGTAAAAGCCGCAGTGTACACCGACGAGCTTGTTCGTGATGCCTTTATCACAGGCCTCAGCTCCACTTACATCCGGCAAAGACTGCTGGAAAAAACGGGATTGGACCTGAAACAGGCTGCGGACACCGCGCGATCCCTGGATGTGGCCCAGAGAAACTCGGACGCCTACTCTTCAGCCCGCGCCGTCCACGCCGCCACGTGTGCACCAAGGGCGCCGCCATCTTGGAAGGCATCTTCCCCGCCCGGCAGCCCGACACCGTCGGGGCCCCGCTCTCCCCCCAGAAGCCCTACGACAGCTGCGACGCGTCGGGGACCCAACTGCTACTTCTGCGGGCAGCCAAAGCACACCAGAAACCTGTGCCCGGCGAAAGGCATCACCTGCTTTAAGTGCGGTAAGAAGGGGCACTTCGGGAAGGTGTGCAGAGGGAACCCCGCCGGAAAACCAAAACCCGCCACCGCCGCGTGTGCGCCGTGGGAGCGGCCATCTTGGACGCCATCTTGCCCGACCTCGTGGGGTTCGCCATCTTGTGAGCAGACAGCGTGGACGCCATCTTGTCTCGATCAGGGCCCTACAGTGGCATCGGTCACAGTGGACCAGACCAGGCCCCACCCGCTATCCAAATCAATGGTGGACATCGAGGTAAATGGGTGCCGGGTTAAATGTTTAATTGACAGTGGAAGCACGGAGAGTTTTATCCACCCTGAACTGGCACGACAACTCTCCCTAAAGGTGGTCCCTACTCGGGGTACCATCTCTATGGCTGATAAAACCCAGACATCGACCATTCTGGGTTACTGCACGGTACAATTGTCCGTTAACGGGACTGTATACGATAATTTTAAAGTATTAATCATGAAGAATCTATGCGCGAGCGTGATCTTGGGCCTGGATTTTCAGTGCAACCACCAAAGCATCACGCTCAAGTACGGTGGGTCCCAGCCGCCCCTCACAGTGTGCGGCCTGGCTACCCTGAAGGTAAAGCCGCCTTCGCTATTCGCGAACCTTACCCCTAACTGCCGGCCAATAGCGACCAAAAGCAGGAGGTACAGCTGGGAGGACAGGCGGCTTATCGCGACCGAGGTAGACAGGCTCCTGAAAGAGCACATTATTGAATGCAGCAATAGCCCGTGGCGCGCCCAAGTGGTGGTGGTAAGGGGTAGCGAGAAGAAACGGATGGTGATCGACTATAGCCAAACGATCAACAGGTACACCCAACTAGACGCCTACCCGCTACCCCGCATATCAGAAATGGTGAACCAAATCGCCCAATACCGGGTGTTCTCCACCATCGACCTCAAGTCAGCGTACCACCAGCTCCCTATCAGACCAGAGGACTGCCCGTACACCGCCTTCGAGGCGAACGGACGCCTCTACCAATTCCTCAGAGTCCCCTTTGGGGTGACGAATGGGGTCTCGGTCTTCCAGAGGGAGATGGATCGCATGGTCGATGACCACCACTTGCAGGCAACCTTCCCCTACCTCGACAACGTCACCATCTGCGGTCACAGCCAGCAGGATCACGACTCGAACCTCGAGAGGTTCCTGAAAACCGCACAAAAACTCAACCTCACCTACAACGAGGACAAGTGCGTTTTCAACACCACGCGCCTCTGCATACTAGGCAGCGTGGTGGAGAATGGGGAAATCGGACCAGACCCCGACCGATTGCGCCCCCTACGGGAGCTGCCCCTGCCCAACACTCCCAAAGCCCTGAAAAGGTGCCTGGGGTTATTTTCTTATTATGCCCAATGGGTCCCCAACTACTCCGACAAAGCTCGCCCCCTCTTGAAAGCATCCTCTTTTCCGCTCTCTGCTGAGGCCCACGCCGCCTTCAAAAGCATTAAGCAGGATATTGAGCGGGCCACGCTACAGGCAGTGGATGAGAACACTCCATTTCAAGTGGAAAGTGATGCGTCTGACTTTGCCTTGGCGGCCACCCTCAACCAGGCGGGGCGGCCCGTAGCTTTCTTCTCGAGGACCCTCCAAGAGCCCGAGATCAGACACTCCTCCGTGGAAAAGGAGGCCCAAGCCATCGTGGAGGCAGTGCGCCACTGGCGCCACTACCTAGCCGGCAAACGCTTCACCCTACTTACCGACCAGCGGTCGGTAGCGTTTATGTTCAATAATAAACAGAGGGGGAAGATCAAAAATGATAAGATTCTTAGGTGGCGGATCGAGCTCTCCACCTTCGAGTATAACATCATTTACCGGCCAGGGGCCCTTAACGAATCCCCAGATGCCCTCTCACGAGGGATGTGTGCCAGCGCCACCGGGGATCGGCTACAGACCCTCCACAACGACCTCTGCCACCCAGGGGTCACGCGGCTGTTCCACTTCATAAAGTCCCGCAACTTACCCTACTCGATTGAGGAAGTTCGGTCTCTGACCAGGAACTGCCGCACTTGCGCTGAGTGCAAGCCTCGGTTCTACCACCCTGATAGAGCCCACTTAATCAAAGCTACACGGCCCTTTGAGCGGCTCAGCTTAGATTTCAAGGGCCCCCTCCCGTCCGTCGACCGCAATGTTTACTTCCTGAACATTGTGGACGAATACTCCCAGTTCCCATTCGCCTTCCCCTGCCCAGACATGACCAGCGCCACAGTCATTAAATGCCTCAACAGCCTGTTCTGCCTGTTCGGTATGCCGAGCTACATCCACACGGATAGGGGGGCGTCCTTCATGAGTGAAGAGCTACGCCAGTACATGCTGTCCAGGGGTATCGCCACGAGCCGTACCACCAGCTACAACCCCCGGGGTAACGGTCAAGTGGAGCGAGAGAACGGGACAGTATGGAAAGCAGTCACTCTAGCTCTAAGGACCAAGGGCCTCCCTATCTCCCGCTGGCAGGAACTCCTCTCAGATGTGCTCCATTCGATACGGTCGTTATTGAATACTGCCACTAATGCCACGCCTCATGAACGAATGTTTAGCTTTCCCCGGAAATCCACCTCAGGCGTATCCATGCCGTCTTGGCTCTCCACCCCAGGTCCGGTATTCGTGCGAAGGCATGTGAGGGGCCATAAGACGGACCCTCTCGTGGAGCCAGTGCACCTACTCCACGCCAACCCCCAATACGCGTATGTCCGGCACGCCGACGGAAGGGAGGACACCGTGTCAATAAAAGACGTCGCCCCAGCCGGTAACGACAATAACCACGGCAATAGCAGCAACAACGACCGCAGCAACTCTTACCCACCCACTACTCTTTCATCACCCCCGGAAGAACATCGACCAACGGCACCCCCACCAACTACCCCTTCAACAACCCTGGCGGCACCCCCGGCAGAGACCCAGGAGGCCACCGGGGACACCCAGCCGACACCCGCGACACCACAACAGCCACGTCGGTCGCAGAGGACTACCAAACCCCCGAACAGACTAAATCTATAGAAGGGGTGAATGTGATGAAATATTCCATTCATCACTGCCTGTGACTGTGGTTGGTTTCAGGTTTCCCCTCACCATTGTATTGCCTGTGACTGTGGTTGGTTTCAGGTTTCTCCTCACCATTGTATTATATATTGGAATGTATGGAATGTGTTGTGTGTAGGGCTCCGCCCATACCTGGCCTCTATGTAAGCCAGCTCAGTCTGGCCTCATATCCAGTACTGCAGAGCTCCAGATGGAAGATACCTCTCTCCACTGCGTGTTACCTTCTAAGTTAATAAAAGCCTTGTTTTGTTCCGCTAACATCGAGTCTCGGGATTATTGAGGCACATCACCACCGACAGAGACGTCCTGCTCCTCAGTTGTTGTTGCAGATCTGGCTGGAGGAGGTGGCAGAGCTCAGTGACCACTTCCTTGCTGAATTGTAGCCTTCGCAAACACTGCTCCTCAGACATATTGATGTATGAGAACTGTTGTCAAAAAACCCTGGGACGGTAAGGTCCCCTGTACCGACGCCTGTTGGCCCTCCTCCGTCTGGCCATGATTGCCACTCTCTCTCTGCGTCTCTGTGCCCTGTCAATGTGATGGATAAGCACGACGTTCCCATCCATTGCAGCCCCCATAATATGTGGGCAATCAAAGTTATGCCGGTCAAAAAGCAAAGCAACTACAAAGTTATGGTCAGAAGCCAAAACTACCTCAGACAGCGTTGACTCAACGCAGAAGTCTTTCTTTCTCCCTTTGTCTCTCTGTAAATCTCTCTCTCTCTCTCTCAGAACGAGTGGTCCAAAAATGGCTACCACACAGAAGACAGGAAGAGCCCCCTTTAAATAGCGCCCCCCCCCCCAGCCCCACAGCGACTGGGAAGCGTTCCAGTCAACCTGTCGCTGGGAGCGACAGGCGGAAAGGAGGGGGGCGCCACTGAATTTCCGGTCCGGGGCGCCCCAAGGGCGTTGCACTCTGGAATGACGTCAAGATCTGCGTGCGCAGGAGAGCGGGCGGTGTGGTTTAGCGCCGCCGCTAAATGTCCACTCAATTTCGCGAGAGGCGCAGGTATCGCCGCGCCCGGGCGCTAGTTGGTTAGCGCCCCACTTATCGCCCTCTTAAGGTGCTAACGGGTGGCGCTCACAACTGAATTTCTCCCCCTACGAGTTCTTTCTAAGGCGCTGCCCGTCCAGCATCGTACAGCTCGTGCGTATCTCAGCGACGGCTCCTGTGCACGAACTGGGTAATTGGAAGTCCGACTGGAAGTGGGAGGGGACCCTGTAAGGCAATCGTTGAGTTTGCGCTAACATGCAGTACAAGCTACAGCTGGGCATGTTCATTCAGAGGGAGTTGTGTAACACCTAATAGCAGCTTACCTTGTACAACCACAGCCGAGGGCCCTAATAAATCAAACTGGGCTACATCGTGTCCAATGATGCACATGGTATCCATGCCAAGCTGGCTTAACTATGCAAATGAACATGTTGGGGGTAAATGATTGCGTAAAAATAATAAAATTAAAGAAGCACCCTTAACGTAGTAAAGATGTGTCATATCCCACTTGACTTCTTGTTACAATCTACATTCTCTGCAGGTTTGAACTAAGATGCCAATAAACTGGTTAGAATTAAGATACAGAAGCGCACAGCAATAGAATCTGATTGTCTGGGGCTAAGAGGATGAAGTGTCGGCCCTGGTTCAGAGGGTAACTCTCTCGCCTCTGAGTCAGAAGGTTGTGGGTTCACAGTTGTAAGAATTTGGATCACAGATCACGCACAGATTACCCAAAGGGTCTTCGGAGTCCCACTCCAGAGACTTGAGCACAAAAATCTAGGCTGACACTCCCACTGCAGTGCTGAGGGAGCGCTGCACTGTCGGAGGTGCCGTCTTTCGGATGAGATGTTAAACCGAGGCCCCGTCTGCCCTCTCAGGTGCCAGGTGGGTGTAGAAGATCCCACGGCTCTATTTTGAAGAAGGGCAGAGGAGTTCTCCCCTAGTGTCCTGGCCCATTTTTATCCCTCAATCAACATCACTAAAACGGATTATCTGGTCATTATTGCATTGCTGTTTGTTGGAGCTTGCTGTGTGCAAAATAGCTGCTGTGGGTTTTTTTTATTAATTCACGGGATGTGGGCATCGCTGGCAAGGCCAGCATTTATTGCCCGCCCCTAATTGCCCTTGAGAAGGTGGTGGTAAGCTCCATTTACAACTGAGTGCCTTGCTGGGCCATAACAGAGGGCAGTTAAGAGTCAACCACATTGCTGTGGGTCTGGAGTCACATATCGGCCAGACCGGGTAAGGACAGCAGATTTCCTTCCCTAAAAGACATTAGTGAACCAGATGGGTTTTTACAACAGTCTGATAATTTCATGGTCACCATTACTGATGCTAGCTTTTTTATTCCAGATTTATTTAATAAACTGAATTTAAATTCCCCAGCTGCCGTGGTAGGATTATGAACTCTTGTCTACCGGATCATTAGTCCAGGCCTCTAGATTACAAGTGATGTAAGAAAACTACTCTAGGCACTTGGTTAGAGTATTAAACAAGGCTTCAATCGACTGTTTCACAACATGGAAGTCTAGTTATCCTTCACTAGTTCCTGTTTACAAAATGTCCCTGTGCAAGCTGGGCCCGTGCCCTAGTATTTATACTCTCCCTGGACAGCGCCACCAGCAGGCCACCCAGTATATTTCATAAGTCCTTTCTACATGAATGGCACGATTTATGTCAACAAGTCCAGTAATATCTAGTAACATAAACACTATGCAACTGTAGTGTCTGAGTATCAATAATACACGGACTGCAGGAGAACAATAAAACAGGTATTTACTGAACAGAGGGTAAACTTAAGACTGACGTACAGAAGCCTGCTATGGCTTTTTATACAGGTGTGGTCACTGCCGGTACTGCAGTATGAAATCAGTTCTTTTCTTAAAGGTACATACACCACAATTCCTCCCCTTTTAGACAAACAGTACATAACATTCATTTAACAACTAAATAATAACTAATTACAATTACAATTGTCTCTGTGCTATATACATCAACTGAAATAATTATTTATAAGTTCAGTCTTTGAGGAGGCTTCCTAATCCTAACTGGATAGCGCCTTTCTCGAGTATCCTGTTCTTGCGGCGGAGTCGATTCTGGCTCATTGTCATTGGTTGGTTCGTCAGCTTCCAATACCACTGCTCCTGAGGTAGACGCAATCTGTACTTCGGGTTGATTACCAGGTGCACATGCTCATGGTATGGGTTTGGCTTGTTCCTGTGACTCTAGAATCTGGTCAGCATGGCATCTCACGATGCTCTCGCCAACGTCCACTGTGTACATTAGTGGTCCCTGCTGTGTGCATATCGTTCCTGGCTGCCATTTTTCTGTTCGGTAGTCGCGGGCCAAGACTGGTTGCTCTATCTTGAAGCTCCTGGTTGGCTTCTCATTGATGTGCTGGAATTGCTTATCCTCAACATCTCGTCTTATGTTTGGTTTGAGCAAATCCAGGCGACATCTTAGCCTTCGGTTGAAGAACATTATGGCTGGAGCTTGGTTGGTGACTGCATGTGTCGCATTCCGGTAAGCAAACAAGAAATTATCTACCTTGTGTTGTAGTGGTATGTCGTCATTAAACATCGCCTTTATTGCCTTTTTAAAGGTCTGAACAAACCTCTCAGCCAATCCATTTGTGGCTGGATGATATGGGGCAGATGTGTAATGTTTCACCCCATTATTCCTCAGAGACCTCCGGAAATCCTCGGACACAAACTGTGGCCCATTGCCGGAGCAAATCTGTTCTGGCAAGCCATTCCTGGCGAAGATGGTCCGTAGGACTGCAATAGTTTTCTCCGTGGTGGTGGAGGACATTTTGATGACCTCTGGCCATTTCGAATGGGCATCCACGGTGATTAGAAACATTGAGTCCATAAATGGACCAGCAAAATCAATGTGTACCCGTTGCCATGGAGATGAGGGCCACTCCCATGGGTGTAGAGGGGCCTGTGGTGGTGCATTTTGGACTTTCTGGCATCCTGAGCATCTCTTGGTCAGGTCCTCGATTTGTTTATCGATTCCCGGCCACCACACATAAGCCCTGGCTAGGCTCTTCATTTTTACCCCTCCCAGATGACCCTCATGAAGCTCATTGAGCACTCAGTCTCACAACTTGGGTGGAATTACCACTTGGGATCCACACATCAAGGTCCCCCGGCACACTGACAGCTGTCCTCTCCTTGGCGAGAATGCTGGCAACAGTGAGTCGCCATGTGCTGGCCATCCCTTCACCGTCAAATCATAGACCCGAGAGAGTGTCGGGTCATTTCGGGTTTCCTTCTCTATACTTGAGTTTGTAACAGGTAGACATTCGACTATGGTCACATGGAATATCTCAACAGGGTCCACTGCAGGTGCTTCCTCTACCGTAGGCAACGGTAGGCGCGACAGCCCATCAGCGTTTCCATGCTGTTTCGTACCCTTGTACTCTATGTCGTACTGATGTGCCCCTAGAAAAAGTGACCATCTTTGCAGCTGTTGCGCCGTCATCACCGGAACGCCATTCTTTGGGTTAAAAATGGAGACCAGGGGCTGATGATCAGTCAGTAGGGTGAATTTCTGCCCGTGCAGATAGTGATTGAACTTCTTCACCCCCCACGCCAGGCTGAGGGCCTCCCTGTCAATCTGGGTGTAGTTACGCTCGGCTGAGGTTAACGAGCGCGACGCAAAGGCTATTGGCCTCTCTGAACCGTCAAGGAATTTGTGTGACAGCACCGCTCCAATGCCGTAGGGAGACGCATCACATGCCAACTGAATCGGTAGTGCTGGGTTGTAGTGGGCCAATACTTCTTTTGAAGTGATTAGGCATTTACATTTCTGAAAGGCACGCTTACACTCATCACTCCATTTCCATGTTACTCCAGTTAGCAGCAGGGCGTTCAGTGGGTGCAGAATTGTAGATAAATTCGGCAAGAACTTATGGTAGTAGTTCACCAACCCGAGAAACAACCTCAGTTCTGACACATTTTCCGATGCTGGAGCCTTGACTACAGCCTCAATCTTGTCTGGCGACTTATGCAACCCTTCCTCATCAATCATGTGGCCACAATACAAGATTTGTCTCCTGAAGAACTCGCATTTGGGGCGGTTGGCTCGTAGCCCATATTCCTGCAATCTAGTGAGCACCTGCTCCAGGTTGGCATGGTGTTCACTGTCATTTTCGCCCATAACCAGGATGTCGTCCAAATAACACTGGGTCCCCGGGATCCCTTGCAGGACTTGTTCCATCGCCCTCTGCCAAATAGCCGGGGCTGATGCTACCCTGAATACCAGTCGATTGTACTGGTAAAGGCCTTTGTGAGTGTTTATCGTGAAGTATTTCCTAGATGCTTCTTCCACCTCCATTTGTAGATACGCTTGGGCCAGATCAATCTTCGTAAAGCGTTTCCCTCCAGATAGTGAGGCGAAAATATCTTCGTTCCGTGGAAGTGGATATTGTACTGTGTGCAGGACTGGGTTCACAGTTACCTTGAAGTCTCCACAGATGCGAACCTTCCTCGGCTCCCCAGGCGTGCTGCTCAGTGATTTCTTCATTACAGGAACGATGGGTGTGGCCCACTCGCTCCAGTCCACCTTGGACAGCACACCCGAACGCTCCAGACTCTCAAGTTCTGCTTCAACGGCTGGGCGGATCGCGTACGGCACCGCTGTGGTGTTAAAAAATTTTGGGTTCGCGTTATCTTCGATTTTTATCGTTGCCTTTACTCCTTTTAGAGTCCCAAGTCCTTGTTGGAACACCTCTTTCACGTCAGTTAGAATTTTTGACGGTCATCCAGGTGTGACGTCATCATCCTTTTTGTCAGTCACAGTTAGCGCCTAAATGGAATGCCAATCCAATTGTATTTTTCGGATCCATTCACGTCCCAATAATGGTGGTCCTCCATCTGGTAGTATATATAGATACAGTTTCTGTGTTTCCTTGCCGTTGTATTTAACTGGCACCCTTATTTTTCCTCTGGGGTAGACTTTTTGCCCCGTGTATGTCTTCAATACAATGGACGTGTCCTTTAAGTGTATGTGTGAGAATAGCCGCTCATAGTCTCGTCGATTAATGACAGTTAGGGCTGAGCCTGTATCCAATTCCATCTTTACTTGGGACCCTGCTATCATGAGGGTGACCCAAATGGTTCGGTGATCCACCTTTGAGATCACGTTGTGTAACTTTAGACAACTTAATCTCCTGCTCCCGGAGTCATTATCACTCTCCTGATCTTCCGAACTACTGTCTGTCATTTTTTTTACTTTCTTGTACTTTTCCTTAGTAGTTCTTGTAGTGTTGGTTTTCTTTCCCGACCTGCAGACTCTTGCTATATGTCCCATTTTCCCACATTGCCTGCATACTTTGTCCTTAAACCAGCAGTCCTTCTGATCATGGGTTGTTCTGCCGCAGCACTTTTCTGCTCCATACGCCATTTCGTTAGCGCTGTATTCTTGTGGTTTCTGTTGTATATCCGCAGCTCCCCGTGCTGCTGCTTCGTAGGATACTGCCACGCTGAAAGCCTGTTCTAGCATCAGGTCCTTTTCCGAAAGTAATCATTTCTGGGTTCCTTCACTCTGGAGCCCGCTGACAAACTTATCCCGTAAGGTGTCTGCCAGTCCTGCTCCGAACTGGCAGTGCTTCGATAACTTGCGTAGTTCCGTAAGATATTCAGCATTGTTCTCATCTTTGTGCTGGTTTCTTTTATGGAACTTGAATCTTTCTGCTATCAGCAGCGGTGTAGGGTTTAGGTGTTCCTGTAAGATATTAACAATCTCTTCAAAACTTTTCTCCATTGGTTTAGCTGGGGTAATTAAATTCCGCAATAGGCCGTATGTGCTGTCTCTCCCTCTAACTTACCCTTACTGTATGTACATAACCCACTTATATATGTATAACTTACCTGTTAGGGCCGTTGCCCCTTTAACTCACCGTTTAGGGCCATTGCCCCTTTAAGACGCGCCCGAGCGTGATGACGTCACGCCACGTACAACGTGACGTGCGTCAGGCGGCTGCCGGCCCGACCCGGCTCTCCAGAAAGGCTGCCGGCACAGCCCGGCCCAGCGTCTTCGGCCGCATCGTGCAGCCGCCGGGAGCGCCGCTATCTTCCGCTCCCGCGGCAAGCACCGGCCCAGCCTGGCCTCCAGCTCCTGCTCCCGACTTAGGCCCCAACGGCCAGCGACGCAACTACCGGCAAACGCGATGACGTCACGACCCCGAGCGTGATGAGGTCATCACGCTCCCCACGGCACTGCAAGTTCATTCCTCGTGGAGCTACCACGGAACAAGACCTGCGCCACGGTGCTCCTCGGTTGTATTGTCCCCATGCTTCAGCCTTGGAAATTGTTTGTCTGTGAGTATTTAGAATGCTATAGACGATTAGCGTACACTGTATGTTGTGGAAAATGTTTAGTTGTAACTTTTTCTGTCTAGCTGGTTAACTAGCAGCCGTATTTGATACACTATGTACAGGGCTAATTTAAAGAGAATGCCTTCCAGCTTGCTAAATGTAATTCGTTGCCAGATGTACCGTGTTGCCCAGGCGTACCTAAATTTGTGTATACATATCAATTATGCGTCTGTACACTAATGTGTCCTTCCATTTCTGTGTTGTATTTCAGTTTTACAATTAGAATCGTTCAGTAAAGCGTTACAAGAAAAGTCAAGCCTTGTGATTTTATTGGAAGATATCGAGTTGTTCGCTATCTGTCTAGCTCTGCATAGAATCGCGTTGCGAGGGCAGAACAGTAAAAAGACAGCAGCACAGCGGGCTCAAGCACAGGAAGATACCACTCAGCTACCATGAGTCTACGCTCAGGAAAACAATATACTCTAGAGGAAGTCGACCAGCCAATCGAGAAGAATGAGCCTCTCCCAGCAAACGAGGCCAAGTCACAGTCCTCTAAAGCAGCCTCTAGAACATCTCGGCGGTCCAGCAGACCGTCGTCACCGACAGCTCTCCCAGCAAACGATGCCAAGTCACAGTTCTCTGAAGTATCCTCTAGGTCATCTCGGCGGTCCAGCAGACCGTCGTCATCGACAGCTTCTACAGCCGCCAAAGCACGTGCCAAGGCAAAGGCCACCCAGGCGCAATTGTCCTTCGCTGAAAAAGAAGCTGACCTCATGAAGCAGAGAGCCGACCTCGAAAAGCAGAGAGCTGATCTCGACGCCATTCTCCACATTCTCCAAAGCCAGAGAGCTGCCGCTGCCGCTAAAGCCGAAGCCGCAGCTTATGAAGAAGATGAGGAGAGCGAATGCGGGGAGCCCAGCCAGGAAACATATGACCTGGAACAGCCCCTCGGTCCAGTGCAACGTACAAATGAATATGTCCAACAACACTCCAAAGTGTCCTCAAAGGAAACATTCAGGTATCTCGACGTAGAACTAGCTACTCACCCCAGCAACAAACGGCCCGTTTTCGGAGACACTGAGCTTAAAAGAGAAGAAACGAGTAAGACTCACCTGCAGAGACCTCCACAACACTCGGCCAATCCAGCTAAGCAGTCCTCGCCCGAGCCGCAAGGCGCACAAGACTTCGCCAGGTACCTTACTCGCCGAGAATTATTAAGTTCAGGCCTCCTAGAATTCGACGACCGTCCTGAAAATTATTGGTCATGGAGAGCATCCTTCCTGAGTACCACCAAGGACTTGAATCTGTCAGCCAGAGAAGAACTAGACTTGATGATAAAGTGGCTCGGAGCTGAGTCGTCAAGGCAGGCGAAGAGAATTCGCTCAGCGCACGTCCTCAATCCCACAGCAGGCCTCAACCTGGTTTGGCAACATCTCAACGACTGTTATGGGACACCAGAAGTCATCGAACACGCACTGCTCAAGAAGCTTGAGGACTTCCCGAAGCTAACCAACAAGGATAATGTCGAGCTCAGAGAACTGGGCGACATTCTCCTCGAACTGGAGTGTGCCAAGGGAGAAGGTTACCTGACCGGCCTCTCGTATTTGGATACGGCTCGCGGGGTAAACCCAATAGTGGAAAAGCTCCCCCACAATCTTCAAGAGAAATGGATAGCTAAGGGATCCAAGTACAAGGAGGACAATGGAGTGGCATTTCCCCCCTTCCCTCTCTTCTCCAGGTTCGTCCAACAACAGGCAAGGGTGAGG
Organism: Somniosus microcephalus; assembly: GCF_052327205.1. Lineage (NCBI taxonomy): Eukaryota > Metazoa > Chordata > Chondrichthyes > Squaliformes > Somniosidae > Somniosus > Somniosus microcephalus. Next base: position 378,058,301 of record NC_140988.1, on the reverse strand, counting down.
AATGATCCAAGTTTCACTTTCTCCACCTCCAGCAGTTACGCTCCTTCGAGAACAGAGAAACCCACAAAGGACAGCAACAAAGCCTCTGTGAGTGTGCACAAAACAGATGTTCCAGCCGAACCCTCAGTCAACCAATCCAGTTCTGCTGGGAATGAAGTGGATGACCCAGATCGTCAGTGTCCTATACACAAGAAGCCCCACCCACTCAAAAAGTGTCGAAGCTTTAGAGACAAGCCCATTGATGAGCGCACATCATACCTGAAAGAGAACCGCATCTGCTTCAGGTGTTGTGGGTCGACTACGCACATGGCAAAAGACTGCAAGGCGACAATCAAGTGCCTTGAGTGCAACAGCGAAAAACACATAGCAGCCCTACATCCAGGTCCTCCTCCGTCAACCACCGAGAGTGCCGCGGTTGACAAAGAGGATAGCGGGGAGCAAAGCGAAAGCACATCTTCAGTCACCTCCAAGTGTACAGAGGTTTGCGGAAATGCAAGCAGCCCACGCTCATGCTCCAAAATCTGCTTGGTTAAAGCATATCCTGCAGGGAGAAAGGAGAAGGCAATCAAAATGTATGCAGTGCTCGACGAGCAAAGTAACAAGTCTCTAGCAAAGACGGAATTCTTCAATCTCTTCGACGTCAAGGCCAGCACCGCTCCGTACACGCTAAAAACCTGTGCAGGGACAACAGAGACTACGGGTAGGAGGGTTGGGAACTTCATGATCGAGTCCATGGATGGGAAACTACAGCTTCCCCTCCCCACCTTGATCGAGTGCGACATGATGCCAGAGGACAGGACGGAAATCCCCTCCCCAGAGGTCGCACGCCATCAGCCCCACCTACAGCCAATTGCCAATAAGATTCCAGCTGTGGACCCGGACGCTCCAATCCTCCTACTCTTGGGAAGAGACATCTTAAGGGTGCACAAGGTACGTGAGCACATCAACGGGCCCCACGATGCTCCCTATGCGCAGCGGCTTGACCTGGGATGGGTCCTCGTGGGTGGAGTTTGCCTGGGAACAGTCCACAAACCAGCGGATGTCAGCGTCTATAAAGCAAACGTGTTGCGCAACGGTCGCACATCCTGTCTCAGCCCATGCCCAAACAGGATCCAGGTAAAGGAGGACTACGACGACATGACGCAGCATCATAGGTCAACCTCCTCTGCCTGTGAGGAAGAGGCAGGCCCCACTGTGAGCACAGATGGCCTAGGATGCTCAGTGCTTGAAAGGTCCAAGGACGATAGACACAGCTGGGCGGCACCCCTGCCGTTTCGCTCTCCTGGACGCTGTCTTCCGAGTAGCGGGGAGCAGGCTGCGGGGCGCCTCTGCCCGCTCAGGAGAACCCTGGTGCCAGTGTCCACCGACCCAGACATGCCGGCAGTCCCCACCCCAGCGATGCTCCTGACTCAAAAGATGAGTGCTATTTCAGCTCCCTCTGGAAACTTCGACATGGCCGAGCTGCACGGGAAGCAGTGGAAGCAAGTACGGTGTCGTGCAGACACTTCTTGGAAGAGATGGAGAGGAGAGTATTTGCCCACCCTACAGAGCCGTAGGAAATGGACAGAAGACAAGCCGAATGTCAAAGTGAGAGATGTCGTCTTGCTGAAAGACAGCCAAGCACACAAACGAACGGCCAGTGGGACTGGCCGTCAAAACTCTGCCGAGCAGGGACAAGAGGGTCCGCAAGGTGGAGGTGAAGATCGTCAAGGAAGAGACTGTCAAGGTGTTTCTGAGGCCAGTCTCAGAGATCGTAGTCCTCCTTTCCGAAGAAATCTAGAGAACGGACTCTGAGTGTGTGGCAGCCAAAGGACGTTTTCTTCAGGTTATTTCGTACCTGTAGTGGTACAAATGGAATTGTACCAAGCGGGGAGTGTGCTGTCGCTCCCTCTAACTTACCCTTACTGTATGTACATAACCCACTTATATATGTATAACTTACCTGTTAGGGCCGTTGCCCCTTTAACTCACCGTTTAGGGCCATTGCCCCTTTAAGACGCGCCCGAGCGTGATGACGTCACGCCACGTACAACGTGACGTGCGTCAGGCGGCTGCCGGCCCGACCCGGCTCTCCAGAAAGGCTGCCGGCACAGCCCGGCCCAGCGTCTTCGGCCGCATCGATCAGCTGCCGGGAGCGCCGCTATCTTCCGCTCCCGCGGCAAGCACCGGCCCAGCCTGGCCTCCAGCTCCTGCTCCCAACTTAGGCCCCAACGGCCAGCGACGCAACTACCGGCAAACGCGACGACGTCACGACCCCGAGCGTGATGAGGTCATCACGCTCCCCACGGCACTGCAAGTTCATTCCTCGTGGAGCTACCACGGAACAAGACCTGCGCCACGGTGCTCCCCGGTTGTATTGTCCCCATGCTTCAGCCTTGGAAATTGTTTGTCTGTGAGTATTTAGAATGCTATAGACGATTAGCGTACACTGCATGTTGTAGAAAATGTTTAGTTGTAACTTTCTCTGTCTAGCTGGTTAACTAGCAGCCGTATTCGATACACTATGTACAGGGCTAATTTAAAGAGAATGCCTTCCAGCTTGCTAAATGTAATTCGTTGCCAGATGTACCGTGTTGCCCAGGCGTACCTAAATTTGTGTATACATATCAATTATGCGTCTGTACACTAATGTGTCCTTCCATTTCTGTGTTGTATTTCAGTTTTACAATTAGAATCGTTCAGTAAAGCGTTACAAGAAAAGTCAAGCCTTGTGATTTTATTGGAAGATATCGAGTTGTTCGCTATCTGTCTAGCTCTGCATAGGATCGCGTTGCGAGGGCAGAACACCATACGTTCTCGCGCCCATCAAATTTAATAATACCGACGCCTTCTTTCCATTGGCCACCTCATTGGCATTGCAGTACACTTCAATTCTTTCCACATACGTGGTCCAGTCTTCTACCTCGTTGTCGAAAGCAGTGATACTGCCACTCTTCGGCATCTTGGGTGATTTAAAATGGTGCCTCCTGCGCTTTTTCTTCTTCCCCAATGGAATAAAATGGCGCCTCCCGCGCTTTTCCTTCTTCCCCAATGGAATAAAATGGCGCCTCCTGCGCTTTTCCTCCTTCCCCTTGCTGCCACGCTGCTCCTAGCGTTCTACAGGGTAATGGCGGCGACCCGCGGCTTTGGCGCGTCTCACTTTTCCTTCTCCTCCTTTTATTTTCTCTACGCTGCCCGGTTCTTGAGCACCGACCGCGCCCTGTGCGCTCCACCCTCTCTCTCTCTCTTTCCTCCAGACGACGCTGCGCAGCCCCTTTGCAGAGCCGCTCGATCGAGCTCAAGCCCGCCGCAGTCCAGAAGCGTCAGCGCACTATCTGCTGCCAGCACGATTTGCTGGAACACCTTGGCTGGGGAGCCAAGCCCAGCTCTCCACAGCCTCTCCTGCAATTCTCCGAACACCGATGGATCCTTGGGCGGTTGCCTGCAGTCGACACCCGTTGCTCTGACTTCGACCTCCAAGAAGCTTCTTCTCAGGGAAAGATCCCCGTGAGGTGATGCAGTACTGCAGGTGAGTTCGAACCTGCTCGTCGCCAGTGTAGTGTCCGAGTATCAATAATACACAGACTGCAGGAGAACAATTAAACAGGTATTTACTGAACAGAGGGTAAACATAAGACTGACGTACAGAAGCCTGCTATGGCTTTTTATACAGGTGTGGTCACTGCCGGTACTGCAGTATGAAATCAGTTCTTCTCTTAAAGTTACATACACCACAGCAACCATTTCCTACATTACAGCAGTGACTACACTTCAAAAAGTACCTCATTGGCTGTAAAGTGCTTTGGGACGTCCTGAGGTCATGAAAGGCGCTATAGAAATGCAAGTCATTTCTTTTAAATTATGAGGACAGGTCGCATAGACTAGGCTTGTATTCACTTGAGTTTAGAAGATTAAGGGGTGATCTAATCGAGGTGTTTAAGATGATTACAGGAGTTGACAGGGTAGAGAGAGAGAAATTGTTTCCTCTGGTGGGGGGAGTCCAGAACAAGGGGGCAGAACCTTAAAATTAGAGCCAGGCCGTTCAGGGGTGATGTCAGGAAGCACTTCTTCACACGAAGGGTAGCGGAAATCTGGAACTCTACCCCCTCAAAAAGCTGTTGAGTCTGGGGGGTCAATTGAACATTTCAAAGCTGAGATTGATTGGGGGTGAAATTGGGTGCTTTTGCGCCCGTCAGTAGTGCCCCCGGGAGGCGCTAACGGGGCACAATTGGCTTTGCGACCAGGCGCGGCGCTGACATTGACTCCCGCCATAGTTGGCGCTATTGCTTGGCGCCCCGATCTCCTTCGCCCGGAGATCATGATGCCATCGCTGTGCGCATTGCCCCGGTTAGCACCCCGGACCTGAAATTGACTTCCACCCGCGCCCCCCCCCCCCCCCCGCAGCAGCGCCAGGCGAAAACACCGACAGCTGCAGGAGCCGTGCACCGGGCAGCCGGCCGCTTCGGGGGCGATGATGACGGCGAGGTGGCCGAGGTAAGCAGAAAAAAAACGTACTTTTCTCTGCCTAATTGCCGGGCTGCTCATGCGGGATGGCGGCTGCCTTGGTGGTCCAGGTCGGTATTTTTTAAATTGCAGAGCCTGTGGCGATGGCCCTTCCCTTTAAGGGAGGAAAGGAGCCTTTGAACACGGGAGCGCTGCACGGCCCAGTGGGCAGCGCTGCTGGAGTCTCCGCCCCGCTCTCCGACGTTAGCGTCCTAAGACGGAAGTGGAGGGCTTGATTTAGTGCTCCACTTCCCTCTTGGGGCGCTAAAACTCAATTTTGTGGTCGCCGGCACTAATTAGCACCGGGTGCTAAAGTTAGCGTGCCAAAATGGCCGATACTGAATATTTCCCCCATAGATTTTTGTTAGGCACGGGTATTAAATTTTTGGGAACTAAGGGAATTAAGGGATATGGGGATAGTGCGGGAAGGTGGAGTTGAGGTAGAAGATCAGCCATGATCTTATTGAATGGCAGAGCAGGCTCGACGGGCCATATGGCCGACTCCTGCTCCTATTTCTTATGTTCTTATGTTCTATTAAGGGATATAGAACCAGATTGACTTGAGGCAGAGATTAGCCATGATCCAATTGAATGACAGAACAGGCTCCAGGGGCTGAATGGCCTCTTTCTGTTCCTAATCATCTTGTGTTACAAGCCCCTCCCATCCAAACTCCTGGCTTCTTTCTGACCTCAGTTTTCGGACCAGTAGCAGCCAGAAAGTGCCAACCACAATTGACTGCACCAGCAGCTGACGTTCTCCCCACCCCACACCCCCACCCTCCCACCCCTCCCCCCAGGCACTAGGCCCTGTCCAGGGGGTATGGGGGGGGCACGGGGGAGGGGAGTGGGCATGCACTGAGGGATCATCCGGGATGTTTAACTTACTTGAATCCGCAAATGCAGGTGGGTTCAGGTCATTGCGGGCCACCGCACTTGGGATCCACAACAAGCCACAGTGCTCAGAGTAACATCAGTCCTTATTCTGACCCTTTCATCTCCTGAGGGAGTGTGCTGCCTAACTTCTCCAACAGTACCGCCCAAACCTGCAACCTCCACAGTCGAGGGGCCATATGGCCTACTCCTGCTCTTAGTTCTTATGTTCCTATGTTCTAGAAGGACGAGGGCAGCAGACGCATGGGAACACCATCACCTGCAAGTTCCTCTCCAAGTCACACACCAATCGTGACTTGGACATATACCAGTCATTCCTTCATCGTCGCTAGGTCAAAATCCTGGAACTCCCTTCCTAACAGCACCGTGGGAGCACCTTCACCACACGGACTGCAGCGGTTCAAGAAGGCGGCTCACCACCACCTTCTCAAGGGCAATTAGGAATGGGCAATAAATGCTGGCCTTGCCAGCGACACCCAGATCCTGAGAAATAATTTTCAAGAATAATTCCTGATTCAGAAAGGTAACCAAACAAAATTCCTCATTCATCTATCCTCGCATCTCGACTATTCAACCCTGGCCTGCTGACCCTCACAGATGACACTCTGATTAAGAAGGTTGGCATGGTAATTCAAGGGATAACTGGGACTATATGCTCTTTCAACGAGCCAGCACAGGCACGGTGGACCAAATGCCTCCTTCTGTGCTGTAAGGTTCAATGATTCTATGATTCCGATACCTATCCTTCTAACTTTCAGTCCCGCACGCAATTAATTCCCATTTCAAGTGCTTAATGGATACAGAACTGTGATTGCAAAACTGCTTCTAATCTCTTTTCATTTGAAACTTGTTTATCTTTGACAATTATCAATAATCCCACCTAAATCCAGTTTCTTACTGTAAGAATTCGCAATAATTTACAGTTCTGAAGATCAATTATTTTTGATTAAAGAATCCCTGGGCGTTGTGCTTTTAAATTTCATGGGATAAAAAAAATGGCTGTCACCACATGGCCGAAGACAAAGGACAATGCTTTGTTTACAAAGCAATTTAATGCTATTAGCATTTGTTTGTATATCGAGTGGATACATCTAAACTGCAGAAGAGACTTTTGTACCTTGAATGGGAAACGTTTAAGAATTGAATGGGTTTTTAAATCACCCAGCACTGGACAATAGGGCTGTTGCATTCTCTTTTGTTTCAGCCCAAGGAGCTCCGGAAGGCACATTAACCCAGTCCAACCACTCTGAGTTAGCCAATCACAGCTTTCTCTTGTGTATTGGACCCTTTGGGCGGGGAATTTTGCACACAGCCCTTGCAGGGCAGAATGGCAGGACCTGACCAGGTATAAAGATAGCTGCTGAGAAGCTCTCTCTCTCTCTTACTTCGCTGGACCACAGGTGAGCAGGGTGTTCTGACTCTTCAACAAGGCAACCTAGCAGGAGTTTGGGGTGGTGATTTAAGGGAATTGCTAAGATTGTTTAAATAACATTGTAGTCATTTTATCCCTCGTTTTCGCCATCTGCAACCCCCCTGTTATATAGTTTTAATGTAATTACTGTGTTCGTGTGGTATAGTTTATTCCTGGATTGTAGTTTATTTAGGTAATAAAACTTGATTTTTTTTCTCATCCAAACCACTTGTTCCGTTTTAATATCATTAATTATAAGTTCCTCCACTCAGAACTGAAGGTGGGGTAGCGATTCGAAACCGCTGTTTTAAAATTGGTGTTATTGGAATTGGTCTGATTGCAGGCAAAGGCTGCAAGACCAGGAAAATTACTTTAAACCAGTTTAAAGAAGCCCCAGCCCTTACATTCTCCACCCATAGACATTCCATTCATATGGGGCATGTTTGTTATTCTGCGTTCCAGTCTCCATCCTCTTGCATTTATCGACACTGAAAGTCATGTGTCATTCCTTCCTTCCAGTGGTCAGTTAGCTGCAGATTTATTGAATGCTCTTTATCTCCTTTATACTCATTACGTGGCCAGGTAGCTTATTGTTTTGCAACTTTACTGAGGGCAACTATGGAACATAGGAGACTGTCACCTCTGAGTCCCCCTGCTAAGTCACACACCATCTTACTGCCGGTCCTTCATCATCGCTGGGTCAATGAGAAGAATGAGGGGAGGCAATATCAATTAAATGCAACAATTTTAAAGGGGATGCTGGAACAGGGAGACCTGGGGGTGTAGGTACACAAGTCTTTGAAGGTGGCATGAACAGTTGAGAAGGCTGTTAGAAAAGCATTGGGATCCGTGGCTTTATTAAAAGAGGAATAGAGTAAAAAAGCAAGGGGGTTATGCTAAACCTTTATAAAACACTGGTTAGGTCTCAGCTGGAGTATTGTGTCCAATTCTGGGCACCGCACTTTTGGAAGGATGTCAAGGCCTTGGAGAGGAGATTTACTAGAATGGCACCAGGGGTGAGGGACTTCATACGAACATAAGAAATAGGAGCAGGAATAGGCCATTCGGCCCCTCGAGCCTGCTCCACCATTCAATAAGATCATCTGGCTGATCTGATCTTGTCCTCAATGCCACTTTCCTGCCCGCTCCCCATAACCCTTGACTCCCCTGTAGCTCAAATATATGTCAGTCTCTGCCTTAAATATATTCAATGACTCTGCCTCCACAGCTCTCTGGGGTAGAGAATTCCAAAGATTCACGACCCTCCGAGAGAAGAAATTCCTCCTCATCTCCGTTTTAAATGTGCGACCCCTTATCCTGAAACTGTGCCCCCCAGTTAGAGATTCCCCCACGAGGGAAAACATCCTCCCTCAGAATCTTATATGTTTCAATAAGATCCCCTCTCATTCTTCTAAACTCCAATGAGTATAGGCCCAAAGTGCTCAACCTTTCTTCATAAGACAACCCCTTCATCTCCGGAATCAACCTCGTGAACCTTCTCTGAACTGCCTCCAATGCAAGTATATCCCTCCTTAAATAAGGAGACCAAAACTGTACACTGTACTCCAGGTGTGGTCTCACCAATGCCCTGTACAGTTGTAGCAAGACTTCCCTACTTTTATACTCCATCCCCCCTTGCAATAAAGCCCAACATTCCATTTGCCTTCCTAATTACTTGCTGTACCTGCATGCTAACTTTTTGTGTTTCGTGTATGAGGACACCCAGATCCCTCTGTACCGCAACATTATGTAGTCTATCTCCATTTAAATAATAATTTGCTTTTTTATTTTTCCTACCAAAGTGGATAACCTCACATTTTCCCACATTATACTCCATCTTCCAAATTTTTGCCCACTCACTTAACCTATCTACAGTATATCCCTTTGCAGACTCTGTGTGTTCCTCACAACTTGCTTTCCCACCTATCTTTGTATCATCAGCAAATTTGGCTACAGCACACATGGTCCCTTCATCCAAGTCATTAATATAGATTGTAAATAGTTGAGGCCCCAGCACTGATCCCTGTGGCACCCCACTAGTTACAGTTTGCCAACTGGAAAATGACTGACTCTCTGTTTTCTGTTAGTTAGCCAATCCTCTACTCATGCTAATATATTGCCCCCAACCCCATGAGCTCTTATCTTGTGCAGTAACCGTTTATGTGGCACCTTATCGAATGCCTTCTGGAAATCTAAATACACGACATCTACTGGTTCCCCTTTATCCACCCTGCTCGTTACATCATCAAAGAACTCTAGTAAATTTGTCAAACACGATTTCCCTTTCATAAAATCAAGCAGAGTCAACATGGTTTTGTTATGATTTTCTAAATGTCCTGCTATTACTTCCTTCATAGTGGATTTCATTATTTTCCCAATGATAGATGTTAGGCTAACTGGCCTATAGTTTCCTGCTTTCTGTCTCCCTCCTTTTTTGAATAGGGGCTTTACATTTGCGGTTTTCCAATCCGCTGGGACCTCTCCAGAATCCAGGGAATTTTGGTAGATTACAACCAACGCATCCACTATCTCTGCAGCATAAGAAATAGGAGCAGGAGTCGGCCATTTGGCCCTTCGAGCCTGCTCCGCCATTCAATGAGATCATGGCTGATCTTCTGCCTCAACTCCATTCACCGGCCCTATCGCCGTATCCCTTGTTGCCCTTACTAGTCAGAAATCTATCGACTTCTGTTTTAAATATACCCAATGACTGAACCTCCACAGCCCTCTGGGATAGAGAATTCCAAAGATTCACCACCCTCTGTGTGAAGAAATTTCTTCTCATCTCAGTCCTGAATGGTCTGCCCTTTATCTTGAGGCTGTGGCCCCTGGTTCTAGACTCCCCAGCCAAGGGAAACATTCTCCCAGCATCCATCCTATCAAGTCCTGTAATAATTTTCTATGCTTCAATGAGATCCCTTCTCATTCTTCTGAATTCAAGCGAATACAGGCCTAGTTTACTCAATCTCTTCTCATACGACACTCCCGCCATCCCAGGAATCAATCTCGTGAACCTTTGTTGCACTCCCTCTATGGCAAGTATATCCTTCCTTAGGTAAGGAGACCAAGATTGTACACAATACTCCAGGTGTGGTCTCACCAAGCCCCTATATAATTGGAGTAAGACTTCTTTACTCCTGTACTCAAATCCTCTTGTAATGAAGGCCAGCATACCATTTGCCTTCCTAATGGCTTGCTGCACCTGCACATTCACTTTCAGTGACTAATGTACAAGGACACCCAGGTCCCTTTGAGCATTTGCATTCCCCAATCTTTCGCCATTTAGGAAATACCCTGCCTTCCTGTTTTTTCTACCAAAGTGGATAACTTCACATTTATCCATATTATATTCCATCTGCCATGTTCTCGCCCACTCACCGAGCCTGTCGAGATCCCCTTGAAGCCTCTTCACATCCTCTTTGCAACTGACACTGCCACCTAGCTTTGTATCATCAGCAAATTTGGAAATGTTACATTTAGTCCCCTCATCCAAATCATTGATATAAACTGTGAATAGCTGGGGCCCAAGCACTGATCCTTGCGGTACCCCACTAGTCACAACCTGACATCCTGAAAAAGACCCGTTTATCCCTACTCTTTGTTTTCTGTCTGTTAACCAATTCTCAATCCATGCTAGTATATTACCCCCAATTCCATGTGCCCTAATTTTGTTCACCAACCTCTTGTGTGGGACCTTATCGAAGGCCTTCTGAAAATCCAGATACACCACATCTACCAGTTCCCCTTTGTCTACTCCACTAGTTACATCCTCAAGGAACTCCAATAGGTTTGTCAAACAGGATTTCCCTTTCATAAATCCATGTTGACTCTGCCCAATCTTACTATTAGTTTCTAAGTGCCCAGTTATTGCATCCTTTATAATAGATTCCAGCATTTTCCCAACTATTGATGTGAGGCTAACAGGTCTGTAGTTCCCTGTTTTATCTCTCCCTCCTTTCTTAGATAGCGGGGTTACATTTGCTATCCTCCAATCTGCAGGAACCGTTCCAGAATCTATAGAATTTTGGAAGGTGATAACCAATGCATCCATTATTCCAATGGCCACCTCTTTCAAAACCCTAGGATGTAGGTCATCTGGTCCTTGGGATTTATCAAATTTTAGTCCCATTAATTTTGCTAGTAGTGTTTTTTTACTAATATTAATTTCTTTAGGTTGCTCATTCTCATCACACCCTTGGTTTTCTCGTATTTCTAGGAGGTTTTTTGTGTCTTCCTCCATGAAGACAGAAACAAAGTATTTATATAATTTATCTGCCATTACCTCATTCCCCATTATAAATTCTCCCATCTCTGACTGTAAAGGACTTTCCTTTTCACATACCTATAGAAGCTTGTACAATCCGTTTTTATATTTTTCGCTAGTTTGTGCTCATATTCCATTTTCCCTTTCTTTATCAATTTCTTGGTCCCCCTTTGCTGATTTCTAAAAAGATCCCAATCCTCAGACTGACCGCTTTTTCTGGCAACTTTATAAGCTTCCTCCTTTGACTTAATACTAGCTTGAATTTCTTTTGTTAGCCATGGTTGGATCACTTTTCCTTTTGGGTTTTTATGCCCTAGAGGAATATATGTTTGTTGCAAATTATGCATTATTTCCTTGAATGTTAGCCATTGTATGTCCACCTTCATACCTTTTAGTGTAGTCTCCCAATCTACCATGGCCAACTTGTCCCTCATACCCTTGTAGTTTCCTCTGTTTAGATTGAAGACCTTAGTTTCAGATTGGACTACATCACTCTCAAACTTAATGTAAAATTCAATCATATTATGGTCACTTGTCCCTAAGGGCCCCTTTACCACAAGGTTATTGATTAGCCTTTTCTCATACACAGTACCAGATCCAGTATAGCCTGTTCCCTGGTTGGTTCCTCCACATACTGATCCAGGAAACCATCTCGCATGCATTCCAAGAATTCGTCCTCCACACCATTAGTGGTAATTTGATTTGCCCAGTCAATATGTAGATTAAAGCCCCCCATGATTACCGTATTGCCCTTGTTACATGCACTTCTAATCTCTTGATTGATACTGTGCCCTACATTACCATTACTGTTTGGTGGCCTATATACAACTCCCACCAATGTTTTCCGCCCTTTGCTGTTTCTTAGCTCCACCCAAACTGATTCCAGTTCTACATCACAATCTGCCAAGCCAAGATCTTTTATCTCTACCGTACCGATCTCATTCCTTATTAACAGCGCTACACCACCTCCTTTTCCTTTTTGTCTGTCCTTCCTAAATGTTGAGTACCCTGAAACATTCAGTTCCCAGCTTTGGTTACCCTGCAACCATGTCTCTGTAATGGCAATTACATCATACCCATTTACTTCTATTAGTGCCATTAATTCATCCACCTTGTTGCGAATGCTACGTGCATTAAGATAAGGTGCCTTCAACTTTGCCTGTTTAATATTTGGAAGTCACACCCCCATCCACATCAATGGGGCGGGGGTGGAAAGGGTGGCCAGCTTTAAGTTCCTCGGAGTCCACATCACGGAAGACCTCTCCTGGTCCCTCAACACCTCCTCTCTGGTGAAGAAGGCCCAGCAGCGCCTATATTTCTTGAGGAGGCTGAAGGGATGTAATCTGTCACCCCCGATCCTCTCTAACTTCTACCGCTGCACTATAGAGAGCATCCTGACAAACTGTATCACGGTATGGTGCGGCGGCTGTAGCTCCCATGACCGGAAAGCCCTGCAGCGGGTAGTCAAAACTGCCCAACGCATTACCGGCACCCGGCTACCGACCATAGAACATATATATCAGAAACGCTGCCTACGGAGGGCACGGACCATCATCAAAGACCCTACCCACCCCAGCCACAGTCTGTTCGCCCTCCTACCATCTGGAAGATGCTACAGATGCATTCGCACCCGTACGACCAGATTTAGGAACAGCTTCTTTCCCAGGGCTGTCATCCTACTGAACTCCACAAATAAACACTAAAGCCTGCACATCTGCCGATGCACTTTATTCACTTTATTATGGTCATATTTATGCTAATATATATGTACAAATGTATGTTGAAATGTTTAAGTGTCCTAATCCAAATTGTACACTCTCGGGAGCCGCAAGCCTACATTTCGTTGTACTGCACTTGTGCACTAACAATGACAATAAAAGTTGATTTGATTTGATTTTGATTTGATTTTTCTGCACTTTGACCCTTTTTACTGTTGGCCTTTGTTTCTGCTCCCTACTAGTTTTGCTGACTACTTTTCTAACTTGCACTTCCAGCCTTGTTTCTCTCAATTCTGGGTCCACACTTAGGTTCCCAGCCCCCTGACAAACTAGTTTAAATCCTTCCCAACAGCACTAGCAAACTCCCCTGTGAGGATGTTGGTCCCGTTTCTGCCGAGGTGTAACCCGTCCAGCTTGTACAGGTCCCACCTTCCCCAGAATCGGTCCCAATACCTCAGGAATTTAAATCCCTCCCTCCTACACCATCTCTCCAGCCACGCATTCATCTGGTCTATTCTCCTATTTCTGCTCTCGCTAGCACGTGGCACTGGGAGTAATCCTGAGATTACTAACTTTGAGGTCCTGCTTTTTAATTTATTTCCTAGCTCCTTTTAAGACCCTAGGATGTAAGCGATCAGGTCCAGGGGACTTGTCAGACTTTAGTCCCATTAGTTTGCCTAGTACTTTTTCTCTAGTGATAGTCATTGCTTTAAGTTCCTCCCTCCCTATAGTCCCTTGATAATCAATTATTATTGGGATGCTTTTAGTGTCTTCTACCGTGAAGACCGATACAAAATATTTGTTCCAAGTCTCTGCACTTTGACCCTCTTTACTGTTGGCCTTTGTTTCTGCTCCCTACTATTTGTTCCCTGTTTTCCATTATTAATTCCCCAGTCCCATCCTCTAAGGGAACAATGTTTAGTTTAGCTACTCTCTTCCCTTCGGGAACGGTAGGGTAGTGGTAACGTCACTGGGCTAGTAATTCAGAGGCCTGGACTAATGATCCAGAGACGTGAATTCAAATTCAGTTAATTAAATAAATCTGGAATAGATTGCTAGTATCAGTAATGGTGACCATGAAACTACTGGATTGTCATAAAACCCCATCTGGTTCACTTACGGCCTTCAGGGAAGGAAATCTGCCGCCCTTACCCGGTCTGGCCTATATGTGACTCCAGACCCACAGCAATGTGGTTGACTCTTAACTGCCCTCTGAAATGGCCCAGCAAGCCACTCAGTTGTAACAAACCGCTACGAAGCAAAATAATAAGAATGAAACCGGACGGACAACCCAGCATCGACCTCGGCACTGGCTACAGACATGGCAATGGCACACCCAGCCCAGTCAACCCTGCAAAGTCCTCCTCACCAACATCTGGGGACTTGTGCCAAAATTGGGAGAGCTGTCCCAAAGAATAGTCAAGCAACAGCCTGACATAGTCATACTCACAGAATCAGACCTTTCAGCCAATGTCCCGAAATCCTCCATCACCATCCCTGTGTATGTCCTGTCCCACCGGCAGGACAGACCCACCAGGGGTGGTGGCACAGTGGTATACAGTCGGGAAGGAGTGGCCCTGGGAGTCCTCAACATTGACTCCGGACCCCATGAAGTCTCATGGCTTCAGGTCAAACATGGGCAAGGAAACCTCCTGCTGATTACCACCTACCGCTCATCCTCAGCTGATGAATCAGTACTCCTCCATGTTGAACACCACTTGGAAGAAGCACTGAGGGTAGCAAGGGCACAGAATATACTCTGGGTGGGGGACTTCAATGTCCCACCAAGAGTGACTCGGTAGCACCACTACTGACCGAGCTGGCCGAGTCCTGAAGGACAGAACTGCCAGTCTGGGCCTGCGACAGGTGGTGAGAGAACCAACACGAGGGAAAAACCTACTTGACCTCTTCCTCACCAATCTACCTGTCGCAGATGCATCTGTCCATGACAGCATTGGTAACAGTGACCATCGCACAGTCCTTGTGGAGACGAAGTCCCGTCTTCACACTGAGAACACCCTCCATCGTGTTGTGTGGCACTACCGCCGTGCTAAATGGGATAGATTCAGAACAAATCTAGTAGCTCAAAACTGGGCATCCATGAGGCACTGTGGGCCATCAGCAACAGCAGAATTGTATTCCACCACAATCAGTAACCTCATGGCCCAGCATATCCCTCACTCTACCATTACCGCCAAGCCAAGGGACCAACCCTGGTTCAAGGAGTGTAGAAGAGCATGGCAGGAGCAGCACCAGGCGTACCTAAAATTGAGGTGCCAACCTGGGGAAGCTGCAACACAGGACTACATGCATGCTAAAAAGCAGAATCAGCATGCTATGGACAGGGTAAGCGATCCCACAATCATCGGATCAGATCAAAGCTCTGCAGTCCTGCCACATCCAGTCGTGAACGGTGGTGGGCCATTAAACAACTAACGGGAGGAGGAGGCTCCTTGAATATCCCCATCCTCAATGATGGTGGAGCCCAGCACGTGAGTGCAAAAGACAAGGCTGAAGCGTTTGCAGCCATCTTCAGCCAGAAGTGCCGAGTGGATGATCTATATCGGCCTACTCCCGAGGTCCCCACCATCACAGAAGCCAGTCTTCAGCCAATTCGATTCACTTCACGTGGTATCAAGAAACAGCTGAGCGCACTGGATACAGCAAAGGCTATGGGCCCCGACAACATCCCGGCTATCATGCTGAACACTTGTGCTCCAGAACTAGCCGCATCTCTAGCCAAGCTGTTCCAGTACAGCTACAACACTGGCATCTATCCGACAATGTGGAAAACTGCCCAGGTAAGTCCTGTCCACAAAAAGCAGGACAAATTCAACCCAGCCAATTACTGCCCCATCAGCCTACTCTCAATCATCAGCAAAGTGATGGAAGGTGTCATCGACAGTGCTATCAAGCGGCACTTAATCACCAATAACCTGCTCAATGATGCTCAGTTTGGGTTCCGCCAAGACCACTCGGCTCCCGACCTCATTACAGCCTTGGTCCAAACATGGTCCAGAGGTGTGGTAAGAGTGACTGCCCTTGACATCAAGGCAGCATTTGAACGAGTCTGGCATCAAGGAGCCCCAGTAAAACTGAAATCAATGGGAATCAGGAGGAAAATACTCCACTGGCTGGAGTCATGCCTCACACAAAGGAAGATGGTTGTGGTGGTTGAAGGTCAATCATCACAGTCCCAGGACATCGCTGCAGGAGTTCCTCAGGGCAGTGTCCTAGGCCCAACCATCTTCAGCTGCTTCATCAATGACCTTCCCTCCAACATAAGGTCAGAAATGGGGATGTTCGCTGATGACTGCACAGTGTTCAGTGCCATTCACAACTCCTCAGATAATGAAGCAGTCCATGCCCGCATGCAACAAGACCTGGACAACATTCAGGCTTGGGCTGATAAGTGGCAGGTAACATTCGCGCCACAGAAGTGCCAGGCAATGACTATCTCCAACAAGCGAGAGTCTAACCACCTTCCCTTGACATTCAGTGGCATTACCATCACCGAATCCCCCACTATCAACATCCTGGGGCTCACCATTAACCAGAAGCTTAACTGGACCAGCCACATAAATACTGTGGCAACAAGAGGTCAGAGGCTAGGTATTTTGCAGCGAGTGTCTCACCTCCTGACTCCCCAAAGCCTTTCCACCATCTACAAGGCACAAGTAAAGTGTGTGATGAAACACTCTCCACTTGCCTGGATGAGTGCAACTCCAACAACACTCAAGAAGCTCGACACTGTAAAGTCTGTGGGTTGTTTAGTTAATTAATACACAGACTACCAGAGTAACTTAAAACAGGACTTTACTATTCGAAGGTCAGGGCGAATCTGCCCAATAAATCCTGACACAACACTTATATACTGGTGTGGTCGCCGTCGGTATTACAGTATACAGAAGTCAAACAAAGTAGTGCCACACCTAAAATAGTTCTCTTAAAGGTGAACGGCTACATACAATAGTTCTCTTAAAGGTAGACGGGTACATACACTACAATCCTCCCTTTTTAGCTTACAACATACTTATTCCCCATTAAACATAACGTATAATCAACTTCATGTAAAACAATTCACAGATATAGTCTCTGCGGGAAACAGTTCACAGATTCAGTCTCTGCGGGAACAGTTCACAGATTCAGTCTCTGGTCTTGACTCGGTCCGAACAACATCTCTGTGGTGTAGCCGGTTCACATTTCTAGCGTACTCATCCAATAGTCTTTCCCTTGGCTTAACAGCTTGAACTTCCGTCCTGCTGAACCAGCAGTGCTGACTTTTACAAACAGCTGGACTGCCTTGGTAATTTTTCCTACTTTCCAACTGGTTTGGCCCCCTTCGCAGGGCCCACGTGCATGATCTGATAGAAGTGATAATGATTTAGATGGTTATCGTCTTCTGCTTCGTCTTTTTCTTTTCTGCTTCTTGGAGACTCTCGGGGCTCCCTTATCCGCTGCCAGCTTTAGCGCTACCATCTCCCTATGTTCCTTAGACTTTAAGTGCTTCATCCTGATTTCTGCACTTTGGGAGTTTTCATCACAAGCTGGGCAGACCAAGTCATCGTAATATTCCGTGTCACTCAACAGGTCATGGTAATATTCGGTGTCGTCCTGAGCTAGTCTAGCGAGAGGGCCTGCTACTTCTTCCTTACCCAACTGGACGTTAGCCGACTGTTGTTCCCTCCCTAGACATCTTTCCTGAAGAGACTTCTTCATGCGTTCATATTCATCTCGCTCTTCCTGGGTTTCCTGCCAATCCTTCACTAATGACCTCCCTAGACATCTTTCCTGAAGAGACTTCTTCATGCGTTCATATTCATCCCGCTCTTCCTGGGTTTCCTGCCAATCCTTCACTAATGACCACATTTGTGATTCCAATACTTCCCCTTCCATCGGGGATTGATTGATCGGGCTATTCAATCCTTCTACTGGAGCAGCTGTTTCAACATTCTGTAGTTCACATTGACGTGATTCAGCGTACTTTCGGCAGCCCCGTAAAATCTGTGTTGCAACCTCAACTATTCCCCAAACTTTTGAGAGCTCCGAACCCCTTCCCTTTGAAGATTGAAGCTCGTGTTCAAATGGTTCCCATTGCAGAGTCTTGTCTCTCAGCATATGAAGGAGTTGGCTGACCGTTAACTCTTCCACGGGGACCCTGTGGATCAGAGTCTTCTCCATTTCATCCACCTTTTCCTCCAATGCTTTCACCTTTTTTTCCTCTTGTACTTTGGCTTTAAGCGCTCGGAGAAGTTGCGCCTTGATGCTCTCTAGCTCATGTTCAGGGGCCATTCTTACAGTCTCTGTGTTTCTTACAGTTGCCTTTTCTTTCACTGAAAGAATTCCCAGTTGAATCTGTTCTTCAAGTTGTTGAACCTCGGTCATTGCCGCCTCATATTTGTCTTGGGTTTCCTTCAATATTTTTATGAGTTCTTGGACATCTTGACTTTCATGTTCTGCCATGTCTTTCACCTCTAATTTCTCATCTATGGATGGAACTTCTACCGATGAGTCTGTCTTGGCCTTGAGCTCATCAAGAATTTCCTGCAGCCTTTGGACTTCTTGCTCATGTTCAACCTTTAGTTGCTCATAAGCTTCCACTAAAACTAGCTTTTCGGAGGTTGCCGAGTTAACCCCCTCCAGGATTGTAGCCTGGGTCTGTTCATACTGTTCCTTCAACTTCTCAAACTCTGCTTGTAAGGAGTCGTAGAGAAGAACTGGAATAAAATCCTGGCTTCCTGAAGATTCCTCTTCATTTGCTTCTTTCTGCAAATATTCTAACTCCTGAACATCATAAGGGAGATGTGATCGGTGATTGGTCACGATGGCTCTATGGTCGCTCTCTGCTTGAGCTAGCTGCTTCTGTTGTCTTTCCAGATTCTCCCATTCGGTGTCATAGAACTTTTTCATTGTTTTCATCTCTTGTACGAGACGGTAACTCAATTGTTCTAATTGTTGTCGTAATTTGAAATAAAGTTGAGTCCGAGCTCGGTGTTCTTCCGTCATGGATATGTCCTTAAACTGCACAGACTCAGAATTCTCTGTCAAACTATGTTGTCGTTGTTCGGTGGAGATCTGTTCTGAAACTTTGTTCTTCTCTGGAGCATAAGCCTTTCTGCATGCCTTCGTTTTTCCAACCTTAGTCGGCAAGTCCATTTTAGCCTTGTCTTTCACATTTGGGTTGGTCTTATCGTCATCCGATTCAGAATCTGAGCTGATTGTCTGCACCGAGTCCTCACTCGTTATGGCTTATAGATAGTGCCATTCCATGTCTATTTTCTTGATCCACTCCCATCCTAGAAGTGGTGGTCCTCCCTCAGGTAGTACGTATAAGTTCATTCTTGGGTGTTCTTTACCCCTATCTCTCACCTTGACTCTTATCTTTCCAATGGGGTATACTTTATGCCCCGTGTATGTCTGCAATACGAACTTGGTATCTCTTAAGGGTATATGTGAGAATAGCTGGTGGTAATCCCTTCGATTTATGACTGATAGAGCTGATCCAGTGTCCAACTCCATTTTCACTTGGACTCCAGCTATTTTTAGCATGACCCAGATAGTTTGTAGGTCAGCTTCCTTACTCACATTGTGAATTCTCAGACTACCCAGCTCCTGGCCGTTTGGGTCTGAGTCCGAATTCTGTTCGTCTGAACTCTTCTCAGCCACCTTGTGTACCTTGTTGTACTTTTCCTGTGATGGCTTCCTTTGGTTGTTGGTCCTTTGGTTGTTGGTCTTCTTCCCTGACCAGCATACCTTAGCTATGTGACCCAGTTTGCCACATTTCCGACATTCCTGGTTCTTAAACCAACATTGGTTCTGGTCGTGTGTTGTCTTCCCACAACGATAACATTTTGTTGTTGTCGAGGTAATTTGATCCACACTGAGTGCCGCTGTCTTTAGCTGCATTTCCGCAGTTCCCTTCGCTGCGGCTTCGTGCGATGCTGCAATAAGGACAGCCCTGTCAAGTGTAAGGTCGTTCTCTTCGAGTAGTCGCTTTTGTGTTCCTTCCTTTACCAATCCGCACACGAACTTGTCTCGCAATGCCTCTGTCAGATTCCCTCCAAACTGGCAGTATTTCGCTAGTCTACGCAGTTCGACCAAGTATTCTGCGTTGCTTTCGTCTTTCCGTTGCGTTCTCGCATAGAATTTGAATCGTTCCGCCAACATCAACGGTGTGGGGTTCAAGTGATCCTTCAGAACAGCCACAATATCATCGAAAGTCTGATCCGCCGGTTTAGCTGGTGATAGTAGATGCTTCAAGAGCCCGTATGTCTTCGCGCCCATCGAGTTTAGCAAGGTTATAGCTTTGTCATCTTCTTCTATTTTATTGGCCTCACAATAGATCTCAATGCGTTCCACATACGTGGCCCAGTCTTCTACCTCAGAATTAAAATCGTTGATGTTACCATGCTTAGGCATCTTCCTCTCTTCCTGATAAACACCACGAATTATTCTTTAAAATTTTTTTTTTTTTTTTTCAAGATGGCGGTTCCCGCGAAAATGGCGGTTTCCCGCGCTTATCTTCTCTCCCCGCCCACTTCAATGGCGGTTTCCCGCTTCTGTCTTCTTCCCCACCTAATGGCGGCTTCCCGCGTTTCTTCCCTGGCGGGAGGGGTACACTTTCCCCACGGGCGACGGCCGCTGGCTTTCAGGTTCACAGCCTGCGCGTCGGCTTCAGTGCTTTCCCTTTTCTCGGCAGGGCAACCGGCACTGGGTACACCCCGTTGACGGCGAACAGTTTCAGCCGCTGGGCTGGCTCTCGCTCAGTTCCCCTTGCTCGGGCTCTGTCTCTCTCCCGCTCGCTCGGCTCTACCGGCGCTGGGTACACCCCGTTGACGGAGAACAGTTTCAGCCGCTGGACTGGCTCTCGCTCAGTCTCCCTTGCTCGGGCTCTGTCTCTCTCCTGCTCGCTCGGCTCTACCGGCGCTGGGTACACCCCGTTGACGGAGAACAGTTTCAGCCGCTGGACTGGCTCTCGCTCAGTCTCCCTTGGTCGGCTCTGCCTCTCCCGCTCGCTCGGCTCCCAATCGCGCCTCCCAGCCCTCTCGCAGTCCGGTGCTTCCCTCCCCGGCTGCGGCTGAGTTTATCTCTTCCCGCGCCTACGTTCCTGGTCGCAGCGCTTCGTGGCTTCGGTTGCTGCCCGGCCTTTTTCGCCAGTCGCGGTCTAGCTGTCTCACGACGCCGTTGCGTCCCCCAGCCTGTCTGTACCGCGGCTTCCTTGCTCCACGCTGCCCCAGTCTCAGCACCTCTGGACCCGACTTCTGTCCGGCTCCTTTCCCCCTCGACCGTGGTCGAGTGCACCGCCCTTATCCTGCGGTTATTCTTTTTACTTTCCCTTACTCAGTCACCGTGGCCGCCTTGCTTCTCGTGCTGATCGGCTCACTCCTCACCGTGGCAGAAGGGACAGTCAGTGCCTGTTGCTGATGGAAGTCTTTGTCTCTAAATTCTTCCTCCTTTCTAGTTCTGCAGCCTCGAGTTTTCTCCCAGCAGAACGACGAGGGCGGTTGCCTCTTCTCGACGCTCGTTAACTGCTTCAGAAGTATTGTTGCCGCAGGGTACGATCGGACTCGTCGCCACTGTAAAGTCTGTGGGTTGTTTAGTTAATTAATACACAGACTACCAGAGTAACTTAAAACAGGACTTTACTATTCGAAGGTCAGGGCGAATCTGCCCAATAAATCCTGACACAACACTTATATACTGGTGTGGTCACCGTCGGTATTACAGTATACAGAAGCCAAACAAAGTAGTGCCACACCTAAACTAGTTCTCTTAAAGGTGAACGGTTACATACAATAGTTCTCTTAAAGGTAGACGGGTACATACACTACAGACACCATCCAGGACAAAGCAGCCCACTTGATTGACACCCCATCCACCACCTTAAACATTCACTCCCTCCACCACCGGCGCACTGTGGCTGCAGTGTGTACCATCTACAAGATGCCCTGCAGTAACTTGCCAAGGCTTCTTCGGCAGCACTTCCCAAACCCACGACCTCTTCCACCTAGAAGGTCAAGGGCAGCAGGTGCATGAGAACACCACCACCTCCAAGTTCCCTTCCAAGTCACACACCATCCTGACTTAGAAGTATATCGCCGATCCTTCATCGTCGCTGGGTCAAAATCCTAGAACTCCCTACCTAACAGCACTGTGGGAGCACCTTCACCACACGGACTGCAGCAGTTCAAGAAGGTGGCTCACCACCACCTTCTCAAGGGCAACTAGGGATGGGCAATAAATGCTGACATTGCCCTGATCCCATAAATGAATAAAAAATATATATATACCTGTAGAAGCTCTTACTGTCTGTTTTTATATTTTTGTGCTGGTTTACTTTCATAATCTATCTTCTCCCTCTATTATTTTTTGAGTCATCATTTGCTGGTTTCTAAAAATTTCTCAATCCTCTGGCCTACCACTAATCTTCGCATCATTGTATGCCTTTTCTTTCAATTTGATACCATCCTTAACTTCCTTAGTTAGCCACGGATGGTTCATCCTTCTGATAGAGTCTTTCTTTCTCACTGGAATAAACCTTTGCTGAGAGTTATGAAATATCTCCTTAAATGTCTGCCACTGCTTATCTACCATTTTACCCTTTAATCTATTTTCCCAGTCCACTTTAGCCAACTCTGTCTTCATACCTTTGTAATTGCCTTTATTTAAATTTCAGACACTAGTTTCAGACCCAAATTTCTCACCCTCAAACTGAATTTGAAATTCTGTCATGCTATGATCACTCTTCCCTGGAGAATCTTTTACTATGAGATCATTAATTAATCCTGTCTCATTACACATTACCAGATCTAAAATAGCCTTCTCCCTGGTTGGTACCACAATGTATTGTTCAAAGAAACTATCCTGAATATATTCCATGAACTCGTCCTCAAGGCTACCCTTGCCAATTTGATTTGTCCAATCTATATGAAGATTAAAATCGCCCATGATTATCGCAGTACATTTCTTACAACGCCCTATTATTTCTTGATTTATAATTTGTCCTACAGTTATGTGGACAGACTGGAGAAGCTGGGATTTTTCTCCTTAGAGCAGAGAAGGTTAAGAGGAGATTTGATAGAGGTGTTCAAAATCATGAAATAAAAACAGAAAATGCTGGAAATCAAATCAAATCAAATCAAATCAAATCAACTTTTATTGTCATTGTAGTGCACAAGTGCAGTACAACGAAATGTAGGCTTGCGGCTCCCGAGAGTGTACATTTGGATTAAGACATTTAAACATTCAACATACATTTGGCTTGTAGTATATTAACATAAATATAACCATAATAAAGTGCATTGGCAGATGTGCAGGCTTTAGGGTTTATTTGTGGAGTTCAGTAGGATGACAGCCCTGGGAAAGAAGCTGTTCCTAAATCTGGTCGTACGGGTGCACCTGTAGCGTCTCCCAGATGGCAGGAGGGCGAACAGACTGTGGCTGGGGTGGGTAGGGTCTTTGATGATGGACCGTGACCTCCGTAGACAGCGTTTCTGGTATATGTGCTCTATGGTCGGTAGCCGGGTGCCGGTAATGCGTTGGGCAGTTTTGACTACCCGCTGCAGGGCTTTCCGGTCATAGTAGCTACAGCTACCATACCATACTGTGATACAGTTTGTCAGGATGCTCTCTATAGTGCAGCGGTAGAAGTTAGAGAGGATCAGGGGTGACAGATTACATCCCTTCAGCCTCCTTAGGAAATATAGGCGCTGCTGGGCCTTCTTCACCAGAGAGGAGGTGTTGAGGGACCAGGAGAGGTCTTCCGTGATGTGGACTCCGAGGAACTTAAAGCTGTCCACCCTTTCCACCACAGCCCCATTGATGTGGATGGGGGTGTGACTTCCACCTTTGGACTTCCTGAAGTCCACAATGATTTCTTTTGTTTTCTTGGTGTTAAGGGCCAGGTTGTTATCGGCGCACCACTTCACGAGATGCTGGACCTCCTCCCTGTAGGCTGACTCATCGTTGTTGGTGATCTGGCCTACTACCGTGGTGTCATCCGCAAACTTGATGATGGTGTTGGAACCATTAACAGCCACACAGTCGTGGGTGAAGAGGGAGTAGAGGAGGGGGCTCAGCACACATCCTTGTGGGGCCCCCGTGTTCAGGGTCGGGGGGGGGAGGTGTGGTTACCTAATTTGACAGACTGGGGTCTGTTTGTTAGGAAGTCCAGGGTCCAGTTGCAGAGGGAAGTGTTCAGGCCAAGAGTTTGGAGTTTGGTGGCCAGCTTGTTGGGGACGATAGTGTTGAATGCTGAGCTGTAGTCTATGAACAGCATTCTGATGTAGGTCTCCTTACCATCTAGGTGATTCAGTGCCGAGTGTAGAGCAGTTGTGATTGCATCCTCGGTTGATCTGTTTGCACGATAGGCAAACTGGTGTTGGTCAAGAGAGGCAGGAACACTGGCTTTGATGTGGGCTAAGACCAGTCTCTCGAAACACTTCATTATGATGGGTGTGAGTGCGACAGGTCGATAGTCGTTCAGGCACGTCACAGCCGTTTGTTTTGGCACAGGAATAATGGTAGCGGTCTTGAAGCATGTAGGGACTACTGCCTGGGCCAATGACAGATTGAAGATGGCGGTGAAGACATCAGCCAGCTGATCAGCACATTCCTTGAGTACCCGTCCAGGGATGCTATCCGGTCCAGCAGCCTTTCGTGTGTTCACTCCGCGTAGAACACCCCTTACGTCGGAGGTTGACAGAGTGAGCACCTGGTCTTCCGGGGGTGGCAAGGCTTTGGTAGCCGGCTCCCTGTTGTCCCTGTCGAAGCGAGCGTAGAAGTTGTTAAGCTCCTCCGGAAGGGAGGCATCGCTAACCAGGGGACTGGTGTTTTTGCCCTTGTAGTCAGTGATGGACTGGATGCCTTGCCACATGCGCCGGGGGTCCGAGTTGTTGCGGAAGTGATCCTCTATCCGCAGTGTCTGTTTCCTTTTGGCAGTCCTGATACCCTTTTTTAGGTTGGTCCTAGCTGCACTGTAAGCCGCCGCGTCGCCAGATTTAAATGCTGCGTCGCGTGCTTTCAACAGCGAGCGGACCTCTCCGTTCATCCAGGGTTTCTGGTTGGGGTATGTCTTGATATTTTTATGGGTCGTGACGACCTCGACGCAGCTGTTGATGTAGAATAGCACTGTGGATGCGTATTCCTCGATGTCATTATGGGCAAACATGCCCCAATCAGTGCGTTCGAATATTCAGCAGGTCAGGCAGAGAAACAAAGTTAACATTTCAAGTCGATGACCTTTCATCAGAAAAGTTCCCTTAGTGCCCAAAAATCTATCATAGAATCATAGAATGGTTACAGCACAGAAGGAGGCCATTCGGCCCGTCGAACCTGTACCAGCTCTCTGCAAGAGCACCTCAGCTGGTCCCACTCCCCCGTGAAGTCTTCTTCTAAACTCCAGAGAAATAAAGCCCATTCTACTGTAGGGAATCAGTATTTGTCGGGAAATGGTGTTAGGGAAATTGACGGGATTGAAGGCCGATAAATCCCCAGGGTTAGGTTGATTGGCTATGATAAATTGACCCCTAGTGTTAGGGGGATTAAATACGTGGGGTTACGGGGATGGAGTGGGATATGTGTAGGGGTTACGGGGATCGGGTGGGATATGTGTCGGTGCAGGCTCGATGGGCCGAAATGGCCTCTATCTGCACTGTGGGGTTTCTGTGACTTCTGTGACTTAGAAATAATAGATGCATTGCTGGTCATCTTCCAAAATTCTATAGATTCTGGAACAGTACCCATGGATTGGCGGGCAGCTAATCTAACCAAACTATTCAAAAAAGATGGTAGAGAGAAAACGGGGAATTATAGACCGGTGAGCCTGATATCGGTAGTGGGGAAAATGCTAGAGTCCATTATAAAAGATGTAATAGCAGAGCACTTGGAAAACAGTGACAGGATCGGACAAAGTCAACATGGCTTTACAAAAGGTCAATCATGCTTGACTAATCTACTGGAATTTTTTGAGGATGTGACTGGTAGAATAGATAAGGGAGAACCAGTGGATGTGGCGTATTTGGACTTTCAGAAGGCTTTCGATAAGGTCCCGCATAAGAGATTAGCATGCAAAGTTAAAGCACATGGGATTGGGGGTAAGGTACTGACTTGGATAGAGAACTGGTTGGCAGACAGGAAGCAAAGAGTTGGAATAAACGGGTCTTTTTCCGAGTGGCAGGCAGTGACTAGTGGGGTACCGCAGGGATCGGTGCTAGGACCCCAGCTGTTCACAATATATATTAATGATCTGGATGAGGGAACTAGATGTAATATCTCCAAGTTTGCAGACGACACAAAGCTGGGTGGGCGTGTGTGCTGTGAGGAGGATGCAGAGAAACTCCAGTATGATTTGGACAGGTTGGGTGATTGGGCAGATGCATGGCAGATGCAGTATAATGTGGATAAATGCAAGGTTATCCACTTTGGTGGCAAAAACAGGAAGGCAGATTATTATCTGAACAGCAATAGATTGGGAAAAGGGGAAGTGCAACGAGACCTGGGGGTCCTTGTGCACCAGTCGCTGAAGGTAAGCATGCAGGTGCAGCAGGTGGTTAAGAAGGCAAATGGTATGTTGGCCTTCATAGCGAGAGGATTCGAGTACAGGAACAAGGATGTCTTGCTGCAGTTGTACAGGGTTTTGGTGAGACCACACCTTGAGTATTGTGTGCAGTTTTGGTCACCTTATCTGAGGAAGGATGTTCTTGCCATGGAGGGAGTGCAGCGAAGATTCACCAGACTGATACCTGGGATGGCAGGAATGATGTATGAAGAGAGATTGGGTCGATTAGGCTTATATTCACTGGGGTTTAGAAGAATGAGAGGGGATCTCATTGAAACTTATAAAATTCTAACAGGACTAGACAGACTAGATGCAGGAAGGATGTTCCCGATGGCGGGGAGTCCAGAACCAGGGGTCACAAGCTAAGGATAAGGGGTAAGCCATTTAGGACAGAGATGAGGAGGAATTTCTTCACCCAGAGAGTGGTGAACCTGTGGAATTCTCTACCACAGAAAGCAGTTGAGGCCAATTCATTAAATATATTCAAGAAGGAGTTAGATATATTTCTTGAGGCGAAAGGGATCAAGGGATATGGGGAGAAGGCAGGGACAGGGTACTGAATTTGGATGATCAGCCATGATCTCATTAAATGGCAGAGCAGGCTCGAGGGGCCGAATGGCCTACTCCTGCTCCTATCTTCTAGGTTTCTATGTTACTCAATCTCTCTTCATAGAACTGCCCTCGCATCGCAGAGATCAATCTAGTTGCCTACAATTAGCTGTCATGTCCCATTCCTTTTCTGAAAGTCAGTTGGCATGAGTCAGCTCCGAGCCACAGGGAACACCTTGCGTGGTTTAAAGAGCTTCTAAAAATATGAACCAAAACTTCACCTCATCTCCTCCCTCTTCTGAGGATTCTCAGCTAACCTGAAAATTCTTTGAGTTTCTTCACGATGCATGCTTTACCAACGATTATTTAATTATAGATTCCTGAGTCAGATTGACTCCATCACGAATTTGCCCAGTGTCTTCATACAAAGAAATTTTCTTTTTAATTTAATATTAGGAGGGGAGATGAGGAGATTTTTTTTTCCACAGCGAGTTGTTGTGATCTGGAATGCGCTGCCTGAAAGGGCGGTGGAGGCAGGTTCAATAGGAACTTTCAAAAGGGAATTGGATAAATACTTGAAGGGGAAAAATTTGCAGGGATATGGGGAGATAGCGGGGAGTGGGACTAATTGGATCGCTCTTTCAAAGAGCCGGCACTGGCACGGTGGGCCGAATGGCCTCCCTCTGTGCAGATGATTCTAATATTCTCCCCCTTTTCATACCACCCCTCTTGAAGGCACTGATCTAAATCAGCTGATTGAGGCCAATGCCGACCAGAAGTTGCGCAGAGCACTTACCCGAGTACGTTGAATGTCTTGGGCGCCCTCCCCACCAGGGTCAGTTGCACAAACACCAGACAGCAGGAGTGCACCTTCATTAGTGCTCTGCTGTGTGATTTAAAGAGCTGCTGCTGCTTAAAGGGGCAGCAGGCACCCTCGCAATTTGGCCTCGGTGCACAGAAGAAATTCTCATTTCAGAAAAGAGCGCCACCCCCCTCCCCCTCAGGAAAACTGATGCAACTGCAGAAGTGCTGCGAGCAGAAGTCAAACGGGGAGGGAAGACTGGCTGTCACTAAGCAATGTAGCACCTCCCCTGCCCCGCAAGGATGCCCTGGGGCAATGGAAGGAGGGAGGGGGCCATTGGCAGTGAGTATGAACTCTATTACCCTACACACAGTTGTTCAGTGCAGTTCAAATTTTAATGACCTTACCAGGCCAAGCAAGGTAAGGTAATACCCAAGCCTTCACTGCAAGTGTTCCTTCACTCATGGCCTACAACAAGAACAGCAACTTGTATTTATATAGCACCTTTAACGTAGTAAAACATCCCAAAGCACTTCACAGGAGCGTTATCAAACAAAATTTGACATCCACCTACATAAGGTGATATCACGACAGGTGGCCAAAAGCTTGGTCAAAGAGGTAGGCTTTAAGGAGTGTCTTAAAGGAGGAGCAAGAGGTAGAGAGGCGGAGAGTTTTAGAGAGGGAATTCCAGAGCTTAGGGCCCAGACAGTTTAAGGCACAGTCGCAAATGGCGGAACGAAGAAAATAGTGGATGCGCAAGAGGTCAGAATTGGAGGAGCGTGGAGATCTCTGAGGGTTGTAGGGCTGGAGGAGGCTACAGAGACAGGGAGGGGGGTGCGAGGCTGTGGAGGGATTTGAAAACGTGGATGGGAACCTCCGCACAAGAAGCCTGTCATGGTACGTAACTGCCTGATGCGTGCTCGTGTCATCACACTATGAGAACTGAGAAAGAAAAATGTTTTTTTAATTCATTCATGGGATGTGGGCATCGCTGGCAAGGAGACTATTCCCTCACACTCCTGACTTGTGCCTTGTAGATGGTAGAGAAGGCTTTGGCCTTTAGTTGACCTTTGTAACATTCTTTTTCAAAGAACAAGACTGAAAACTCAGTAGTGATTTACAGGACGTACTCTCCAGGTGCCTGAATCAAACACTGAAGCAATAAATGGTATTCAGTCCCTTGGCGGTAACACCAGTCCTAAACCATAACATGCAGCGGAGTTTTGATTGCTCCGTTGGCATGAGAACACCAGGCATTTAATTCACATTTCCACACCAACGTCACAGCTATACGATTCAAAAGCTCAGATATCCGTCTAATAACAGGTTCCCGCATTCAATTGACATGCCGGTCTGACTCTTACATGCCCTCTCAAGTGATCCAGCAAGCCACTCAGTTGTATCAAAACTTTTGGTGTTTCAAGAAGAAGACCCACCACCATCTTCTCAGAGCAAGCAGGGACTAGGGAATAAATGCCAGCCTTGCCAGCACCACCCACATCCCGAGACTGAATAATAATTAGGGGAACGATAGAGTCGTGGCAATGTCACTGGGCTAGTAGTCCAGAGGTCCCTGGACTCATGACCTGTGTAAGACATGAATTCAAATCCCACCCCAGCAGCTGGGGAATTTAATTCAGTTCATTAAATAAATCTGGAATGAAAAGCTAGTGTCAGTGACGGTGACTGTGAGAATACCGGATTGTTGTAAAAACCCATCTGGTTCACTAATGTCCTTTAGGGAAAGAAATCTGCTGTCCTTACCTGGTCTGGGCCTATATGGGACTCCAGACCCACAGCAATGTGGTTGACTCTTAACTGCCCTCTAAAATGGCTGAGCGAGACACTCAGTTGTACCAGACTGCAGCGGTCCAAGAAGGCGGCTCACCACCACCTTCTCAAGGGCAATTAGGGATGGGAAATAAATGCTGGCCTTGCCAGTGACGCCCACATCCCATTAAAAAAAATATGTTTTCTAAGAAGACACCTCACAGTCAGCTATCTCTGTAATACCTCGATTCCCTTCCCTCGGGCATTATTGCATGGTAATGTTTCGCAGAACAGTATTATTATAATTTTTGTCTGAATATTTTGGTGACCTATTCAGCTGAGGAATTGCCCTGGAGTTGTGTTTGAGGGAGCATGAGGCTCGCTGGGACCTGCTTTGCTGCTACCTACTTTTACACCAAGCTGTGGAGCAGGAACTCCCAAGCAATTGGGTAACCACTAGTTGCGACAGAAATCTCCAGTCGCAGTTATTCACTCATTGTCTCCTCTTTTCTCCCCTCCCTCTCTCTGCCGAAGCTGTTACTGGTTCGTGAGCCCGGCCACTTCTCTCCCCCATGGTCATCCTTTGGGACTGAACCGTGGCTCGGTGCCTCTGAGTCAGAAGGTCATGGGTTCAGCCCCGCTGCAGAGACTTGAGCACAAAATCCAGGCTGACGCTCCAGGGCATAAGAACATAAGAACATAAGAATTAGGAGCAGGAGTAGGCCATACGGCCCCTCGGGCCTGCTCCGTCATTCAATAGTGTGGTGTATGTAACCGTTCCACCTTTAAGAGAACTATTTTAAGAGATGCACTACTTTATCTTGGCTGCTGTATACTGTAATACCGGTGGTGACCACACCGGTATATAAGTGCTGTGTAATGATTTATTGGGCAGTTCAGCCTGACCTTCGACTAGTAAAGACCTGTTGAATTTATTCTTGTGGTCTGTGTGCAGTGATTCTTATTAACAATAACTAGAACACACAGACTTAACAGTGGCGACGATGACGATCTTACCCTGCAGCAGAGATATATCCAAGGCAGTTTAACGGGCGTCGAGAAGAGGCATCCGCCCTCATCATCCTGCTGAGAAAAGACTCGGGTCTGAAGAGCAAGGAAGAATCCTGACACGAAGCCTTCCATCAGCAACAGGCAGTGATCACCCCTTCTACCACGGTGGTGGGTAAGCCGATCAGCGACGAGCAGCAAGTCAGCCACGTTGGCTGTGAAGTAGGGGAGGGAAAAACAGAGGATATAAGGGCGGAGAACTCGACCACGGCCGGGGAAAAGAGCCGGACAGAAGTCGGGGCCAGAGGCGCTGAGACTGGGGCAGCGTAAGGCACGGGAGCCGCGGTGAATGCAAACGCAGCCGGTGTAAAAGACCGGGCTGCAAGCAGGCTGGGAGATGCAACAGCGTCGAGAGAGAGCTCGACCGCGACTGGGGGAAAAGGCCGGGCAGCTACCGAGGCCGCGAGGCGCGGGAGAAAATAAAAATAATTTTTTTTTAAAAACGCGGAGAACTCAGCCGCAGCCGGGGGAAAGGACCGGACTGCAAGAGGGGCTGGGAGGCACGATTTGAGAACTGCTGGGGAGGGCGAACGCAGCAATACGGCAATCGCCATTACAGCCAGCGGGGGAGAAAGGTAAACGCAGGAAGCCGCCATTTTCGTAGGCGGGGGAAGAAGACAAGTGCGGGAAACCGCCATTTTGAAAAAAAAAAATAAAAGAAAAATTTATTTTTCTTTCACAAGAAGATTGCGAGGATGCCTAAGCATGGTAACATCAATGATTTCGATGCCGATGTTGAAGATTGGGCCATGTATGTAGAACGCATAGAGATTTATTGTAAGGCAAATAAAATATCAGATGAAGATAAAGCACTAACCTTACTAAACTCAATGGGTGCGAAGACATACGGGCTATTGAAGCATCTTCTATCACCAGCTAAACCGGCGGATCAGGCTTTTGCTAATATTGTTGCTGTCCTGAGAAATCATTTGAACCCCACACCGCTGATGTTAGCGGAACGATTTAAATTTTATGCGAGAACGCAACTGAAAGAAGAAAGCAACACGGAGTATTTAATTGAACTGCGTAAGCTAGCGAAATACTGTCAGTTTGGGGAAAGACTGACAGAGGCACTGAGAGACAAATTCGTGTGTGGATTGTCGAAAGAAGGAACACAAAAGCGGCTGCTTGAAGAGAATGATCTTACACTTGATAAGGCTGTCACTATTGCAGCATCGCACGAAGCCGCAGCGAGAGGCACTGCGGAAATGCAGCTGAAGGCAGCGGTACTCAGCGTAGATCAAATGGCTTTGGGTACAGCGAAATGTTATCGTTGTGGAAAGACAACACATGATCAGAACCAATGCTGGTTTAAAAATCAGGAATGTAGAAAATGTGGCAAGCTTGGTCACATAGCTAAAGTATGCCGGTCAGGAAAGAAGACCAGCAACAAAAAGTCACCGCAGGAAAAGTGCAGAAAGGTACATAAGGTGGCTGAGAAGAGTTCGGATGAACAGAATTCGGATTCAGACTCCAACAGCAAGGAACTGGGTAGTCTGAGAATTCACAATGTGAGTAAGGAAGCTGACCTACAAACTATCTGGGTCACACTTCAGATAGCAGGAGTCCAAGTGAAGATGGAATTGGATACCGGATCGGCATTGACGGTGATGAATAAGCAAGATTACAAAAGGTTATTCACATATATTCCCCTACGGGATACGGAGATAGTATTGCAGACATACACGGGGCAAAGAGTATACCCCATCGGAAAGATAAAAGTCAAGGTGGTACACAAGGGCAAAGAACACCAAGGAATGGACTTATATGTAATACCTGAGGGAGGTCCACCACTTCTGGGACGGGAGTGGATCAGGAAAATAAATATGGACTGGCACTCCCTAAAAGCAATAACGGTAGATTCCGGAAAAAAAGATGTCAAACCTGAACGATTGTCCAGAATATTGGATGAGGCTAAAGAGGTGTTCCAACAGGGACTGGGAACACTGAGAGGAATTACGGCAAAAATCAAGATTGCAGAACATGCAAACCCAAAATTTTTCAAAGCCAGACCGGTACCTTATGCGATACGACCTGCTGTGGAAGCTGAGCTGGAAGGGCTAGAACGTTCAGGAGTACTGTCTAAGGGGGACTGGAGTGAGTGGGCCACACCCATTGTTCCTGTCATGAAGCGTTCATCGAGTAACAAGCCGGGGAACCGGGGAAGGTCCGCATCTGTGGAGACTTCAAGATCACGGTTAATCCGGTGCTTCACACGGTGCAATATCCGCTTCCGCGGATTGAGGATATCTTTGCTTCATTGTCTGGCGGGAAACACTTCACCAAGATAGACCTGGCGCAAGCGTACTTACAGATGGAAGTTGAGGAAGAGTCGCGCCAGTATCTCACAATCAACACGCACAGAGGCTTGTATCGATATAATAGACTGGTTTTTGGAGTGGCTTCGGCTCCAGCAATTTGGCAGAGGGCCATGGAGCAGGTATTACAGGGAATTCCAAGCACTCAATGTTACTTGGACGATATCCTGATTACAGGAGATGACGATGAGGAACACCTTGCAAATTTGAAACTGGTGCTCACCAGATTGAAGGAATATGGACTTCGAGTTAATCGCCAGAAATGTGAGTTCTTTCAGAAACGGATCTCGTACTGTGGTCATGTCATTGACCAGGAGGGGCTGCACAAGTCACCTGACAAGATCGAAGCTGTTGTGAAGGCTCCCGCTCCGGAAAATGTATCCCAGTTGAAGTCGTTCCTAGGGTTGATTAACTATTACCATAAGTTTCTGCCAAATCTATCCACGGTGCTGCACCCGCTAAACGCTCTTTTGCAGAAAGAAGTACCATGGAAGTGGAGCGAGGACTGTAAGAAGGCCTTTTGCAAAAGCAAGGCATTGATCACCTCAGAGGAAGTGTTGGCTCACTTCAACCCAACGCTACCTATTCGTTTAGCTTGTGATGCTTCTCCTTATGGTATTGGAGCAGTACTCTCACACAAGTTGCCAAATGGCTTGGAAAGGCCAGTCGCATTTGCATCCAGATCATTGACCTCCGCTGAGCGCAACTATGCTCAGATAGATAGGGAGGCTCTCAGCCTTGTGTGGGGAGTAAAGAAGTTTAATCATTACCTGTAGGGCCAGAAGTTTACACTGCTGACAGACCACCAGCCGTTGGTATCCATTTTTAACCCTAAGAAGGGTGTTTCGGTGATGACAGCACAGAGGCTCCAGAGATGGTCCCTTTTCCTAGGGGCACATCAATATCAGATAGAATTGAAAGGTACAAAGCAGCATGGTAATGCTGATGGGCTGTCGCGCCTGCCACTACCTACTGAGGAGGAGGCACCGACGGTTGACCCGGTGGAGTTATTTCACTCGACCATCATCGAATGTTTACCTGTCACCAATGCAAATATTGAAAGGGAGACTAGGAATGACCCAACACTGTCCCGGGTCTACGAATTGACAGTAAAGGGATGGCCAGCCCATGGTGATCCACTGTTACCGGCATTCTCAGCAAGACAAGAACAGCTGTCCATCTGTCAGGGAACATTGATGTATGGAACAAGGGTGATTATCCCTCCTAAGTTAAGAGAGAGAGTTCTAAAAGAACTACATGAAGGTCATCTGGGGGGAGTCAAGATGAAAAGCCTTGCTGGGGCTTATGTGTGGTGGCCGGGTATCGACCAACAGATAGAGGATCTGACGAAAAGCTGCTCAGGGTGCCACAAAGTCCAAAATGCACCTCCAATTGCACCGCTGCATCCATGGGAATGGCCTTCAACCCCATGGCAATGTGTACATATTGACTTTGCTGGTCCATTCATGGACTCCATGTTTTTAATTGCGGTGGACGCACATTCTAAATGGCCAGAAGTGATTAAAATGACTACCACTACCTCGGAGAAGACGATCGCGGTGCTAAGAACGATATTTGCAAGAAATGGATTGCCAGAGCAAATATGTTCAGACAACGGACCGCAGTTCGTGTCAGAGGAATTCCAGAAATTCCTGAAGAAGAATGGGGTGAAACATTATACCTCTGCCCCATATCATCCAGCTACGAATGGGCTGGCTGAGAGGTTTGTACAGACATTCAAAAAGGCAATAAAGGCCATGAGCGAAGATCAGATTCCACTGCAACACAAGGTGGACAATTTCCTACTGGCATATCGAAACGCCACCCATGCAACAACAAACCAAAGTCCTGCCATGATGTTCTATAACAGGAGGTTGCGGTCCAGGTTGGACTTGTTAAAACCAACTGTGCGGAGGGAAGTCGAAAACAAACAGTTCCAGCATATCAATAACAAGCCCACTCGGAGTTTTGAAATAGGACATCCGGTGTTAGCCAGGGGCTATAAAAACGAGAAATGGCAATCTGGAACAATTCGGGCCAGACAAGGACCCCTGATGTACACGGTAGATGTTGGTGAAAACGTAATGCGACGTCATGCTGACCAACTGGTGGGATCAAGAACAAGGGTCGAGCCCATGGTTACGACAGAGACAACCGTGGAGGAAGTTAGTGAACCTGAAGCATCTACCTCAGAAGTGAATATACCTGATGATGATGTCCTATCCATAGGGGATCAACTAGATGAGTCACCCCAGCAACGAGAACCAGAGACCCCTGAAAGGCGTTATCCGTCCCGGATCAGGAGGCCTCCTCAGAGACTGAATCTGTGAACTGTTTTTACATGAAGTTGTATATATATGTTATTATGTTATGTTAAATGGGGAATATGTACTGTTAAGCTAAAAAGGGAGGATTGTGGTGTATGTAACCGTTCCACCTTTAAGAGAACTATTTTAAGAGATGCACTACTTTATCTTGGCTGCTGTATACTGTAATACCGGTGGTGACCACACCGGTATATAAGTGCTGTGTAATGATTTATTGGGCAGTTCAGCCTGACCTTCGACTAGTAAAGACCTGTTGAATTTATTCTTGTGGTCTGTGTGCAGTGATTCTTATTAACAATAACTAGAACACACAGACTTAACAAATAGGATCATGGCTGATCTGAGCCGAGACTCACGTCCACATCCCTGCCCGCTCCCCATAACCCTTAATTCCCTTATCAGCTAGGAAACTGTCTATCTCCGTTTTAAATTTATTTAATGTCGCAGCTTCCACAGCTCTCTGAGGTAGCAAATTCCATAGATTTACTACCCTCTGAGTGAAGAAGTTTCTCCTCATCTCAGTTTTGAAAGGGCAGCCCCTTATTCTAAGATTATGCCCCCTAATTCTAGTCTCACCCATCAGTGGAAACATCCTCCCCGATCAAGCCCCCTCACAATCTTATATGTTTCGATAAGATCGCCTCTCATTCTTCTGAATTCCAATGAGTAGAGGCCCAACCTACTCAACCTTTCCTCATAAGTCAACCCCCTCATCTCCGGAATCAACCTAGTGAACCTTCTCTGTACTGCCTCGAGAGCAAGTATATCTTTTCTTAAATATGGAAACCAAAACTGTACGCAGTATTCCAGGTGTGGCCTCACCAGTACCCTGTATAACTGAAGCAAGACTTCCCTGCTTTTATACTCCATCCCCCTTGCAACAAAAGCCAAGATTCCATTGGCCTTCCTGATCACCTGCTGTACCTGCATACTAACCTTCTGTGTTTCATGCACCAGGACCCCCAGATCCCTTTGTACTGTAGCACTTTGAAGTTTCTCTCCATTTAGATAATAACTTGCTCTGTGATTTTTTCTGCCAAAGTGCATAACCTCACACTTTCCAA
Organism: Somniosus microcephalus; assembly: GCF_052327205.1. Taxonomy (NCBI): domain Eukaryota; kingdom Metazoa; phylum Chordata; class Chondrichthyes; order Squaliformes; family Somniosidae; genus Somniosus; species Somniosus microcephalus. The sequence goes on along the minus strand of NC_140988.1, from coordinate 378,022,079 downwards.
CATTATATTCCTGATGCGCTATCAATTACTCAAAAGACTGAGGTTAAGCGAGTAACTAACAGGCTTTTATTAACAAGAGAATGAAGGTGTGCCTCGAGTGGTCGACCAGTCCAGAATACAGAGGGGCTGTGGAGTAGTCACTTTTATACCTGGACTCGTGGGAGGAGTCAGCCGAGGCATGTACAGACATGTACACAGTGGAATACAAACACCCACACAGGCAGGTATAACAGTGGTTTACCACATTCACCCCTTGTTTAAAAATGAGTCCGGCGGGGTGAAGTGTATTAAAAGTTTGTGTATTGGAGTCTCTCCGGAGGTCTTGTCTGCCACTGTGATCGACGTGGCGACGGCAGGGGTAGTGAAGCTTCCGGCGTCGAGTCCCGCGTAAGCTGGGGCACTGGTGTATAGTCCTCGTGGGTGTCGAGCGGGTCGCGGGGCCCAGGCGTGCCGTCTGCTGGGGTTGGATATTGGATCGTGGGGGGGGGTGGTAGTGGGTAGTGGGTTACTGGGGCCCCTGAGGGTGCGAGGTCTCGTATGGAGACTGTGTCCTCCCGCCCGTCCGGGTACGCAATGTAAGCATACTGGGGGTTGGCGTGGAGGAGGTCGACCCTCTCGACCAGGGGGTCCATTTTATGGGTCCTCACGTGTCTTCTCAGTAGGACCGGCCCTGGGGACGTCAGCCATGGCGGTAGCGATGTCCCCGATGTGGACTTCCTTGGGAAGACAAACATTTTCTCATGAGGGGTGGCGTTAGTGGCAGTGCAGAGCAGTGACCGAATAGAGTGGAGCGCATCGGGGAGCACATCCTGCCAGCGGGAGGTCGGAAGGCCCCTAGACTTTAAGGCTAGCAGGGCGGCCTTCCAAACTGTCGCATTCTCTCTTTCCACCTGCCCGTTCCCCCGGGGGTTGCAACTGGTGGTCCTGCTTGTGGCAATACCCCTAGCGAGCAGGTACTGGCGGAGTTCATCGCTCATAAACGATGAGCCCCGGTCGCTATGGATATAGCTGGGGAAACCGAACAGGGTGAAGAGGTCGTTCAGACATTTAATGACCGTGGCACTGGTCATGTCCGGGCAGGGGATGGCGAACGGGAAACGGGAGTACTCATCAATAATGTTGAGGAAGTACACATTGCGGTCGGAGCAGGGGAGAGGCCCTTTAAAATCAACGCTCAGGCGCTTGAAGGGGCGAGTGGCTTTTATCAGGTGAGCCCTGTCTGGTCTATAAAAGTGCGGTTTGCACTCAGCGCAGACTTGGCAGTTCCTGGTCATGGTCCTGACCTCCTCAATGGAGTAAGGCAGGTTGCGGGCCTTGATGAAGTGGAAGAACCTGGTGACCCCCGGGTGGCAGAGGTCATTGTGGAGGGCCCGCAGTCTATCGATCTGCACGCTGGCGCAGGTGCCACGTGTGGTAAACCACTGTTGTTAGTATTGTTGTTCACCACTGTTGTTAGTACTGTTGTTCACTGTTAGTACTGTTGTTCACTCTTGCATATTGTTGTACTTGTCTGTGCATGCCTCAGTTGACTCCGCCCCTGGCTCCACCCTCATGGCTGGGTATAAAGGTCGCTGCTCGGCAGCCCCCGGCCCTTTTGGATACCAGGCAACCACAAGAGGCATGCTCTGTTCTTTGGTAATAAAAGCCTGTTTATTACTTTCTCAATTTCCAGTCTTTTGTAGCAATTGACAGTGCATCAATTTTATTACCAAAGTTAAATGTTGGCTGCGGATGCTGATCAACCGATGGCGCAAAACGCTGAGCAGCAGGCGCTGCTGCGAGCCCTCAGAACAACATGCCTGGACCTAGACCCCCAAGAAGCGGGTTCGTCGACTAAATTCGCACAATGGCTGCGTTGCTTTGAGGCGTATCTGGAAGCCTCGACCGTGACTCTTGATGAAAATAAACTGAAAATCCTGGCCTCGAAGGTGAGCCACCAAGTCTATACTTTAATCCAAGATGCGACGACCTACGTGGTGGCTATCGACCTACTGAAAGGGCAGTATGCACGCCCGGTTAACATGGCCTATGCCAGGCACCTTTTAAGATCTCGCAGACAGCAGCCCGGGGAATCGGTGGAGGCCTTCCTACGGGCACTGCGGGTACTCGGACGCGGCTGCGACTGCAAGGAAGTATCGGCCGCGGCACATGCGGAGGGACTGATACGAGATGCTTTCGTTGCGGGTCTAAGGTCCGACTACTCCCGGCAGAGGCTGCTGGAGAAGGGTGAAATAGACCTGACAAAGGCAGTGTCCCTCGCGCTCTCGCTCGACGCGGCCCACAGAAATATGGACGCTTTCTCCCCTAATCGCCCCGCGCCGTGGACGCCGCAATCTTGGGCCATGGGACCGCCACCTCCGACTGCTGCAGCGATGTCCAAGGCACAAAAATGCTATTTTTGTGGCCAAGCTAAACACCCTAGAGCACGATGCCCCGCGAAGAATGCTACCTGCTCCGGCTGCGGGAAGAAAGGTCACTACGTTAGCGCCTGCAAAGGGAAGCCCGCTAACGCCAGCAGCGCCGCGTGCGAACCGTGGGCGCAGCCATCTTGCCCGCCATCTTGGGCTCCCCCAGCCGCGTGGGGATCGGGACCGTGGGCGCCGCCATTTTGTCCACCATCTTGGACGCCTCCGACTTCGGTTACGGGGGACCCGGACTCCACCACCGCCTCATCGGACGACCGCATCGATGCGCTTGAACATACGCTGGCTTCCGTGACGCTGGATCAATCTCTCCCGCATCAACTGTCCAGGTCCATGATGGACATTACGGTGAACGGCCGCGCCACTACCTGCCTTTTTGACAGCGGGAGCACGGAGAGTTTTATACACCCCGACACGGTGCGCAGTTACTCTCTCCCGGTCCTGCCGACGCGTCATCGCATCTCTATGGCTTCCAAAGCCCAGTCAGCGGAAGTCGGTGGCTACTGTATGGTGACTCTTTCAGTGCGGGGTACTGAATACAAAAATTTTAAACTTCTGGTCCTGTCCGATCTCTGCGCTGCCGTCCTACTGGGGTTGGATTTTCAGTGCCACCTTAAGAGTGTCACTTTAGCGTACGGTGGACCCCTCCCCCCTCTCACGGTCTGCAGCCAGCAGTTTTTAAATTGCCCGCCGCGCGCCATTTGCAGCCTCTCCACCCTTAAAGTCCCCCCCCCCCTTGTTCGCTAACCTCACCCGTGACTGTAAGCCCATCGCTACCAAAAGTAGGCGTTACAGTGCCGGGGATAGGGGTTTCATTAAATCCGAGGTAGCGAGACTCCTGAAGGAAGGGATTATCGAGAGCAGCAATAGCCCATGGCGAGCACAAGTGGTGGTGGTGAAGACTGGCGGAAAACAGCGCCTAGTTATTGACTACAGCCAGACGATCAATCGCTACACCCAGTTGGATGCATACCCACTCCCCCGCATATCTGACATGGTCAATCAGATAGCACAATACCAGGTGTTCTCGACGATTGATCTGAAGTCGGCATACCACCAGCTCCCCATCAGGGCTGAGGACCGCCAGTACACAGCTTTTGAAGCTGACGGTCGGCTCTATCACTTTCTCAGAGTTCCCTTCGGCGTCACCAACGGAGTTTCTGTCTTCCAACGGGAGATGGACCGGATGGTTGACCAGAACGTGCTCCAGGCCACTTTCCCATATCTAGACAACGTCACCATCTGCGGCCACGACCAGCAGGACCACGACGTTAATCTAGGGAAATTCCTCCGGACGGCCCAGCGGCTGAATCTCACATACAACAAAGACAAATGTATGTTTCGTACTAAGCGCCTTGCTATTCTTGGCTGCGTAGTGGAGAACAGAGTCATCGGCCAAGACCCCGATAGAATGCGCCCTCTTATGGAGCTCCCCCTCCCCCACTGCCAGAAAGCACTGAAGAGATGCCTGGGGTTTTTCTCGTACTATGCTCAGTGGGTGCCCAACTATGCGGATAAAGCCCGACCCCTCATCAAGTCCGCCTCCTTCCCCCTGACAGCAGAGGCCTGTGCAGCCTTCACTCTCATAAAAAGCGATATTGCGAAGGCCACAATGCACGCTGTGGATGAGTCCCTCCCTTTTCAAGTGGAGAGCGACGCATCCGACTTTGCCCTAGCTGCAACCCTTAACCAGGCGGGGAGACCCGTGGCCTTTTTCTCAAGGACCCTCCAGGGCCCCGAGATTCGACACTCCTCTGTCAAAAAGGAGGCCCAGGCCATTGTGGAAGCCGTGCGACATTGGCGGCATTACCTGGCCGGAAAACGATTTACCCTGCTCACTGACCAGCGTTCAGTAGCTTTTATGTTTCATAATAAGCAGCGGGGCAAAATCAAGAATGACAAGATATTAAGGTGGAGAATCGAACTCTCCACCTACAATTACGATATCTTGTACCGGCCCGGGAAACTCAATGAGCCCCCAGATGCCCTATCACGTGGTACGTGCGCCAACGCGCAGATTGATAGATTACAGACCCTCCACAATGACCTCTGCCACCCGGGGGTCACCAGGTTCTTCCATTTTATCAAATCCCGTAACCTGCCCTACTCCATCGAGGAGGTCAGGACCATGACCAGGAACTGCCAGATCTGTGCCGAGTGCAAGCCGCATTTTTATAGGCCAGACAGAGCGAGCCTGATCAAAGCCACGCGCCCCTTCGAGCGGCTGAGCATCGATTTTAAAGGGCCCCTCCCCTCCTCTGACCGCAATGTGTACTTCCTCAAAATAATTGATGGGTACTCCTGTTTCCCGTTTGCCATCCCTTGCTCGGACATGACCAGTACCACGGTCATTAAATGTCTGAATGACCTCTTCGCATTGTTCGGTTTCCCTAGCTATATCCATAGCGACAGGGGCTCATCTTTTATGAGCGACGAACTTCGGCAGTACCTGCTCGCGAGAGGCATTGCTATAAGCAGGACCACCAGCTACAACCCCCGGGGTAACGGCCAGGTGGAAAGGAAGAATGCGACAGTCTGGAAGGCAGTCCTTTTAAACTTAAAATCTAAGGGCCTTCCGACCTCCCGCTGGCAGGAGGTCCTCCCTGCGGCGCTCCATTCCATTCGGTCGCTGCTCTGTACACCCACCAATGCCACTCCTCACGAGAGAATGTTCTCCTTCCCCAGGAAGTCCACGTCGGGGATTTCGCTACCAACATGGCTGACTTCTCTAGGCCCCGTCCTACTGCGGAAGCACGTGAGGACCCATAAGGTGGACCCCCTGGTCGAGAGGGTGAGCCTCCTCCACGCCAACCTGCAGTATGCTTACGTGGTGTACCCGGACGGGCGGGAGGACACAGTCTCCATTCGAGACCTCGCACCTGCGGGTGCTCCTGAAACACCCTCTTCGCCACCCACCGCTACTCCTGCCTACCCCCAGGACACAGTCCCCGCACGAGACCTCGCACCTTCGGGTGCCTCTGAGAGACCACCATCGCTAACTCCCATTACCCATGCTCTGACCCCTGTAGACGGCATGCAGCAGCCCCAGGGTCCGCCACCTGCTACACCTCCTCTGAAGGAGACACCGGGTTCAACGTTGGATGCTGCACCATCACCGCCGCTGCTGCGACGCTCAGGACGGCTTACAAGGCCTCCTGATAGACTTCAGTACACAAATTTTTAGTGCACTTCACCCCGCCGGACTCAATTCTAAACAAGGGGTGAATGTGGTAAACCACTGTTGCTAGTATTGTTGTTCACCACTGTTGTTAGTACTGTTGTTCACTGTTAGTACTGTTGTTCACTCTTGCATATTGTTGTACTTGTCTGTGCATGCCTCAGCTGACTCCGCCCCTGGCTTCACCCTCATGGCTGGGCATAAAGGTCGCTGCTCGGCAGCCCCCGGCCCTTTTGGATACCAGGCAACCACAAGAGGCATGCTCTGTTCTTTGGTAATAAAAGCCTGTTTATTACTTTCTCAATTTCCAGTCTTTTGTAGCAATTGATAGTGCATCACCACGCGATAGAGCATCCGGGGGTTCATTGAGCTTCCCGAGCCGGTACAAGATCTCGTAATTGTAGGTGGAAAGTTCGATTCTCCACCTCAAGATCTTGTCGTTTTTGATTTTGCCCCTCTGCTTGTTAAACATAAAAGCAACTGAACGCTGGTCAGTGAGCAGGGTAAATCGTTTTCCGGCCAGGTAGTGCCTCCAATGACGCACAGCCTCCACAATAGCCTGGGCCTCCTTCTCAACAGCGGAGTGTCTGGTCTCCGGGCCCTGGAGGGTTCATGAAAAGAAGGCCACGGGTCTCCCCGCCTGATTAAGGGTAGCGGCCAGGGCAAAGTCGGACGCGTCGCTTTCCACCTGGAAGGGGATGGATTCGTCCATTGCGTGCATGGTGGCTTTGGCAATGTCTTCCTTGATACGGTGGAAGGCTAAGCGGGCCTCTGCCGTCAAGGGAAAAGAGGTGGACTTGATCAGCGGACGGGCCTTGTCCGCATAGTAGGGGACCCACTGGGCGTAATAGGAGAAAAACCCTAGGCACCTCTTCAGGGCCTTGAGGCAGTAGGGCAGTGGGAGTTCCATAAGGGGACACATCCAGTCGGGGTCGGGACCGATGACTCCGTGTTCCACAACACAGCCAAGGATGGCGAGGCGGGTTGTGCGGAATATGCACTTCTCCTTGTTATACGTCAGGTTCAGGAGTTGGGCGGTGCAGAGGAATTTTTCGAGGTTTGCGTCATGGTCCTGCAAGTCATGGCCGCAGATGGTCACATTGTCCAGATATGGGAAAGTGGCCTGCAATGCATTTTGATCGACCATCCGGTCCATCTCCCTTTGGAAGACGGAGACCCCGTTGGTGACGCCAAAGGGAACCCTAAGGAAGTGATAGAGGCGGCCGTTTGCCTCAAAGGCAGTATACTGGCGGTCCTCAGGGCGGATAGGGAGCTGGTGGTATGCTGATTTCAGGTCAATGGTCGAGAAGACGCGGTACTGCGCGATCTGGTTGACCATATCAGCTATGCGGGGGAGTGGGTAAGCGTCCAGCAGGGTGTAGCGATTTATTGTCTGGCTGTAGTCGATGACCAGGTGCTGCTTCTCGCCGGTCTTAACGACCACAACCTGGGCTCGCCAGGGGCTGGTGCTACCCTCAATAATCCCCTCCTTCAGGAGTCGTTCCACTTCGGTTTTAATGAAAACCCTGTCCCCGGCACTGTATCGCCTGCTCTTTGTGGCGATGGGCTTACAGTCGGGGGTGAGGTTAGCAAACAGTGGGGGGGGGGTGACTCTGAGTGTGGAGAGGTTGCACCTGGTGCACGGCGGGCAGTTTGGAAGCTGCTGGCTGCGGACTGTGAGTGGGGGGAGGGGTCCACCGTACGCCATCGTAACACTTTTAAGGTGGCACTGAAAATCTAACCCCAGTAGAACGGCAGCGCAGAGGTGGGACAGGACCAGAAGTTTAAAAGTATCGTACACAGTCCCGTCTACTAAGAGTGTCACCACGCAGTAGCCGCCAATGTCCGCCGACTGGGACTCGGAGGCCATAGAAATCCGCTGGTGCGCAGGCAGGACTGAGAGAGAGCAACACCGCACCGTGTCGGGTGGATGAAGCTCTCCGTGCTCCCGGAGTCAAAAAGGCAGGTTGTTTCGTGACCATTTACCTTAATGTCCATTGTGGAACTGGCCAGCTGGTGCGGTCTCGCTTGGTCCAGTGTAACGGAGGCCAGCGTAGGGGTCGGTGTGTCGCTGCGGGTATCAGATGAGGTGGTGTTGGGGGCCTGCTGCGTCCTGGCTGGCGTCCAAGATGGCGGCGTCCATGATCCCCATGTGGCTGGAGGCGTCCAAAATGGCTGCTGTTCCGGTGGTTCGCACATGGCTGGGGAGGCCCAAGATGGTGGCCCGCACGGCCCACACGCAGCACTGCTGGGGTTCGGGGTGACTTTGGCCCTGCAGACGCTGGCGTAGTGTCCCTTCTTCCCGCAGCCCGAGCAGATCGCATTTTTCGCCGGGCAGCGCGCTCTGGGGTGTTTGGCCTGGCCACAGAAGTGGCATTTCTGGCCTTGGGACACTGCTGCTGTAGTTGGGCCGTTGCTGGGATGTGGCTGGGGTGGCACGGCGCTATGAGACGGTCCTACCGTGTCCCAGGCTGTCGTTCCCCGCGGCATCCACGGTGCAGAGGAGTAGGCATCCATGCCCCGGTAGGCTGCGTCCAATGATAGTGCGAGTTCAGAGGCCTTGTTGAGGTCGAGGTCACTCTGCTCCAACAGTCGCTGTCGGGTGTAATTGGACCTGTGGCCCGCTACAAAAGCGTCCCGGATAAGTTCCTCTGTGTACACGGCGGCCTTTACATCCTTACAACCACAGGCCTGGCCAAGCACAGACAGTGCCTGAAGGTATTCCTCGGTCGATTCCCCAGGTTGTTGTTTACGACTCCCCAGGAGGTGACTGGCGTACACCTCGTTCACTGGGCGCGTGTACTGGTCCTTGAGGAGCTTGAGAGCAGCCGTGTACGAGGTCGCGTCCTGGATGACCGAGTACGCTCGGTGGTTCACTTTGGAGGTCAGGACATCCAGTTTGTCCTCATCCGATTTGACCGTTGCAGCGGAGGCGATCAGGAATCTTTCAAAGCACCTCAGCCAGTGAGCAAACTTGGTGGATGCGTCCGCCTCCCGATGGTCTAAGTCCAGGCATGCTGGTGTGAGGATCTTCTCCATTATAAGAGAATCTTGTTAATAAAATTGATGCGCTATCAATTACTCAAAAGACTGAGGTTAAGCGAGTAACTAACAGGCTTTTATTAACAAGAGAATGAAGGTGTGCCTCGAGTGGTCGACCAGTCCAGAATACAGAGGGACTGTGGAGCAGTCACCTTTATACCTGGACTCGTGGGAGGAGTCAGCCGAGGCATGTACAGACATGTACACAGTGGAATACAAACACCCACACAGGCAGGTATAACAGTGGTTTACCACAATTCCATCTGCCAAATTTCTGCCCACTCACTTAGCCTGTCTATGTCCTTTTGCAGGTTTTTTATGTCCTCCTCACTCACTGCTTTCCCTCCCATCTTTGTATCGTCGACAAACTTGGATATGTTGCACTTGGTCCCCTCCTCCAAATTGTTAATATTAATTGTAAAGAGTTGGGGTCCCAGCACTGACCCCTGCGGAACACCACTAGTTACTGATTGCCAGCCCGAGAATGAACCATTTATCCCAACTCTCTGTTTTCTGTTAGATAGCCAATCTTCCACCCATGCCAGTATATTACCCCCAATTCCGTGATTTTTTATCTTGTGCAGTAATCTTTTGTGTGGCACCTTGTCAAATGCCTTTTGGAAGTCCAAATACACCACATCCACTGGTTCCCCTTTATCCACCCTGTTTGTTACGTCCTCAAAGAATTCGAGCAAATTTGTCAAACATGACTTCCCCTTTAGAAAATCATGCTGACTCTGTCCGATTAAATTATGCTTATCTAAATGTCCTGTCACTGCTTCCTTAATAATGGACTCCAACATTTTACCAGCCACAGATGTTAGGCTAACTGGTCTATAGTTTCCAGCCTTTTGTCTACCTCCCTTTTTAAATAAGGGCGTTACATTAGCAGTTTTCCAATCTGTTGGGACCTTTCCTGAATCCAGGGAGCTTTGGAAAATAACCACCAATGCATCCGCAATCCCTACCGCCACTTCTCTCAAGACCCTAGGATGTAAGCCATCAGGTCCAGGGGATTTATTCGCCTTAAGTCCCATTATCTTACCGAGTACCATCTCCTTAGTGATTTTAATCATGTTTAGCTCCTCCCCCTCTATAGCCCTCTGTTTGTCCAGTGTTGGGATATTTTTAGTGAATATTTTTGGAATGGACAGTCTAGTCAGTGTTGCCCGCAGCCAGTTCGAAGAAATGAAGTGGAATTTGAGCCCCCAGTTTTTTTACTTGTGTCCTGTCCAGGGGCTGCGGGGGTGTGCAGTGAAGGGGGTTGGTGGGGAGGAGCAGTGATAGAGAAGCCTTTCCAAAGTCAGTCCAAAGATGTGCGGGTTAGGTTGATTGGCTATGATAAATTGACCCTTAGTGTTAGGGGGATTAAATACGTGGGGTTACGGGGATAGGGTGGGATATGTGTTGGTGTAGGGGTTACAGGGATCGGGTGGGATATGTGTCGGTGCAGGCTCGATGAGCCGAAATGGCCTCTATCTGCACTGTGGGGTTTCTGTGATTCTGTGAAGTGCAAGGCACGGGGAGTGGGAGAAACAATTTGAAGTAGGGAAAAGGAGCAATTGTCTCCGACAGTTTACAAATTGTTCAACCATGTGATCAATTAGCTGTCAGTGCAATCCTGGAGGAGCCAGTAATACCAAGAGTGGAACTGAAATACATAACTCAAAAAGTCAAGTCCTCGCACGAATGTGCAAGACGTAACAAAAGAAGCCCATTAGAGGTGAGACACAAGGGGAACTCCCCGCTGCCTGTTCCGTCCAACATACCTACGAAATCCAGTAAATGGGGGCTTTTCCGAGAGATCTTGATTGACACAATGTGCTTAGGACACTGCCAACTCTGGGCAGTGAAATCCAATGGTGTCTGGATTGACTGATGCAACATCTGCTCTCGCTTCCCCCGCCCATCCCCTTCACCCGCTCATGACCTCTCGGGAAAACCCTTCAGCCGCTGGCAGCCATACAGACCCGTTCTGTGCCAAGGCAGCAGATCTGAGCGAAGGGTAGATGTTGTGGTACGACAGTTGGACTCGGTACCCGTGGGCTTCTAGGGCAACTTAATAAAATCAGGCCCCCCTGATTGGTATTGGTTGACCAATTTAGAAGAATGAGAGGGGATCTTATTGCAACAAATACGATTCTGAGGGGGCTTGACAGGGTAGATGCAGAGAGGCTGTTTCCCCTCGTGGGGGAATCTAGAACTAGGGGGCATAGTTTCAGAATAAGGGGTCGCCCATTTAAAACGGAAATGAGGAGGAATTTCTTCTCTCAGAGGGTCGTGAATCTGTGGAATTCTCTACCCAAGAGAGCTGTGGAGGCGGGTCATTGAATACATTTAAGGTGGAGATAGACAGATTTTTGAATGATAAGGGAGTCGAGGGTTATGGGGAGCGGGCAGGGAAGTGGAGTTGAGGCCAAGATCAGACCAGCCATGATCTTATTGAATGGCGGAGCAGGCTCGAGGGGCCGAATGGCCTACTTCTGCTCCTAATTCTTATGTTCTTATGACACTCTCCACCACCCAGTCAGACAGAGCATGTCTTTCGATTGTCCAGTGAGGACTGAGCTCTTCGCGATCCAATATCTGTTGACACTTGCTGTCTAAAAAGAAGATAAAGGAAGAACTTACATTTATATAATGTACAATATAAAATAAAAGCAGAACATGCCAGCAATACACAGTCTCTGGGTTATTACCTGAGCCACGAGCGAATTTGGCTAGGATAAATAAAATTAAAGAGTTAAATGCGTGGCTCAAAGACTGGTGTGGGAGAAATGGGTTTTGCTTCTTGGGACACTGGCACCAGTACTGGGACAGGAGGGAGCTGTTCTGTTGGGACGGACTCCACTTGGCCAGTGCTGGGACTAGAGTCCTGGCGAATCATATAACTAGGGCTGTAGAGAGGGCTTTAAACTAATTAGTGGGGGGGAGGTTTCTAGAGAGCAAATCATAGAAATGACAACAGAGAAGGTCATAGACTTAGGTAGCAGTGGGGGAATTAAAAAACAGAATGTGTCAGGAAGGGACAGAAGGTATGGAGTAAAAAGTAAAGTACTAAAAAGGGAAAAAACAGGAACTAAGTGTTACAAAACATATTTGAAAGTTCTTTATCTGAATGCACGTAGCATTCGTAACAAAATGAATGAGTTAACGGCACAAATAATGACATATGGGTATGATCTTGTGGCCATTACAGAAACATGGCTGCAGGGTGACCATGACTGGGAATTAAACATACCAGGTTATTTAACAATCAGGAAGGACAGGCAGGAAGGGAGAGGAGGTGGGGTGGCTATGTTAATAAAGGAAGGAATCACTATAATACAGAGAAATGATATTGGGTCAAAGGAGCACGATAGTGAAACAGTTTGGGTGGAGGTAAGGAATAATAAGGGGAAAAAAACACTAGTGGGTGTAGTCTATAGGCCTCCGAACAGTTGCAACTCTGTTGGACGGAGTATTAATCAGGAAATAGTTGAGGCTTGTAATAAGGGAACAGCTATAATTATGGGGGATTTTAATTATCATATTAACTGGACAAATCAAATTGGGCAGAGCAGCCTTGAGGAAGAGTTCATTGAGTGTATTAGGGATGGGTTTCTTGAGCAGTATGTAACTGAACCGACCAGGGGGCAAGCAACCTTAGATTTGGTCCTGTGTAATGAGACAGGATTAATTAAAAATGTCCTAGTAAAGGATCCCCTTGGAATGAGTGACCATAACATGGTTGAGTTCCATATTCAATTAGAGGGTGAGAAGGTTGGATCTCAAACAAGCGTGCTGAGCTTGAATAAAGGAGACTATGAAGGTATGAGAGCGGAATTAATGAGAGTGGACTGGGAAAATAGATTAAAGGGTAAGACGGTACATGACCAGTGGTGTACATTTAAGGAGTTATTTTACAACTTCCCAAAAAAATATATTCCACTGAGGAAAAAAGGGTGTAAAAGAAAAGATAGCCATCCGTGGCTAAGTAAAGTAATTAAGGATAGTATCCGACTAAAAACAAGGGCATATAAGGTAGCCAAATCTAGTGGGAGGATGGAAGATTGGGAAGTCTTTAAAAGACAGCAAAAAATAACAAAAAGATTGATTAAGAAAGGGAAGATAGATTATGAAAGTAAATTAGCAAAAAATATAAAAACAGACAGTAAAAGTTTCTATAGTTATATAAAAAGAAAAAGGGTGGCTAAAGTAAATGTTGGTCCCTTAGAGGATGAGACCGGGAAATTAATGGTGGGAAACATGGAGATGGCAAAAACACTGAACAATTATTTTGTATCAGTCTTTACAGTAGAGGACACTAAGAATATCCCAACACTGGACAAACAGGGGGCTCTAGGGGGGGAGGAACTAAATACAATTAAAATCACTAAGGAAGTGGTACTTGGTAAAATAATGGGACTCAAGGCGGATAAATCCCCTGGACCTGATGGCTTGCATCCCAGGGTCTTGAGGGAAGTAGCGGTAGGGATTGTGGATGCATTGGTAATAATTTTCCAAAACTCCCTGGACTCGGCAAAGGTCCCGGCAGATTGGAAAACTGCTAATGTAACACCATTATTTAAAAAGGGTAGTAGGCAGAAGGCTGGAAACTATAGACCTGTTAGCCTAACATCTGTGGTTGGTAAAATGTTAGAGTCCATTATTAAGGAGACAGTAACGGGACATTTGGATAAATACAATTTAATAGGGCAAACTCAGCATGGTTTCATGAAGGGGAAGTCATGTTTAACAAATTTGCTTGAGTTTTTTGAGGAAGTAACATACAGGGTGGATAAAGGGGAACCAGTGGACGTAGTGTATTTAGACTTCCAAAAGGCATTTGACAAGGTGCCACACAAAAGATTATTGCTCAAGATAAAAAATCACGGGATTGGGGGTAATATTCTGGCATGGGTGGAGGATTGGCTCTCTAACAGAAAGCAGAGAGTTGGGATAAATGGTTCGTTCTCAGATTGGCAACCAGTAACTAGTGGTGTTCCGCAGGGGTCAGTGCTGGGTCCCCAACTCTTTACAATCTATATTAACGATTTGGAGGAGGGGACCGAGTGTAACATATCAAAGTTTGCAGATGATACAAAGATGGGACGGAAAGTAGTGAGTGAGGAGGACATAAAAAACCTGCAAAGGGACATAGACAGGCTAAGTAAGTGGGCAGAGATTTGGCAGATGGAATACAATACTGGAAAGTGTGAAGTTATGCACTTTGGCAGGAAAAATCATAGAGTAAGTTATTATCTTAATGGCAAGAAACTGGAAAGTACTGTAGTACAAAGGGATCTGGGGGTCCTGGTGCACGAAACTCAAAAAGTTAGTATGCAGGTGCAGCAAGTGATCAAGAAGGCCAATGGAATGTTGGCTTTTATTGCTAGGGGGTTGGAATATAAAAACAGCGAGGTATTGCTGCAGCTGTACAAGGTATTGGTGAGGCCGCACCTGGAATACTGCATACAGTTTTGGTGTCCATACTTAAGAAAAGACATACTTGCTCTCGAGTCAGTGCAAAGAAGGTTCACTCGGTTAATCCCGGGGATGAGGGGGTGGTCATATGAGGAGAGGTTGAGTAGATTGGGACTCTACTCATTGGAGTTCAGAAGAATGAGAGGCGATCTTATTGAAACATATAAGATTGTGAAGGGGCTTGATCGGGTGGATGCGGTGAGGATGTTCCCAATGATGGGTGAAACTAGAACTAGGGGGCATAATCTTAAAATAAGGGGCTGCTCATTCAAAACTGAGATGAGGAGAAACTTCTTCACTCAGAGGGTGGTAGGTTTGTGGAATTTGCTGCCCCAGAAAGCTGTGGAAGCTACATCATTAAATAAATTTAAAACAGAAATAGATAGTTTCCTAGAAGTAAAGGGAATAAAGGGTTACGGGGAGCGGGCAGGAAATTGGACATGAGTCTGGGTTCGGAATGGTCATGGCCCTGTGGGTAGTGGAGCGGGCCCAGGGGCCGTGTAGCCTTGTTCTGCTCCTACTGTGTTCTAATTCTGTTAGATTTCAGGAGATGGTTTTATTCCTGTTCCTGGCTGGGGTGGAGATCGCCTTTACAGAAGGTAAGTACTGTAGAAAATATAGGGACAGAGTGATCTCCTGGAAGAATTTCGATCGCCTAGATGGGTCGGAGAGGAATTTCCCAGATTTTTTTCTCCCAAATTGGCCATTGGGTCTTTATCTGGTTTTTCGCCTCTCCCGGGAGATCACATGGGTTCGGGTGGATGCAGAGTGATAGAAGATTTGAGGTTAGGATCAGATCAGCCATGATCTTATTGAATGGTGGAGCAGGCTCGAGGGGCCGATTGGCCTACTCCTGCTCCTATTTCTTATGTTCTTATGTTCTTAAGCCAGGCAGCACCTGTGGAGAGAGAAACAGGGTCAACATTTCATCAGAACACTTCTACAGCACCTTTCACGACCTCAGGATGTCCCAAAGCGCTTTACAGCCAATGAAGTACTTTTTGAAGTGTAGTCACTGTTGTAATGTAGGAAACGTGGCAGCCAATTTGTGCACAGCAAGCTCCCACACACAGCAATGTGATAATGGCTAGGTAATCTGTTTTAGTGATGTTGGTTGAGGGATAAATATTGGGCAGAACTCTTCTTCGAAATCACGCCTTCGGATCATTTACATCCACTAGAAAGGGGAGATGGGTCCTCAGATTAAACGTCTCAACCGAAAGATGGCACCTCCGACAGTGCAGCACTCCCTCAGCATTGCACTGGAAGTGTCTGCCTAGATTTTTGTGCTCAAGTCTCATGGAGTGGGTCTTGAACCCACAACCTTCTGACTCTAGCAGTGAGAGTGCTGCCTGCTGAGCCACAGCTAACAGCAATCCTGCTGAACTTTTAATGGCAATCTGGCGGCTTTCGTGGTTGGTTTCTATTCCTGGCGTAGGCCCACAAATCACCAGATGTATCGAATTCAGTTTCACAACTTGCCATGTTTTGATTTGAACTCATAACTTCTAGGTTAGCATTCCACACCATGACCACTAGACTACCGCCCACTCATTATTAGTTCAGTCATTATGCCCCAAAGGAAAGTGGACTAAAATTAGTATTTGTTTTTTATGTGAGCTCCAAGCCAACAATACCAGTTGGGAGTAATTTTGACAATGCGTGAGTGTGTAAACCAAAATCATCTTTCAAAATGAAAATCGGGAGAGATGGCAGAATGGATATAGAAACAAACATAGAAGATAGGAGCAGGAGTAGGCCATTCGGCCCTTCGAGCCTGCTCCGCCATTCAATGAGATCATGGCTGATCATCCAAATTCAGTACCCTGTCCCTGCCTTCTCCCCATATCCCTTGATCCCTTTAGCCTCAAGAAATATATCCAACTCTTTCTTGAATATATTTAATGAACTGGCTTCCACCGCCCTCTGTGGCAGAGAATTCCACAGGTTCACCACTCTCTGGGTGAAGAAATTCCTCCTCATTTCAGTCCTAAATGGCTTACCCCTTATCCTTAGACTATGAACCCTGGTTCTGGACTCCCCGGCCATCAGAAACATCCTTCCTGCATCTAGTCTGTCCAGACCTGACAGAATTTTATAGGTTTCGATGAGATCCCCTCTCAATCTTCTAAACTCCAGTGAATATAAGCCCAATCGACACAATCTCTCCTCATACATCATTTCTGCCATCCCAGGTATCAGTCTGGTGAATCTTCGCTGCACTCCCTCCATGGCAAGAACGTCCTTCCTCAGGCAAGGTGACCAAAACTGCACACAATACTCAAGGTGTGGTCTCACCAAGGCCCTGTACAACTGCAGCAAGACATCCTTGTTCCTGTACTCGAACCCTCTTGCTACGAAGGCCAACATACCATTTGCCTTCTTAACCGCCTGCTGTACCTGCATGCTTACCTTCAGTGACTGGTGCACAATATCACCCATCTTTCACTGTCGCCCAAAGTCAAAGATGCCCCCATTGCTCCAGAGACTCAGAACCATCCCTGAACTTATTCCTCTCTGCCTCTGTAAGCTCTTCCAGCCCTACAACCCCCCCGAGATATCTGCATTGCAACAATTCTGGCCTCTTGCTCATCCCCGATTTTCATCGCTCCACTGTTGGCGGCCATGCCTTCAGTTGCCTGGGCCCAAAACTCTGGAATTCCCTCCCTAAACCTCTCCACCTCTCTACCACTCTCGCCTCGTTTAAGACGCTGCTTAAAACCTACCTCTTTGATCAAGCTTTTGGACACCTATCCCAATATCTCCTTATGTAGCTCAGTGTCAAATTTTGCCTGATAATCGCTCCTGTGAAACACCTTGGGACATTTAACCACATTAAAAGCGATATATAAATACAAGCAGTTGTTGAACTTGCCAACAGTCGAATAGTCGATCCTATTTCTGATGGAGAACATCCTTTCTGTGATGATCCCTGTTACATCATAGAATCATAGAACGTTACAGCACAGAAGGAGGCCATTTGGCCCCTCGAATCTGCGCCGGCTCTTTCGAAGAGCAATCCAGTTAGTCCCGCTCCCCCGCTCTTTCCCCATAGCCCTGCAATTTTTTTCCCCTTCAAGTATTTATCCAATTCCCTTTTGAAGGCGACTATTGAATCTGTGTCCATCACCCTATCAGGCAGTGCATTCCAAATCCTAACCACTCTCTGCGTAATGAGTCAAGGGTTTCCAAGATTTTATTCTTTGTCTTCGAGGGCCATTTGGGTGGGTACAATGGTGTCCTGGGGCACTATGTGCATAGTTCGAACCTCTGATCCCATTAATCTGCTGCTATCTGGAGCCGCTGATACGGACTAACCCTGATTGAGGGTTTAATCCACTAAGAAGTGACCTTTGTCTATCTCCAAAGTCAGAAAATCGAGGCAGGAGTAGGAAGCATAACAGCGAGTAGCATTGAGTCGCCCGGGCTTTGTGGGTCGATTGCCAAGGCTCAGGTGTCACATGTGGCCCATTGGACGCGAGTTTGGACACCCCTTGTTTTTGATCAAGAGGTGCTTAGCATAGCCTAGGCTGATAGTCCAGTGCAGCACTGAGAGTGCTGCCGTGCTGAAGCACTGTTCCTTGAGCTATTCTGCTAAAAGCCGCAACCCTATCTGCCTTGGCTTAACACCACATCTGCTAAAGGCCCCACGGGACTATTGGAAGCAGAGCTGTGTCCTGGCCAACATTTCTCCCTCAATCTGAAAGGAATTAGTATTAGTAAGGAAATAGTACTGGAGAAATTAATGGGACTGAAAGCCAATAAATCCCCTGGACCTGATGGCCTACATCCTAGGGCTTTGAAAGAATTGGCTATAGAGATTGTGGATGCATTGGTCGTCATCTTCCAAAATTTCATAGATTCTAGAACGGTTCCCACAGATTGGAAGGTAACAAATGTAACCCCATTATTTAAGAAAGGAGGGAGAGAGAAAACGGGGAACTACAGACCAGTTAGCCTGGCATCAGTAGTAGGGAAAATGCTAGAATCTATTATTAAGGATGTGGTAACAGGGCACTTAGAAAATAATAATAGGATTGGGCAGAGTCAACACAGATTTAGGAAAGGGAAATCATGTTTGACAAATCTGTTAGAGTTTTTTGAGGTTGTAACTAGCAGAATAGATAAGGGGAAACCAGTGGATGTGGTGTATTTGGATTTTCAGTAGGCATTCAATAAGGTGCCACTGCCACACAAGAGGTTATTAAACAATATTAGGGCTCATGGGATTGGGGGTAATATACTGGCATGTATTGAGGATTGGTTAACGGACAGAAAACAGAGAGTAGGAATAAACGGATCGTTTTCGGGTTGGCAGGCTGTAACTAGGGTACCGCAAGGATCAGTGCTTGGGCCTCAGCTGTTCACAATCTACATCAATGATTTGGATGAAGGGACCAAATGCAATATATTCAAGTTTGATGATGATACAAAGCTGGGAGGGAATGTAAGTTGTGAGGAGGATGCAAGGAGGCTTCAAGGGGATATAGACAGGCTAAGTGAGTGGGCAAGAACATGGCAAATGGAATATAATGTGGAGAAATGTGAAGTTATCCACTTTGGTAGGATTATGTCCAACCAGAGGTGGGAACTCCTATCTAAAAGACTGAACCTTCCAAGAGGCTTTTGGGCGATCTGTGTGCGTGATGGGCTCCAGTTACTTGGATCAGGACAGACACGGAACATAAGCACATAAGAATTAGGAGCAGGAGTCGGCCATACGGCCCCTCGAGCCTGCTCCGCCATTCAATAAGGTCATGGCTGATCATCGAGCTCAACTCCACTTTTCTGCCCAATCCCCATATCCTTTGATTCCCCCAGAGTCCAAAAAATCTATCGATCTCGGCCTTGAAAGTACTCAACGACTGAGCATCCACAGCCCTCTGGGGTAGAGAATTCCAAAGATTCGCCACCCTCTGAGTGAAGAAATTTCTTCTCATCTCTGTCCTAAATGGCTGACCCCTGATGCTGAGATTCTGACCCCTAGCTCTAGACTCTCCAGCCAGGGGAAAAAAGCCTCTCTGCATCTAGGGAACGGTAGTGTAGTGGTAATGTCACTGGGCTAGTAGTCCAGTAAGCCTGCATGTGAGTACAAATCCCATCACGGTAGTTGGGGAATTTAAATTCAACTATTTAAATAAATCTGGAATAAAAAGCTAGTATCAGTAATGGCAACCATGAAACTATTGGATTATTGTAAAAACCCATCTGGTTCACTAATATCCTTTAGGGAAGGAAATCTGCTGTCCTTACCTGGTCTGGCCTATATGTGACTCGAGGCCCACAGCAATGTGGTTGACTCTGAAATGACCTAGCAAGTCACTCAGTTGTAACTAACCGCAATGAAACATAATAAGAATGGCACTGGCTACGGACATGGCAACGGCACGCCCAGCCCAGTCGATCCTGCAAAGTCCTCCTCACCAACATCTGGGGACTTGTGCCAAAATTGGGAGAGCTGTCCCACAGACTAGTCAAGCAACAGCCTGACAGAATCATACCTTTCAGCCAATGTCCCGAACTCCTCCATCACCATCCCTGGGTATGTCCTGTCCCCCCGGCAGGACAGACCCACCAGGGGTGGCGGCACAGTGGTGTACAGTCGGGAAGGAGTGGCCCTGGGAGTCCTCAACATTGACTCCGGACCCCATGAAGTCTCATGGCTTCAGCTCAAGCATGGGCAAGGAAACCTCCTGTTGGTTACCACCTACTGCCCTCCCTCACCTGATGAATCAGCACTCCTCCATGTTGAACACCACTTGTATGGAAGAAGAAGCACTGAGGGTAGCAAGGGCACAGAATGTACTCTGGGTGGGGGACTTCGATCTCCATCACCAAGTGTGGCTCGGTAGCACCACTACTGGCCGAGTCCTGACAGGGGGTGAGAGAACTAACATGAGGGAAAAACCTACTTGACCTCGTGCTCACCAATCTACCTGTCGCAGATGCATATGTCCATGACAGCATTGGTAGCAGTGACCACCGCACAGTCATTATGGAGATGAAGTCCTGTCTTCACAATGAGGACACCCTCCATCGTGTTGTGTGGCACTACCACTGTGCTAAATGGGATAGATTCAGAACAGATCTAGCAGCTCAAAACTGGGCATCCATGAGGCGCTGTGGGCCATCAGCAGCAGCAGAATTGTATTCCACAACAATCTATAACCTCATGGCCCTGGCATATCCCTCACTCTACCATTACCATCAAGCCAGGGGACCAACTCTGGTTCAACAACGAGTGTACAGGAGTAGCACCAGGTGTACCTAAAAATGAGGTGCCAACCTGGGGAAGCTGCAACACAGGACCACATGCATGCTAAAAAGCGGAAGCAGCATGCTATAGACAGGGCTAAGCGACCCTACAATCAACGGATCAGATTAAAGCTCTGCAGTCCTGCTACATCCAGTCGTGAAGGGTGATGAACCATTAAACAACTAACGGGAGGAGGAGGCTCCATGAATATCCCCATCCTCAATGATGGTGGAGCCCAGTACATGAGTGCAAAAGCAAAAGACAAGGCTGAAGCGTTAGCAAACATCTTCAGCCAGAAGTGCCGACAGGATGATCTATAGCGCCTACTCCCGAGGTCCCCACCATCACAGAAGCCAGTCTTCAGCCAATTCCATTCACTCCACATGATATCAAGAAACAGCTGAGCACACTGGATACAGCAAAAGCTATGGGTCCCGGCAATCGTGCTGAAGACTTGTGCTCCAGAACTAGCCGTTCCTCTAGCCAAGCTGTTCCAGTACAGCTACAACACTGACAATGTGGAAAACTACCCAGGTATGTCCTGTCCACAAAAAGCAGGACAAATCCAACCTGGCCAATTACAGCCCCA
The DNA here is from genome assembly GCF_052327205.1 of Somniosus microcephalus. Taxonomy (NCBI): domain Eukaryota; kingdom Metazoa; phylum Chordata; class Chondrichthyes; order Squaliformes; family Somniosidae; genus Somniosus; species Somniosus microcephalus. Next base: position 378,001,125 of record NC_140988.1, on the reverse strand, counting down.
TCAGTCTACTCTCAATCATCAGCAAAGTGATGGAAGGTGTCATCAACAGTGCTATCAAGCGGCACCCCATCCATTACCTTAAACATTCACTCCCTCCACCACCAGCCTACCGTGGCTGCACTTCTCAAACCCGCGACCTCTTCCACTTGAAGGACAAGGGCAGCAGGCGCATGGGAACACCACCACCTCCAAGTTCCCCTGCAAGTCACACACCATCCTGACTTAGAAGTATATCGGTCGTTCCTTCATCGTCGCTGGGTCAAAAACCTGGAACTCCCTCCTTAACAGCACTGTGGGAGCACCTTCACCACACGGACAGCAGCGGTTCAAGAAGGCAGCTCACCACCACCTTCTCAAGGGCAATTAGGGGGTGGGCAATAAATGCTGGCCCTGCCAGCAACGCCCGCATCCCATAAAAGAATTTAAAAAAAACTCTGTCAACCCCTCTAGGAATCTTATATGCTTCAATGAGATCACCTCTCATTCTTTGAAACTCCAGAGATTATAGGCCCAATCTACGCAATCTGTCCTCATCCCAGGAATCAATCTAGTGAACCTTCGTTGCTCCGCCTCTGAGGCAAGTATATCCTTCCTTAGATAAGGAGACCAAAACTGTGCCCAGTACTCCAGGTGCGGTCTCACCAGGGCCCTGTAGAGTTGTAGCAAGACTTCCTTACTCTTATACTCCAACCCCCTTGCAATAAAGGGGAAGTTCTGGGTAGCGGGAAGGACGGTGCTTTCATACCAACCTGAATTCCAGGATTCCCGATACAACCTACTCACGGGGCAGAAGATGGAAAACCAAAATCTGTAGAGCATTCCGTTCCCTCCCACTCAGACTGAGGGATGAATTGCATCCCCGCCCCTCCCGCCCTCCCTCCCTCCCATCCCATCCCATCCCATCCCACTCTCTTCCCTGCTGCTCAGCAAACTGCACAGATCCTGGCTGCGAAGGTGTTTAAATTATTTGGCGCTGTTCGCATTCCTGTTAAACTTTTTATATACACTCCCTGGGCATGAGTCACCGGTGTGAAATTTCGATTTGCTTGCCACGGTAGGTAGCGTTCACCGCCCCCCCCATCATGTTCTCAACTCCTCGCAACAACAGCCCAAGGGCACTAGACCAGCTGCCTTGCCAAGTCACACGGCTCTTTCTCAGCTTGTGTAAAGCTTTTAATTTCAAACAAAATAAACTCTCGTCCTTCGCTCATGTTCCCACAGTCGACACAACTTCTTAAATATCCCCAAATGCTCGCAAGCTTTGCTTCGTTTGGATGAAGTGCGTTTCCCAACTTGCATTTATACAGCGCCTTTCATGCAGCAAAAAAAAAATGTTTTATTCGTTCGTGGGCGTCGCTGGCAAGGCCAGCATTTATTGCCCATTCCTAGTTGCCCCTTGAGAAGGTGGTGGTGAGCCGCCTTCTTGAACCGCTGCAGTCCGTGTGGTGAAGGTGCTCCCACAGTGCTGTTGGGGAGGGAGTTCCAGGATTTTGACCCAACGACGATGAAGGATCGGCCGATATACTTCTAAGTCAGGATGGTGTGTGACTTGGAGGGGAACTTGGAGGTGGTGATGTTCCCACGTGCCCGCTGCCCTTGTCCTTCTAGGTGGGAGAGGTCGCGGGTTTGGGAGGGACTGCCGAAGAAGCCTTGGCGAGAAAATACCCCTAGGCTTCTTCACAGAGAACGTTCGCAATCAAAATTTGACACCGAGCCACAGAAGGTAGATTGGGACTCTACTCATTGGAGTTCAGAAGAATGAGAGGCGATCTTATTGAAACATATAAGATTGTGAAGGGGTTGGATCGGGTGGATGCAGGGAGGATGTTCCCGATGATGGGTGAAACTAGAACTAGGGGGCATAGTCTTAGAATAAGGGGCTGCTCTTTCAAAACTGAGATGAGGAGGAACTACTTCACTCAGAGGGTGGTAGGTCCATGGAATATGCTGCCCCAAAAAGCTGTAGAAGCTACATCATTACATAAATTTAAAACAGAAATAGACAGTTTCCTAGAAGTAAAGGGAATTAAGGGTTACGGGGAGCGGGCAGGAATTTGGACATGAGTCTAGGTTCGGATCGGTCATGGCCCTGTGTGTAGCGGAGCGGGCCCGGGGGCCGTGTAGCCTGATCCTGCTCCTATTTCGTGTGTCTAATTCTGTTAGATTCAGGAGATGGTTCTGTGATAGTGGATTGGCGGTTAGGATCAGATCAGCCATGATCTTATTGAATGGCGGAGCAGGCTCGAGGGGCCGATTGGCCTACTCCTGCTCCTATTTCTTATGTTCTTATGTAACGTGTATATCAGGACAGGTGACCAAAAGCTTGGTCAAAGAGGTTGGTTTTAAGGAGCATCTTAAAGGAGGAGAGAGAGACAGAGAGGCGGAGAGGTTTAGGGGGGGAATTCCAAAGCTTACGGCCCAGGCAACAGAAGGCACGGCCACCAATGGTGGAGTGATTAAAGCCGGGGATGCGCAAGGTCTCGAAGGCCTGGAGGAGGTTACAGGGATAGGGAGGGGGCAAGGCCATGGAGGGATTGGAAGATAAGGATGAGAATTTTAAAATCGAGGCATTACCGGACCGGGAGCCAATGTAGGTCAGCAAGCACGATGGGTGATGGGTGAACGGGAGTTGGTGCGAGTTAGAACACGGGGCAGCAGAATTTTGGATGAGATCAAGTACAACAAAGTTACCAAAATCAAAGCCTAGTGGGAATAAATGGACAGTGGTAGCATTGTTGTGAAATTGGCTAAGGGACAGAAAGCAGAGAGTGGTGGTGAACAGTAGTTTGTCAGACTGGAGAGCAGTATACAATGGCGTTCCGCAGGAGTCAGTGCTGGGACTGTTAGATCCGTGGTTCAGTGGATAAATAATTACACGGATGCTGTACATAAACAAATAACAGGTCTTTACTGGAGGAGGGCAATCTCTAGACTGGAGTACAGAGGCATGCGCACAGCTTATATACCGGTGTGGTTACTGCCGGTACTACAGTATACAGGAGCTGTAAAAAGTAGTTCTGACTTAAAGCACATACACTACAATTCCTCCCTTTTTAGATGAATAATACCCCCTTAATATTCAAATAACAATTACATTTTTACATGTACATTCAATAACAAAAGTCCATTTATAGATTCAGTCTTTGGGGCGGCTTCCTGACCCTTTCGGGATAGCGCCTTTCTGGAGGTTCTTGTTCTTGGTGCAGAGGCGATTCTGACCCCCTTTCATCGGGTAGTTCATCGGGTTCCACTGCTACTGGGTCTGAAGTAGATACTACCGGTATGTCGGGTTCATCCCCAGGTACTCGAGACATGGGGTTGACGCATTCCTGTGATGCTAAGATCTGATCGACGTGGCGTCTCACAATGTTCTCCCCGACATCCACTGTGTACATTAATGGCCCCTGCCTTGTACATATTGTTCCGGGTTGCCACTTCTCTGTTCGATAGTCCCGGGCCGACTGGTTGCCCTACATTGAAGCTCCTTGTCGGCTTCTCGTTGATGTGCTGGAATTGTTTGTCCTCAACATTTCTTCGCACATTTGGTCTGAGCAAGTCCAGGCGAGATCTCAACCTTCGGTTAAAGAACATCATGGCCGGGGTCTGGTTGGTAACTGCATGTGTCGCGTTTCGGTAGGCTAATAAGAAATTGTCCATCTTATGCTGTATTGGAATTTCCTCGTCGCACATGGCCTTTATCGCCTTCTTAAAGGTTTGTACGAACCTCTCAGCCAATCCATTGGTGGCTGGATGATACGGGGCAGATGTGTAATGCCTTACCCCATTCCTTTTCATGAATTTTTGGAACTCATCGGACACAAACTGTGGTCCATTATCAGAGCAGATCTGCTCTGGCAACCCGTTTCTGGCAAATATGGTCCGTAGGACTGCAATCGTTTTCTCTGTAGTGGTTGAAGACATCTTTATCACCTCAGGCCACTTTGAATGAGCATCCACTGCTATTAAGAACATTGAGTCCATGAATGGACCAGCAGAATCAATGTGCACCCGTTGCCATGGAGAGGAGGGCCACTCCCATGGGTGTAGAGGGGCATGTGGTGGTGCATTTTGGACCTTCTGGCATCCTAAGCAGCTCTTAGTTAGGTCTTCGATTTGTTGATCGATTCCCGGCCACCACACATAAGCCCTAGCTAGGCTTTTCATTTTCACTCCCCCCAGATGACCTCCATGTAGCTCATTTAGCACTCTCTCCCTTAACTTGAGTGGAATCACCACTCTGGAGCCACACATCACTGTCCCCTGGCATACTGACAGCTGTTCTCTTCTGGATGAGAATGCTGGCAACAGTGAGTCGCCATGTGTTGGCCATCCCCTCACCGTCAATTCATATACCCGTGACAGCGTCGGATCATTGCGGGCCTCCTTCTCCATATTCGCGTTTGTTACTGGCAATCGTTCAATTATCGACGAATAAAGTATCTCGATAGGGTCCACTGCTGGTGCTTCCTCCACAGTAGGCAGTGGCAGGCGCGATAGCCCATCAACGTTCCCATGCTGTCTCGTGCCTTTATATTCTATTTCATATTGATTCGCCCCTAGAAACAGGGACCATCTTTGTAACCGCTGTGCAGTCATTACTGGCACGCCCTTCTTAGGATTAAAGATGGAGACAAGTGGTTGGTGGTCAGTCAGCAAGGTGAACTTCTGTCCATGCAGATAGTGGTTGAATTTTTTTACTCCCCATACTAGGCTGAGGGCCTCCCTGTCAATCTGGGCATAGTTGCGCTCGGCTGAGGTTAGTGACCGAGACGCAAAGGCTACTGGCCTCTCCAAACCGTCCGGGAATTTGTGCGACAGCACCGCTCCAATGCCGCAGGGTGATGCATCACATGCCAAACAAATTGGTAGTGCTGGGTTGAAATGGGCCAACACCTCTTTTGATGTGATCAATTCTTTACACTTCTGGAAAGCTCGTCTACGTTCATCATCCCACTTCCATGGTACCCCTGTTTGCAGTAGGGTGTTCAGCGGGTGTAATACCGTAGACAAATTTGGTAAGAACTTGTGGTAATTGTGATAAAAATGATAACTTCCGGGAAGTTATGTCATCACTTCCTGTGAACTATGAACTATGAACTATGAACTGTGTACATACCTCACTTCCTGTCATATGTCACTTCCTGTTGGACTGGTATAAATACTGGTCTGTTCAGTATTGTAAGAGGCTTCTACCAGAGGCATGGTAAAGACCTCTCTTGTGTATATAGTGTGTTTATAAGTTACTTAAAGCTTACTTTAAAGTTACTTGATGGTAAGTCTCCTTTTTCTTACATCAATTTAAGTAACTTAGTATTTACACTGACAAATACTAGACCTTCAGACAAACTCGGAAGTTAAGGATCCAGGGAACCACCCATCATGGAGAAAATCCTTAGACCTATTCGTCTGGACATGGACCCGAATACACCAGCAGCTGGCAGGGTATGGAAGCATTGGTATCGTACTTTTGAGAATTTTCTGGATGAATGTAAAGCGGATGCTCCTGCTAAATTGAAGATACTTGTCAATTATGTGACCCCAAAAGTGTTCGAATATGTTGATGACTGGGATAATTACGAAGAGGTGATTCGGGCACTTAAGAAACTGTATGCGAAGACCCCAAATGAGGTCTATGCTAGACATCTACTGGCCACAGCCCGACAAGGGCCAGGGGAATCAATTGGCAAATTCCTGCAAGAACTTCGCAGGCTCAGCATAGATTGTAACTTTCAGGCAGCCTCAGCTGAGCTGTACCGCCAAGAAATGATTCGTGATGCTTTCATCTGCGGGATTGCCTCTCCATTTATACGCCAGCGTCTACTAGAAAGTAAAACACTTGAGCTACAAAAAGCTTTTGACCTAGCTTGTTCACTGGATTTGGCAAAGAGAAATGCAGACCTCTATCAGCTGCCCAGATCTCGATCTGCTGCTGTAGCTGCAACCAGACAATTCAAGCGGTCTCAGGTGAACCCTATAATGGGGGAATCTAATTCTGATAGTTCTGATGAAGAAGAGGAGGACGACCCCACTTTAGCAGCCTCTTGGCAATCTAGGAAGGAATGCTTCTTTTGTGGAGATGCTTTTCACCCTAGGAAAACCTGCCCTGCTCGCAATGCAATCTGCAGTTATTGCGGGAAAAAAGGACACTTTGCTAAAGTTTGCCTATCAAGGGCCTCTACAAGGGCCAATCCAGCTAAGGCCTACCGAACTGCCCCAATTAGGGCCTATCAAGATGCTCCAGCTAGGACCTATCAAGCTTCCTCTCGAGCTCTCTCCCGAAGAAGCACACCGAGAGTTTTAGCCACTCTCTGTGCAACGACACCAATTACAGCTGCTTGCCCACAGAACCTGTCTCAGGCAGCCACAAAAATTTCAATTAAAGGGCATACCTTAGATGCCTTAATTGACTCAGGAAGTACTGATAGTTTCATTAAGGAACAGATTGTTGCGAAATTGAAACTACATGTCTTCCCATCGGACCAGGCAATTGCGATGGCCCAGTCATCACTTAATACCAGAATCTCCGGCTTTTGTGTTGTTGATATGACACTTCATGGTCGTATGTATCCCTCCACCCGACTTTCGGTGCTCAAAGACTTATGTAGTGATCCCCTCTTAGGGCTGGACTTCCAAAAACAGCATAAGAAACTCACCATTGAGTTTGGTGGATCCAAACCCGGACTTACTATTTCTAATATACCATCTAAATTACCATTTTGTGCATTATCAGCAGCTTCACTTGATGAACCCTCATTATTTGCCAGTATTCCGCCTCAATGCCAACCGATAATAACGAAATCGCGGCACTTTAATCAGGAAGACCAATCTTTTATTGCGGCTGAAATCTCTCGACTTCTAGCAGAGGATATCATTGAACCATGTTCGTCGCCCTGGCGGGCTCAAGTCGTCATTGTCAAGAACCCTCTAAAACCTCACAAACAGCGACTATGCATCGATTATTCGCAAACCATCAATCAATATATCGACTTGGACGCCTACCCATTGCCACGCATTGATGATATGGTTAATAAACTGGCCGAATACAAAGTGTTCTCAACTTACGATTTAAAAAGTGCCTATCATCAGTTACCCTTGAAGGTCTCAGATAAGCAGTACACAGCCTTTGAGGCTAATGGACGGCTGTACCAATTTCGTCGCCTCCCATTCGGGGTTACTAATGGAGTGGCTGTCTTTCAACGGGCAATGGATGGCCTGGTTAAGCAGGAAAACCTAAGGGACACTTTTCCCTATCTTGATAACATTACCATTGCAGGTCACGATCAACAGGAACACGACTCCAACCTCCAAAAAATTTCGGGATGCCCTCCATCGCCGTAATTTGACCCTGAATGAATCCAAATCTGTTGAGTCGCAACCGACCATCAACATCCTTGGCTACTGCGTAGGCAATGGTATCATTAAGCCAGACCCAGAAAGACTTCGCCCGCTCCAAGAGCTCCTGTCACCTAAGAATCCGGCTTCTTTACGTCGGGCTCTCGGTCTGTTTGCATACTACGCTAAATGGATTCCTCATTTTTCGGACAAAATCCAACCCTTGCTGCATGCTAGATCATTTCCACTGGGAACAGCGGCTGTTGCAGCCTTTAACCTTCTCAAAAAACAGTTGGAGAAAGCGGCTCTTCACTCCATTGATGAGAATCTCCCTTTCGTGGTTGAATGTGATGCCTCGGAGGTGGCGATCTCGACTACTCTGAATCAGGAAGGTCGTCCTGTAGCATTTATGTCCAGGACCTTACAAGGTGCCGAGCTACATTATCCTCCGGTTGAGAAAGAAGCCACAGCCATCATAGAGGCAGTACGGAAGTGGAACCATTTTCTAGCTCGCCAGCACTTTACATTGATCACGGACCAACGATCAGTCGCTTTCATGCTCGATAATCGAAAACGAACCAAAATTAAGAATAATAAAATACAACTTTGGAGGATGGAACTGGCCTCTTTTGGTTATACCATTCTCTATCGGCCTGGCAAGGAGAATGTGGCCCCGGACACCCTCACACGGGCATTCTGCTCCACTATGTCATCCTCCACTCTCATGGATGTCCACAATGGTTTGTGTCATCCTGGCGTTACGCGCATGCTACATTTCGTACGATCACGGAATCTCCCTTTTTCCACTGGAGATGTAAAGAAAATATGCTCAGAATGCCGGCTTTGTGCGGAATTAAAACCTCAGTTCTTCCGCCCCTCAGATGGTATACTCATACATGCAACCCAACCGATGCAACGACTTAGCATCGATTTTAAGGGCCCAGTGCCCTCTTCAACTCGGAACACATATTTGCTCACCATGATCGACGAATATTCACGTTTTCCGTTTGCCTTCCCCTGCTCCAATATGCTGGCGTCCACAGTAATCTGCTGCCTTGAGCAGGTATTTTCTCTCTGTGGCATGCCGGCTTATATTCACTCAGATCGGGGTCCATCCTTTATGTCAAGGGAACTCAAGGACTACCTCTCAGAACGGGGAATTGCTACAAGCAAAACAACACCATACCATCCCATCGGAAATGGGCAGGTAGAGAGGTATAACGGTATCATCTGGAATTCCGTACGTCTCGCTTTAAGATCTCGGGGCCTACCAGACCAGCAATGGGAAACAGTGCTTCCGGATGCATTGCACTCTATACGGTCCCTGCTTTCTACAGCCACAAATACTACACCTCATGAGCGGTTCTTTGGATTCCAGCGTCGCTCATCTCATGGGACATCACTCCCGTCATGGCTAACTACTCCTGGACCTGTATTGCTCCGAAGATACGTTCGGACGTCTAAAAATGACCCTCTTGTAGACGAGGTCGAACTAACCGATGCCAACCCCACCTATGCAAACATACGATATTCCGACGGCCGAGAATCTACCGTATCATTACGGGATCTGGCTCCCTGCCCACCAGGACCTAGTGGGACATCGGGTGATGACATTTCACCAGGAAACTCTTGGGACCTATCGGGTACCCCTCTCCAGGATCCTGATCGGACACCAACTAGCTTGGTGCCGGTAGAACCCCGTGCTCAAGGTTGCGACCCTCCCAGTACCGCGCATGAAAGTACTGATCTGCCACAGACCAGCTCTGCACCTCCCTCTGAACAGAGGCAGTCCAACTTTGAACCTATTGGGGCTCGTACTCGAAGCCATGATCTCCCCGACCCTTCACAGGGCAATCCAGGCCACACAGACTCTGACCAATGGCCAACCGCATGTAAGCGGACCAGCGACCCTCTACGACGGGAATCCAAACGGGTGCGACTCTTCCTTGTTCGGCGGCTGCGGACCAAAAGGTAGACCACAGCCTCCTAATCCTGCAGGAGGGAAGAATGTGATAAAAATGATAACTTCCGGGAAGTTATGTCATCACTTCCTGTGAACTATGAACTATGAACTGTGTACATACCTCACTTCCTGTCATATGTCACTTCCTGTTGGACTGGTATAAATACTGGTCTGTTCAGTATTGTAAGAGGCTTCTACCAGAGGCATGGTAAAGACCTCTCTTGTGTATATAGTGTGTTTATAAGTTACTTAAAGCTTACTTTAAAGTTACTTGATGGTAAGTCTCCTTTTTCTTACATCAGTAATAGTTTACCAGCCCGAGGAACGACCTCAGTTGTGACACATTTTCCGGTGCTGGAGCCTTGACTACTGCCTCTATCTTGTCAGGGGACTTATGTAACCCCTCTTCATCGATGACGTGGCCGCAATACGAGATCTGTTTCTGGAAAAACTCGCACTTGTGGCGATTAGCTCGTAGCCCATATTCCTTTAATCTGCCGAGCACCTTCTCCAAGTTAGCGAGGTGATCACCGTCATTTTCGCCCGTGACCAAGATGTCGTCCAAATAACACTGGGTCCCTGGAATCCCTTGCAGGACCTGATCCATCGCCCTTTGCCAGATAGCCGGAGCCGAGGCTACTCCAAACACCAGCCAGTTGTATTGATAGAGACCTTTATGGGTGTTGATCGTAAGGTAATGTTTCGAAGCTTCTTCTACTTCCATTTGCAAGTACGCCTGGGCTAGATCAACTTTTGTGAAGCGTTTACCACCAGATAGCGAGGCGAAAATATCCTCAATTCGTGGAAGCGTATATTGCACTGTGTGAAGGACTGGGTTCACTGTCACCTTAAAATCCCCACAGATGCGGACCTTCTTTGGCTCCCCAGGCATATTACTCAATGACCTCTTCATTACAGGAATGATGGGTGTAGCCCACTCGCTCCAGTCCACTTTGGACAGTACTCCTGAACGTTCCAACCCTTCCAGCTCTGCTTCAACCGCTGGTCTGATCGCATAAGGCACTGGTCTGGCCTTCAGAAACTTTGGGCTTCCATTACCCTCTATTTTAATTGTTGCTGTTATTCCTTTTAGTGTTCCTAGTCCCTCCTGGAACACTTCTTTTGTGTCAGTTAGCATTTTTGACAGTCGTCCAGGTGTGACATCATCATCCTTTTTGGCCTCCACCTTCAGTGCCTGTATGGAATGCCAATCTAAATGTATCTTCCGGATCCATTCACGTCCTAGCAGTGGTGGTCCTCCATTTGGCAATACATATATATCCATTTTAGGTATTTCCTGACCTTTATATGTCACTTTCACCCTTATTTTTCCTTTGGGGTAGACTTTTTGCCCCGTATACGTCTTCAAGGCAATCTCTGTAGCTTTCAAGGGTATGTGTGAAAATAGCCGCTTGTAGTCTCTTTGATTTATGACTGTTAGAGCTGACCCTGTGTCCAATTCCATTTCCACTTGGACTCCGTCTATCTTGAGTGTAACCCAGATAGTCTGGTGATCCTCCATTTCGGTTACATTATGTAGTTTCAGACAACCCAGCTCCTTGCTTCCGGAGTCTGTGTCACTTTTCTGTTCGTCTGAACCACTGTCCATCACCTGGTGTACCTTTTTGTACTTCTCCTGTGGAGATTTCTTACTGTTGGTTTTCTTCCCAGACCTGCAGACTCTTGCTATGTGTCCTGCTTTCCCACACTGTCTGCACACTTGGTCCTTGAACCAACAATCTTTCTGGTCATGTGTTGTTCTGCCGCAGCGATAGCACTTCCCTGTTCCATAGGTCATTTCGTTGGTGCCATATTCTTGCGGTCTCCGTTGTATCTCTGCAGCGCCCCTTGCGGCTGCTTCATGTGATACTGCCATACTGAAAGCTTTGTCCAGCGTACGGTCCTTTTCTGATAGAAGCCGTTTCTGGGTTCCTTCACTTTGTAGCCCACACACAAACTTGTCCCTTAACGTGTCTGCTAGTCCCGCTCCAAACTGGCAGTATTTCGATAGCTTGCGCAGTTCCGCTAGGTACTCAGCATTGCTTTCGTCTTTGTGTTGGTTCCTTTTATGGAACTTAAATCGTTCTGCTATCAGCAGCAGTGTGGGGTTTAAGTGGTCCTGTAGGATTTCTACTATGCTTTCAAAATTCTTGTTTACCGGCTTCTCTGGGGTTATTAGATTTCGCAGTAACCCATAAGTTTTTGCACCCATGGAATTTAACAGAGCCAGTGCTTTATTAGCATCTGGCACTTCATTCACCCTGCAGTACACCTCAATACGTTCCACATATGTCGCCCAATCTTCGACTTCATTGTCGAACGTAGAGATACTGCCACTCTTCGGCATCCTTGGTTGTGCGTTAACTATCACCAATGGCGCCTCCCGCGCTCTCCCTTCTTCTCCGCGGCTCAATGGTGTCTCCCACGCTCTCCCTTCTTCTCCGAGGCTCAATGGCGTCTCCCATGCTCTCCCTGCTTCTCCGTGGCTCAATGGCGTCTCCCGCACTCTCCCTGCTTCTCCGCGGCTCAATGGCGTCTCCCCTTGCTTCGCCCCGTGGACCCTGATCAGCCCGTGATCCCTGGCTGTGCTCTGCACGTTCTTCTCTTGATATTTGTCGATGCCGCTCAGTCTAGAACCCGGCTGTTTCTTACCCTCTCTCTCTCCGGTTTTTGCAGTATTTTTCCTCGACGCCACTCGGTGATCAACCCCCGGCTGCGCCCTGCTCTCTTCACCCTTTTTCTTACCCCATCGACGCTGCCCGGCTCTCTCTCTCTGCCGTCGGTCGGCTCCAGCCGCCGCTGCTCGGGAAGGGTCTGCTCTGGACCTGTCGTCGGTCTCTTACTGATCGTTGTGGCTGGGGAACCAAGCCCGGCTCTCCACAGCCTCCCCAGTGAAGTTGGATCTCTGCCTGACTGCTGGGCGTTTGCTCGCGGTCGACGCCCGTGTTCCTGGACTCGACTATTTTTTTGTTTTTTTTTGTTTAATGTTGCAGGTAGATTCGCATCAACACTCGTCGACATTGTTAGATCCGTGGTTCAGTGGATAAATAATTACACGGATGCTGTACATAAACAAATAACAGGTCTTTACTGGAGGAGGGCAATCTCTAGACTGGAGTACAGAGGCATGCGCACAGCTTATATACCGGTGTGGTTACTGCCGGTACTACAGTATACAGGAGCTGTAAAAAGTAGTTCTGACTTAAAGCACATACACTACAGGGACCACTGCTCTTTTTGATATATATTAATGATCCAGGACTTGGGTATACAGGGCATAATTTCAAAGTTTGCAGATGACATGAAACTCGGAAATGAGGACAGTGTTGGGATCGACAGAAAACAACAGGCAGAGACTTTTGTTTAAGCTAAGGCAAAACATGTCTTACTTTAATCACTCTCCACGAGATCTGAAGGCTCAGCCCCATGCAGGGGCCATGACGTCATCACGCCACCGACATCATCACGCCACCAACGCTCCTAAAGGGACCCTGCACCGATAACCCAACCCAGCATGTACATATCACAACATTGCTATACAAAGTGAATTGTGTTTAGGTACATATAACAACATTGGCTATACATTGTGTTATTGTCCCTATATGGTCTCCGCCACATACGTCCCCCCAGAATTCACTAGTATTGGCAATGTCAGTCGTTGGGGGGGCCGGATCACATGGTCAGAACGGTTCCTCAATTCCGGGGTGGGGGCCGGGGGGTTCATCAGAGGGACCTCGGGCGCTCGGTGGTGGATTGAGGGTGTGGAAACTGGAGGTCAGCCCCGTCTCGGGGGATGTGCCAACTCAACGGGTCGGTCCAGATCCAGGTGGGGCGGCTTAAGACGGTCCACAGAAATGCAGTCCGGCTTACCACCGACATCCACTATGAAGGTCTTGTCCCCGGTTTCCAGGACGCGGAATGGTCCATCGGAGGGTGGCTGACGAGGTCCCCGGTGGGCGTCATGGTGGACGAAAACGTACTCCGCTGCACGAAGGTCGAGCGGAACGTGGGACTGCGGGAGGCCGTGCTGCGACGTGGGCACCGGAGCAAAAACCTTGGCGTTGTCCAGAAGGTCGGACCGCTGACGGGCTGCGGACCAAGGTTCCGTTGCGTTGGGGACGAAATCCCCAGGAACCCGCAGCGGCTGTCCGTAGACGAGCTCGGCGGACGAGGACTGGAGGTCCTCCTTGGGAGCGGTCCTGAGTCCCAGCATGACCCACGGGAGTCTGTCGATCCAGCCATCGTCCCGGAGGCTGGCTCGGAGCGCAGCCTTCATGGAGCGATGAAACCGTTCGCACAGCCCGTAAGCCTGAGGGTGGTATGCTGTGGTGCGGTGGATTCTCACCCCGAGGCCTCGGGCGACAGCGTTCCAGAGCTCCGACGTGAACTGGGGCCCCCGGTCGGAGGAAATGTCAGATGGGGCGCCGAACCGGGCGACCCAAGTGCTGATGAACGCCCGGGCCACATCGGTAGCCGTCGTTGAAGACAGCGGGATGGCTTCCTGCCATCGGGTGGTTCTGTCGACCATTGTGAGGAGGTGGGTGAACCCGCGGGAGGGCGGCAGGGGCCCCACCAGGTCCACGTTAACGTGGTCGAACCGCCTCTCGGGCACCGCGAAAGGCGCCAACGGGGCCTTAGTATGGCGATGTACTTTCGAGCGTTGGCATACCACGCAGGTGCTGGCCCAGTCGCGAACGTCTTTCCTGAGCCCGTGCCAGATGAACTTGGCCACCACCAGCTTCTGTGACTGTTTCCTGCCCAGGTGGGAAAGATTATGGACGGCGTCAAAAACTTGCCGTCTCCACCCTTCGGGCACGACGGGACGTGGCTGCCCAACGGAGACGTCGCACAGGAGCGTGGTGCCGGCAGCGTCTAACGCGACGTCTGCTAGTTGAAGACCCGTGACCGCCGTCCTATAGGCCTGGACGTCCGGGTCGGAGGCCTGGTCGGCCGCCATGCGGGTTAGTCGATGCCGAGGTGCACGGCGCTGGCGACGGCTCGTGAGAGACTGTCGGTGACGGGGTTGTCTTTCCCAGCCACATGCTGGATGTCCGTTGTAAACTCCGAGATGAAGGCCAACTGGCGTTGCTGACGGGCCGACCACGGCTTGGAGGCTTTGGCCATGGCGAAGGTCAACGGCTTGTGGTCCACGAACGCCGTGAATGGGCAGGCCTCCAGCAGGAAATGGAAGTGTCGGACGGCGAGGTAGAGGCCAAGAAGCTCGCAATCGAAGGTGCTGTACTTCCGCTCGTTGGGGCGGAGCTGCCGGCTGAAGAAGGCGAGCGGCTGCCAGGCGCCATTGACCCACTGTTCATGGACGGCGCTGACCGCATAGTCCGAGGTGTCGGTGGTGAGAGCGATCGGCGCATCAGGCAATGGATGCGCCAGCATGGTCGCGTTAGCCAGGGCCCTTTTCGTGTCCGTGAAAGAATTGGCCATCTCATCAGACCAGTTGACAGCGAGTTTGTCGGGCTTGCCTTTGAGGGCCTCGTAAAGGGGCCGCATAAGCTGGGCTGCTCGGGGGACGAAACGATGGTAAAAGTTCACCTTGCCCAAAAACTCCTGCAGGGCCTTAACGGTGAGGGGTCGCGGGAGGTCCATCACGGCCTCCACTTTCGATGGGAGTGGCACCACCCTGTCCTTTGTGATGCGGTGCCCGAGAAAGTCGATTGAGGACAGCCCGAACTGGCACTTGGCCGGGTTGACGATTAGACCGTGTTGGCTGAGTCATTCGTAAAGAGTCCAGAGGTGGGACACATGCTCCATCCTGGAGGCGCTGGCGATGAGGATGTCATCCAGGTATACGAACAGAAATGTCAGGTCCCGTAACACGGTGTCCATGAGGCGTTGAAAAGCCTGTGCGCCGTTTTTGAGGCCGAATGGCATGCGGAGAAATTCAAATAGCTCAAACGGGGTGATCACCGCGGTTTTCGGGACGTCCTGCGGCCGGACAGGGACCTGGTGGTAACCCCGGACGAGGTCCACTTTCGAAAATACCACTTTCCCAGCCAGGCGGGCGGAAAAGTCCTGCATGTGTGGAATCGGATAGCGGCCGGGGGTCGTCGCGTCGTTGAGGCGCCGGTAGTCTCCGCACGGATGCCACCCACCGCCTGGTTTTGGGGCGATGTGAAGGGGCGCAGCCCACGGACTGTTCGACCGGCGGATGATGCCGAGGCGCTCCATGGTGTCGAACTCGGCTTTGGTGATGGCGAGCTTCCCCGGGTCGAGGCGCCGAGCGCGGGCATAGACGGGTGGACCGGTGGTCGAAATGTGGTGTTCTACCCCGTGTTTGGTGGCGGCGGACAAGAACGTGGGCTTCGTAAGGTCCGGGAACTGGACGAGGAGGCAGGAAAACTCGGCGGAGGCCGAGAGTGCGCTGGACAACTGCGTCGTGCTGGACCCGCTGAGGGAACATGGGAGCGAGCTGAAGGTTTCGGCGTTGATGAGACGCCGGCTCTTGACGTCCACCAAAAGGCCATTGGCACAGAGGAAGTCAGCGCTGAGAAGGGGATGGACACTTTTGCTGTGACAAAGCCCCAGGTGAACCACTGCCCGCCAAAACAAAGCGCCACGTTCCGTTTCCCGAAGGTGCGGATGGAATTGGCGTTGGCGGCTTCGAGGATGGGGCCGTGGTTCCCCCCTTGAATGTCTATGGTTGACGCGGGCAGGACGCTCACCTGGGCGCCCGTGTCACAAAGGAAACGACGTCCGGAGTCGGTGTCTGTAATAAACAACAAACTGCCTGAACGGCCGACAGCCATAGCAGCCGACGAGTGGTCTTTAGTTTTTTTCAACGCGGGGAAACTGCACGGGGGCCGGCACTTCCTGGCTTTGGAGCCGAACTGCGCGTGGTAGAAGCAGAGACTTGAGGGTTGCCGCCGTTGGGCTGTATCAGTGGGGGCAGGGTTCTGCGTGGCCGCGCAGTACTGTTGCCCGGCGGAGAAAAATTTGTCGGCCTCCTTGGCCAGGTCGCGGAAATCGGTAGTGGAAGAGTTGGCTAAAGCCGACCGTACCTGACCTGGCAGCTGTTGAAGGAACAGCTCCTTGAAGAGGAAGCACGGCGTGTGTGTGCCCAGGAGGGCCAGCATGTGGTCCATCAGCTCCGAGGGCTTGGAGTCGCCAAGCCCGGGTAGAGAGAGAAGCCGGCGTGCGCGTTCGGCTTCGGTGAGTCCGAAAGTTTGTAAGAGGTGTGCTTTCAGCGTACCGTATTTGTTGAGCTCCGGGGGGTTTTCGAGGAGGTTCACGACTCTGGCCACGGTGGAGCTGCCGAGAGCAGAGACGACGTAATAGTACCTCGTGTTGTCCGCGGTGATGTCTCGGAGTGCAAATTGAGCCTCAGCCTGGGCGAACCAAGCGGCAGCCTGTTGTTCCCAAAACTCGGGTAATTTGATGGAAACGGCGTTCGTCGCCATTTCGGATGAAGACTTTGGAATTGTCCAAAAGAGCAGCGGGGTCACCAATGTTGGGATTGATAGAAAACAACAGGCAGAGACTTTTGCTTAAGCTAAGGCAAAACGTGTCTTACTTTAATCACTGTCCACGAGGTCTGAAGGCTCAGCCCCATGCAGGGGCCATGACGTCATCACGCCACCGACATCATGACGTCATCACGCCACCGACGCGCCTAAAGGGACCCTGCACCGATAACCCAACCCAGCATGTACATATCACATCATTGCTATACAAAGTGAATTGTGTTTAGGTACATATAACAGCATTGGATATACATTGTGTTATTGTCCCTTTGTGGTCTCCACCACAACATAGACAAATTGGTGAAATGGGCAGACACATGGCAGATGAAATTTACTGCAGAGAAGTGTGAAGTGATAAATTTTGGAAGGAAGAGAGGCAATATTAACTAAATGTTACAATTTTAAAGGGGGTGCAAGAACAAAGAGGCCTGAGGGTGTATGTGCATAAATCTTTGAAGGTGGCAGGTGAGGTGAGAGTGATTGCCCTTGACATCAAGCTAGCATTTGCTCGAGTGTGGCACCAAGGAGCCCTAGTAAAACTGAAGTCAATGGGAATCAACTCTCGACTGGCTGGAGTCATACCTAGCACAATGGAAGATGATTGTGGCAGGAGTTCCTCAGGGCAGTGTCCTAGGCCCAACCATCTTCAGCTGCTTCATCAATGATCTTTCCTCTATCATAAGGGCAGAAGTTCGCTGATGATTGCACAGTGTTCAGTTCCATTCCCAATTCCTCAGAAAATTAGGCAGTCCATGCCCGCATGCAGCAAGATCTGGACAACATCCAGGCTTGGGCTGATGAATAGGAAGTAACATTCGCTCCACACAAGTGCCAGGCAATGACTATCTAACTACCTCCCCTTGAAATTCAATGGCATTACCATCATCGAATCCTTCACCATCAACACCCTGGGGATCATACCATTGACCAGAATCTTAACTGGACCAGCCACATGAATACTGTGGCAACAAGAGCAGGTCAGAGGCTAGGTATTCTGCAGCGAGAGACTCACCTCTTGACTCCCCAAAGCCTTTCCACCATCTACAAAGCACAAGTAAGGAGTGGGATGGAATAGTCTCCACTTGCCTGGATGAGTGCAGCTCCAACAACACTCAAGAAGCTCAACACCATCCAGGACAAAGCAGCCCGCTTGATTGGCACCCCATCTACCACCTTAAACATTCACTCCCTCAACCACCGGCGCACCGTGGCTGCAGTGTGTACCATCTACAAGATGCACTGCAGCAACTCGCCAAGGCTTCTTCGACAGCACCTCCCAAACCCACGACCTCTACCACCTAGAAGGACAAGGGCAGCAGGCACATGGGAACACCACCACCTCCAAGTTCCTCTCCAAGTCACACACCATCCTGACGTGGAAGTATATCACCGATCCTTCATCGTCGCTTCCTGGCATTCCCTCCCGTTTAGCACTGTGGGAGCACCTTCACCACACAGACTGCAGTGGTTCAAGAAGGGGCTCACCACCACCTTCTCAAGGGCAATTAGGGATGGGCAATAAATGCTGGCCTTGCCAATGACACCCACATTCCACTTTTGAATAAGAAAAAAATCTGGGCACCACACATTAGAAAGGATGTCAAGGCCTTAGAGAGAATGCAGAGGAGGTTTACTAGAATGGTACCAGGGGTGAGGAATTCAGTTATGTCGAGAGAAGCTGGGATTGTTCTCCTTAGAGCAGAGAAGGTTACTGGGAGATTTAATAGAGGTATTCAAAATTATGAGGGGTTTTGATAGAGTAGATAGGGAGAAACTGTTTCCACTGGCAGAAGGGTCGGTAACCAGAGGACGCAGATTTAAAATAATTGGGAAAAGAGCCGGAGGTGAGATGAGAAGACATTTTTTTACACAGCGAGTTGTTGTGATCTGGAATGAGCTGTCTGGAAGGGCGGTGGAAGCAGATTCAACAGTAACTTTCAAATGAGAATTGGATAAATACTTGAAAAGGAAAAATTTGCAGGGCTCTGGGGACGGAGCAGAATGAGTGGGACTGAATGGATCGCTCTTTCAAAGAGCCGGCACAGGCACGATGGGTCGAGTGGCCTCCTCTTGTGCTGTTCGAAGGATTCAGTAGGCTAGGTACGGAGAAAGGATTTGCTCTGTGGGGCTAACACAGATTTTGATTCATTTGATTTCACTGAACGCAGTGTCTTTAGGGCTTGAGAACTACAATGGGCGCGGGGAACAAAGAAAAGATTTGCACAGATCTATAATGTAGTTTTAAATTACTATACGACTGTGGTTAGTCAATAAAAAAATCACAGTTGTGTCACCTGGGGATTTGTACTGGTGTTGAAAGGACCAGGGTGTGCTGACTCCCACACTCAACCTTCAACCCTACTCCAATTGTCAAGCTCTTCTTGTCAACTACAAAGACGAAGTTGACTCCCTGCCCCTTCCCCGCCCGAGAGCCCTATCAACACTCAATCCTTCAAGAAAGAGGAGGTAAAGAAACTCTGCAAAAAAAATACAATGACCTTAAACCAGCAGAGCAGGAGCAGAAATGACTTCCAACTTCACCAACAAAAAAGGAGTAAGACTTCACGACTAGGAACCGATCCGGGCTGCCTTCTGTGACTCACGAAATCAGACAATGCACGGACCATATCCCAAAATATGCTCCCAGCGGGAGAGATTCCGCACTCGGAGGTGGAAAATTCACTCCCTTTGTAATAGAGACTTCTTTAAACTGGTCCTCCGTCCTTGCAAACTACCGCCCCATCTCCAACCTCCCTTTCCTCTCCCAAGTCCTTGAACGTGTTGTCGCCTCCCAAATCCGTGCCCATCTTTCCCGGAACTCCATGTTTGAATCCCTCCAATCAGGTTTCCGTCCTTGCCACAGTACCAAAACGGCTCACATCAAAGGCACAAATGACATCCTTTGTGACTGTGACAAAGGTAAACTATCCCTCCTCGTCCTTCTTGACTTGTCTGCAGCCTTTGACACGGTTGACCACTCCATCCTTCTCCAACACCTCTCCAACGTCGTCCAGCTGGGTGGGACTGCAGTCGCCTGGTTCCATTCTTATCTATCTAATCGTAACCAGAGAATCACCTGCAACGGCTTCTCTTCCAGCTCCCGCATCGTTACCTCTGGGGTCCCCCAAGGATCTATCCTTGGCCCCCTCCTATTTCTCATCTACACGCTGCCCCTTGGCAACATCATCCGAAAACACAGCATCAGGTTCCACATGTACGCTGACGACACCCAGCTCTACCTCACTACCACCTCTCTCGACCCCTCCACGGTGTCTAAATTGTCAGACTGCTTGTCCGACATACAGTTCTGGATGAGCAGAAATTTTCTCCAATTAAATATCGGGAAGACTGTAGCCATTGGGCTCGATTTTCATTGAGCCGTGGAGTCGGGCTTGGAGGCGTGCGGGGGGTTAAAATTGCAAAAACTGGCGGGCGGGATCCCCCCCCCCCCCACCTGGTTCCCGACTCCGAGCAATTTTAACTCAGGCATGTCTGATGGTCCTGACTCCGTCCCACATCCAACAGATGGGACTGGTCTTTAAGGCCCTTAATAACCACTAAATGGCCTCTATAATCCTATTTTAAAAGGCCCTAGCGAATTTAACCCTTTTCCCACGTAAAACACACCTGGTGGGAAACACGAATGTGAAACCTGGTGGGAGCGCTATTGGATTGCTGACTATCAACTGCAGGTCAACCATTAAAGAGGAGATTTGATCAGCCATCATTTGCAGGTGGCAGGACTTTGTGGTCTCAGGTCTGGGGCAACTTTCAGAAGGCTTAACCACACCTGTGGAAGGTTGGAGCCTCACACCCATCTCCAGTGTGGCCTCCTGGGAAACCCCTCTTGCCACCTTCACTCAGTGCTTCCTCAACGGAGGCATATACCAGAAGCATGGGAGCCATTTATTTCCTTCCCATCTGGGCATTAGAGGAGCTCGAGCACCAGCCGCGGCACCAAGAACCAGGAACAACAGCAGCACCAGCAACAGCAGCAGCAGCAGGAGCACCAGGCTGCTGCTCACCCACCTGAGGCTGCACAGGCCAAAAGGGGCCAGCGCCTGGAAGCCCGTCGGCACAGGAGATACCCCCCAAACAGGGTCTACAGACACAGGGTCACCTATCTCAACATGTCTGAGCAGCAGTGCCAAAGGCGGCTCCGATTTTCGCGAGAGGTAGTGATTGACATCTGTGCAATGCTACAGCAAGACCTGCTGCCCAGAGGACCAGGTGGACAAGCACTATCAGTGGCCGTCAAAGTCACCCCCGCACTCAACTTTTTTGCCTCAGGTTCATTCCAGGGATCAGCAGCAGACATCAGCGGCATCTCCCAGGCGGCCGCACACACTTGTATCACTCAGGTAACCGATGCCCTCTTTGCCCTCGCGCACAATCACATCCATTTCGCCAAGGATCGAGCAAGTGTGAGGGCGCGAGTGCTTGGATTAGCTCACCTGGCAGACTTTCCAAGGGTACAGGGCGTCGTTGACTGCACACATGTGGCCCTTACGGCACCCCATCGCAATTCAGGTATTTTTGTCAACCGCAAGGGCTTCCACTCCCTTAACGTTCAGCTGGTGTGTGACCACAAGAAGGAAATTTTGCATGCTTGTGCCATGTACCCTGGCAGTTGCCATGACTCCTTCATACTGTGCCAGTCTAGTGTGCCTCTGCTATTCAGTCTGCCAGACCAACTTAACGGATGGCTACTTGGAAACAAGGGCTATCCCCTGAGGATGTGGCTGATGACGCCATTGAGGAGACCATTCAACGAAGCTGAGGAGAGCTACAACTCCAGCCACATGTCCACCTGAGCCATAATCGAGCAAACCATCGGTTTGCTGAAGATGCGCTTCAGATGCCTGGATAGATCAGGTGGAGCCCTGCAGTACTCAGCAGCCAGGGTCTCCAGAATCGTCGTGGTTTGCTGTGCACTCCACAACATGGCACAGCGTTGTGGCTTGCAGATTCCTGAGGAACAAGTGGCTCCTCAGATATCCTCCTCAGATGAGGAGGAGGAGGTGGAGGAGGAGGTGGAGGAGGAGGGTGAAAACGAACATCCTACAGAGGCCCATCAACCAGCGGCAGCATTATGCGAGAACATTGCTGCCTGGGATGCAAGGAATGCATTCATCCTGGCCAGATTTGCTTAGCCTAGTCAATCAAACACATTTGCCCTCGCAGCTTCTTACCAGAGCATTGAAAATGGCCAAGAACCAGAGGATTCCTAGCATTCCGACCACCATACTGACAATTGCAAGTATTCCTAAGGCCTCAATGTGGAAGTCCCGATAGCGAAATGACAGACGCCACAACTGCAACATTTGCCATCAGAATTTTTATGTACAACTACGACGTGATGGCATTTTTAAACTAAACACAAAATTCCACCCAAATGACTACCCTTGTGACTACTTGTGCTTTATCTTCCTCTTACGTGTGCTCCTACGTGGTGCTTCCCCTGTGGCTTCAGCAGATGTGGAGGCCCCTTGCTCATTTTCCTGCTGCTCCTGTCTCGACACCTGCTGCGGGTGGATGAATTTTGGAGCATACGCGATGCTGAGAGGCTCGTGGATAGCACGTTTAGCGAGTTGTTCACGCCTCAGGGTAGGGCAGCACAGGGGGTGACCATCAGGCGGAGCAACAAAGGCAGGCAGGTGGTGCAGGGAACCCCTGCGGACATCCCCCTTTCAAACAAGTATAACGCTTTGGATACTGTTGAGGGGGATGACTCACCAGGGGAAGGCAGCAGCAGCCAACTTCCTGGCACTGGCGGTGCTCCTGCTGCCCAGGAAGGGGGGAAAAAGAGTGGGAGAGCAATAGTGGTAGGGGATTCTATAGTAAGGGGAACAGATAGGCGTTTCTGTGGCCGTAGACGTGAATCCAGGATGGTTTGTTGCCTCCCTGGTGCCAGGGTCAAGGATGTCACTGAGCGGCTGCAGGGCATTCTGGAGGGGGAGGGTGAACAGCCAGTGGTCGTGGTCCACATTGGTACCAACGACATAGGTAAAAAGAGGGATGAGGTCCTGCAGCAAGAATTTAGGGAGCTAGGTGAAGGATTAAAGAGCAGGACCTCAAGGGTTGTAATCTCTGGATTACTCCCGGTGCCACGTGCTAGTAAGTATAGAAATAGGAAGATAGAACAGATGAATGCGTGGCTAAAGGGATGGTGCAGGGGGGAGGGCTTTAGTTTCCTGGATCACTGGGTCTGCTTCTGGGAAAGGTGGGACTTGTACAAGTCGGACGGTTTACACCTGAACCAGAGGGGAACCAATATCCTTGCGGGGAGGTTTGCTAGCACTGCTGGGGGGGGTTTAAACTAACTTGGCAGGGGGATGGGGTACAGAGTGGAGCTATAGTAGGGGGTGATTTACAGCCAAATACAGAGGGAAAAACAAGTCAGCTGGGAAGGCAAAGCAAATATGTGAAGGCAAAAGAGAATATGGCAGGGCTGGAAGGCATTTATTTTAATGCAAGGAGTCTTGCAAATAAGGTGGATGAACTGAAGTTGTTGTTGAACACATGGGAGTACGATATTGTTGCTATCACGGAGACATGGTTGAGGGAGGGTCAGGACTGGCAGCTCAATATTCCGGGGTATAGAATCTTCAGGCGAGACAGAGGGGGGTGTAAAAGGGGAGGGGGTGTTGCAATATTAATTAAGGAGTCAATTACTGCTGTAAGGAGGGATGATATATTAGCGGGTTCCTCTAATGAGGCCATATGGGTAGAACTTAAAAACAAAAAGGGGGCAAGCACTTTGCTGGGAGTGTACTATAGGCCCCCCAACAGTCAGGGGGAGATAGAGGAACAGATATGTAGGCAAATCTCAGAAAAGTGCGAAAATAATAGGGTAATAATAGTGGGGGATTTCAACTTCCCCAATATAAATTGGGATAGTCAGAGTGTGAAAGGCTTAGAGGGTGCAGAATTCTTAAAGTGCATCCAGGAGAGCTTTTTGAGCCAACATGTAGAAAGTCCTACAAGAGAGGGGGCGGTACTGGACCTAATTCTGGGGAATGTAGCCGGGCAAGTGGTGGAAGTGTCAGTAGGAGAGCATTTTGGCGACAGTGACCACAATTCGGTGAGATTTAAGGTGGTCATGGAAAAAGACAAAGACGGCCCGGAAATAAGGGTTCTAAATTGGGGGAAGGCCGATTTTAATATGATAAGGCAGGATCTGGCCAAATTGGACTGGGAGCAGCTACTTATAGGAAAATCCGCATCAAAACAGTGGGAGACTTTCAGAAGGGAAATAGAGAGAGTACAACGCCAACATGTTCCTGTAAAGGTCAAGGGTGGGACCAACAAGCAAAGGGAACCTTGGATGACAAGGGATATACAAAAATGCATTAGAAATAAAAGGGGGGCTTTTGGCAGTTACAAAAGACTAAAGACGGAAGAAGCCCTAGAGGAGTATAAAAAATGCAGGGGCATACTTAAAAAAGAAATTAGGAGGGCGAGGAGGGGCCATGAAATAACACTGGCGAGCAAAATAAAGGAAAATCCTAAGATGTTTTATAAGTATATTAAGGGCAAGAGGATAACCAGGGAAAGGGTAGGGCCCATTAGGGACCAAAGTGGCAATCTGTGTGTAGAGCCAGATGATGTAGGCGGGGTTTTAAATGAATTTTTTGCATCTGTGTTCACTATGGAGAAAGACGATGCAGACATAGAAATCGGGCAAGGGGGCTGTGACATACTTGAACATATTAGCATCGAGAGGGAGGAGGTGCTAGCGGTTTTAGCAGGCCAAAAAGTGGATAAATCCCCAGGCCCAGACGAGATGTATCCCAGGCTGCTGTGGGAGGCAAAGGAGGAGATTGCAGGGGCTCTGACACAAATTTTCAGAACCTCTCTGGCCACAGGGGATGTACCAGAGGACTGGAGAACAGCTAACGTAGTACCATTATTCAAGAAGGGTAGCAGGGATAAACCAGGGAATTACAGGCCAGTGAGCCTAACATCTGTGGTAGGGAAATTATTGGAAAAAATTCTGAGGGACAAAATTAGTCTCCACTTGGAGAGGCAAGGATTAATCGGGGATAGTCAGCATGGCTTTGTCAAGGGTAAATCATGTCTGACAAATCTGATTGAATTTTTCGAGGGGGTGACTAGGGGGGTGGATGAGGGAAATGCTGTGGATGTGGTTTACATGGACTTCAGTAAAGCTTTTGACAAAGTCCCGCATAGGAGACTGGTCAAGAAGGTAAGAGCCCATGGGATCCAGGGTGCCTTGGCGCGTTGGATCCTAAACTGGCTGAGTGGCAGGAGGCAGAGGGTGATGGTCGAAGGTTGCTTTTGTGACTGGAAGCCTGTGTCCAGTGGGGTACCTCAGGGATCGGTGCTGGGTCCCTTGTTGTTTGTGATCTACATAAATGATTTGGATGAGAATGTAAAAGGTATGATCAGTAAGTTCGCAGATGACACGAAAATTGATGGGGTGGTAAATTGTGAGGAGGAAAGCCTCAGGCTACAGGACGATATAAACGGGTTGGTCAGATGGGCGGAAAAGTGGCAAATGGAATTTAACCCTGAAAAGTGCGAGGTGATGCATTTTGGACGGACAAATAAGGCAAGGGAATACGCAATGTGTGGTAGGACCCTAGGAAGTACAGAAGGTCAGAGGGACCTTGGTGTACATGTACATAGATCCCTGAAGGCAGCGGAACAGGTAGATAAGGTGGTTAAAAAGGCATATGGGATACTTGCCTTCATTAGCCGAGGCATAGAATATAAGAGCAGGGAGGTTATGATGGAACTGTACAAAACGCTGGTGAGGCCACAGCTGGAGTACTGTGTGCAGTTCTGGTCGCCTCACTATAGGAAGGATGTGATTGCTTTGGAGAGGGTGCAGAGAAGATTCACCAGGATGTTACCTGGGATGGAGCGCCTCAGCTATGAAGAGAGGCTGGACAGGCTGGGGTTGTTTTCCTTGGAGCAAAGAAGGCTGAGGGGGGACCTGATTGAGGTGTACAAAATGATGAGGGGCATAGATAGGGTAGACAAAGAGGAACTTTTCCCCTTAGTAGGGGGGTCAATAACAAGGGGGCATAGATTCAGGGTAAGGGGCAGGAGATTTAGAGGGGATTTGAGGAGGAACTTTTTCACCCAGAGGGTGGTTGGAATGTGGAACTCAATGCCTGAAAGGGTGGTAGAGGCAGGAACCCTCACAACATTCAAGAAGCATTTGGATGAGCACTTGAAATGCCATTGCATACAAGGCTATGGACCAAATGCTGGAAAATGGGATTAGACTGGACAGGGATGGATGGGCGGCGCAAACACGATGGGCCGAAGGGCCTCTTTCTGTGCTGTAAAACCCTATGACCCTATGACCTTTGGCGGGCATCCTCTGGGGTTGCGAGCCAGTGAGGGCTCGTCAACAGTCTGCTGCTCCTGCGGCTGTGCAGGGGTTGAGACGTCTATCTCACTTGGGTGTGGACTTCAGTGGGGCTCTGACCGAGGGCTCTGCAGTGGCATGGAAGTGTGAGCGCTTGGAGAGGAGCCCCCACTTCCTTGAGGTATGGCACCAACCTCCCTCTCATGGGTCAGGTCCCCCTCAGCGCCTGCAAGTGGCTGGAGAGCACCTTGCTGCACATCAGGGGGGCCATGGGGACCCATATCTGCAATGGCAGTCCTACACAGAAGGACTTCCATGAAGGTCTGGTTTCTCTGTTGAATAGATGCCCATCGCTCCTCATGAGATGTCATTCTATTCTGAACAATGACCATGTTTTCCATACCCTGGTGACTCAGCTCCTCCATGGCCATAGCCCTCCTCTCCTCTACCATAGACATCCTCTCCTGTACGGTAGCCAGCCTTACCACGGAGGTAGCAATCGTTTCCACGGAGGTAGCCATCCTTTCCGTGGTGGTGCGTTCATGCGCCAATGACTCCACAAAGGCTCTGCTCATGTTCGCTATGGACTCCTCCATTCACTCCACACTCACAGCGACCCTAGAGACAAAACCTGCCAGAGACTCCTGCATCTGTGCCTGGAGTTCCATCACCTCTGATCTTATGGATGGACCCAAAGGCAGAGGGTCGACATGCTGCTGAGCTGAGCTGGCAGAGTCTTGCGTCCTCCGACTAGGACTCTCCACTGCTGTCCCTGTCTCCACAATCTGCTGATGCTCACTTGTGAGCTGTGATACACAAGGTGACAACACTACTCCGAAAGTCCCACCGAGGTGTGAGTGTCTGCGCTGCTGCTGGGTGTGCAGATTTCTGCTGATGCTGCGCCCTCAGAGGTTGCAGCTTCCTCTGAGGAGTCTGGCTGCTCAGCCTCTTCTTCCTGGCTAGGGGGGACGGATGCTTGTGATGGTCCTATGGGGGAGTAAAGGAAAGAGTCAGAGATGTGATGCAAAGGCTACATGCACATAGCTTTTTGCAGATGTTCATAAGTGCATCTGTTACAGCTTCACAATCATTATCAGCAACTCATGCAATGTCAAAGAGAGAGATGGGAAACTTTTCTGTCACCAGCTTGCTGTGTTGCACCAGTCTGTCCGTCCCCCACGCACAAATCATCCTCAATGCCCATAATTTCGAGGACGGCCTCCTCCCAGGGGGTCAGGTGGGCTATTGAGGCTGTCCCTCCTCCTGTCCTGGCTCGCTCTCTCCTGTTGTGAGCTCTCTTTTCCTGCAATGAGGAAGACAAGTGGAGGTTGAGTGAGAATGAAGGAGTGAGTGTAGAGATTGCATAGCACAGATACTTAGAAGGAGACAAAGATGGAGTGAGGTTGCAAGACCAAGGGCCCTCCCTGTGTGTTGTCAGTTGTGTTCAAAGCATCAGAGTGATAGGGAGTGTGAGGGCTGCATGGTAGAATAGTTATGTGAATGTGAGCATAGAGAGAGAGGGAATGGGTAAGGGTGCATGGATGTCAGTGTCAAGTGGGATGTGGAGGAAGAGATTGCTAAAGCTGAGTGCTGGTGAGGAAAGGCAATGGGGATCAGATTGAGGGTGATGGGAAATTCATACTCACTTTTCCAGTGCGCTGAAGGTCATGAAATCTTTTCCTGCACTGTATCCAGGTTCTGTGGATGACTCCCAAGGAGTTGACCTCCTCAGCCACCTGCATCCACACAGCCTTGGTCTGAGTGGGAGGCCTCTTCCTCCCTGATGAAGGGAAGAGCACCTCCCTGTTGGTCCTTGTAATGTATGTACCTTTAAGGGGGGAACTACTTTCTACAGCTCATGTATACTGTAGTACCGGCAGTGACCACACCTGTATATAACGCTGAGTAGTAATCTGTTGTTTCAGTTGCAGTTTGAACCACGTTGAGTAAACGCCTGTTGTACCGTTCTCTGCAGTCCTTTTCTTATTATTACACGGACGTAACAGTGGCGAGGAGCAAGTTCGAACCTACCTGCAACTCTGCATCACCTCCCAGGGATTCGCTCCTGGAGAACAGTGGAAGAAGGTCGAGTCCAGAAGCACGGGCGTCGACCACGGGCAACCGCCCAGTCATCCAGCGGAGATTTGAGCATCGCAGGGGAGGCTGTCGAGAGCCAGGCTTGGCTTTCCAGTCACGGTGGTCCAGCGAAACGGGCTGGCAACAGGTACTGCGCAGACCCTTCCCGACCAAGCGGCACAGAAAAAGACCGAGCGGCACAGAAAAAGGCCGAGCAGCGTCGACAGGGGAGGGAGAGAGGGCAGAGCGCACAGGGCGCAGCCGGTGTTCAGGACCGAGCAGCGTCAACGGGGGAGAGAGACGAGAGAGAGCAGAGCGCAGCCAGTATTCAAGGGCCGAGCAGCGTCAATAGGGGAGAGAGGCGCGCAGGAAAACGCGAGGCGCTGCCATTGCCACGAGGACCGCAGAGAGCGGCATTGGCAGCAGCGCAGGAGCAGCGCACGAAACCCACAGGGCGTCGCCATTTGCCACGAGGACCGCCGAGAGCGGCGTTGGCAGCAGCGCGGGAGACGCCATTTTAAGCCACAGCGGGGAAGAAAGGAAAGCGCGGGAGATGCCATTTTAAGCCAGTCTAACCACACCCAAAAAAAAATGCCGAAGAGTGGCAGTATCACAGCGTTCGACAATGAAGTCAAAGATTGGACGACATATGTCGAACGCATAGAAGTATACTGCAAGGCGAATGAAGTGCCAGATGACAAGAAAGCGCTGGTATTGTTGAATTCAATGGGTGCAAAAACGTATGGCTTACTACGAAACCTAGTAACCACAGAGAAGCCAGTAGAAAAGTGTAATGAAATCTGTTTGTCTTGCCTGTATTCGTTTTGCACTCATGTATATTACCCTCCCCCACACGGTGTATAGTTTCACTTCCTCTTTCCTGACTAACCTGGAAGGTTCCAGGCCTTGGCTCTTGGCTCCGCCCCTGACTTCTCTTACTTAAAGATCCCAGGATCTGTATGACTCATTCCTGTGAGCCAGTCGGTGTGTTGAGATGTTAGCTCTGATCTTAGTGATTAAAAGCCAACTTGTTAAAGTCTATAACTTCTAGTTTTGTGGTTATTGAAGGCACATCAATTTTAATCACTAAAGAATACTAGGATGGATCGACTCCTAAAACCAGAGCGTCTGGACTTGGATCCACATTCTGCTGAAGCATCAAATCAATTTGGACACTGGCTCAAATGCTTCGAACTCTTCGCGAGGGCCTCATCCGCTAGCGAGGTAGATAAACTGAGTCTACTGACTACTCGCGTTAGTCATCGGATTTATTCGTTCATCCGGGACGCCACCTCTTACACGGAGGCCATCACTATCCTGAAGGCCCAATACCAGAGGCCAGTAAACGAAGTGTACGCCAGACATCTGCTGGCTACACGCAGGCAGCGACCTGAGGAATCAATGGACGATTTCTTACAGGGCCTAAAGGACTTGGTCCGGGACTGTAACTGCAAGGCCGTGACGGCCAACGTGTACTCTGACGAATTGGTCCGCGATTCCTTCATCACGGGCCTCAAATCGAATTATACCCGGCAGAGACTGCTGGAGAAGGAGGTCCTGGACTTAAAAAAGGCAGTGGCCACTGCGCGATCGCTGGACGTGGCCCAGAAAAACTCTGACTCTTATTCTTCCGGCCATGCGGCCCTCACCGCCTCGTGCGCGCCAAGCGGGCCGCCATCTTGGAATCAGCCATCTTCCCCATCCAGGTCTCAGACCAGCTCTACACCGCCGGAGTCCCCACACAGAAGTTCACCCAGGAGTCCTACTACAGCGGCAATGTCTCGAGGCCCGAAATGCTACTTCTGCGGCCAGGCCAAGCACCCCAGACAACGATGCCCAGCGAAGGACGCTACATGCTTCAAATGTAAGAAAAAGGGGCATTTTAGCAAAGTCTGCAGGGGGAATCCGATTTCCAACTCCATCACCGCCTCATGCGTGCCGTGCGGGCCGCCATCTTGGGATCCGCCATCTTTTCCCGACTCAACGGCCGCCCAGGGCCCAACAGTGGCTTCGATCACGGTGGATCAATTCAGGCCACACCCGTTGACAAAATCTATGATGGACATACAGGTAAACGGGAATTTAACAAAATGTTTAATTGACTGTGGGAGTACCGAGAGTTTTATCCACCCTAGCCTGGTACGGCGGCACTCATTAACGGTAATCCCTACACGGAGCAGAATTGCTATGGCTGCTAAGCCCCACACTTCGGACATTTTGGGCTACTGTGTGGTAACACTGACTGTAAAAGGCACGGACTACAAGGATTTTAAACTCCTCGTGATGCCAGAACTCTGTGTTAATGTAATCTTGGGCCTGGACTTCCAGTGCCACCACGAAAGTGTCACGCTAGCATATGGCGGGTCCCAGCCGCCACTCACAGTCTGTGGCCTATCAACCTTAAAAATCAGCCCGCCGTCTTTATTCACTAATCTCGCTCCGAACTGTAGGCCCATAGCGACCAAAAGTAGACGGTACAGTCTGGAAGACAGACACTTTATCAAGGCAGAAGTGGACAGACTCCTGCGGGAAGGCATTATTGAATGCAGTACCAGTCCGTGGCGTGCCCAAGTAGTCATAGTTAAAAATAGTGAAAAGAAATGGATGGTAATTGACTACAGCCAGACTGTTATTATTTATACCCAGCTGGACGCCTACCCTTTACCCCGCATATCAGAAATGGTCAACCAGATTGCGCAATACCGAGTCTTCTCGACTATCGACCTCAAATCCGCGTATCACCAGCTCCCCATTAGAACGGAGGACCACCCATACACCGCCTTTGAGGCGAACGGACACCTCTACCATTTTCTCAGAGTGCCCTTCAGGGTAACAAATGGGGTCTCGGTCTTCCAACGTGAGATGGACCGCATGGTTGACGAGAATAAACTACAAGCTACCTACCCCTATCTGGACAATGTCACTATCTGCGGGCACAACCAGCAAGACCACGATCTAAATCTTGCGAGATTTTTAAAACTGCCCTAAAGCTGAATCTAACCTACAACGAAGACAAATGTGTCTTTAACACAACCCGTCTCTGTATCCTCGGCTGTGTGGTGGAAGATGGGGTAATTGGACCGGACCCTGACCGATTACGCCCCCTAAAGGAACTGCCCCTGCCACACAATCCCAAAGCTTTAAAAAGGTGCCTGGGATTTTTTTCGTATTATGCCCAATGGGTGCCCAATTACTCTGATAAGGCCCGACCCCTCATTAAATCGACGTCCTTCCCACTATCAGCTGAAGCTCGGGAGGCTTTCACCAGTATCAAACAGGACATTGAAAGGGCTGCACTGTGTGCAGTGGACGAAAGCATTCCCTTTCAAGTCGAAAGCGATGCGTCAGACTTTGCCTTAGCTGCGACCCTCAATCAGGCTGGGAGACCTGTGGCCTTCTTCTCCCGAACCCTTCAGGGACCTGAAATCAGGCACTCTTCTGTCGAGAAGGAGGCACAGGCTATAGTGGAGGCAGTGCGGCACTGGAGGCACTACATAGCCGGCAAACGTTTCACCCTGCTCACCGACCAGCAGTTGGTGGCTTTCATGTTTAATAACAAACAAAGGGGGAAAATCAAGAATGACAAAATACTCAGGTGGAGGATCGAACTATCCACGTTCGACTATGATATTATGTACAGGCCAGGAGCCCTTAATGAACCCCCAGACGCCCTATCGCGGGGAATGTGTGCCAGCATTCATACGGACAAATTACAGGGTCTCCACAACGACCTCTGTCACCCAGGGGTCACCCGACTATACCATTTTATAAAGTCCCGCAATCTGCCCCACTCCATCGAGGAGGTCAGGGCAATGACCAGAGCCTGCCGCATCTGTGCGGAATGCAAGCCTCGTTTCTACAGGCCTGACCGTGCACACCTTATCAAAGCCACACGGCCATTCGAGCGCCTAAGTCTGGACTTCAAGGGACCCCTTCCCTCTGCCGACCGTAACGTATACTTCCTCAATATCATCGATGAATATTCCCGCTTCCCCTTCGCCATTCCCTGCCCAGACATGACCAGTGCCACGGTCATCAAGTGTCTCTGTAATCTATTCTGCATGTTTGGCATGCCGAACTACATACACAGCGATAGGGGGACGTCATTTATGAGTGATGAACTGCGCCAGTTCTTGCTCTCAAAGGGGATAGCCACTAGCAGAACCACTAGCTACAACCCCCGGGGTAATGGGCAAGTGGAAAGGGAGAATGCTACTGTTTGGAAGGCTGTCACGTTAGCCTTAAAGTCAAAAGGCCTTCCGACCTCCCGCTGGCAGAAAGTCCTCCCAGACGTGCTCCACTCCATAAGGTCTCTGTTATGTACAGCCACTAACGCTACCCCTCACGAAAAGATGTTCGTTTTCCCCCAGAAATCCACCTCGGGCATATCTCTACCCGCGTGGCTGACGTCTCCGGGGACAGTACTATTGCGGAAGCACGTGAGAGGCCATAAAACGGACCCCCTTGTGGAAAAGGTGCAGCTCCTCCATGCAAACCCTCAGTACACCTATATCGAATACTCTGACGGGCGAGAGGACACTGTTTCCATAAAAGACCTCGCTCCCTCGGGGAGCGGAGAGAACGATGAGAGACTACCCGAGGAAGACCTACACCAAAAAGAGACAGGACGCCCAGAGGTATCAATACCCAACTTTAACCTGGAAGACACTACGGAGGCCCGGACAGCGGAGGAACCAGAATCCACTCCCCTAGAGGCACCCCAACCGGCTTTGCGCCGATCACTGAGAACCGCAAAACCTCCTGACAGACTCACTTATACCAACTTTTAAGAAACATCACCCCGATGGACTAAATCTAAAGAAGGGGTGAATGTAATGAAATCTGTTTGTCTTGCCTGTATTCGTTTTGCACTCATGTATATTACCCTCCCCCACACGGTGTATAGTTTCACTTCCTCTTTCCTGACTAACCTGGAAGGTTCCAGGTCTTGGCTCTTGGCTCCGCCCCTGACTTCTCTTACTTAAAGATCCCAGGATCTGTATGACTCATTCCTGTGAGCCAGTCGGTGTGTTGAGATGTTAGCTCTGATCTTAGTGATTAAAAGCCAACTTGTTAAAGTCTATAACTTCTAGTTTTGTGGTTATTAAAGGCACATCAAAAAGGATTTTGAAAACATAGTGTCAATCCTACAGGACCACTTAAACTCCACACCGCTGCTGATAGCAGAAAGATTTAAGTTTCACAAAAGGAACCAGCATAAAGATGAAAGTAATGCTGAGTATTCAACGGAACTGCGCAAGCTATCGAAACACTGCCAGTTTGGAACGGGACGAGCAGATACCTTAAGGGACAAGTTTGTGTGTGGGCTTCAAAGTGAAGGAACCCAGAAACGGCTTTTATCTGAAAAGGACCTTACGCTGGAAAAGGCTTTCAGCATTGCGGTATCATATGAAGCAGCAGCACGGGGCGCTGCAGAGATACAACAGAGACCGCAAGAATATGGCACAAACGAAATGTCATATGGAACAGAGAAGTGCTATTGCTGCGGCAGAACAACACACGACCAGAATGATTGCTGTTTCAAAGACAAAGTGTGCAGACAGTGTGGAAAAGTAGGACACATAGCACGAGTCTGCAGGTCGGGAAAGAAAACCAGCAATAAGAAACCGACCAAAGGGAAGTACAAGAAGGTACATAAGATAACGGAGAATAGTTCAGACGAACAAAAGAGTGATAACGACTCCGAAAGCAGGGAACTGAGTTGTCTGAAACTGCATAATATGATCACAACGGAGGATCACCGAACCATTTGGGTCACTCTCAAGATAGCAGGAGTCCAGGTAAAGATGGAATTGGACACAGGATCAGCTCTAACAGTCATAAACCGACAGGACTACGAGCGGCTATTCTCACACATACCCTTGAGAGACACAAAAATTATTTTGAAGACGTACACGGGGCAAAAAGTCTACCCCAAAGGAAAAATAAGGGTGACCGTTATATATAACGGTAAGGAAACACCAAAACTAGACCTGTATGTATTGCAAGATGGAGGACCACCATTACTGGGACGTGAATGGATCAGGAAAATACAACTGGATTGGCATTCCATACAGGCACTGACTGTGGCTGACAAAAAGGATGACGACGTCACACCTGGGCGACTGTCAAAGATCCTAACTGACGCGAAAGAAGTGTTCCAGCAAGGACTCGGAACACTAAAAGACATGACAGCGACGATTAAAATTGAAGAAAAAGCAAGCCCAAAATGTTTTAAGGCCAGACCGGTACCTTATGCGATCCGCCCAGCCGTCGAAGCAGAGCTGGAGAGTCTGGAACGTTCAGGTGTACTGTCCAAGGTAGACTGGAGCGAGTGGGCTACACCCATCATCCCTGTGATGAAAAAGTCATTGAGCAGCACGCCTGGGGAACCAAGGAAGGTTCGCATCCGAGGGGACTTTAAGGTAACAGTGAACACGGTCCTTCACACCATACAATATCCACTTCCGCGGATTGAAGATATTTTCGCCTCGCTATCTGGAGGGAAACGCTTCACTAAGATTGATCTGGCCCAGGCGTATCTGCAAATGGAGGTAGAAGAAGCATCAAAAAAATACCTCACAATCAACACCCATAAAGGTCTCTACCAATACAACCGGCTGGTATTCGGGGTAGCATCAGCTCCGGCTATTTGGCAGAGGGCAATGGAACAAGTCCTGCAAGGGATCCCAGAGACCCAGTGTTATTTGGACGACATCCTGGTCACGGGCGAAAATGACAGTGATCACCTCGCCAACCTGGAGCAGGTGCTCACTAGATTGAAGGAATATGGGCTCTGAGCTAACCGCCCCAAATGCGAGTTTTTTAGAAAACAGATCTCGTATTGTGGCCACGTTATCGATAAAGAGGGGTTACATAAGTCCCCAGAGAAGATTGAGGCAGTAGGCAAGGCTCCAGCACCGGAAAATGTGTCACAACTGAGGTCGTTCCTCGGGCTGGTAAACTACTACCATAAGTTCTTGCCAAATTTGTCTACAATACTACACCCACTGAACACCCTACTGCAAACTGGGGTGCCATGGAAGTGGAATGACGAATGTAGACGAGCTTTCCAGAAGAGCAAAACACTAATCACATCGAAAGAGGTATTGGCCCATTACAACCCAGCATTACCAATTCGGTTGGCTTGTGATGTGTCACCCTACGGCATTGGAGCGGTGCTGTCGCACAAATTCTCGGACGGCTCAGAGAGGCCAATAGCCTTTGCGTCACGATCACTAACCTCAGCCAAGCGTAACTATGCCCAGATTGACAGGGAGGCACTCAGCCTAGTGTGGGGAGTGAAAAAGTTCAATCACTATCTGCACGGGCAGAAATTCACCTTGTTGACTGATCACCAGCCTCTTGTCTCCATTTTTAATCCGAAGAAGGGCGTTCCGGTGATGACTGCGCAACGACTACAAAGATGGTCACTTTTTCTAGGGGCGCACCACTATGAGATTGAATATAAGGGCATGAAACAGCATGGAAATGCTGATGGGCTATCACGCCTGCCACTGCCTACTGCGGAGGAAGCACCAGCAGTGGATCCTGTCGAAATATTCCATTCGACTATAGTTGAATACCTACCGGTAACTAACGCTTGTATCGAAAAGGAAACCCGAAATGACCCGACACTGTCTCGGGTATATGATTTGACGGTGAAGGGATGACCAGCATATGGCGACTCACTGTTGCCAGCATTCTCGACAAGGAGAGAACTGCTGTCAGTGTGCCGGGGGACCTTGATGTGTGGATCCCGAGTGGTAATTCCACCCAAGTTAAGGGAGAGAGTGCTCAATGAGCTTCATGAGGGTCATCTGGGAGGGGTAAAAATGAAAAGCCTAGCCAGGGCTTATGTGTGGTGGCCGGGAATCGATAGACCTGACCAAGAGCTGCTCAGGATGCCAGAAAGTCCAAAATGCACCACCACAGGCCCCTCTACACCCATGGGAGTGGCCCTCATCTCCATGGCAACGGGTGCATATTGATTTTGCTGGTCCATTCATGGACTCAATGTTTTTAATAGCCGTGGATGCACACTCGAAATGGCCTGAGGTCATCAAAATGTCCTCCACCACCACGGAGAAAACTATTGCAGTCCTACGGACCATTTTTGCCAGGAATGGCTTGCCAGAACAGATTTGCTCCGACAACAGACCACAGTTTGTGTCCGAAGAGTTCCGGAGGTTCTTGAAAAAGAATGGGGTAAGGCATTACACATCCGCCCCATATCATCCAGCCACAAATGGATTGGCTGAGAGGTTCGTACAAACCTTTAAGAAGGCAATAAAGGCTATGTACAATGACAACATTCCACTGCAGCACAAGGTGGACAATTTCCTGTTCGCCTACCGGAATGCGACACATGCAGTCACCAACCAGGCCCCAGCCATGATGTTCTTGAACCGAAGGTTAAGATCTCGCCTGGATTTGCTCAGACCAAACGTACGAAGAGATGTTGAGAGTAAGCAATTCCAGCACATCCATGAGAAGCCAACAAGGAGCTTCAATGTAGGGCAACCAGTCTTGACCCGCGACTACCGAACAGAAAAATGGCAGCCAGGAACGATATGCACACGGCAGGGCCCACTAATGTACACAGTGGACGTTGGGGAGAGCATCATGAGACGCCATGCTGACCAGATCCTAGAGTCACAGGAACAAGTCAACCCCATGCCTCGCCCATACGTACCTGGTGATGAACCCGACGTACAGGTCGCATCTACCCCAGAAACAGTAGCATTGGAAGCCGATGAACCAACCGATGACAGGGGGCCAGAATCGCCTCCACACCAAGAGCAAGACACTCGGGAAAGGCGCTATCCAGAAAGGATCAGGAAGCCTCCCCAAAGACTGAATTTATAAATAGACTATTTTCAGCTAATGTTGCATGTTAAAAGTGTTAATTGTAATTTGTTTGATATTTAATTGTTAAATGAGTGTTATGGTACTGTTAATCTAAAAGGGGAGGAATTGTAATGTATGTACCTTTAAGGGGGGAACTACTTTCTACAGCTCATGTATACTGTAGTACCGGCAGTGACCACACCTGTATATAACGCTGAGTAGTAATTTGTTGTTTCAGTTGTAGTTTGAACCACGTTGAGTAAACACCTGTTGTACCGTTCTCTGCAGTCCTTTTCTTATTATTACACGGACGTAACAGTCCTAGCCCCATCGACTAATGCCTGCAGTACCACCTTGTCAAAGCGAGGAGCTGATCTTGCCCTCCCACTTGTCATTTTTGCTGCAGCTCCCTCACACTGCACAGTCAAGAAGCTTGGCAGTCTGCAGAAGAAGCAAGGCTTGCTGTAGCCCTTAAATGCAGCAGCAATGATGATGTCATCGGAGGGGACTTTCAGTCATGAAAAACCCATTTGCAAAGGCTTCCCACACGTTGGAAATCAATTGGCCAATTGAGTTAAAATTGCATCAATCTCCCACATCCATTTAGATTCGTGTGGGAAACACGAAATTCGGATAACATGACACCATCCCGTGCCTGAGTTAAAATCCAGCCCATTGTCTTCGATCCCCGGCACAAACTCTGTTCCCTAGCCATTGACTCCATCCCTCTCCCTAACGTCTGAGGCTGAACCAGACGGTTCGCAACCTTAAAATATATGACCCTGAAATGAGTTTCTGACCACATATCCGCAGCATAACTAAGACCGCCTATTTCCACCTCCGTAACACTGCCCGTCTCCGCCCCTGCCTCAGCTTATCCACTGCTGAAACCCTCATCCATGCCTTTGTTACCTCTAGACTTGACTATTCCAACGCACTCCTGGCTGGCCTCCCACATTCTACCCTACGGAAACTTGAGGTGATCCAAAACTCGGCTGCCCTGTCCTAACTCGCACCAAGTCCCGTTCACCCATCACCCCTGTGCTCGCTGACCTAACTTGGCTCCCGGTTAAACAATGCCTCGATTTTGAAAATTTTCATCCTTGTTTTCAAATCCCTCTGTGGCCTCGCCCCTCCCTATCTCTGTAATCTCCTCCAGCCCCACAACTTTCTGAGATATCTGCGCTCCTCTAATTCTGACCTCGTGAGCATCCCAGATTAAAATCACTCAACCATTGGTGGCCGGGCCTAAGCACTGGAATTCCCTACCTAAACCTCTCCGCCTCTCTCCTTCTTGTTCATCCTTTAAGACGTTCCTTAAAACTTACCTCTTTGCCGAAGCTTTTGATCACCTGCCCTAACATCTCCATATGTGGCTCAGTGTCAAACTTCTTGTCTTATAATGCTCCTGTGAAGCACCTTGGGCCGTTTTACTACGTTAAAGATGCTATATAAATACAAGTAGTTGTTGTTGTTGATGAAGAGACTCCCTCTTTAAAATAGGTCCCTGATGGAGAGACTCCCTCTTTAATATAGGTCCCTGATGGAGAGACTCCCTCATTAAAATAGGTCCCTGATGGAGAGACTCTCTCTTTAAAATAGGTCCCCGATGGAGAGACTCCCTCTTTAAACAGGGTCCCTGATGGAGAGACTCCCTCTTTAAAATAGGTCCCTGATGGAGAGACTCCCTCTTTAAAACAGGTCCCCGATGGAGAGACTCCCTCTTTAAAACAGGTCCCTGATGGAGAGACTCCCTCTTTAAAATAGGTCCCTGATGGAGAGACTCCCTCTTTAAAATAGGTCCCTGATGGAGAGACTCCCTCTTTAAAATAGGTCCCTGATGGAGAGACTCCCTCTTTACAATAGGTCCCTGATGGAGAGACTCCCTATTTAAAATAGGTCCCTGATGGAGAGACTCCCTCTTTACAATAGGTCCCTGATGGAGAGACTCCCTCTTTAAAATGGGTCCCCGATGGAGAGACTCCCTCTTTAAAATAGGTCCCTGATGGAGAGACTCCCTCTTTAAAATAGGTCCCTGATGGAGAGACTCCCTCTTTAAAATAGGTCCCCGATGGAGAGACTCCCTCTTTAAAATAGGTCCCCGATGGAGAGACTCTCTCTTTAAAATAGGTCCCTGATGGAGAGACTCCCTCTTTAAAACAGGTCCCTGATGGAGAGACTCCCTCTTTAAAATGGGACCCCGATGGAGAGACTCCCTCTTTAAAACAGGTCCCTCATGGAGAGACTCCCTCTTTAAAATGGGACCCCGATGGAGAGACTCCCTCTTTAAAATGGGACCCCGATGGAGAGACTCCCTCTTTAAAATGGGTCCCTGATGGAGAGACTCCCTATTTAAAACAGGTCCCCGATGGAGAGACTCCCTCTTTAAAATGGGACCCCGATGGAGAGACTCCCTCTTTAAAATGGGACCCCGATGGAGAGACTCCCTCTTTAAAATGAGACCCTGATGGAGAGACTCCCTCTTTAAAACAGGTCCCCGATGGAGAGACTCCCTCTTTAAAATGGGACCCCGATGGAGAGACTCCCTCTTTAAAACAGGTCCCTGATGGAGAGACTCCCTCTTTAAAATAGGTCCCCGATGGAGAGACTCCCTCTTTAAAATAGGTCCCCGATGGAGAGACTCCCTCTTTAAAATAGG
Source organism: Somniosus microcephalus (assembly GCF_052327205.1). Taxonomy (NCBI): domain Eukaryota; kingdom Metazoa; phylum Chordata; class Chondrichthyes; order Squaliformes; family Somniosidae; genus Somniosus; species Somniosus microcephalus. The sequence goes on along the minus strand of NC_140988.1, from coordinate 377,961,427 downwards.
TCCCTGATGGAGAGACTCCCTCTTTAAAATAGATTCCCGATGGAGAGACTCCCTCTTTAAAATAGGTCCCTGATGGAGAGACTCCCTCTTTAAAATAGGTCCCTGATGGAGAGACTCCCTCTTTAAAATAGGTCCCTGATGGAGAGACTCCCTCTTTAAAATAGGTCCCCGATGGAGAGACTCCCTCTTTAAAATGAGACCCTGATGGAGAGACTCCCTCTTTAAAATAGGTCCCTGATGGAGAGACTCCCTCTTTAAAACAGGTCCCTGATGGAGAGACTCCCTCTTTAAAATAGATCCCCGATGGAGAGACTCCCTCTTTAAAATGGGACCCTGATGGAGAGACTCCCTCTTTAAAACAGGTCCCCGATGGAGAGACTCCCTCTTTAAAATGGGCCCCTGATGGAGAGACTCCCTCTTTAAAATGAGACCCTGATGGAGAGACTCCCTCTTTAAAATAGGTCCCTGATGGAGAGACTCCCTCTTTAAAATAGGTCCCCGATGGAGAGACTCCCTCTTTAAAATAGGTCCCTGATGGAGAGACTCCCTCTTTAAAATAGGTCCCCGATGGAGAGACTCCCTCTTTAAAATAGGTCCCCGATGGAGAGACTCCCTCTTTAAAATAGGTCCCTGATGGAGAGACTCCCTCTTTAAAATAGGTCCCCGATGGAGAGACTCCCTCTTTAAAATAGGTCCCCGATGGAGAGACTCCCTCTTTAAAATAGGTCCCTGATGGAGAGACTCCCTCTTTAAAATAGGTCCCTGATGGAGAGACTCCCTCTTTAAAATGAGACCCTGATGGAGAGACTCCCTCTTTAAAATAGGTCCCCGATGGAGAGACTCCCTCTTTAAAATAGGTCCCTGATGGAGAGACTCCCTCTTTAAAATAGGTCCCCGATGGAGAGACTCCCTCTTTAAAATAGGTCCCTGATGGAGAGACTCCCTCTTTAAAATAGATCCCCGATGGAGAGACTCCCTCTTTAAAATAGGTCCCTGATGGAGAGACTCCCTCTTTAAAATAGGTCCCTGATGGAGAGACTCCCTCTTTAAAATAGGACCCTGATGGAGAGACTCCCTCTTTAAAATAGGTCCCTGATGGAGAGACTCCCTCTTTAAAATAGGTCCCTGATGGAGAGACTCCCTCTTTAAAACAGGTCCCTGATGGAGAGACTCCCTCTTTAAAACAGGTCCCCGATGGAGAGACTCCCTCTTTAAAATGGGCCCCTGATGGAGAGACTCCCTCTTTAAAATGAGACCCTGATGGAGAGACTCCCTCTTTAAAATAGGTCCCCGATGGAGAGACTCCCTCTTTAAAACAGGTCCCCGATGGAGAGACTCCCTCTTTAAAATAGGTCCCTGATGGAGAGACTCCCTCTTTAAAATAGGTCCCCGATTGAGAGACTCCCTCTTTAAAATGAGACCCGGATGGAGAGACTCCCTCTTTAAAATAGGTCCCCGATGGAGAGACTCCCTCTTTAAAACAGGTCCCCGATGGAGAGACTCCCTCTTTAAAATAGGTCCCCGAGGGAGAGACTCCCTCTTTAAAACAGGTCCCCGATGGAGAGACTCCCTCTTTAAAATGGGACCCTGATGGAGAGACTCCCTCTTTAAAATAGGTCCCTGATGGAGAGACTCCCTCTTTAAAATAGGTCCCTGATGGAGAGACTCCCTCTTTAAAACAGGTCCCCGATGGAGAGACTCCCTCTTTAAAATAGGTCCCCGATGGAGAGACCCCCTCTTTAAAATGGGACCGTGATGGAGAGACTCCCTCTTTAAAATAGGTCCCCGATGGAGAGACTCCCTCTTTAAAATAGGTCCCCGATGGAGAGACTCCCTCTTTAAAATGGGACCCTGATGGAGAGACTCCCTCTTTAAAACAGGTCACCGACGGAGAGACTCCCTCTTTAAAATAGGACCGTGATGGAGAGACTCCCTCTTTAAAACAGGTCCCTGATGGAGAGACTCCCTCTTTAAAATAGGTCCCCGATGGAGAGACTCCCTCTTTAAAATGGGTCCCTGATGGAGAGACTCCCTCTTTAAAATGGGTCCCTGATGGAGAGACTCCCTCTTTAAAATGGGTCCCTGATGGAGAGACTCCCTCTTTAAAATAGGTCCCCGATGGAGAGACTCACTCTTTAAAATGGGACTGTGATGGAGAGACTCCCTCTTTAAAACAGGACCCTGATGGAGAGACTCCCTCTTTAAAATGGGTCCCTGATGGAGAGACTCCCTCTTTAAAACAGGACCCTGATGGAGAGACTCCCTCTTTAAAATGGGACCCTGATGGAGAGACTCCCTCTTTAAAATGGGACCCTGATGGAGAGACTCCCTCTTTAAAATAGGTCCCTGATGGAGAGACTCCCTCTTTAAAATGGGACCCTGATGGAGAGACTCCCTCTTTAAAATAGGTCCCTGATGGAGAGACTCCCTCTTTAAAATGGGACCCTGATGGAGAGACTCCCTCTTTAAAATGGGACCGTGATGGAGAGACTCCCTCTTTAAAATAGGTCCCTGATGGAGAGACTCCCTCTTTAAAATGGGTCCCTGATGGAGAGACTCCCTCTTTAAAATGGGTCCCTGATGGAGAGACTCCCTCTTTAAAACAGGACCCTGGTGGAGAGACTCCCTCTTTAAAATAGGTCCCTGATGGAGAGACTCCCTCTTTAAAATAGGTCCCTGATGGAGAGACTCCCTCTTTAAAATGGGACCCTGATGGAGAGACTCCCTCTTTAAAATGGGTCCCTGATGGAGAGACTCCCTCTTTAAAACAGGACCCTGATGGAGAGACTCCCTCTTTAAAATAGGTCCCTGATGGAGAGACTCCCTCTTTAAAATAGGTCCCTGATGGAGAGACTCCCTCTTTACAATAGGTCCCTGATGGAGAGACTCCCTATTTAAAATAGGTCCCTGATGGAGAGACTCCCTCTTTACAATAGGTCCCTGATGGAGAGACTCCCTCTTTAAAATGGGTCCCCGATGGAGAGACTCCCTCTTTAAAATAGGTCCCTGATGGAGAGACTCCCTCTTTAAAATAGGTCCCTGATGGAGAGACTCCCTCTTTAAAATAGGTCACCGATGGAGAGACTCCCTCTTTAAAATAGGTCCCCGATGGAGAGACCCTCTCTTTAAAATAGGTCCCTGATGGAGAGACTCCCTCTTTAAAACAGGTCCCTGATGGAGAGACTCCCTCTTTAAAATGGGACCCCGATGGAGAGACTCCCTCTTTAAAACAGGTCCCTCATGGAGAGACTCCCTCTTTAAAATGGGACCCCGATGGAGAGACTCCCTCTTTAAAATGGGACCCCGATGGAGAGACTCCCTCTTTAAAATGGGTCCCTGATGGAGAGACTCCCTCTTTAAAACAGGTCCCCGATGGAGAGACTCCCTCTTTAAAATGGGACCCCGATGGAGAGACTCCCTCTTTAAAACAGGTCCCTGATGGAGAGACTCCCTCTTTAAAATAGGTCCCCGATGGAGAGACTCCCTCTTTAAAATAGGTCCCCGATGGAGAGACTCCCTCTTTAAAATAGGTCCCTGATGGAGAGACTCCCTCTTTAAAATAGATCCCCGATGGAGAGACTCCCTCTTTAAAATAGGTCCCTGATGGAGAGACTCCCTCTTTAAAATAGGTCCCTGATGGAGAGACTCCCTCTTTAAAATAGGTCCCTGATGGAGAGACTCCCTCTTTAAAATAGGTCCCCGATGGAGAGACTCCCTCTTTAAAATGAGACCCTGATGGAGAGACTCCCTCTTTAAAACAGGTCCCTGATGGAGAGACTCCCTCTTTAAAACAGGTCCCTGATGGAGAGACTCCCTCTTTAAAATAGATCCCCGATGGAGAGACTCCCTCTTTAAAATGGGACCCTGATGGAGAGACTCCCTCTTTAAAACAGGTCCCCGATGGAGAGACTCCCTCTTTAAAATGGGCCCCTGATGGAGAGACTCCCTCTTTAAAATGAGACCCTGATGGAGAGACTCCCTCTTTAAAATAGGTCCCTGATGGAGAGACTCCCTCTTTAAAATAGGTCCCTGATGGAGAGACTCCCTCTTTAAAATAGGTCCCTGATGGAGAGACTCCCTCTTTAAAATAGGTCCCCGATGGAGAGACTCCCTCTTTAAAATAGGTCCCCGATGGAGAGACTCCCTCTTTAAAATAGGTCCCTGATGGAGAGACTCCCTCTTTAAAATAGGTCCCCGATGGAGAGACTCCCTCTTTAAAATAGGTCCCCGATGGAGAGACTCCCTCTTTAAAATAGGTCCCTGATGGAGAGACTCCCTCTTTAAAATAGGTCCCTGATGGAGAGACTCCCTCTTTAAAATGAGACCCTGATGGAGAGACTCCCTCTTTAAAATAGGTCCCCGATGGAGAGACTCCCTCTTTAAAATAGGTCCCTGATGGAGAGACTCCCTCTTTAAAATAGGTCCCCGATGGAGAGACTCCCTCTTTAAAATAGGTCCCTGATGGAGAGACTCCCTCTTTAAAATAGATCCCCGATGGAGAGACTCCCTCTTTAAAATAGGTCCCTGATGGAGAGACTCCCTCTTTAAAATAGGTCCCTGATGGAGAGACTCCCTCTTTAAAATAGGACCCTGATGGAGAGACTCCCTCTTTAAAATAGGTCCCTGATGGAGAGACTCCCTCTTTAAAATAGGTCCCTGATGGAGAGACTCCCTCTTTAAAACAGGTCCCTAATGGAGAGACTCCCTCTTTAAAACAGGTCCCCGATGGAGAGACTCCCTCTTTAAAATGGGCCCCTGATGGAGAGACTCCCTCTTTAAAATGAGACCCTGATGGAGAGACTCCCTCTTTAAAATAGGTCCCCGATGGAGAGACTCCCTCTTTAAAACAGGTCCCCGATGGAGAGACTCCCTCTTTAAAATAGGTCCCTGATGGAGAGACTCCCTCTTTAAAATAGGTCCCCGATTGAGAGACTCCCTCTTTAAAATGAGACCCTGATGGAGAGACTCCCTCTTTAAAATAGGTCCCCGATGGAGAGACTCCCTCTTTAAAACAGGTCCCCGATGGAGAGACTCCCTCTTTAAAATAGGTCCCCGAGGGAGAGACTCCCTCTTTAAAACAGGTCCCCGATGGAGAGACTCCCTCTTTAAAATGGGACCCTGATGGAGAGACTCCCTCTTTAAAATAGGTCCCTGATGGAGAGACTCCCTCTTTAAAATAGGTCCCTGATGGAGAGACTCCCTCTTTAAAACAGGTCCCCGATGGAGAGGCTCCCTCTTTAAAATAGGTCCCCGATGGAGAGACCCCCTCTTTAAAATGGGACCGTGATGGAGAGACTCCCTCTTTAAAATAGGTCCCCGATGGAGAGACTCCCTCTTTAAAATAGGTCCCCGATGGAGAGACTCCCTCTTTAAAATGGGACCCTGATGGAGAGACTCCCTCTTTAAAACAGGTCCCCGATGGAGAGACTCCCTCTTTAAAATAGGACCGTGATGGAGAGACTCCCTCTTTAAAACAGGTCCCTGATGGAGAGACTCCCTCTTTAAAATGGGTCCCTGATGGAGAGACTCCCTCTTTAAAATGGGTCCCTGATGGAGAGACTCCCTCTTTAAAATGGGTCCCTGATGGAGAGACTCCCTCTTTAAAATAGGTCCCCGATGGAGAGACTCACTCTTTAAAATGGGACCGTGATGGAGAGACTCCCTCTTTAAAACAGGACCCTGATGGAGAGACTCCCTCTTTAAAATGGGTCCCTGATGGAGAGACTCCCTCTTTAAAACAGGACCCTGATGGAGAGACTCCCTCTTTAAAATGGGACCCTGATGGAGAGACTCCCTCTTTATAATAGGTCCCTGATGGAGAGACTCCCTCTTTAAAATAGGTCCCTGATGGAGAGACTCCCTCTTTAAAATGGGACCCTGATGGAGAGACTCCCTCTTTAAAATAGGTCCCTGATGGAGAGACTCCCTCTTTAAAATGGGACCCTGATGGAGAGACTCCCTCTTTAAAATGGGACCGTGATGGAGAGACTCCCTCTTTAAAATAGGTCCCTGATGGAGAGACTCCCTCTTTAAAATGGGTCCCTGATGGAGAGACTCCCTCTTTAAAATGGGTCCCTGATGGAGAGACTCCCTCTTTAAAACAGGACCCTGATGGAGAGACTCCCTCTTTAAAATGGGACCCTGATGGAGAGACTCCCTCTTTAAAATAGGTCCCTGATGGAGAGACTCCCTCTTTAAAATGGGTCCCTGATGGAGAGACTCCCTCTTTAAAATGGGTCCCTGATGGAGAGACTCCCTCTTTAAAACAGGACCCTGATGGAGAGACTCCCTCTTTAAAATAGGTCCCTGATGGAGAGACTCCCTCTTTAAAATAGGTCCCTGATGGAGAGACTCCCTCTTTAAAATGGGACCCTGATGGAGAGACTCCCTCTTTAAAATGGGACCGTGATGGAGAGACTCCCTCTTTAAAATAGGTCCCTGATGGAGAGACTCCCTCTTTAAAATGGGACCCTGATGGAGAGACTCCCTCTTTAAAATGGGACCGTGATGGAGAGACTCCCTCTTTAAAATAGGTCCCTGATGGAGAGACTCCCTCTTTAAAATAGGTCCCTGATGGAGAGACTCACTCTTTAAAATGGGACCCTGATGGAGAGACTCCCTCTTTAAAATGGGACCGTGATGGAGAGACTCCCTCTTTAAAATGGGTCCCTGATGGAGAGACTCCCTCTTTAAAATGGGTCCCTGATGGAGAGACTCCCTCTTTAAAATAGGTCCCTGATGGAGAGACTCCCTCTTTAAAATAGGTCCCTGATGGAGAGACTCCCTCTTTAAAATAGGTCCCTGATGGAGAGACTCCCTCTTTAAAATGGGTCCCTGATGGAGAGACTCCCTCTTTAAAATGGGACCCTGATGGAGAGACTCCCTCTTTAAAATAGGTCCCTGATGGAGAGACTCCCTCTTTAAAATGGGTCCCTGATGGAGAGACTCCCTCTTTAAAATAGGTCCCTGATGGAGAGACTCCCTCTTTAAAATGGGTCCCTGATGGAGAGACTCCCTCTTTAAAATGGGTCCCTGATGGAGAGACTCCCTCTTTAAAATGGGTCCCTGATGGAGAGACTCCCTCTTTAAAATGGGTCCCTGATGGAGAGACTCCCTCTTTAAAATAGGTCCCTGATGGAGAGACTCCCTCTTTAAAATAGGTCCCCGATGGAGAGACTCCCTCTTTAAAATGGGTCCCTGATGGAGAGACTCCCTCTTTAAAATAGGTCCCTGATGGAGAGACTCCCTCTTTAAAATAGGTCCCTGATGGAGAGACTCCCTCTTTAAAATGGGACCCTGATGGAGAGACTCCCTCTTTAAAATGGGTCCCTGATGGAGAGACTCCCTCTTTAAAATAGGTCCCTGATGGAGAGACTCCCTCTTTAAAATGGGTCCCTGATGGAGAGACTCCCTCTTTAAAATGGGACCCTGATGGAGAGACTCCCTCTTTAAAATAGGTCCCTGATGGAGAGACTCCCTCTTTAAAATAGGTCCCTGATGGAGAGACTCCCTCTTTAAAATAGGTCCCTGATGGAGAGACTCCCTCTTTAAAATGGGTCCCTGATTGAGAGACTCCCTCTTTAAAATAGGTCCCTGATGGAGAGACTCCCTCTTTAAAATGGGTCCCTGATGGAGAGACTCCCTCTTTAAAATGGGTCCCTGATGGAGAGACTCCCTCTTTAAAATGGGTCCCTGATGGAGAGACTCCCTCTTTAAAATAGGTCCCCGATGGAGAGACTCCCTCTTTAAAATGGGACCCTGATGGAGAGACTCCCTCTTTAAAATGGGTCCCTGATGGAAAGACTCCGGGGTACAGTTTCCGTTCATTATATCAGCGCAATCCATGCGTAATCGGCTGAACGAGTGCAAAAGAATTTTAAACGTAAGTGAGTTACGCCCAAAAACTATCTGCATTTTAATTTTCTGCAGTATGTTACCCTGGTTCAAAACTCATTTTGCCCGGATCAGGCCCCACCCACAAAACTGGCCACGCCCCCAGATCAAAATGATGCGATTCCAGCGATTGTGCTGGTTCGGGGAGACTCTTCAAATTGCATTCACTTTCTTCGGCACACGGGCACCAGCAGGCATGTTCTTAAAAGTTTCTTCTTGGCAAAATATATTTAATTTACTAAGAAACTGACTCGTGTACCCCAGTGAAACTTATACATGTTACTTTTTTAGGTCATTTTCTGTGATTTTAAATCGTGTGATACATTTTGGTCGGGCGAATGAGGAAAGGCAATATAAACTAAATGGTACAATTTTATAGGGGGTGCAGCAAGAGAGAGACCTGGGGGTGTGTGTACAAATATTTGAAGGTGGCAGGAAGGTTGAAAAGGCTGTTAAAAAAGCATATGGGATCCTTGGCTTTATTAATAGAGGCATATGGGCAGGATTTTCATTGGGCCGTGGAGGCGGGATTGGAGGCGTGTGGGGGGTTAAAATCTCGAAATCGGGGGGGCACGAACCCATCCCGCCCCCAACCCGCCTCCATGCCAGTTTCAAAGGAGGCGGATACCCGACCTGTGCTGGGAGCCGCCTCCCCGAGGCAGGAAGGGGATTAGTGCCAATTAACTGCCTGTTAACAGGTAGTTAACAGGCAGTTTTTTGCCTAATCCCTATTTTTAGCCCTGAAGTGTGGGATTCCCGATGGCTCCGAACCACGCCAATTTAGCGAGGCGGACCGTCGGTCTGAAGGGGTTGGAGGGGTCGAGATGTCCGTTGTGCAGCTGAGTGATGAGTGCATGTGTGCAGAGGTAAGTGTAAAGTGTTTTAATAAGTTTTACTTACCTTTACTTGCTCCTTCCTTCAGTTCTCGGGAGGCCGGGGACGGAGGTGCTGGCAGGTGGCTGCCGAAAAAGCGGCCGCCCCGCACCTCCACCTTAACTTGCGCCGCTGCCGGCACAGCAAGGCCCCGTGAACCGGGCGCGGGTAGCGAACGGCGCAACTGTGGCGTTCGCTACCAAATATCGTGAACGGGGCGCAAATGGGGCGTTGCGCACACCGATGACGTCATCAGTGGCGGCGCAGCGCAAAAGGCTAACGCCACCATTATCGCCCAACTCAATATCACGGGAGGCACAGCCAGTGGCGCTATAGCCACTGCCTGCCTCTTTAGGCGCTAACAAGTGGCGCTACTCACCCAATTTCTCCTTTGTTTGTCAGTAATGTTCTCGGTTGTGGTGCATCCTTCAACACTGCACCAGCTGTCAGTCACAATCTGACATAATAGGTGCAATATGTCGGCTGGGTGACTTACCATTGAAGCTGAGATACAGTGGAGCCGCCGGCGCAGACTTCATGGATTTTTAGATTTTAACCCTTATTGAAAACTGGACAGGCTGTTTGGCGGCGGGGGGGGTGGCGGGAGCAGTGAAAAACCAATCAAGCTGGAGATGACTCATTTGTATGGAACCGAACTGTCCTTGGATACAATGAGGCCTGAGAGGCCCACTCCCAAGTCTTGATTAACAAGGCTGACGACTCATTGTTCTAGTCAAGATGAACTCGTTAAGTTAATCGGCAGGAAGATCGAAAAGAGATCAAAAACCATTCAAACCATTCAAGACATCGAAAACCATCCCCCCAGGCCATGTGTCCATTAATACTACAGGCTGCGGTTTGTGTATTGGAGGGGTATAAAAGAGCAGTTTGGATAGCTCTCTCTCTCTCTCTCCTGCCCTCCACACAACTGAACATCAAGAGGAGCAAAGCCTTGCTCTTCCAACCGAGACGGACTTCGACTAAGGCTGGGATTCGCATGCCGCAAGGCCGGTACGGAACCAGGTAGTCGAGACGTACAGGAGAAAGCTGCACGCAAGATCAAAAGGGGCAATCTAGGTGAGCATTGCCAAGCCTACACACCCACAAGATCACTTAGCTGTGTGAGGGGGTGCCTGTATGTTCCTACCAAACCAGAGGGGGTTTAGCATTGGAAAGGGTCCTGTGATAGTTTAGTTCACGGGAGGGTGTTTTTAGGCCGTGGTAAATCAGCACAGCAAGGGCTTGTTGTACAAGTCAGGGTTGTACTGTTTTAAACTGTACTGTTGTGTTCACACTGCTCGTACTGTATGCGAGTGGAGTGGTTTTTGTCAACCTTTAATAAACACTGTACGGGTGAGCTCAAAAATGCTGTCCGTGTTCCAATCTGTCCTCAGTAATCCCTATCGTCCAGAACTTGTAGTAAGGGGGTTTACGTGCTCGCTATGGGCGGGGCAAAACCACTTACAATAATTGGCGATTGCGGCAGGGGCCATAGGAAATTGGTCACCGCAGAAACCAGTTACAACAGGAAGCTGAGCTGCCCGTCTGGTGTAAGTGACTCTTCCACACCTTAAAAACAAATCCTTTAATACTCTCTGTCCAGGACACGCCTAACAACCGGGTTGCAGATCCTTACAGGTAATGTCAGCTGCAGCTACACAACTCCTCCCCAAACCTAACCACCACCCACCCACCCCCCCACCCCACCACCCCCCCCAACACTACCATTAGCTGTTTAACCTTTTTAACTGACTCTTTAACTCTTGAGAAAAATCAATAACTAAATAATTTAGCCGGGGACTCTCCTAAGAGCTGCTCCCGCTCTGCCATAGTGTCTAGACAGACTAGATGCTGGAAGGATGTTCCCGATGGTCGGGGAGTCCAGAACCAGGGGTCACAGTCTAAGGATAAGAGGTAAGCCATTTAGGACAGAGTTGAGGAGGAATTTCTTCACCCAGAGAGTGGTGAACCTGTGGAATTCTCTACCACAGAAGGCCGTTGAGGCCAATTCATTAAATATATTCAAGAAGGAGTTAGATATATTTCTTAGGGCTAAAGGCTAAAGGGATATGGGGAGAAGGCAGGGACAGGGTACTGAATTTGGATGATCAGCCATGATCTCATTGAATGGCGGAGCAGGCTCGAGGGGCTGAATGGCCTACTCCTGCTCCTATCTTCTATGTTTCTATGTGCCTTATATACATAGGAACAGGAGGAGGCCATTAAGCCCCTCGGGCCTGCTCCGCCATTCAATGAGATCATGGCTGAGCTGCACCTCAACTCCATTAACCCGCCTTTGCTCCAAATCCCTAGATACCCCTACCCAACAAAAATCTACAGATCTCTACAAGTCTTGAAAGCTTCAGTTGTCCCCCCAGCAACCATTGCCTTTTGGGGGAGAGGGTTCCGGATTTTCACAAGTCTTTGTGTGTGAAGAAATGCGCTGCCAAATTCTTCAAGTATACTCCGTGTCCCTGAAATTCCACAGGCTGAGATCCTGACTGTTGAGTCGGAGGTCACGTTCATCTGAACCTTCCAACCTTGACGTGCCCCCACCCCACCCTCCACGGCCCTTGGGTCATTAGCAGGGCACCTCATTTGTTTAGGGTCCGGTGAGCGCAAGTGAGACTTGGGGCACTTAAGGTGCTCCATGCACCCGGAAACTAGGATAGCTGCCGACCCACAGAGGGGTCATTGACCAGGACTTTTCCCCCATGACCCACGACCCCAGCCACACCGCCAATCGCTCCACAGACAGGGGACACAAACCGGGGATTTTCAATAACACAAAAGTACCATCTTTTTCGGGGGGGGGGGGGGCGGGTGGGGGGTGGGAGGTCCTGCTGCTTACCAGGCCTAGACCCCCCCCCCCAGGGCTGACATGAGTCATGTGTACTTAGGGAACATGGAAGGAATGAAGGGACAAAGGAACAGGAGGAGGCCATTCAGCCCCTCGAGCCTGTTCTGCCATTCAGTGAGATCTGTATCTTTACTCCATCTACCCGTCTTGGCTCCATATCCCTTAACACCCTTGGCTAGCAAAAATCTATCGATCTCAGATTTAAAATTATTAATTGAGCTGGCATCTGCTGCTTTCTGTGTGAAGAAGTGTTTCCTAACTTCTCTCCTGAATGGCCTGGCTCTGATTTTAAGGTCATGTCCCCTTGTTCCAGATGCCCCCACCAGTGGAAATAGTTTCTCTCTATCTAGCCTTTCAAAATCTTAAAAACCTCAATCCAATCACCCCTGAACCTTCTATATTCCAGAGAATGCAAGTCTAGTTTATGTAATCTCCACTCGCAATCTAACCCTTGGAGCCCTGGTAACATAGGCGCAGCAACGTCATTGTTCTTGCTCAGGCCAACATCCCCAGCATCGAAGCTTTGACCACACTCGATCAGCTCCGATGGACGGGTCACATTGTCCGCATGCCCGATACGAGACTCCCAAAACAAGCGCTCTACTCGGAGCTCCAACAAGGCAAGAGAGCCCCAGGTGGGCGGAGGAAACGCTTCAAGGACACCTTCAAAGCCTCCTTGAAAAAGTGTAACATCCCCATCGACACCTGGGAATCCCTGGCCCAAGACCGCACAAAGTGGGGGAGAAGCATCCGGGAAGGTGCCGAACACCTCGAGTCTCTTCACCGGGAGCAAGCGGAAGCCAAGCGCAAGGAGCGCACGTCAACCCAAGCACCCCACCCACCCGCCCCTTCAACCACCGTCTGCCCCACCTGTGACAGAGACTGTAGGTCCCGCACTGGACTCATCAGTAACCTGAGAACTCACTTTTAATGTGGAAGCAAGTCATCCTCGGTTTCGAGGGACTGCCTAAGAAGAAGGGTAACATTCTGGTGAATCTGCGCTGCTCTCCTTCCCAGGCCAAGATATCCTCTCTAAGGTGTGGTGCCCAGAACTGTACACAGTGCTCCAGATGTGGTCTGACCAGGGCTTTGTACAGCTGCAGCAAAACTCCCTCCCCTTTATATTCCAGCCCTCTGGTTATAAAGACTAACATCCCATTAGCCTTTTTGATTATTTTTTGTACCTGACTACGACACTTTAGTGATCTGTGTACATGGACCCCTAAATCTCTTTGGACCTCCACTAAGGGGCCATCCCCAACTGAACGGGTACCCTGGCTGACTCTTCCTTGCCCTAGATGAGTGCTGTCCAACGCGTTAGCCACTAGCCACATGTGGCTAATTGGGAATCCAATTAGTAAATAAAAAAATAAAAGAACGGTAGTGGTTATCTCACTGGACTAGTGATCCAAAGGCCTGGACTAATGCTTTGTGAGGCAAGAGGTAAAATCCCACCATGGCAGCTGGGAAATTTAAATTCAATTTATTAAATAAAAATCTGGAATAAAAAGCCAGTATCAGTAATGGTGACCATGAAACTATCGGATTGTCGTAAAAACCCATCTGGTTCACTAATAGAAACATAGAAGATTGGAGCAGGAGTAGGCCATTCGGCCCTTCGAGGCTGCTCCGCCATTCAATGCAATCATGACTGATCATCCAAATTCAGTACCCTGTCCGTGCCTTCTCCCCATATCCCTTGATCCCTTTAGCCTTAAGAAATATATCCAACTCTTTCTTGAATATATTTAATGAACTGGCCTCCACCGCCCTCTGTAGCAGAGAATTCCACAGGTTCACCACTCTCTGGGTGAAGAAATTCCTCCTCATTTCAGTCCTAAATGGCTTACCCCTTATCCTTAGACTATGACCCCTGGTTCTGGACTCCCCGGCCATCAGAAACATCCTTTCTGCATCTAGTCTGTCCAGACCTGACAGAATTTTATAGGTTTCGATGAGATCCCCTCTCAATCTTCTAAACTCCAGTGAGTATAAGCCCAATTGACACAATCTCTCCTCGTACGTCATTCCTGCCATCCCAGGTATCAGCCTGGTGAATCTTCGCTGCACTCCCTCCATGGCAAGAACATCCTTCCTCAGGTAAGGTGACCAAAACTGCACACAATACTCAAGGTGCGGTCTCACCAAGGCCCTGTACAACTGCAGCAAGACATCCTTGTTCTTGTACTCGAACCCTCTTGCTACGAAGGCCAACATACCATTTGCCTTCTTAACCGCCTGCTGCACCTGCATGCTTACCTTTAGCGACTGGTGCACAAGAACACCCAGGTCTCTTTGCACTTCCCCTTCTCCCAATCTATTGCCATTCAGATAATAATCTGCCTTCCTGTTTTTGCCTCCAAAGTGGATAACCTCACATTTATCCACATTATAGTGCATTTGCCATGTTTCTGCCCAATCACCCAACCTGTCCAAATCGTACTGGAGTTTCATGACATCCTCCTCACAGCATACCCTCCCACCCAGCTTTGTATCGTCTGCAAATTTGGAGATATTACATCCAATTCCCTCGTCCAGATCATTAATATATATTGTGAACAGCTGGGGTCCTAGGACCGATCCTTGCGGTACCCCACTAGTCACTGCCTGCCACTCGGAAAACGACCCGTTTATTCCAACTCTTTGCTTTCTGTCCGCCAACCAGTTCTCTATCCAAGTCAATACCTTGCCCCCAATCCCATGTGCCTTAATTTTGCACGCTAACCTCTTATGCGGGACCTTATCTAAAGCCTTCTAAAAGTCCAAATACACCACATCCACTGGTTCTCCCTTATCTATTTTACCAGTTACATCCTCAAAAAATTCCAATAGATTAGTCAAGCATGATTTACCTTTTGTAAATCCATGTTGACTTTGTCCGATCCTGTCACTGCTTTCCAAGTGCTCTGCTATTACATCTTTTATAATGGACTCTGGCATTTTCCCCACTACCGATGTCAGGCTTACCGGTCTATATTTCCCCGCTTTTTCTCTGCCACCTTTTTTGAATAGTGGGGTAACATTAGCTACCCTCCAATCCATGGGTGCTGTTCCAGAGTCTATTGAGTTCTGGAAGATGACCAGCAATGCATCTACTATTTCTAGGGCCACTTCCTTAAGTACCCTGGGATGTAGATTATCAGGTTCTGGGGATTTATCACCCTTCAGTCCCATCAATTTTCCTAACACCATTTCCCTACAAATACTGATATCTTTCAGTTCCACCCTTTCATCAGACCCTATGTTCCGTGGTATTTCTGGGGGGTTATTGTCCTTTAGAGAAGAAACTGCCCTCTGAAATGGCCCAACAAGCCACTCAGCTGTGTAGAGGTGCGGCCGGACCTGCTGTGATTTCCAGCAAAAAAAATGTTTTTTTGTCTGTTTTTTGTTTTTCATACAGACCCCAGCATCTGCAACATTTGACCCCTTGTGACCCCACCTCGTTGCTCTTTGATGTAATGTTTTCCTGACTGACCTGTTTGGACACCATTCACACCTTTGATTGCTGTGATTATCTCTCTGCCGAGGTGTGATAAATGGCAGTTAGAAAGATTACCTGTAATCATCTGGCATTATTCTCTGACTATACAAGCTGTGTCTTTATGCATCTCTCCACTTCACCTGACGAAGGAGCAGCGCTCCGAAAGCTTGTGATTTCAAATAAAACTGTTGGACTATAACCTGGTGTTGTGTGACTTCTTACAAATGAACAGGAGGAGGAGGCTCCCTGAATATCCCCATCCTCAATGATGGTGGAGCCCAGCACGAGTGCAAAAGACAAGGCTAATGCGTTGCAACCATCTTCAGCCAGAAGTGCCGAGTGGATGATCCATCTAGGCCGCCTCCTGAGGTCCCCACCATCACAGAAGCCAGTCTTCAGCCAATTCGATTCACTCCATGTGACATCAAGAAACAGCTAAGCGCACTGGATACAGCAACGGCTATAGGCCCCGACAATATCCCGGCTGTCATGCTGAACTATCTGTGCCTCTAGCCAAGCTGTTCCAGTACATCTACAACACTGGCATCTGTCCGACAATGTGGAAAACTGCCCAGGTATGTCCTGTCCACAAAAAGCAGGACAAATCCAATCCAGCCAATTACCACACCATCAGTCTACTCTCAATCATCAGCAAAGTGATGGAAGGTGTCATTGACAGTGCTCTCAAGCGGCACTTACTCACCAATAACCTGCTCACCGATGCTCAGTTTGGGTTCCGCCAGGACCACTCGGCTCCAGACCTCATTACAGCCTTGGCCCAAACATGGACAAAAGAGCTGAATTCCAGAGGTGAGGAGAGAGTGACTGCCCTTGACATCACGGCAGCCTTTGACCCAGTGTGGCTTCAAGGAACCGCAGTAAAACAAAAGTCAATGGGAATCAGGGGGAAAACTCACCACTGACTGGAGTCATACCTAGCACAAATGAAGATGGTTATGGTTGTTGAGGTCAATCATCTCAGCCCCAGGACATCGCTGCAGGAGTTCCTCAGGGCAGTATCCTAGGCCCAACCATATTCAGCTGCTTCATCAATGACCTTCCCTCCATCATAAGGTCAGAAGTGGGGATGTTCACTAATGATTGCACAGAGTTCAGATTCACAATTCCTCAGATAATGAAGCAGTCCATGCCCACATACAGCAAGACCTGGCGGACATTCAGGCTTGGGCTGATAAGTGGCAGGTAACATTTGCGACACAGAAGTGCCAGGCAATGACTATCTCCAACAAGCGAGAGTCTAACCACCGCCCCTTTGACATTCAACGGCATTACCATCGCCGAATCCTCCACCGTCAACATCCTGGGGGGTCACCATTGACTAGAAACTTAACTGGACCAGGCACATAAATACTGTGGCAACAAGAGCAGGTCACACACTGGGTACTCTGCAGCGAGTGTCTCACCTCCTGACTCCCCAAAGCCTTTTCACCATCTACAAGGCACAAGTAAGGAGTGTGATGGAATACTGTCCACTTGCCTGGATGAGTGCAGCTCCAACATCTCTCAAGAAGCTCAACACCATCCAGGACAAAGCAGCCCGCTTGATTGGCACCCCATCCTCCTCCTTAAACATTCACTCCCTCCACCACCGGCGCACCGTGGCTGCAGTGTATGCCATCTACAAGATGCACTGCAGCAACTCACCAAGGCTTCTTCGGCAGCACCTCCCAAACCCACGACCCCTTCCACCTAGAAGGACAAGGGCAGCAGGCACATGGGAACACCACCACCTCCAAGTTCCCCTCCAAGTCACACACCATCCTGACTTGGAAATATATCGCCATTCCTTCATCGCCGCTGGGTCAAAATCCTGGAACTCCCTAACAGCACTGTGGGAGTACCTTCACCACACGGACTGCAGCGGTTCAAGAAGGCGGCTCGCCACCACCTTCTCAAGGGCAGTTAGAGATGGGCAATAAATGCCGGCCTTGCCAGCGACGCTCACATCCCGAAACGAATTTTTAAAAAATTGTTGGACATGTGATCCCAATACTCATATTCGCACAGCGTGCGCATGTGAACTTTAGCCTTTTCTGCGTTTGTTGGTAAAATGGTGAGATGGGAAGCAGAGTGCGCGAGTGCTTTTTTGATCATTGTGAGTGCTTCTCTCACATCTGAGTCAGAAGGTTATGGGTTCAGGTCCCACTCCAGAGACTTGAGCACCGAAATCTAGGCCGACACTCCTAGCGCAGTGCTGAGGGAGCGCCGCACTGTCGGAGGTGCTGTCTCTCGGATGAGACGTTAAACCGAGGCCCCATCTGCTCTCTCAGGTGGACGTACAAGATCCCGCGGCCACTATGTCGAAGAGCAGGGGGAGTTCTCCCCGGTGTCCTGGGGCCAATATTTATCCCTCAATCAACATCACTAAAACAGATTATTTAGGTCATTCTCTCTTTGCTGTTTGTGGGAGCTTGCTGTGCGCAAATTGGCTGCCGTGTTTTGTACATTACAACAGTGACTACACTTCACAAAGTACTTCATTGGCTGTAAAGCACTTTGGGGCATCCAGTGGTCGTGAAAGGCGCTATAGAAATGCAAGTCTTTCTTTTTTCTTTACTTCCTTGGTAACTGAATGGCGGGAGATGTTTTTCCAGTAAATTTACACACGCGTGCAGTACATTTACCTGCATTGTGACTAAGGCGTTTTCTCCTAAAATTAGCGCATGAGGATTAAAGCGATGTCGCCGTAACCACAACTGTTATGCGTGGCCGGTTTCTATTGAACAGCACTGGGCTGGATACAAGTTCCTGAATCCAATTATGCTGCGCCCTCTGCTCCCATCCTGTGTACCCAGCACGGCCAAGGGCCAATCCTGGGACCTTCCTGCCCCATAGCAGGCACCAGTTCCTGGACCTTCCCGCGCGCTCGCCAGCCCAGCCATCGGCGGCACAGGTTCATTTTTTCCGCGTTGCAAAGGCCGCCTTGCTGGTTGGCGCCCACCCAAATGCAGTAACCTGATCCCAGGGAGAGCGAAACAAAAAAACCTCGAGCTAGCTTTTAGCAGCTGATCAGGTTCCAACAGCCCGGGTGCTGTGAGATTTGCAGTGCAGGCATTTGTCATCCAACAACCGCCTGCGCCAGACAGCTTGTACGCGGGAATTATTAATTGCTCCTCTCCAGCTCCACCGTGGAAAGGCCCCAAGATCTTACGCAATGAGCTGCTATTCTCGATGCCTCCTCCCTCTGTCGAAATCAAGACAGCTCGGCGCCGTCTGATTCTCATCCATTCCTGGAATCTCGAAACCGTGGCGCTCCTCACCTCCTTCCCACCATCTGGCTCATGTGCAGGTTAAAAATAAAACACTGGCACAGATTTCTTTTTAGGGCTGAAATTTCCCCATAACACAAGTGTAGAAGGATGGGTGGGGCGAGAACCGTCTGTGCCCCAGTTCTCCAGCGTACGCCCTGCCCCCCTAGTTTGACAAGGCTACAGGGGCGTTTAGCTCATGACACACTTTAGTTGTGAATTGTTAGTGCAAGAGCAGCTCTTAAAGGGCTGCAGTTCACCATTAAAGGGGCAATTGTCTGTGGGCACAGAAAAACTGCCTAATTGTTCACAATAGCACAGGCTTGGGCTGATAAGTGGCAGGTAACATTCCCGCCACACAAGTGCCAGGCAATGACTATCTCCAACAAGAGAGAGTCTAACCGCTGCCCCTTGACATTCAATGGCATTACCATCGCCGAATACCCCACCATCAATATCCTGGGGGTCACCATTGACCAGAAACTTAACTGGACCAGTCACATAAATACTGTGGCAACAAGAGCAGGTCAGAGGCTGGGTATTCTGCGGCGAGTGTCTCACCTCCTGACTCCCCAAAGCCTTTCCACCATCTACAAGGCACACATAAGGAGTGTGATGGAATACTCTCCACTTGCCTGGATGAGTGCAGCTCCAACAACACTCAAGAAGCTCGACACCATCCAAGACAAAGCACCCCATCCACCACCTTAAACATTCACTCCCTCCACCACCGCGCACCGTGGCTGCAGTGTGTACCATCTACAAGATGCACTGCAGCAACTCGCCAAGGCTTCTTCGGCAGCACCTCCCAAACCGGCGACCTCTTCCACCTAGAAGGACAAGGGCAGCAGGCGCATGGGAACACCACCACCTCCAAGTTCCCCTCCAAGTCACACACTATCCTGACTTGGAAGTATATCAGCCGTTTCTTCATCGTCGCTGGGTCAAAATCCTGGACCTCCCTCCCTAACAGCACTGTGGGAGTACCTTCACCACGGACTGCAGCGGTTCAAGAAGGAGGCTCACCACCGCCTTCTCAAGGGCAATTAGGGATGAGCAATAAATGCTGGGCTCTGTAGAAGGATTTCAACCCAAAACGTTGACTCTATTTCTCTCTCCACGGATGTTACCTGGCCTGCTGAGTTTTTCCAGCATTTTCTGTTGTTATTTCGGGTTTCCAGCATCCGCAGTATTTTGCTATCGAAAAAATAGATATACACTAGTTACATAGGAACATTAGGAACAGGAGGAGGCTATTCAGCCCCTCGGGCCTGCTCCACCGTTTAATTAGATCATGGTTGATCATGCACCTCAACTGCATTTTCCAGCCATTGGTACCTATCCCTTGTTACCATTACTTAGCAAAAACCTGTCCCAGTTTTGAAAGCTCCAATTGACCCCCAACATCCACAGCCTTTTGGGGGAGAGAGTTTCAAATTTCTACGACCCTCTGTATGGAAAAAATGCTTTCCTGATTTCAGTCCTGAACGGCCTGGCTCTACTTTTAAGATTATGCCCCCTTGTTCTGGGCTCCCCGCGCCAGATGAGATAGCTTTTCTTTATCTACCCTAGCGACTCCTTTTAACATTTTTAAACACCTCGATCACATCGCCCCTTCAATCTGCGACACTCAAGGAAATGCAAGCTAGAATACAAGTATATATGAGCACAGTGGAGAGACATATGGGACATTGGCACTTATGGACATGGTGGTAGTATTTGGGCCATACTGCTCCCCTTGATGCTGAAGGGGCGAGGTCCTGCTACAGAAGGAAGGTGGCCCTATTCGGTGCTGTCGTCCGCCCTCCAGTAAAGGCACAGATGCCTCAGCCCGTCTGCTGCTGAAACCCTCATCCATGCTTTTGTTACCTCCAGACTCAACTATTCCAACGCTCTCCTGGCCGGCCTCCCACATTGTACCCTCCGTAAACTTCAGCTCATCCAAAACTCGGCCGCCCGTGTCCTAACTCGCATCAAGTCCCGTTCACCCATCACCCCCTGTGCTCGCTGACCTACATTGGCTCCCGGTCCCCGAATGCCTTGATTTTATAATTCCATTCCGTGTGTTCAAATCGTTCCACGGTCTCGCCCCCCACCCCGCCCCCCCACCCACCCTCCCTATCTCTGTAACCTCCTCCAGCCCTACAACCCTCCGGGATCTCTACGTTCCTCCTGCTCTGGCCTCTTGTACCTTCATCTGTCTTGACCCTAAGTGCTACAATTCCCTCCCTCAACCTCTCTGCTTCTCCACCTCCTTTAAGATGCACGTTAAAACCCACCCCTTTGGCCAAGTCCTGTCCCAGTACAGGTTGACTATCCCTTATCCGAAAACCTTGGGACCAGCTGTGTTTCGGTTTTTGGAAATTTTCGGATTTCAGAAGGTATTATTTCAGACTGGGAAACTCTGAACATTAAATTAATTTGGTAATTAGTATTTGTATTTAATATAAATTTTAAAAGTTCAGGCTACCTCTTGCGACTGTTCCGTGTCTCATTCCCCTTCCTGCTTCTCTGTGCTGCCGCTCACAGTCTGTTTACAGCTCCCCCTGCTCCGTATCTGAATTCCTTGATTTAGCGGGAGTCTGGGGCTCGACTGCCGCCGCCAGTTGTGGGAAAGCCGGATATCGGCTGACTCCTACACTAAGCTGGCCCGCAAATCAGGTCAGAAAAGCATCGGCCGCGTCGGGTCATGTTTGGCGCCACTCGGGTTATGTCATGCGCACGACATACGCTCCACAAAAAAACTTTCGGTTTTCAGAGGTTTTCGGTTTTCAGAAGTGCGGATAAAGGATAGTCTACCTGTATCTCCTTCTTTGGCTCGGTGTCATTTTTTGTCGGATTATGCTCCTTGGAGCGTATTTTACTACGTTAGCGGTGCTACATAAATGCAAGTTGTTGTTTGCTTCAACCACGATGGGCCGAATGGCCTCCTTCTGTGCCGTAAATTTCTATGATTCTATGACCTATCTAACCGATCCGCAAATGGTTTCTGCTTCAGCTATGAGCTCCTGTAGTGAAGCCCACAGCCTCACAATCCTCTGTATCAAAAGGTTTCTCTTGGTCTCTATCCTAAATCTCAAGGCTCCTCAATTACTGGAAAAAGTTTTTTCAATCCACTCGGTCGCATCCCTTCATAATTCTATCTCTAACTTCTATGAATCACCAAGTCCTGACATACTGTATGCAGTACTTACTCCTATCTGACTCTTTTTTTGATTCATTCTAAGGATGTAGGCATCGCTGGCAAGGCGGGCATTCACAACAGAAAGAAAGACTTGCATTTATAGAGCACCTTTCATGAGATCAGGATGCCCCAAAGCGCTTTACAGCCAATGAAGTGCTTTGGAAGTGTAGTCACTGTTATAATGTAGGACACACGGCAGCCAAACTTGTGCACAGCAAGCTTCCACAAACAGCAATGTGACAATGATCAGATAATCTGCTTTAGTGATGTTGATTGAAGGATAAATATTAGCCAGGACACCTGGAAGAACTCCCCTGCTCTTCTTCAATGTGGTGCCGTGGGATCTTATACATCCACCTGAGAGGACAGACAGGATCTTCGGTTTAATGTCTCCTCCGAAAGACGGCACCTCCGACAGTGCAGCCCTCCCTCAGCACTGCACTGGGAGTGTCAGCCTAGATTTTTGTGCTCAAGTCTCTGGAGTGGGACCTGAAACCACAACCTTCTGACTCAGAGGCGAGAGAGAGTGATACCCACTGAGCCACAGCTAACACTTTATTGCCCAGCCCTAGTTGCCCTGAGAAGGTGGTGGTAGATTTTTTTCTTGAACCACTGGTAGTGGTTTTGACGTGATAGGCCACTTCAGAGGGCAGTTAAGATTCAACCACGCCGGTGTGGGACTGGAGTCACATATAGGCCCAGACCGGGTAAGGACGGCAACTTTCCTTCCCTTAAGACCATTAGTGAAACAGTTACTTGAATATCTCCCCAATATATCAATGAGATTAATTTGACAGGGTCTTGGCCGTTAGTTACTAGACTAACATCGTAAAGTTAAAATGCCTCTTTCGGATGAGACATTAATAGTGGCAAATGTAACCCCACTGTTTAAGAAAGGAGGGAGAGAGAAAATGGGGAACTACAGACTAGTTAGCCTGACATCAGTAATAGGGAAAATGCTAGAATCAATTACTAAAGACGTGGTAACAGGGCACTTAGAAAATAATAATAGGATTGGGCAGAGTCATCACGGATTTATGAAAGGGAAATCATGTTTGACGAATTTGTTAGTTTTTTGTGGTTGTAACTAGCAGGATAGATAAGGGGGAACCAGTGGATGTGGTTTATTTGGATTTTCAGAAGGCATTCGATAAGGTGCCACACAAGAGGTTATTAAACAAAATTAGGGCTCATGGGTTTTGACAGATGAATTGTCAGTATTTGACAGTTTTGAGAAGCCGTCAAACACTGACAATCTCTGTTCTAAGGTGAACCCTTGCACTGAAGGCTCAGCAAAATCTTTTTCCTCAGCAGAATTCAGATGGCTGCTACATCTGAGAATGCAGCAGCTATTCTGTCATCTCTGCCGCTGAGATGAGGCACCTCCGGATCCCCAAGGGTTGAAGCCTGCAGGAAGAGGCAAAGGTAAGGAAACTTTTTTCAACACGTTACATTCACCTCTCATACTTACCTCTCCACACTTGCACCCATCATTCACCTCTACAGCGGACTTTTCGATCCCTCCCACCCCCGCAGACCCATTGCTCGCCTCTCTGACCCTGGCGAGGTTTGCAGCCATCGGGAAGCCCACACTTGCAGGGGTAAAATGGGGATAAGCCTCAAAACTGCCTGTTAACTACCTTTTAGCAGGCAGTTAATTGGCTCTAATCCCCTTCCCGCCTTGAGGAGACGGGTCCCTGCGCGAGTCGGGGATCCGCCTCCCGGAAAGATGGCAGGGAGGCGGGTTGGGAGCGGGTTCGGTACCCGCTCCCAGTTTCTGCCATTTTCCCGGCAGTCCCGTCTCCATACCCACCTCCCCGGGGTTGGGAAAATTCCCCCCTTAGAGTCATAACGGCAGAGAAGGAGGCCATTCGGCCCATCAAGTCCATGCCGGCTCTCTGTAGATCAATGCAGTCAGTCCCATTCCCCTTTTCTATCCCCGTAGCCCTGCAAGTTTATTTCCCTCAAGTGCCTATCCAGTCTCCCCTTGTAAACATTGAGGCCTAGAAATTCGCTATCGCCGCGCCAGGTCTTTTGCGCCCGAAATTTAGCCCTCGCCCGGATTCCGGATTCCCGTAGCGCCCGCCTGAAATTCAGTTGCGGCGCCCCAAGACGGAGGCGGGCGCTATTGCAGGGTTTGGCTGCCTCGCTTGGGGCGATGAAAGTCAATTTCAGGCGTCCAGCTGCCGCTGCGGCACCCGATGCGGTGCGGCAGGCTGGGGTACTGCAGGCCTCCTCCTTCTCTTAAGGAGGAGCTGCCTGCAGCCGTGAGATCGCCGCTGGATTCCCCCGGCAAATGAGCCCGGCACCACGGAGAAGTGCCGGGCTCGCGGGAGTCAGACACCAATGCCGCGGGGGGGTGGTGCAGGAGTCCGGGGAGGGAGGTGCGGCCAGGCGGCCGCCGGGAAAGCGGCCGGCCGCCCCTCCACCTTTATGCGCCGGCCTCTCGGAGCTGCAAGGCCCCGTTTTTCAAACGCTGTTTGCGGCCGCTACGGGCGAGGCGGTCGCAACTGAATTTGGCCGTCGGCACGGAATCGCGTTGGAACCGGGGCGCTGCGCACACCGATGACGTCATCGGTGCCGGCGCAGCGCTACCGGCTAACGCCGATTTTAGGGACCAACTGAATTTCGGGCACTAAAAAACTTCCGGCGCAAACCACTCTTTAGCCAATAAGTGGGCGCAAACGCGACTGAATTTCTAGGCCCGAGTGTCTCCGCTTCCACCACTGCCGTCGGCAGCGAGTTCCAGGTCCTCACCACTAGTAATATATCCAAGTCTGCTGATGATACAAAGCTGGGTGGGAATGTAAGTTGTGAGGAGGATGCAAAGAGGTTTTAAGGGGATATAGACAGGCTAAGTGAGTGGGAAAGACAATTGCAAAAGGAATATAATGTGGAGGAATATGAAGTTATCCACTTTGGTAGGAAAAATAGAAAAGCAGAGTATTTTTTAAATGGTAAGAGATTGGGAAATGTTGGTGTTCAGAGGGACCTGGGTGTCCTTGTACACGAATCACTGAAAGTTAACATGCAGGTACAGCAAACAATTAGGGAAGAAAATGGTATGTTGGCCTTTATTACATGAGGATTTGAGTATAAGAGTAAAGACATCTTACTGCAATTATATAGGGCCCTGGTGAGACCACCCCTGGAGTATTGTGTACAGTTTTGGTCTCCTTACCTAAGGAAGGATATACTTGCCACAGAGGGAGTGCAACGAAGGTTCACCAGACTGGTTCCTGGGATGGGGGGGATTGTCCTATGAGGAGAGATTGAGTCGACTAGGCCTATATTCTCTAGAGTTTAGAAGAATGAGAGGTGATCTCATTGAAACATACAAAATTCTTACAGGACTTGACAGGGTAGATGCAGGGAGGATGTTTCCCCTGGCTGGAGAGTCTAGAACCAGGTGTCACAGTCTCAGAATAAGGGGTCGGCCATTTAGGACTGAGATGAGGAGAAATTTCTTCACTCAGAGGGTGGTGAATCTTTGGAATTCTCTACCCCAGAGGGCTGTGGAGGCTCAGTCATTGAGTATATTCAAGGCTGAGATCGATAGATTTTTGGATATTAAGGGAATCAAGGGATACGGGGATAGCGCAGGAAAGTGGGGATGAGGTAGAAGATCAGGCATGATTGTATTGAATGGCGGAGCAGGCTCGAGGGGTCGAATGGCCGACTCCTGCTCCTATTTCTTATGTTCTTATGTAAACTGAGTCCCCACCTGCCCACTCTTAGTGCAAGCAGATCTCCTGGTGTCCTGGCCAACATTTATGCCTCAACCAACATCACCAAAACAGATGACCTAGTCATTTATGTCGCTGATATTTGTGGGACCTTGCTGTGTATAAAATGGCTGTTGCGTTTGCCTACAACAGTGACTACACTTCAATAATACTTAATTGGCTGTGAAGCACAATGGGATGTATTGCGACTGACAGACTCTGACAAAAGCTAACATTTTTGATTACACAAAATTGTCAGTAAAATCCACTTACCCTTTAATGGGAACCCTTGATAATA
This sequence comes from Somniosus microcephalus, assembly GCF_052327205.1. Lineage (NCBI taxonomy): Eukaryota > Metazoa > Chordata > Chondrichthyes > Squaliformes > Somniosidae > Somniosus > Somniosus microcephalus. Next base: position 377,935,844 of record NC_140988.1, on the reverse strand, counting down.
GTCAGCAGTTCCGGTGACTCACCACAGATTCCAATCACTATCTAAGCGATTACAGTAAAGGGGATAATGATGGGCACCCATCCAAATCACTGCAACCTGACCCTAATTGCAGCCATTCAACGTCACACGGTGTCTCCTTTCACCGAGCTGAGGACTTGCTTGATGCAGGTGAAGCTTTAGTCTACAAGTGTAGGAGATCTCGCGGTTACATCATTGGGATCAGGTTGCGTGTTCAATGCCAGCAGCAGACCAGACACTTGTCAAACATTGGATGCTGATTCCACTGACTCATTGATTCAACAACCCAGATGAAACAAGAAGCAAGCTACAAAAATCCTTGATGACAAAAGGTTCTGAACATAAGAACATAAGAAATAGGAGCAGGGGTGGGCCATTCGGCCCCTCAAGCCTCATTCAGTAAGATCATGACTGACCTTGGACCTCAACTCCACTTTTCCGCCAGATCTCCATATTCCCCGAGAGTCCAAAAATCTATCGATCTCAGCCTTGAGTATACTCAACAACTGAACAAAGATTAGAACATAAGAAGCAGGAGCAGGAGTAGGCCATACGGCCCCTCGGACCTGCTCCGCCATTCAACAGGATCATGACTGATCCGAACTTAGACTCACGTCCACTTCCCTGCCCGCTCCCCGTAACCCCTCATTCCTTTATCAGCTAGGAAACTGTCTATCTCCGTTTTAAATTTATTTAATGTCGCAGCTTCCACAGCTCTCTGGGGTAGCAAATTCCATAGATTTACTACCCTCTGAGTGAAGAAGTTTCTCCTCATCTCAGTTTTGAAAGGGCAGCCCCTTATTCTAAGATTATGCCCCCTAGTTCTAGTCTCACTCATCAGTGGAAACATCCTCCCCGCATCCACCCGATCAAGCCCCCTCACAATCTTATATGTTTCGATAAGATCGCCACTCATTCTTCTGAATTCCAATGAGTAGAGGACCAACCTACTCAACCTTTCCTCATAAGTCAACCCCCTCAGCTTCGGAATCAAGAGAGTGAACCTTCTCTGAACTGCCTCGAGAGCAAGTATATCTTTTCTTAAATATGGAAACCAAAATTGTGCGCAGTATTCCAGGTGTGGCCTCACCAGTACCCTGTATAACTGAAGCAAGACTTCCCTGCTTTTATACTCCATCCCCCTTGCAATAAAAGCCAAGATTCCATTGGCCTCCCTGATCACCTGCTGTACCTGCATACTAACCTTCTGTGATTATCACCCTCTGAGTGTTATGAACATGCGGAATTGATTGGGCAGGTCCACCCTACTTAATCGTGTCAGTGGGTAGCAGCCTCGCTTCTGAATCAGAAGGTTACGGGTTCAAGCCCAACTCCAGGGACTTGAACGCATAAATCTCATTGAAACTTATAAAATTCTGACCGGGCTGGACAGACTAGATGCAGGAAGGATGTTCCCGATGGCGGGGGAGTCCAGAACCAGGGGTCACAGTCTAAGGATAAGGGGTAAGCCATTTAGGACAGAAATGAGGAGGAATTTCTTCACCCAGAGAGTGGTGAACCTGTGGAATTCTCTAGAAGGCAGTAGAGGCCAATTCATTAAATATATTCAAGAAGGAGTTGGATATATTTCTCAAGGCTAAAGGGATCAAGGGATATGGGGAGAAAGCAGGGACCGGGTACTGAATTTGGATGATCAGCCATGATCGTATTGAATGGCGGAGCAGGCCCAAGGGGCCGAATGGCCTACTCCTCCTATCTTCTATGTTTCTATGTTTCTAGGCTGACACTTCCAGTGCAGTGCTGAAGTTGTGCTGCACTGTCGGAGGTGCTGTCTTTTGGATGAGATGTTAAACCGAGGCCCCGCCTACTCTCTCAGGTGGATATAAAAGATCCCACGGCCACTATTTCGAAGAACAGCAAGGGAGTTATCCCCGGTGTCCTGGCCAATATTTATCCCTCAACCAACATAACAAAAACAGATTTTCTGGTCATTATCACATTGCTGTTTGTGGGAGCTTGCTGTGCGCAAATTGGCTGCCGCGTTCCTCACATTACAACAGTGACTACACTTTCAAAAGTACTTCATTGGCTGTAAAGCGCTTTGAGGTGGTCGTGAATGACGCTATATAAATGCTAGTCTTTTTTACTTCATCTCACCCTATCAGCAAATCCTTCTATTCACTCATGTGTTTATCCAGCTTTCCCTAAATGCATCCCTGCTATTCGCCTCAACCACTCCCTGTGGTAGCGAGTTCCACATTCTCACCACTCTCTGGGTAAAGAAGTTTCTCCTGAATTCCCTATTGGATTTATTAGTGATTATCTTATATTTATGGCCCCTAGTTCTGGTCTCCCCCACAAGTGGAAACATCTTCTCTACGTCTACCCTATCAAACCCTTTCCGAATTTTAAAGACCTCGGTCAGGTCACCCCTCAGCCTTCTCTTTTCTAGAGAAAAGTGCCCCGGCCTGTTCAGCCTTTCCTGGTAAGTATATCAAGTTGTTTGTTGTTTGATAGGAGTCTTGATTTAATCACCGAGTGCATTCAGGAGGAGTTAGCACATAAACAATGGGCATATTTGCAGCTTCAAAGAAATAAAAGAGATAAATTACTTGCATTTTATAAGGAATTGAGGCAATTGCTGGGATTATCGGATGTAAAGTTCCAAGGATCCTCCAATGTTTCGGTTCAATCCTTCATTTAGTGAAGTGTCAAAAGCCCGTGATTTTTTTCCAGCTTCATACAAAACAGGTGATGCACGGAGGCTCTGAGCGACAGTGATGCATTAAAATGACTCAGAACTCAGCTATGTAAATCAGAGCCACTTGTGCTGCCTACGTGTCCTCCTTCGCTCAATCGGTTCCCATTATCTGAGGGAGGGGAGACATGGCGCAGAGTGGGGGAGACATGGTGGCAGAGCGGCAGGGATAGTTTCCCGCAAGGCGTCAGCCGCGGCTCAGTGGGTAGCTCGCTCTCACCTCTGACTCAGAAGGTCGTGGGTTCAAGTCCCGCTCCAAAGTTTTGAGCACATAATCCAGGCTGACACTCCCAGTGCGGTACTGAGGGAGCGCTGCACTGCCGGAGGTGCCGTCTTTCAGATGAGACATTAAACCGAGGCCCCGTCTGCCCTCTCAGGTGGATGTAAAAGATCCCACAGCCACTATTTCGAAGAAGAGCAGGGGAGTTCTCCCCGGTGTCCTGGGCCATTATTTATCCCTCAACCAACATCACTAAAACAGATTATCTGGTCATTATCACATTGCTGTGTGTGGGAGCTTGCTGTGCGCAATTTGGCTGCCACGTTTCCTACATTACAACAGTGACTACACTTCAAAAGTACTGCGTTGGCTGTAAGGTGCTTTGGGATGTCCTGACATTGTGCTATATAAATACAAGTCTTTCTTTTATTTTTCCTGGAAGTGGACCCCGAGCGCAGGCTATAGTAATCTTTCAATTAGGCACCTTACAGCCTTCTGGACTTAACAGGTTCTGGGTGAAGAAATTCCTCCTCATTTCAGTCCTAAATGGCTTACCCCTTATCCTTAGACTATGACCCCTAGTTCTGGACTCCCCGGCCATCGGGAACATCCTTCCTGCATCTAGTCTGTCCAGGCCTGACAGAATTTTATAGGTTTCGATGAGATCCCCTCTCAATCTTCTAAACTCCAGCGAGTATAAGCCCAATCGACACAATCTCTCCTCATACGTCATTCCTGCCATCCCAGGTATCAGCCTGGTGAATCTTCGCTGCACTCCTTCCATGGCAAGAACGTCCTTCCTCAGGTAAGGTGACCAAAACGGCACACAATACTCAAGGTGCGGTCTCACCAAGGCCCTGTACAACTGCAGCAAGACATCCTTGTTTCTGTACTCGAACCCTTTTGCTATGAAGGCCAACATACCATTTGCCTTCTTAACCGCCTGCTACACCTGCATGCTTACCTTCAGCGACTGGTGCACAAGAACACCCAGGTCTCTTTGCACTTCCCCTTCTCCCAATCTATTGCCATTCAAATAATAATCTGCCTTCCTGTTTTTGCCACCAAAGTGGATAACCTCACATTTATCCACATTATAGTGCATTTGCCATGTTACTGCCCAATCACCCAACCTGTCCAAATCGTACTGGAGTTTCACGACATCCTCCTCACAGCATACCCTTCCATCCAGCTTTGTGTCGTCTGCAAATTTGGAGATAGTACATCCAATTCCCTCGTCCAGATCATTAATATATATTGTGAACAGCTGGGGTCCTAGGACCAATCCTTGCGGTACCCCACTAGTCACTGCCTGCCACTCGGAAAACGACCCGTTTATTCCAACTCTTTGCTTTCTATCTGCCAACCAGTTCTCAATCCAAGTCAATACCTTGCCCCCAATCCCATGTGCCTTAATTTTGCATGCTAATCCCTATTTTTTTTCTCTCACATTGCAGCTGTTAATGATTCTGCCATCGCCATTCACACCTCACCTAGAGTCATCTTTTGTTTCTTAACTGGTCCCATTACCTTCTTTTTATGCCTCGCGCCATCATCCCTTTTTGTCAGTCCATCTCTCCTGCCTTCTAACCTGTCACAGACCTTCCCTTTGTTCTTTCCTCCCATCCTCCCTGCCCCGCTTAAAAATCTCTCTTCTCGAACATTTTCCAGTTCTGACGAAGGGTCCTCGACCCGAAACATTGACTCTGTTTCTCTCTCCTCGATGCTGCCTGACCTGCTGAATATTTGCAGCACTTTCTGTTGTTATTCCAGATTTCCAGTACCCGCAGTATTTTGCTATTGTATAGTAGTCTAGTGGTGCGGTACTGGACTAAGCAACCCAGAGATTTGGAGATCAAGTTGCTGAAATGGCACTCAACAAATCTGTGGTCATTTATGGTGTTGGGACTGGGTTCTTGTAATGGTATTTAGACAAAGGCCGCAGCCCTGTCTACACAATGGGGCAGAAATTCGGGTCGGGGGCTTGCCGCGCGTGCAAGCCCCCGATCTGCACTTACCTGACGCGCCTGCCGTTCACCTCCAGGGACGCCTGGAATTCCTTTTTGAAACAGAAGAATCCCGGGCAGCGTCTGACGTCACGCCGCCCAGGAGTGCAGCCAGCGCGAAGCCTGGAGCGCGCTGTGCAACTGAGACACGCCCCTTGAGGTCTCAGTTTAATAGGACACGCCCCCAATGTTTCTCACAAGCTGAAAAGCATTTTTACATGCAGAGCAGCATTTCAAATAGGTTTTTGGTATTTTTATGAAGCTTTTGGTAACTTTTATAAACTTTTAAAAACGTTTACATTATTTTGAAGAATCTGAAGTAGTTTTTAAACAGAATTAAAGCAATTTAAAGACTTTTAAAAGCCCTGAAAGAATTTTTTTCATTCCATTTATTTATTTAGCAAAGTCGTCATCATACGTGTCTTCACACTGTTACCTTTGGGGAAATGTATGAAGTGGTGGAAGGATTTATGGTCGTGATTAATGCTCCTTCCGTGACCGTAACCATCTTTGAACCAGCCATTAGGGCGGTTAGTCCTATGGCGGGAGGGTTTTACGGGCTCCCACAAGCTATACAAGGAGGGGGGGCCACCCACACCCATGGACGCAAATATCCCACTGGATGTCAACCCAGAATTTAGAGCCGGAGCTCCGACTCCACTTGCCGGGACTGTCTGGAGCGGGGTTCGAAACCCTACCTCGTCTGGCCCAGCGGCGGGGATCCTACCGCTACGCCAAAGGCCCACTCTGATTAGCAATGTGAAATGGCTGGAATGAGCACAATTCACGGCATTAAAAGAACTCACAATTGAACTGATGATGACCTCAGCAATCTCCTCAACGAGGTGGAGGCGCAGCGCCTGCTCATCATTGGTAATGAGAAGTCAAAGGCGCCGCAAAAAAGACAGATGATAGCTTGGTCTTTCAAGTGGCAGCATAGGGCTCCAGTCACGGGGAGGGAAAAGGCGCAGGAAACGTATGGGTGTCACCTTTTGCGCGGAGTGGGCCTTTTGCGTAATGGTAAGCATCCCCGCCGCTGGGCCAGAAGGAGTAGGGTTTCGAACCCCGCTCCAGACAGTCCAGGCAAGTGGAGTCGGAGCTCCAACTATAAATTCTGGGTGGACATCCAGCGGAATACTTGCGTCCGCGGGTGTGGGTGGCCCCCCCCCCTCAGATGGGTTGTGGGAGCCCGTAAAACCCTCACGCCATAGGACTAACCACCCTAATGGCTGGTATGAAGATGGTTATGGTCACGGAAGGAGCGTTAACGTGGCCAGAAATCCTTCCACCACTTCATACAGTTCCCGAAAGGGAACAGTGTGAGGATACGTACGACGATGACCTCTTGCGCAATGCACCTCCTTGGACCCTCAGTCGCAGATGCGAGGGGGCAAATCGTGCAATTGTTACATTTTTCATTTTATTGACATGTAAAATGTTGGCCCAGTAATTCCGTTCCAAACGCGTGAGTACGGTCGGGGTACTCACGCGTCTGGCCGGAGGAAATGCCGGTTTTCAGCATGCACAGCGCATGCGGGGAAAACCGGCATTTCCTGTCCTCTGAACGAAGGGGTTCAGAGGCAGAACGCGTGTGACTGCACAGGCAGCGCGTGCGCAGTAAAATTCGCCGGTTTCATTCATGCTTTCAGTGAGGTTAAGTCCTTACAACTTACACATGAAAAAAGCATGAGTACAGTTGCTCCAGAGGCTGCGGAGGAAGGTATATTTTATCGTGGAGCTTCTGAAAGGCAATATTTTTGTTTGGGAAAGGGAGGAAAGTTATTTTAAGAAATGCTGAGGTAAGTTTTAAAGTTTATTTTTGTTTTTTAAAACGGGTTTTCAGTACTGTAGGTAGAAGGAGCAGTTGTGGCTATGTGAATTGAATTTGCTGTGTTTATTAAATGTGAAAATGACTCCAACATTTTTAAGAAAGAAACTTTTCATCAGTAATGTATTCTTTTAAGTAATTATGTATGTATGTCTGTATATATTCCTTTGCGTATATGTATGTATATATTCCTTTACTTATGTGTATGAATGTATGTATTTAATTATGACTTTCAGAGAAAGTAACTTATTGGAAAATCATAATTAAATACATACATTCATACACATAAGTAAAGGAATATATACATATACGTAAAGGAATATATACGGACATACATACATAATTACTTAAAAGAATATATTACTGATGAAAAGTTTCTTTCTTAAAAATGTTGGAAATGTTACATTACTCATTTGAGAACAGACTTTTTCACATTTAATAAACACAGCAAATTCAATTCACACAGCCACAATTGCTCCTTCTACCTACAGTACTGAAAACCCGTTTAAAAAAAAAAATTAAACTTTAAAACTTACCTCATCATTTCTTAAAATAACTTTCCTCCCTTTCCCAAACAAAAATATTGCCTTTCAGAAGCTCCACGATAAAATATATCTTCCTCTGCAGCCTCTGGAGCAACTGTACTCATGCTTTTTTCATGTGTGAGTTGTAAGGACTTAACCTCACTGAATCCATGAATGAAATCGACGAAGTTCACTGCGCACACGCTGCCTGTGCAGTCGCACGCGCTGTGCCTCTGAACCCCTTCGCTCAGAGGACAGGAAATGCCGGTTTTCCCCGCATGCGCTGTGCATGCTGAAAACCGGCATTTCCTCCGGCCAGACGCGTGAGTACCCCGACCGTACTCACGCGTTTGGAACGGAATTACTGGGCCAATGTCTTCTTCTTACTTCTAAGGCATTCCCTCAGAACCGAGGATGACTTGCTTCCACACTAAAAATGAGTTCGCAGGTGACTGATGAGTCCAATGCGGGACCTACAGTCTCTGTCACAGGTGGGGCAGACGGTGGTTGAAGGGGCGGGTCGGTGGGGTGCTTGGGTTGACGTGTGCTCCTTGCACTGCCTGCGCTTGGCTTCCGCTTGCTCCCAGCGAAGAGACTCGAGGTGTTCGGCGCCTTCCCGGATGCTTCTCTTCCACTTTGTGCGGTCTTGGGCCAGGGATTCTCAGGTGTCGGTGGGGATGTTACACTTTTTCAAGGAGGCTTTGAGGGTGTCCTTGAAGCGTTTCCTCTGCCCACCTGAGGCTCTCTTGCCGTGCCGGAGCTCCGAGTAGAGCGCTTGTTTTGGAAGTCTCGTATCGGGCATGCGGACAATGTGACCCATCCATCGGAGCTGATCGAGCGTGTTCAAAGCTTCGATGCTGGGGATGTTGGCCTGAGCAAGAACACTGATGTTGGTGCGCCTATCATGCCAATGGATTTGCAGGATCTTGCGGAGGCAGCATTGGTGGTACCTCTCCAGTGCTTTGAGGTGCCTGCTGTACATGGTCCATATCTCTGAGGCATACAGAAGGGTGGGTATCACTGCTGCTCTGTAGACCATGAGCTTAGTGCTGGGTTTGAGGTCCTGGTCTTCAAACACTCTCTTCCTCAGGCGACCGAAGGCTGCACTGGCATACTGAAGGCGGTGTTGGACTTTGTCATCGACTTTGTCAACGCAGTTGTTGTGATCTGGAATGCGCTGCCTGAAAGGGCGGTGGAAGCAGATTCAATAGGAACTTTAGAAAGGGAATTGGATAAATATTTGAAAAGGAGAAATTGGTAGGGCGATGGGGAAAGAGTAGGGGGGAGTGGGACTAATTGGAGAGCTCTTTCAAAGAGCCGGCACAGGCACGATAGCCGAATGTGTTGTAAGATTCTATGATTCTATAAATATGTTGCCACAGATGATAAGCACTTTACAGCCATCGCTACAATCTCACCTCATTTATATTGCTTCTATAGGCTTTGGCATCCATAACCCTTTACCCATGTTCCTCGCTATTGACTTGTGCCAGCCTCGATCAAGATGCTCAAGGTAAAGATTTGCTAAATCTATGGCTCAGTGGATAGCACCCTCACCTCAGAGTCAGAATGATTGTGGGTTCAAGTCTAGCTCCAGACACTTGAGCACAAAAATCCAGGCTGATGCTCCAGTGCAGTGCTGAGGGAGTGCCGCACTGCCGGAGGTGCCGTCTTTCAGATAGAGTCATAGAGTTATACAGCACAGAAAGAGGCCCTTCGGCCCATCGTGTCCACGCCGGCCATCAGGCCCTGTCTAGTCTAATCCCATTTTCCAGCACTTGGTCCGTAGCCTTGTATGCTATGGCGTTTCAAGTGCTCATCCAAATGCTTCTTGAATGTTGTGAGGGTTCCTGCCTCTACCACCCTTTCAGGCAGTGAGTTCCAGATTCCAACCACCCTCTGGGTGAAAACGTTTTTCCTCAAATCCCCTCTAAACCTCCTGCCCCTTACCTTGAATCTATGCCCCCTGGTTATTGACCCCTCTACTAAGGGGAAAAGTTCCTTTCTATCTACCCTATCTATGCCCCTCATAATTTTGTACACCTCAATCAGGTCCCCTCTCAGCCTTCTCTGCTGTAAGGAAAACAACCCCAGCCTGTCCAGTCTCTCTTCATAGCTGAAGCGCTCCAGCCCAGGTAACATCCTGGTGAATCTCCTCTGGACCCTCTCCAATTCAATCACATCCCTCCTATAGTGTGGCGACCAGAACTGCACACAATATTCCAGCTGTGGCCTACTAGCATTTTGTACAGCTCCATCATAACCTCCCTGCTCTTATATTCTATGCCTCGGCTAATGAAGGCAAGTATCCCATATGCCTTTTTAACCACCTTATCTACCTGCCCTGCTGCCTTCAGGGATCTATGTACATGCACACCAAGGTCCCTCTGATCCTCTGTCTTTCCTAGGGTCCTACCATTCATTGTGTATTCCCTTGCCTTGTTAGTCCTTCCAAAATGCATCACCTCACACTTTTCAGGGTTAAATTCAATTTGCCACTGTTCTGCCCATCTAACTATCCCGTCTATATCGTCCTGTACCCTGAGGCTTCCCTCCTCACTATTTACCACTCCACCAATTTTCGTGTCATCTGCGAACTTACTGATCATACCTCCTACATTCATATCTAAATCATTAATGTACACTACAAACAGCAATGGACCCAGCACCGATCCCTGCGGTACACCACTGGACACAGGCTTCCAGTCACGAAAACAACCTTCGACCATCACCCTCTGCCTCCTGCCACTAAGCCAATTTTGGATCCAATGTGCCAAATTGCCCTGGATCCCATGGGCTCTTTCTTACCTTCTTGACCAGTCTCTCATGTCAAAAGGCTTACTGAAGTCCATGTAGACTACATCAACTGCACTACCCTCATCCACACACCTCGTTACCCCCTTGAAAAATTCAATCAAATTGGTCAGGCATGATCTCCCCCTGACAAAGCCATGCTGACTATCCCTGATTAATCCCTGCCTCTCCAAGTGGAGACTAATTCTGTCCCTCAGAATTTTTTCCAATAATTTCCCTACCACTGATGTTAGGCTCACTGGCCAGAGATTCTGAAAATTTGTGTCAGAGCCCCTGCAATCTCCTCCTTTGCCTCACACAGCAGCCTGGGATACATCTCGTCTGGGCCTGGGGATTTATCCACTTTTAAGCCCGCTAAAACCGCTAGTACCTCCTCCCTCGCAATACTAATTTGTTCAAGTGTATCACAATCCCCCTGCCTGATTTCTATGCCTACATCGTCCTTCTCCATAATGAACACAGATGCAAAATATTCATTTAAAACCTCACCTACATCTTCCGGCTCTACACATAGATTGTCACTTTGGTCCCTAATGGGCCCTACTCTTTCCCTGGTTATCCTCTTGCCCTTAATATACTTATAAAACACCTTGGGATTTTCCTTTATTTTGCCCGCCAGTGTTTTTTCATGCCCCCTCTTCGCTCTCCTAATTTCTTTTTTAAGCACCCCCCTGCACTTTCTATACTCCTCTAGGGCTTCCACTGTTTTTAGTCCTTTGTATCTGCCAAAAGCCTCCCTTTTTTTCCAAATCCATTCTTGTATATCCCTTGACATCCAGGGTTCCCTGGGTTTGTTGGTCCCACCCTTGACCTTTACGGGAACATGTTGGCGTTGTACTCTCTCTATTTCCTTTCTGAAGGACTCCCACTGCTCTGATGTGGATTTTCCTACAAGTAGCTGATCCCAGTCCACTTTGGCCAGATCCTGCCTTATCATATTAAAGTCGGCCTTCCCCCAATTTAGAATCTTTATTTCCGGTCCATCTTTGTCCTTTTCCATGACTACCTTAAATCTCACCGAATTATGGTCACTGTCACCAAAATGCTCTCCTATTGACACTTCTACCACTTGCCCGACTACATTCCCTAGAAATAGGTCCTCTCTTCTAGGACTTTCTACATGCTGGCTCAAAAAGCTCTCCTGGGTGCTCTTTAAGAATTCTGCACCCTCTAAGCCTTTCACACTCTGACTGTCCCAGTTAATATTGGGGAAGTTGAAATCCCCCACTATTATTTGATGAGACGTTAAACCGAAGCCCCCGTCTGCCCTCTCAGGTGAACGCAAAAGGTCCCGTTGGCACCATTCGAAGAAGAGCAGGGGAGTTCTCCCCAGTGTCCTGGGGCCAATATTTATCTCTCAATCAACATCACTGAAAAGCAGATTATATCTGGTCATTATCACATTGCTGTTTGTGGGAGCTTGCTGTGCGCAAATTGGCTGCCGCGTTTCCTACATTACAACAGTGACTACACTTCAAGAAGTACTTCATTGGCTGTGAAGCGCTTTGGGACGTCCTGAGGTGGTGAAAGGCGCTGGAGAAATGCAAGTCTTTCTTTTCTTTAAATATTTGTCTCTATTCTGGCATCTTATGGTCTCGGAGTTGCTCCAACTCCTGTCAAACTCTTTGTGACGTCCTGATGTTGTGAAAGGCGCTATATAAATGTAAGTTCTTTCTTTAGGTAGGTATAAAAGATCTTGGGAATTCTCCTCGGCTCCGAGCCAAGGTTCTTCCCTCAATCAACAACGGCAATAACAGAGACACTGGACGATAATTGCATTGCTAGTTTGGGACTACTCAGTGTTCAATTGGCTGTCGTGTTTGTAGATAACAGTGAAAGAAAGAAGAGAGACTTTCAGTACCTCAGGGAGTCCCGAAGCGCTTTACAGCCAATGAAGTACTTCTTGAAGTACAGTCACTGTTGTAATGTAGGAAACGCAGCAGCCATATCGCGCACAGCAAGCTCCCACAAACCACCATGTGATAATGATCAGATAATCTGCTTTTAGTGATATTGTTTGAGGGATAAATATTGGCCCAGGACACCAGGGAGAACTCTCTTTTTCTCTCAGTCCTGATGAAGGGTCTTCGACCTGAAACGTTGCCTCGGTTTCTCTCTCCAGGGATGTTGCCTGGCCTGCTGAGTTTTTCCAGCATTTTCTGTTGTTATACCAGGGAGAACTCCCCTGCTCTTCTTCGAAATAGTGCCGTGGAATCTTTTAGGTCCAGCTGAGAGAGCAGACGGGCAGTCTAATGTCTCACCCGAAAGACGGCATCTCTGACTCACTCAGCACTGCACTGGGCGTGTCAGCCTAAATTATGAAAGTTGGAGTGGGACTCGAACCCACAACCTTCTGACTCAGGGTCGAGAGAGGCTGGCACCGACTGCACTTCCAAGATTAATTCATCGGCGGTGCACCTCTACGGGCCGTCCTGAGTGAGGTGATGGGCTCCTTCTTTACTTCTGGATCTCTCAGTAGCTCCAGTTGGAAGCTGTTAAGTGTTGGTGATGGGTTTCTGCCTGGGTCAGACACATTACCGAGCAAAAAAAAAACGGTATCTTACACCGGGAATTTCCTGGATTTCTCCTGTTTTAACTTCACCAGGCCATCAGCGTTTGGGGCTGAAGATCCAACCCAGGTTCTGAAGGATAATGTGAAGGAGACCGAGAGCTCCTGACACATATGCTGGGATCAACATCTCTGCATCACACACTCGCACACTCACGCACAATCACACGCACACATACATACATTCATGCTTACGCTCACACTCGCACGCACTCACACTCACTCATATTCACAGCCGTACTTAGTCACACACACTGATAGTCGCACTCACACTCGTGCTCAGACTTCCACCCACACTCACACCCGTGCTCATGCTCCCACCTGTACCCAGTCACACTCACACTTGTATTCACAGTCACACTCATGCTCGTAATTCCAAGAGGGTTTGACAGGGTGGACGCTGAGAGATTGTTTCCCCTATCTGGAGAGTCTAGAGCTAGGGGTCACAGTCTCAGAATAAGGGGTCGGCCATTTAGGGCTGAGATGAGGATAAATATCTTCACTCAGAGGGTGGTGAATCTTTGGAATTCTCTACCCCAGAGGGCTGTGGAGGCTCAGTCTTTGAGTATATTCAAGACAGAGATCGATAGATTTTTGGATATTAAGGGAATCAAGGGATATGGGGATAGGGCAGGAAAGTGGAGTTGAGGCAGAAGATTAGCAATGATCTTATTAAATAGCGGAGCAGGCTCGAGGGGCCGAATGGCCTATGCCTGCTCCTATTTCTTTTTATTCTTATGTATTTGCAGTCACACTCACACTTGCTTATTTCCACCATCTACAAGGCACAAGTCAGGAGTGTGATGGAATACTCTCCACTTGCCTGGATGAGTGCTGCTCCAACAGCACTTAAGAAACTCGACACCATCCAGGACAAAGCAACCCGCTTGATTGGCACCCCATCCACCACCTTAAACATTCACTCCCTCCACCACCGGCGCACCGTGGCTGCAGTGTGTACCATCTACAAGATGCACTGCAGCAACTCGCCAAGGCTTCTTCGGCAGCACCTCCCAAGCCCGCGATCTCTTCCACCTAGAAGGACAAGGGCAGCAGGCGCATGGGAACACCACCACCTCCAAGTTACACACACCATCCTGACTTGGAAATATATCGCTGATCCTTCATCGTCGCTGGGTCAAAATCCTGGAACTCCCTCCCTAACAGCACAGTGGGAGCACCTTCACCACACGGACTGCAGCGGTTCAAGAAGGCGGCTCACCACCATCTTCTCAAGGGGCAATTAGGGATGGGCAATAAATGCCGGCCTTGCCAGCGACGCCCACATCCCAGGAACAAATTTTTAAAAACACCTGCACTCACACTCACACATTCGGGCTCGTACACAAACCTTATCTAAGCACACAGCACAAAGCAAAAAGCAAAGATTATTTTTCATTTTTTACTAAAACAATATTTACCAACAGAAAAAAAAATAGTTTCTTTTTACACTAGACGCCTAATTGCAATCTTAAAAAAACACACGATGACAAATAATCCATATATAGCTTAAAGATAGGAATGGTACAAATTCAAACCAGTTGGCTACAGTTTCTAATTTTACACTGAATATAATCAGCATCAGTAAATGGATCAACATTCAAAGTGCGCAGGCTGCAACTCTGTTGCAATCTCTAATCAAGTTATATACCTAGAATTGGTACTCAGAGCAGGTTTATACATATATATACTTTAAGTAGGAACGTAGGATATATATGTGTTTTTTTTTTAAAAGATAGTCTTTTGTCTTCCGTTGATCGCGAAGAGTTTCTCCTTCACCATTGTCGCCCAACTTTCTTCTGATTTCTTTTACTTATTCTCTCTCGCTCTCTCGCTCTCTCTCTCTCTCTCTCCAACGCAAGTTGGTCAAATCCTCGTCTAACGCTTCTCTTCCCCTTCCGCTCCCTATCTCTTTCATTCGTCCAGAACTATAATTCTTTGACTTCTCAGTCGGAATTCTCTCATTTCTCTTCGTAACACTCCTTTGAATATTTTCCATCCAAAATCATCTCCCTTATACCAGACACAACGGAAATTCAGTAAGAAGGTTTTCTCAAAGGGCTGGAGGGGGGTTTGCTTTTTGTTTATCTTGTACGTTAGTTTATCAAAGAGTTTTTTTTTTATTTAGTCTTTGTTGTTTATTGTATGTTTTGTTGCCTCAGAGGACTGGGTGGCGTGGACCTGTTACACCGTGGAGCCCAGCATGGACACTGTCTCTGGGTCTATCTCGTTCTGGTTGGAATCGAGTCCGGAGAATTTTACTCTCAAGCCGTCCACGGGGTGGACCACTGGCACCGTCAACATGCGGGGGAAAGTCCTGGTGGCCAGTTCGAACCGGCTGGTGCTGGCCAGCTCCATCGCCAGCACCTTCAGGATGAGTTTAGCCAGCTCCTTGCCCAGGCAACTCCTGACGCCTCCTCCGAATGGGATGTAACTGAACCTGCCGCCTTTGTTCTCGTCCCGATCTTCTCCGAAGCGGTCAGGGTCGAAGACCTCGACGTTCTGGAATATGGGAGCTGTGTCGTGCGTGTCCCGGATGCTGTACAGCACGCTCCAGCCTTTAGGAATTTGGCACCCCTGAAAACAAAGCCAAGGAAATAGTTAAATGCCCGATTCAATATTGTTAAATAAGTACATGATCAAATTAAGTATCGGGAGCAGTGACTCACCCCAAGCTACTGCTCCAATAGAAGGAAAGGAAAGATTTGCATTTATATAGTGCCTTTCACAACCTCAGGGTGCCCCAAAGCACTTTGCAGCCAATGAAGCACTATTTTGAAGTGAGGTCACTGCTGTAATGTAGGAAATGTTGCAGCCAATGTGTGCACAGCAAGCTCCCACAAACAACAATGTGATAATGACCAGGTAATCTGTTTTAGTGATTGTTATAAATCTCATCATCAAGAAACGACTTATGAAATAACGCTGGACGGCCAGCTGGTGGCGCCGTCCAAGGAGTATAAATACTCGGGCGTGGGCCCCAGCTTGCCCGGGGACATTTTGTAAGACAAGGAACTAGTGAAGTACAACTAGACTTCCATGTTCTGAAACAAGTTGATTAAAGCCTTGCTTTATACTCAAACCAAGTGAGTAGTGAGTTTTATTATGTCAATGATGTTGATTGAGGGATAAATATTGGCCCAGAACACCGGTGAGAACTCATAGAATAGAATGATAGAATCATAGAATGATTACAACACAGAGGGAGGCCATTCGGCCCATCGAGCATGTGCCAGCTCTTTGCAAGAGCACTTCAGCTCGTCCCACTCCACCGCCCTTTCCCCGTAGCCCTGCAAAATGTTTTTCCTTCAGTTACTTATCCAACTCCCTTTTGAAAGGCACGATTGAGTCTGCCTCCACCACCACTGCTCTTTGCTGAATAGTGCCATGGGCTCTTTTATAACTACCTGAGAGGGTGAGGGGTCTCATCCAAAAGACGGCACCTCCGGCAGTGCAGTACTTCTGCACTGGGAGCATCAGCCTCGATGAGGTGCTCAAGTCTTTGGCAGGGATTTGAACCCACAACCTTCGAAATCAGAGCCAATTTTCTCCTGAATGCCCTATTGGGTTTATTGGTGATTATCTCCTATTTATGGCCCCTAGTTCTGGACTCCCCCGTAAGTGGAAACATTTTTACAACCCCTTTCATAGAAGAATTAATGAATAATGATAATAATAATAAATTGTAAATCAATTGCCAGAAAAGTCAGTTCAAAATCAGGGCAGGAGTGGGGTAGTTCAGTCCTTTTGAAAAAAGTGACAAAAGGCAAAAGGTAGCCCAGCCTATGTTCTATGGATCAGACTACCTGGGGAGATGATAGAAACAGTCAGTATCGATTCATTCAAATAAATATTTTTTCTTTCAGTAAATCACATTTTTGGGACACTGTATGTAAGTAATTTGAGACATGTCATGTGGTGAGTGTAATGTGCTCGGGAGGAACAGGTGACTTTGGACCTATGGTTCCCAAAGCTCTCCACCACTGGGGGTTTTCCTCGCCTCATGTCTGTTGTAGACTCATTGATGGAGATCGATTGCTGTGATTTGTCAACAGCGCCATTATCGTTGTATCGTGCGATTCCCAGGATGGGAGAAGGCGAACTCGATGGACCTCAGTCTAGCAATTCCAATGTACCTAACCGCTGAGGTAGGACTCCAAAATTAATGCTAATAATTGGAGTGCATTAAAATTGGAAAAGAGACCAACATTCTACCAACTGCTCCTGTACAGTTTGAAAATGCGTGGAAAGATGCTCCTGAAGTTGTACCGGGCCTTGGTGAGACCACACCTTGAGTATTGTGTGCAGATTTGGTCGCCTTACCTGAGGAAGGATGTTTATGCCATGGAGGGAGTGCAGCGAAGATTCACCAGGCTGATACCTGGGATGGCAGGAATGACGTATGAGGAGAGATTGGGTCGATTGGGCTTATACTCGCTGGAGTTTAGAAGAATGAGAGGGGATCTCATTGAAACTTATAAAATTCTAACAGGACTAGACAGACTAGATGCAGGAAGGATGTTCCCGATGGTCGGGGAGTCCAGAACCAGGGGTCACAGTCTAAAGATAAGGGGTAAGCCATTTAGGACAGAGATGAGGAGGAATTTCTTCACCCAAAGGGTGGTGAACCTGTGGAATTCTCTACCACACAAGGCTGTGGAGGCCAATTCATTAAATATATTCAAGAAGGTGTTAGATATATTTCTTACGGCTAAAGGGACCAAGGGATATGGGGAGAAGGCAGGGACAGGGTACTGAATTTGGATGATCAGCCATGATCTCATTAAATGGCGGAGCAGGCTCGAGGGGCCGAATGGCCTACTCCTGCTCCTATCTTCTATGTTTCTATGTTTCTATTCTCCACCACCCCCATTTTCCCTACAGCCTGGAAGTGACTAGACGAACACCTGTATCATCACTATCCCTCTGCCTGATGGAAGTCCGGAATTCCTCCTATCAAAGATCATTGAGAGGAATTTGATATCAGAGTGTTGCACACTCATATCGATATCAGCACTATCAGTGATTTCCAGGTTCATGTCTTGTGTCAAGACTTTGCAACTCTTTTGGAGTGGGAGAGGAGTAGGGAGAGAGGATTGGGAGCAGCGGGGTGTGGGGAGAGGGTGGTGAGAAGTAGGACATGTCTGTCTTGTGTAACAGCCCTTACCTTAGGTATCAGCTGTCTCTCACTGTCTACTCAAAAGGTCGTGGGTTCAAAGCCCCGACTCACACCCATAGTCCAGGCTGACCCTATGGTGTGGTACTGAGGGGGTGCTGCACTGTCGGAGGTGCCGTCTTTCGGGTGAGTCATTAAACTGAGGTCCCGTCTGCTCTCTCAGGTGGATGTAAAAGATCCCCACGGCTAACTATTCCAAGGAAGAGCAGGGGCAGTTCTCCCTCCGGTGTCCTGGCCAATATTTATCCCTCAACCAGCATCACTAAAAAAACAGGTCATTATCACACTGCTGTTTGTGGGAGCTTGCTGTGCACAGTTTGGCTGCTGTGTTTTCGACATCGAAACAGTGACTGCACTTCAAAAAGTACTTCATGGGATGTAAAGAGATTTGGGACATCCTGAGGTCGTGAAAGGCGCTATTTAAAAAAAAAATTGTTGATGGGATGTGGACGTCACTGGCAAGGCCAGCATTTATTGCCCATCCCTAATAGCCCTATATAAATGCAACTCATTCCCTTTTGCCCTTACAGCACGGCCAATGTAGAGGTACACTTGTCCTTCCACTCGGTAGGAACGCTGTGTTGGATTTCCTACCGACCCCCGTGCTATTGACTACACTTCAAAAAGAAGGGCAGCACGGTGGCATAGTGGTTAGCACTGTTGCTTCACAGCGCCAGGGACCCGGGTTCGAATCCGGCCTCGGGCGACTGTCTGTGTGGAGTTTGCACATTCTCCCCGTGTTTGCGTGGGTTTTCTCCGGGTGCTCCGGTTTCCTCCCACAGTCCAAAGATGTGCGGGTTAGGTTGATTGGCTATGATAAATTGACCCTTAGTGTTAGGGGGATTAAATACGTGGGGTTACGGGGATAGGGTGGGATATGTGTTGGTGTAGGGGTTACGGGGATCGGGTGGGATATGTGTCGGTGCAGGCTCGATGGGCCGAAATGGCCTCTATCTGCACTGTGGGGTTTCTGTGATTCTGTGATTCTGTGAATTCATTGGCTGTAAGGCGCTTTGGGAAGGTCTGAGTTTGTGGAAGGGGCTGTATAAACACAAGTTCGTTCTTTATTCGACCTTTTCGAGGAAAGAGTTCGATTCGCACTTACGTCCAACTCGAATGTCTGCAGCGCTGTGCGGTAACCGCCGGAGACGGGCGGCAGCAGACGCAGGACCTCCTTGATGACGCAGTCCAGGTACTTGAGTCGCACCACCGTCTCCATCCTGGGGGCCTCCTCGCACTTGCAGCCGTTGTGAAGGATCCCGTTGCTCCTCAGCTCCTCCCGCAGCTTCTCCAGCACCACCGGGTGCTGCAGGAGCTGAAGGATCAGGGATGTCGTAGCGCTGGAGGTGGTCGCGAAGGCGGCGAAGATCAGTTCCACCGTGGATTCCTGGAGGGAGGCCCAAAGAGAATTACATACAATTTACAGCACAGAAACAGGCCATTCGGCCCAACTGGTCTGTGCCAGAATTTATGCTCCACACGGGCCTCCTCCCACCCCTCTTCATCTCGCCCTATCAGCATATCCTTCTATTCCTTTCTCCCTCGTGTGTTTATCTAGCTTCCCCTTAAATGCAATGGCAATAGATTGGGAGAAGGGGAAGTGCAACGAGACCTGGGTGTCCTTGTGCACCAGTCGCTGAAGGTAAGCATGCAGGTGCAGCAGGCGGTTAAGAAGGCAAATGGTATGTTGGCCTTCGTAGCGAGAGGGTTTGAGTACAGGAACAAGGATGTCTTGCTGCAGTTGTACAGGGCCTTGGTGAGACCACATCTTGCGTATTGTGTGCAGTTTTGGTCGCCTTATCTGAGGAAGGATGTTCTTGCCATGGAGGGAGTGCAGCAAAGATTCATCAGGCTGATACCTGGGATGGCAGGAATGATGTATGAGGAGAGATTGGGTCGATTGGGCTTGTACTCGCTGGAGTTTAGAAGAATGAGAGGGGATCTCATTGAAACTTATAAAATTCTGACAGGACTGGACAGACTAGATGCAGGAAGGATGTTCCCGATGGCGGGGGAGTCCAGAACCAGGGCTCACAGTCTAAGGATAAGGGGTAAGCCATTTAGGACAGAAATGAGGAGGAATTTCTTCACCCAGAGAGTGGTGAACCTGTGGAATTCTCTACCACAGAAGGCAGTAGAGGCCAATTCATTAAATATATTCAAGAAGGAGTTGGATATATTTCTTAAGGCTAAAGGGATCAAGGGATATGGGGAGAAAGCAGGGACCGGGTACTGAATTTGGATGATCAGCCATGATCTCATTGAATGGCGGAGCAGGCTCGAGGGGCCGAATGGCCGACTCCTGCTCCTATCTTCTATGTTTCTATGCATCTGTACTATTCGCCTCAACTATTCCCTGTGGTAGCGCCTTTCACATTCTCTCATCTCTCTTTCTGAAGAAGTTTCTCCTGAATTCCCGATTGGATTTATTAGTGACTATCTTATATATGTATAGCCCCTAGATCTGGTCTCCCCACAAGTGGAAATATTTTCTCTACGTCGACCCTATCGAACCCCATCATAATTTTAAAGACCTCTCTTGTATCCAGAGAAGAAGCCCCAGCCTGTTCAATCTTTCCTGATAGTTGTAGGAGAGTTAAAAGCTTTAGAATCCTGGCGTGAAGATCTTACACTAGCACGCCCACCTCTCACAGAGGTGCCTACTGTCAGTAGGTTGCGGAGAGAGATGACTAACTGTTGCTGAAGCTCCACATCTCCAACTGATGGAGCCATCACTCGGTGAGATAGGAACAGGAGGAGGCCAGTCAGCTGCTCAATCAGATCATGGCTGATCTGCACCTCAACTCCATCAATCCGCCTTTGCTCCATATCCCTTGATTCCCTTACCCAACAAAAATCCATCCATCTCAGTCTTGAAAGCATCAATTGACCCCTTCAGCATTCACAACCTTTTTGGGGGAGAGAGTTCCAGATTTCCACCACCCTTTGTGTGAAGAAGTGCTTCCTGACATCACCCCCTGAACGGCCTGGCTCTAATTTTAAGACCGTGGGGGGCAAGGTGGCATAGTGGTTAGCACTGTTGCCTCACAGCGCCAGGGACCCGGGTTCAAATCTGGCCTCGGGCGACTGTCTGTGTGGAGTTTGCACATTCTCCCTGTGTTTGCATGGGTTTCCTCCGGGTGCTCCGGTTTCCTCCCACAGTCCAAAGATGTGCGGGTTAGGTTGATTTGGCTCTGATAAATTGACCCTTAGTGTTAGGGGATTAAATACGTGGGGTTACGGGGATAGGGTGGGATATGTGTCAGTGCAGGCTCGATGGGCCGAAATGGCCTCTATCTGCACTGTGGGGATTCTGTGATTATGCCCCTTTGTTCTTGATTCCCCCCCACCAGAGGAAATAGTTTCTCTCTATCCAGTCTACTGTATTCTGTTAACATTTTAAAAATATTTCGATCAGATCACATCACATCATTTCCTGTTTTTATGAGAATATAAGAACATAAGAACATACGGCCCCTCGAGCCTGCTCCACCATTCAATAAGATCATGGCTGATCTTCTACCTTAACTCCACTTTCCCGCCCGATCTCCATATCCCTTGATTCCCCTAGAGTCCAAAAATCTATCGATCTCAGCCTTGAATATACTCAAAGACTCGGCATCCACAGCCCTCTGGGGCAGAGAATTCCAAAGATTCACAACCCTCTGAGTGAAGAAATTCCTCCTCATCTCGGTCTTAAATGGCCGACCCCTTATCCTGAGACGATGCCCCCTAGTTCCAGACTCTCCAGCCAGGGGAAACAGCCTCACAGCACCTACCCTGTCAATCCCCCTCAGAATCTTATAAACGCCAGTCTGGTTCCCAACCACATATCTACTCAAGCCATAATAACAACAGAAAATGCTAGAAAATCTCAGCAGGCCAGGCAACATCCGTGGACAGAAATTAGAGTCAACGTTTCGGGTCAAAACCCTTTGTCAAGACTAAAGAGGCACAGGGAATGAAATAGATTAAGAGGCCAGGCTGGGAGAGAACTAAAGAGAAGTGAAGAGACATTAAGGTATTCAAAACCAGACGAGATGGTGGTGGGACTAGTGGAGACAAAAGACGGCTCTAGATTAGGTGTGAAATGCGCTGGCAGAATGGGAGACAGCTGCCATGTGGGAGAGAGAAAGAAAGGGGGTAGGGGGGGAAGGCCAAAACAAAGGTGTGGATAAAAAATATAAGTAAAAATGTAATAGGGGCCGAGGTTATGATCTGAAATTGTTGAACTCGATATTGAGTCCGGAAGGCTGTCAAGTGCCTAATCGGAAGATGAGCTGCTGTTCCTCGAGTTTACGTTGAGCTTGCGTGGAACAATGCAAGAGGCCGAGGGTGGTGAGGTCCGAGTGGGAATGGGGTGGTGAATTAAAGTGACAGGCGACCGGAAGCTTGGGGTCCCCCTTACGGACTGAACGGAGGTGTTCCGCAAAGCGGTCACCCAATCTGCGTTTGGTCTCCCCAATGTAGACACTTTGTCCTTGGATAAACGTATGGCTTTTTTGGGGGACGGGGGGTGGGGGGTGGGGGTGAGAAGTGGGAAAGTTAATTACCTTCAGTTCCTGCATGGTGAGCTCTTTGCCTTGTTCCCTTGCGCTGTCTATCAGAATGTCCAACGCGTCTGAGTAATCTTTATCTTGTTTGCTCTGTAGCTTCTCGCTGATGGCTTTCTCCAGGTACTTATGAAGATTGTCCCTGGCTCGCATGCCCTACAAGAAGGAGCAGCGGTCAAGAGATGAGGATACATTTCTGTCCTGATTGGCCTGTAGTTACAGACAGGCCAAAAACACCTTGCACTTTGCTCAAAAACAACAACAACTTCCATTTATATACGTTTATACATTTTTCGGATAAGTGTTAGCCGTGGCTCAGTGGGTAGCACCCTCGCCTTCTGGGACAGAAGGTCGTATGGTTCAAAGTCCCACTCCAGACAAAATCCGGGCTGACCCTCCCAGTGCAGTGCTGAGGGAGTGCTGCACTGTCGGAGGAGCCGTCTTTCGGAAGAGACGTTAAACCGAGGCTCCCGTCTGCTCTCTCAGGGGGACTTAAAGATCCCACGGCCACTATTTCGAAGAGGAGCAGGGGAGTTATCCCCGGTGTCCCTCAATCAAGATAACAAAAACACATTACCTGGTTCATTATCACATTGCTGTTTGTGGGAGCTTGCTGTGCGCAAATTGGCTGCCGTGTTTCTTACATTACAACAGTGACTGCACTTCAAAAAGTACTTCATTGGTTGTAAATCACTTTGGGATGTCCTGAGGTTGTGAAAGGCGCTATACAAATGCAAGTCTTTCTTTTTCTTTTAGCACCTTTCACGAAGTAAAAGGTCCCAAGGTGCTTCACAGGAGCGTAATCAGACCACATATTGACACCCAGCCCCATGTAGAGATATTGGGACAGAGGGCCAAAAGCTTGGTCAACGAGGTGGGCTTTATGGAGCGTCTTCAAGGAGGAGAGAGAGGCGGAGAGGGTTAGGGAGCGAATTCCGGCGCTTAGAGGCACGAAGGCACGGCTGCCAATGGAGGAGAGAAGGAAATCGGGGGATGTACAAGAGGCCAGAAATTGAAGAGCTCAAAGAGGAGGAAGTCAGAGATAGTGAAGGGTGGAGCTGATGGAGGGATTTGTAAATAAGGATGAAAATTTTAAAACCAAGGCTTTGGTGGATCGGGAGCCAATGCAGGTTAGCGAGCTTAGGGAGTTGGAGTAACATCAGTAGAGATACAGTCAGTAACACAGGGCGCTGGGGGAGGGGTTACTGAGTGACAGTGTGAGGGAGCTGGATTAACATCAGTAGAGATACAGTCAGTGACACAGGGCGCTCGGGAGAGGCGTTACTGAGTGACAGTGTGAGGGAGCTGGATTAACATCAGCAGAGATACAGTCAGTAACACAGGGCGCTGGGGGAGAGGGGTTACTGAGTGACAGTGTGAGGGAGCTGGATTAACATCAGTAGACATACAGTCAGTGACACAGGGCGCTGGGGGGAGGGGTTACTGAGTGACAGTGTGAGGGAGTTGGATTAACATCAGTAGAGATACAGTCAGTGACACAGGGCGCTGGGGGGAGGGGTTACTGAGTGACAGTGTGAGGGAGTTGGATTAACATCAGTAGAGATACAGTCAGTGACACAGGGCGCTGGGGGGAGGGGTTACTGAGTGACAGTGTGAGGGAGCTGGATTAACATCAGTAGAGATACAGTCAGTAACACAGGGCGCTGGGGGAGAGGGGTTACTGAGTGACAGTGTGAGGGAGCTGGATTAACATCAGCAGAGATACAGTCAGTGACACAGGGCGCTGGGGGGAGGGGTTACTGAGTGACAGTGTGAGGGAGTTGGATTAACATCAGTAGAGATACAGTCAGTAACACAGAGCGCTGGGGGAGAGGGGTTACTGAGTGACAGTGTGAGGGAGCTGGATTAACATCAGTAGAGATACAGTCAGTGACACAGGGCGCTGGGGGGAGGGGTTACTGAGTGACAGTGTGAGGGAGCTGGATTAACATCAGTCGAGATACAGTCAGTAACACAGGGCGCTGGGGGAGAGGGGTTACCGAGTGACAGTGTGAGGGCCTGGAGTAACATCAGTAGAGATACAGTCAGTGACACATGGCGCTGGGGGAGAGGGGTTACTGATGACAGTGTGAGGGAGCTGGAGTAACATCAGTAGAGCTACAGTCAGTGACACAGGGCGCTGGGGAGAGGGGTTACTGAGTGACAGTGTGAGGGAGCTGGATTAACATCAGTCGAGATACAGTCAGTAACACAGGGCGCTGGGGAGAGGGGTTACTGAGTGACAGTGTGAGGGAGCTGGAGTAACATCAGTAGAGATACAGTCAGTGACACAGGGCGCTGGGGGAGAGGGTTTACTGAGTGACAGTGTGAGGGAGCTGGATTAACATCAGTCG
The DNA here is from genome assembly GCF_052327205.1 of Somniosus microcephalus. Lineage (NCBI taxonomy): Eukaryota > Metazoa > Chordata > Chondrichthyes > Squaliformes > Somniosidae > Somniosus > Somniosus microcephalus. The sequence continues at coordinate 377,911,063 of NC_140988.1, read as the reverse complement.
AGATACAGTCAGTGACACAGGGCGCTGGGGGGAGGAGTTACTGAGTGACTGTGAGGGAGCTGGATTAACATCAGTAGAGATACAGTCAGTAACACAGGGCGCTGGGGGAGGGGTTACTGAGTGACAGTGTGAGGGAGCTGGAGTAACATCAGTCGAGATACAGTCAGTAACACAGGGCGCTGGGGAGAGCGGTTACTGAGTGACAGTGTGAGGGAGCTGGATTAACATCAGTAGAGATACAGTCAGTAACACAGGGCGCTGGGGGGAGGGGTTACTGAGTGACAGTGTGAGGGAGCTGGATTAACATCAGTAGAGATACAGTCAGTGACACAGGGCACTGGGGGAGAGGGGTTACTGAGTGACAGTGTGAGGGAGCTGGATTAACATCAGTAGAGATACAGTCAGTGACACAGGGCGCTGGGGGAGGAGTTACTGAGTGACAGTGTGAGGGAGCTGGATTAACATCAGTAGAGATACAGTCAGTAACACAGGGCGCTGGGGGGAGGGGTTACTGAGTGACAGTGTGAGGGAGCTGGATTAACATCAGTAGAGATACAGTCAGTAACACAGGGCGCTGGGGGGAGGGGTTACTGAGTGACAGTGTGAGGGAGCTGGATTAACATCAGTCGAGATACAGTCAGTAACACAGGGCGCTGGGGGGAGTGGTTACTGAGTGACAGTGTGAGGGAGCTGGATTAACATCAGTAGAGATACAGTCAGTAACACAGGGCGCTGCGGGAGAGGGGTTACTGAGTGACAGTGTGAGGGAGCTGGATTAACATCAGTAGAGATACAATCAGTAACACAGGGCACTGGGGGAGAGGGGTTACTGAGTGACAGTGTGAGGGAGCTGGATTAACATCAGTAGAGATACAGTCAGTAACACAGGGCGCTGGGGGAGAGGGGTTACTGAGTGACAGTGTGAGGGAGCTGGAGTAACATCAGTAGAGATACAGTCAGTGACACAGGGCGCTGGGGAGAGGGGTTACTGAGTGACAGTGTGAGGGAGCTGGATTAACATCAGTCGAGATACAGTCAGTAACACAGGGCGCTGGGGAGAGGGGTTACTGAGTGACAGTGTGAGGGAGCTGGAGTAACATCAGTAGAGATACAGTCAGTGACACAGGGCGCTGGGGGAGAGGGGTTACTGAGTGACAGTGTGAGGGAGCTGGAGTAACATCAGTAGAGATACAGTCAGTGACACAGGGCGCTGGGGAGAGGGGTTACTGAGTGACAGTGTGAGGGAGCTGGAGTAACATCAGTAGAGATACAGTCAGTGACACAGGGCGCTGGGGGAGAGGGGTTACTGAGTGACAGTGTGAGGGAGCTGGATTAACATCAGTGGAGATACAGTCAGTAACACAGGGCGCTGGGGGGAGGGGTTACTGAGTGACAGTGTGAGGGAGCTGGATTAACATCAGTAGAGATACAGTCAGTAACACAGGGCACTGGGGGAGAGGGGTTACTGAGTGACAGTGTGAGGGAGCTGGATTAACATCAGTCGAGATACAGTCAGTAACACAGGGGGCTGGGGGAGAGGGGTTACTGAGTGACAGTGTGAGGGCCTGGAGTAACATCAGTAGAGATACAGTCAGTAACACAGGGCGCTGGGGGAGAGGGGTTACTGAGTGACAGTGTGAGGGAGCTGGATTAACATCAGTAGAGATACAGTCAGTGACACAGGGCGCTGGGGGAGAGGGGTTACTGAGTGACAGCGTGAGGGAGCTGGATTAACATCAGTGGAGATACAGTCAGTAACACAGGGCGCTGGGGGGAGGGGTTACTGAGTGACAGTGTGAGGGAGCTGGATTAACATCAGTAGAGATACAGTCAGTAACACAGGGCACTGGGGGAGAGGGTTTACTGAGTGACAGTGTGAGGGAGCTGGATTAACATCAGTAGAGATACAGTCAGTAACACAGGGCACTGGGGGAGAGGGGTGACTGAGTGACAGTGTGAGGGAGCTGGATTAACATCAGTCGAGATACAGTCAGTAACACAGGGCGCTGGGGGAGAGGCGTTACTGAGTGACAGTGTGAGGGAGCTGGATTAACATCAGTCGAGATACAGTCAGTAACACAGGGTGCTGGGGGAGAGGGGTTACTGAGTGACAGTGTGAGGGAGCTGGATTAACATCAGTAGAGATACAGTCAGTAACACAGGGCGCTGGGGGAGAGGGGTTACTGAGTGACAGTGTGAGGGAGCTGGATTAACATCAGTCGAGATACAGTCAGTAACACAGAGCGCTGGGGGAGAGGGGTTACTGAGTGACAGTGTGAGCGAGCTGGATTAACATCAGTAGAGATACAGTCAGTAACACAGGGCGCTGGGGGAGGGGTTACTGAGTGACATCAGTCGAGATACAGTCAGTAACACAGGGCGCTGGGGAGAGCGGTTACTGAGTGACAGTGTGAGGGAGCTGGATTAACATCAGTAGAGATACAGTCAGTAACACAGGGCGCTGGGGGGAGGGGTTACTGAGTGACAGTGTGAGGGAGCTGGATTAACATCAGTAGAGATACAGTCAGTGACACAGGGCACTGGGGGAGAGGGGTTACTGAGTGACAGTGTGAGGGAGCTGGATTAACATCAGTCGAGATACAGTCAGTAACACAGGGCGCTGGGGGGAGGGGTTACTGAGTGACAGTGTGAGGGAGCTGGATTAACATCAGTAGAGATACAGTCAGTAACACAGGGCGCTGGGGGAGAGGGGTTACTGAGTGACAGTGTGAGGGAGCTGGATTAACATCAGTAGAGATACAGTCAGTAACACAGGGCACTGGGGGAGAGGGGTTACTGAGTGACAGTGTGAGGGAGCTGGATTAACATCAGTAGAGATACAGTCAGTAACACAGGGCGCTGGGGGAGAGGGGTTACTGAGTGACAGTGTGAGGGATCTGGATTAACATCAGTCGAGATACAGTCAGTAACACAGGGCGCTGGGGGAGAGGGGTTACTGAGTGACAGTGTGAGGGAGCTGGAGTAACATCAGTAGAGATACAGTCAGTGACACAGGGCGCTGGGGGAGAGGGGTTACTGATGACAGTGTGAGGGAGCTGGAGTAACATCAGTAGAGCTACAGTCAGTGACACAGGGCGCTGGGGAGAGGGGTTACTTAGTGACAGTGTGAGGGAGCTGGATTAACATCAGTCGAGATACAGTCAGTAACACAGGGCGCTGGCGAGAGGGGTTACTGAGTGACAGTGTGAGCGAGCTGGAGTAACATCAGTAGAGATACAGTCAGTGACACAGGGCGCTGGGGGAGAGGGGTTACTGAGTGACAGTGTGAGGGAGCTGGATTAACATCAGTAGGGATACAGTCAGTGACACAGGGCACTGGGGGAGAGGGGTTACTGAGTGACAGTGTGAGGGAGCTGGATTAACATCAGTAGACATACAGTCAGTAACACAGGGCACTGGGGGAGAGGGGTTACTGAGTGACAGTGTGATGGAGCTGGATTAACATCAGTAGAGATACAGTCAGTAACACAGGGCACTGGGGGAGAGGGGTTACTGAGTGACAGTGTGAGGGAGCTGGATTAACATCAGTGGAGATTCAGTCAGTAACACAGGGCGCTGGGGGGAGGGGTTACTGAGTGACAGTGTGAGGGAGCTGGATTAACATCAGTAGAGATACAGTCAGTAACACAGGGCACTGGGGGAGAGGGTTTACTGAGTGACAGCGTGAGGGAGCTGGATTAACATCAGTCGAGATACAGTCAGTAACACAGGGCGCTGGGGGAGAGGGGTTACTGAGTGACAGTGTGAGGGAGCTGGATTAACATCAGTAGAGACACAGTCAGTAACACAGGGTGCTGGGAGGAGAGGGGTTACTGAGTGACAGTGTGAGGGAGCTGGATTAACATCAGTAGAGATGCAGTCAGTAACACAGGGCACTGGGGGAGAGGGGTTACTGAGTGACAGTGTGAGGGAGCTGGATTAACATCAGTCGAGATACAGTCAGTAACACAGGGTGCTGGGGGAGAGGGGTTACTGAGTGACAGTGTGAGGGAGCTGGATTAACATCAGTAGAGATACAGTCAGTAACACAGGGCGCTGGGGGAGAGGGGTTACTGAGTGACAGTGTGAGGGAGCTGGATTAACATCAGTCGAGATACAGTCAGTAACACAGAGCGCTGGGGGAGAGGGGTTACTGAGTGACAGTGTGATGGAGCTGGATTAACATCAGTAGAGATACAGTCAGTGACACAGGGCGCTGGGGGGAGGGGTTACTGAGTGACAGTGTGAGGGAGCTGGATTAACATCAGTCGAGATACAGTCAGTAACACAGGGCGCTGGGGGAGAGGGGTTACTGAGTGACAGTGTGAGGGAGCTGGATTAACATCAGTCGAGATACAGTCAGTCACACAGGGCGCTGGGGGGAGGGGTTACTGAGTGACAGTGTGAGGGAGCTGGATTAACATCAGTCGAGATACAGTCAGTAACACAGAGCGCTGGGGGAGAGGGGTTACTGAGTGACAGTGTGAGGGAGCTGGATTAACATCAGTAGAGATACAGTCAGTAACACAGGGCGCTGGGGGAGAGGGGTTACTGAGTGACAGTGTGAGGGAGCTGGATTAACATCAGTAGAGATACAGTCAGTAACACAGAGCGCTGGGGGAGAGGGGTTACTGAGTGACAGTGTGAGGGAGCTGGATTAACATCAGTAGAGATACAGTCAGTAACACAGGGCGCTGGGGGAGAGGGGTTACTGAGTGACAGTGTGAGGGAGCTGGATTAACATCAGTAGAGATACAGTCAGTGACACAGGGCGCTGGGGGAGAGGGGTTACTGAGTGACAGTGTGAGGGAGCTGGATTAACATCAGTGGAGATACAGTCAGTAACACAGGGCGCTGGGGGAGAGGGGTTACTGAGTGACAGTGTGAGGGAGCTGGATTAACATCAGTAGAGACACAGTCAGTAACACAGGGTGCTGGGGGGAGAGGGGTTACTGAGTGACAGTGTGAGTGAGCAGGATTAACATCAGTAGAGATACAGTCAGTAACACAGGGCACTGGGGGAGAGGGGTTACTGAGTGACAGTGTGAGGGAGCTGGATTAACATCAGTCGAGATACAGTCAGTAACACAGGGCGCTGGAGGAGAGGCGTTACTGAGTGACAGTGTGAGGGAGCAGGATTAACATCAGTCGAGATACAGTCAGTAACACAGGGTGCTGGGGGAGAGGGGTTACTGAGTGACAGTGTGAGGGAGCTGGATTAACATCAGTAGAGATACAGTCAGTAACACAGGGCGCTGGGGGAGAGGGGTTACTGAGTGACAGTGTGAGGGAGCTGGATTAACATCAGTCGAGATACAGTCAGTAACACAGAGCGCTGGGGGAGAGGGGTTACTGAGTGACAGTGTGAGGGAGCTGGATTAGTATCAGTAGAGGTACAGTCAGTAACACAGGGCGCTGGGGGGGAGGGGTTACTGAGTGACAGTGTGAGCGAGCTGGATTAACATCAGTCGAGATACAGTCAGTAACACAGGGCACTGGGTGAGAGGGGTTACTGAGTGACAGTGTGAGGGAGCTGGATTAACATCAGTCGAGATACAGTCAGTAACACAGGGCGCTGGGGGAGAGGGGTTACTGAGTGACAGTGTGAGGGAGCTGGAGTAACATCAGTAGAGATACAGTCAGTGACACAGGGCGCTGGGGGAGAGGGGTTACTGATGACAGTGTGAGGGAGCTGGAGTAACATCAGTAGAGCTACAGTCAGTGACACAGGGCGCTGGGGAGAGGGGTTACTGAGTGACAGTGTGAGGGAGCTGGATTAACATCAGTCGAGATACAGTCAGTAACACAGGGCGCTGGCGAGAGGGGTTACTGAGTGACAGTGTGAGGGAGCTGGAGTAACATCAGTAGAGATACAGTCAGTGACACAGGGCGCTGGGGGAGAGGGGTTACTGAGTGACAGTGTGAGGGAGCTGGAGTAACATCAGTAGAGATACAGTCAGTGACACAGGGCGCTGGGGGAGAGGGGTTACTGAGTGACAGTGTGAGGGAGCTGGAGTAACATCAGTAGAGATACAGTCAGTGACACAGGGCGCTGGGGGAGAGGGGTTACTGAGTGACAGTGTGAGGGAGCTGGATTAACATCAGTGGAGATACAGTCAGTAACACAGGGCGCTGGGGGAGAGGGGTTACTGAGTGACAGTGTGAGGGAGCTGGATTAACATCAGTAGAGACACAGTCAGTAACACAGGGTGCTGGGGGGAGAGGGGTTACTGAGTGACAGTGTGAGGGAGCAGGATTAACATCAGTAGAGATACAGTCAGTAACACAGGGCACTGGGGGAGAGGGGTTACTGAGTGACAGTGTGAGGGAGCTGGATTAACATCAGTCGAGATACAGTCAGTAACACAGGGCGCTGGGGGAGAGGCGTTACTGAGTGACAGTGTGAGGGAGCTGGATTAACATCAGTCGAGATACAGTCAGTAACACAGGGTGCTGGGGGAGAGGGGTTACTGAGTGACAGTGTGAGGGAGCTGGATTAACATCAGTAGAGATACAGTCAGTAACACAGGGCGCTGGGGGAGAGGGGTTACTGAGTGACAGTGTGAGGGAGCTGGATTAACATCAGTCGAGATACAGTCAGTAACACAGAGCGCTGGGGGAGAGGGGTTACTGAGTGACAGTGTGAGGGAGCTGGATTAATATCAGTAGAGGTACAGTCAGTAACACAGGGCGCTGGGGGGGAGGGGTTACTGAGTGACAGTGTGAGCGAGCTGGATTAACATCAGTAGAGATACAGTCAGTAACACAGGGCGCTGGGGGAGGGGTTACTGAGTGACATCAGTCGAGATACAGTCAGTAACACAGGGCGCTGGGGAGAGCGGTTACTGAGTGACAGTGTGAGGGAGCTGGATTAACATCAGGAGAGATACAGTCAGTAACACAGGGCGCTGGGGGGAGGGGTTACTGAGTGACAGTGTGAGGGAGCTGGATTAACATCAGTCGAGATACAGTCAGTGACACAGGGCACTGGGGGAGAGGGGTTACTGAGTGACAGTGTGAGGGAGCTGGATTAACATCAGTAGAGATACAGTCAGTGACACAGGGCGCTGGGGGAGGGGTTACTGAGTGACAGTGTGAGGGAGCTGGATTAACATCAGTAGAGATACAGTCAGTAACACAGGGCGCTGGGGGGAGGGGTTACGGAGTGACAGTGTGAGGGAGCTGGATTAACATCAGTAGAGATACAGTCAGTGACACAGGGGGCTGGGGGAGAGGGGTTACTGAGTGACAGTGTGAGGGAGCTGGATTAACATCAGTCGAGATACAGTCAGTAACACAGGGCGCTGGGGGGAGGGGTTACTGAGTGACAGTGTGAGGGAGCTGGATTAACATCAGTAGAGATACAGTCAGTAACACAGGGCGCTGGGGGAGAGGGGTTACTGAGTGACAGTGTGAGGGAGCTGGATTAACATCAGTAGAGATACAGTCAGTAACACAGGGCACTGGGGGAGAGGGGTTACTGAGTGACAGTGTGAGGGAGCTGGATTAACATCAGTAGAGATACAGTCAGTAACACAGGGCGCTGGGGGAGAGGGGTTACTGAGTGACAGTGTGAGGGATCTGGATTAACATCAGTCGAGATACAGTCAGTAACACAGGGCGCTGGGGGAGAGGGGTTACTGAGTGACAGTGTGAGGGAGCTGGAGTAACATCAGTAGAGATACAGTCAGTGACACAGGGCGCTGGGGGAGAGGGGTTACTGATGACAGTGTGAGGGAGCTGGAGTAACATCAGTAGAGCTACAGTCAGTGACACAGGGCGCTGGGGAGAGGGGTTACTGAGTGACAGTGTGAGGGAGCTGGATTAACATCAGTCGAGATACAGTCAGTAACACAGGGCGCTGGCGAGAGGGGTTACTGAGTGACAGTGTGAGGGAGCTGGAGTAACATCAGTAGAGATACAGTCAGTGACACAGGGCGCTGGGGGAGAGGGGTTACTGAGTGACAGTGTGAGGGAGCTGGGGTAACATCAGTAGAGATACAGTCAGTGACACAGGGCGCTGGGGGAGAGGGGTTACTGAGTGACAGTGTGAGGGAGCTGGATTAACATCAGTGGAGATACAGTCAGTAACACAGGGCGCTGGGGGGAGGGGTTACTGAGTGACAGTGTGAGGGAGCTGGATTAACATCAGTAGAGATACAGTCAGTGACACAGGGCACTGGGGGAGAGGGTTTACTGAGTGACAGTGTGAGGGAGCTGGATTAACATCAGTAGAGATACAGTCAGTGACACAGGGCGCTGGGGGAGAGGGGTTACTGAGTGACAGTGTGAGGGAGCTGGATTAACATCAGTAGAGATACAGTCAGTAACACAGGGCGCTGGGGGAGAGGGGTTACTGAGTGACAGTGTGAGGGAGCTGGATTAACATCAGTCGAGATACAGTCAGTAACACAGGGTGCTGGGGGAGAGGGGTTACTGAGTGACAGTGTGAGGGAGCTGGATTAACATCAGTAGGGATACAGTCAGTGACACAGGGCACTGGGGGAGAGGGGTTACTGAGTGACAGTGTGAGGGAGCTGGATTAACATCAGTGGAGATTCAGTCAGTAACACAGGGCGCTGGGGGGAGGGGTTACTGAGTGACAGTGTGAGGGAGCTGGATTAACATCAGTAGAGATACAGTCAGTAACACAGGGCACTGGGGGAGAGGGTTTACTGAGTGACAGTGTGAGGGAGCTGGATTAACATCAGTCGAGATACAGTCAGTAACACAGGGCGCTGGGGGAGAGGGGTTACTGAGTGACAGTGTGAGGGAGCTGGATTAACATCAGTAGAGATACAGTCAGTGACACAGGGCGCTGGGGGAGAGGGGTTACTGAGTGACAGTGTGAGGGAGCTGGATTAACATCAGTGGAGATACAGTCAGTAACACAGGGCGCTGGGGGAGAGGGGTTACTGAGTGACAGTGTGAGGGAGCTGGATTAACATCAGTAGAGACACAGTCAGTAACACAGGGTGCTGGGGGGAGAGGGGTTACTGAGTGACAGTGTGAGTGAGCAGGATTAACATCAGTAGAGATACAGTCAGTAACACAGGGCACTGGGGGAGAGGGGTTACTGAGTGACAGTGTGAGGGAGCTGGATTAACATCAGTCGAGATACAGTCAGTAACACAGGGCGCTGGAGGAGAGGCGTTACTGAGTGACAGTGTGAGGGAGCAGGATTAACATCAGTCGAGATACAGTCAGTAACACAGGGTGCTGGGGGAGAGGGGTTACTGAGTGACAGTGTGAGGGAGCTGGATTAACATCAGTAGAGATACAGTCAGTAACACAGGGCGCTGGGGGAGAGGGGTTACTGAGTGACAGTGTGAGGGAGCTGGATTAACATCAGTCGAGATACAGTCAGTAACACAGAGCGCTGGGGGAGAGGGGTTACTGAGTGACAGTGTGAGGGAGCTGGATTAGTATCAGTAGAGGTACAGTCAGTAACACAGGGCGCTGGGGGGGAGGGGTTACTGAGTGACAGTGTGAGCGAGCTGGATTAACATCAGTCGAGATACAGTCAGTAACACAGGGCACTGGGTGAGAGGGGTTACTGAGTGACAGTGTGAGGGAGCTGGATTAACATCAGTCGAGATACAGTCAGTAACACAGGGCGCTGGGGGAGAGGGGTTACTGAGTGACAGTGTGAGGGAGCTGGAGTAACATCAGTAGAGATACAGTCAGTGACACAGGGCGCTGGGGGAGAGGGGTTACTGATGACAGTGTGAGGGAGCTGGAGTAACATCAGTAGAGCTACAGTCAGTGACACAGGGCGCTGGGGAGAGGGGTTACTGAGTGACAGTGTGAGGGAGCTGGATTAACATCAGTCGAGATACAGTCAGTAACACAGGGCGCTGGCGAGAGGGGTTACTGAGTGACAGTGTGAGGGAGCTGGAGTAACATCAGTAGAGATACAGTCAGTGACACAGGGCGCTGGGGGAGAGGGGTTACTGAGTGACAGTGTGAGGGAGCTGGAGTAACATCAGTAGAGATACAGTCAGTGACACAGGGCGCTGGGGGAGAGGGGTTACTGAGTGACAGTGTGAGGGAGCTGGAGTAACATCAGTAGAGATACAGTCAGTGACACAGGGCGCTGGGGGAGAGGGGTTACTGAGTGACAGTGTGAGGGAGCTGGATTAACATCAGTGGAGATACAGTCAGTAACACAGGGCGCTGGGGGAGAGGGGTTACTGAGTGACAGTGTGAGGGAGCTGGATTAACATCAGTAGAGACACAGTCAGTAACACAGGGTGCTGGGGGGAGAGGGGTTACTGAGTGACAGTGTGAGGGAGCAGGATTAACATCAGTAGAGATACAGTCAGTAACACAGGGCACTGGGGGAGAGGGGTTACTGAGTGACAGTGTGAGGGAGCTGGATTAACATCAGTCGAGATACAGTCAGTAACACAGGGCGCTGGGGGAGAGGCGTTACTGAGTGACAGTGTGAGGGAGCTGGATTAACATCAGTCGAGATACAGTCAGTAACACAGGGTGCTGGGGGAGAGGGGTTACTGAGTGACAGTGTGAGGGAGCTGGATTAACATCAGTAGAGATACAGTCAGTAACACAGGGCGCTGGGGGAGAGGGGTTACTGAGTGACAGTGTGAGGGAGCTGGATTAACATCAGTCGAGATACAGTCAGTAACACAGAGCGCTGGGGGAGAGGGGTTACTGAGTGACAGTGTGAGGGAGCTGGATTAATATCAGTAGAGGTACAGTCAGTAACACAGGGCGCTGGGGGGGAGGGGTTACTGAGTGACAGTGTGAGCGAGCTGGATTAACATCAGTAGAGATACAGTCAGTAACACAGGGCGCTGGGGGAGGGGTTACTGAGTGACATCAGTCGAGATACAGTCAGTAACACAGGGCGCTGGGGAGAGCGGTTACTGAGTGACAGTGTGAGGGAGCTGGATTAACATCAGGAGAGATACAGTCAGTAACACAGGGCGCTGGGGGGAGGGGTTACTGAGTGACAGTGTGAGGGAGCTGGATTAACATCAGTCGAGATACAGTCAGTGACACAGGGCACTGGGGGAGAGGGGTTACTGAGTGACAGTGTGAGGGAGCTGGATTAACATCAGTAGAGATACAGTCAGTGACACAGGGCGCTGGGGGAGGGGTTACTGAGTGACAGTGTGAGGGAGCTGGATTAACATCAGTAGAGATACAGTCAGTAACACAGGGCGCTGGGGGGAGGGGTTACGGAGTGACAGTGTGAGGGAGCTGGATTAACATCAGTAGAGATACAGTCAGTGACACAGGGGGCTGGGGGAGAGGGGTTACTGAGTGACAGTGTGAGGGAGCTGGATTAACATCAGTCGAGATACAGTCAGTAACACAGGGCGCTGGGGGGAGGGGTTACTGAGTGACAGTGTGAGGGAGCTGGATTAACATCAGTAGAGATACAGTCAGTAACACAGGGCGCTGGGGGAGAGGGGTTACTGAGTGACAGTGTGAGGGAGCTGGATTAACATCAGTAGAGATACAGTCAGTAACACAGGGCACTGGGGGAGAGGGGTTACTGAGTGACAGTGTGAGGGAGCTGGATTAACATCAGTAGAGATACAGTCAGTAACACAGGGCGCTGGGGGAGAGGGGTTACTGAGTGACAGTGTGAGGGATCTGGATTAACATCAGTCGAGATACAGTCAGTAACACAGGGCGCTGGGGGAGAGGGGTTACTGAGTGACAGTGTGAGGGAGCTGGAGTAACATCAGTAGAGATACAGTCAGTGACACAGGGCGCTGGGGGAGAGGGGTTACTGATGACAGTGTGAGGGAGCTGGAGTAACATCAGTAGAGCTACAGTCAGTGACACAGGGCGCTGGGGAGAGGGGTTACTGAGTGACAGTGTGAGGGAGCTGGATTAACATCAGTCGAGATACAGTCAGTAACACAGGGCGCTGGCGAGAGGGGTTACTGAGTGACAGTGTGAGGGAGCTGGAGTAACATCAGTAGAGATACAGTCAGTGACACAGGGCGCTGGGGGAGAGGGGTTACTGAGTGACAGTGTGAGGGAGCTGGGGTAACATCAGTAGAGATACAGTCAGTGACACAGGGCGCTGGGGGAGAGGGGTTACTGAGTGACAGTGTGAGGGAGCTGGATTAACATCAGTGGAGATACAGTCAGTAACACAGGGCGCTGGGGGGAGGGGTTACTGAGTGACAGTGTGAGGGAGCTGGATTAACATCAGTAGAGATACAGTCAGTGACACAGGGCACTGGGGGAGAGGGTTTACTGAGTGACAGTGTGAGGGAGCTGGATTAACATCAGTAGAGATACAGTCAGTGACACAGGGCGCTGGGGGAGAGGGGTTACTGAGTGACAGTGTGAGGGAGCTGGATTAACATCAGTAGAGATACAGTCAGTAACACAGGGCGCTGGGGGAGAGGGGTTACTGAGTGACAGTGTGAGGGAGCTGGATTAACATCAGTCGAGATACAGTCAGTAACACAGGGTGCTGGGGGAGAGGGGTTACTGAGTGACAGTGTGAGGGAGCTGGATTAACATCAGTAGGGATACAGTCAGTGACACAGGGCACTGGGGGAGAGGGGTTACTGAGTGACAGTGTGAGGGAGCTGGATTAACATCAGTGGAGATTCAGTCAGTAACACAGGGCGCTGGGGGGAGGGGTTACTGAGTGACAGTGTGAGGGAGCTGGATTAACATCAGTAGAGATACAGTCAGTAACACAGGGCACTGGGGGAGAGGGTTTACTGAGTGACAGTGTGAGGGAGCTGGATTAACATCAGTCGAGATACAGTCAGTAACACAGGGCGCTGGGGGAGAGGGGTTACTGAGTGACAGTGTGAGGGAGCTGGATTAACATCAGTAGAGACACAGTCAGTAACACAGGGTGCTGGGAGGAGAGGGGTTACTGAGTGACAGTGTGAGGGAGCTGGATTAACATCAGTAGAGATGCAGTCAGTAACACAGGGCACTGGGGGAGAGGGGTTACTGAGTGACAGTGTGAGGGAGCTGGATTAACATCAGTCGAGATACAGTCAGTAACACAGGGTGCTGGGGGAGAGGGGTTACTGAGTGACAGTGTGAGGGAGCTGGATTAACATCAGTAGAGATACAGTCAGTAACACAGGGCGCTGGGGGAGAGGGGTTACTGAGTGACAGTGTGAGGGAGCTGGATTAACATCAGTCGAGATACAGTCAGTAACACAGAGCGCTGGGGGAGAGGGGTTACTGAGTGACAGTGTGATGGAGCTGGATTAACATCAGTAGAGATACAGTCAGTGACACAGGGCGCTGGGGGGAGGGGTTACTGAGTGACAGTGTGAGGGAGCTGGATTAACATCAGTCGAGATACAGTCAGTAACACAGGGCGCTGGGGGAGAGGGGTTACTGAGTGACAGTGTGAGGGAGCTGGATTAACATCAGTCGAGATACAGTCAGTCACACAGGGCGTTGGGGGGAGGGGTTACTGAGTGACAGTGTGAGGGAGCTGGATTAACATCAGTCGAGATACAGTCAGTAACACAGAGCGCTGGGGGAGAGGGGTTACTGAGTGACAGTGTGAGGGAGCTGGATTAACATCAGTAGAGATACAGTCAGTAACACAGGGCGCTGGGGGAGAGGGGTTACTGAGTGACAGTGTGAGGGAGCTGGATTAACATCAGTAGAGATACAGTCAGTAACACAGAGCGCTGGGGGAGAGGGGTTACTGAGTGACAGTGTGAGGGAGCTGGATTAACATCAGTAGAGATACAGTGAGTAACACAGGGCGCTGGGGGAGAGGGGTTACTGAGTGACAGTGTGAGGGAGCTGGATTAACATCAGTAGAGATACAGTCAGTGACACAGGGCGCTGGGGGAGAGGGGTTACTGAGTGACAGTGTGAGGGAGCTGGACTAACATCAGTGGAGCTACAGTCAGTAACACAGGGCGCTGGGGAAGAGGGGTTACTGAGTGACAGTGTGAGGGAGCTGGATTAACATCAGTCGAGATACAGTCAGTGACACAGGGCGCTGGGGAGAGGGGTTACTGAGTGACAGTGTGAGGGAGCTGGATTAACATCAGTAGAGATACAGTCAGTAACACAGGGCGCTGGGGGAGAGGGGTTACTGAGTGACAGTGTGAGGGAGCTGGATTAACATCAGTCGAGATACAGTCAGTAACACAGGGCGCTGGGGGGAGGGGTTACTGAGTGACAGTGTGAGGGAGCTGGATTAACATCAGTCGAGATACAGTCAGTAACACAGAGCACTGGGGGAGAGGGGTTACTGAGTGACAGTGTGAGGGAGCTGGATTAACATCAGTAGAGCTACAGTCAGTAACACAGGGCGCTGGGGAAGAGGGGTTACTGAGTGACAGTGTGAGGGAGCTGGATTAACATCAGTCGAGACACAGTCAGTGACACAGGGCGCTGGGGAGAGGGGTTACTGAGTGACAGTGTGAGGGAGCTGGATTAACATCAGTCGAGATACAGTCAGTAACACAGAGCGCTGGGGGGAGGGGTTACTGAGTGACAGTGTGAGGGAGCTGGATTAACATCAGTCGAGATACAGTCAGTAACACAGAGCGCTGGGGGAGAGGGGTTACTGAGTGACAGTGTGAGGGAGCTGGATTAACATCAGTAGAGATACAGTCAGTAACACAGGGCGCGGTGGAGAGGGGTTACTGAGTGACAGTGTGAGGGAGCTGGATTAACATCAGTAGAGATACAGTCAGTAACACAGGGCGCTGGGGAGAGGGGTTACTGAGTGACAGTGTGAGGGAGCTGGATTAACATCAGTCGAGATACAGTCAGTGACACAGGGCGCTGGGGGAGAGGGGTTACTGAGTGACAGTGTGAGGGAGCTGGATTAACATCAGTAGAGATACAGTCAGTGACACAGGGCGCTGGGGGGGAGGGGTTACTGAGTGACAGTGTGAGGGAGCTGGATTAACATCAGTAGAGATACAGTCAGTGACACAGGGCGCTGGGGGAGAGGGGTGACTGAGTGACAGTGTGAGGGAGCTGGATTAACATCAGTCGAGATACAGTCAGTGACACAGGGCGCTGGGGAGAGGGGTTACTGAGTGACAGTGTGAGGGAGCTGGATTAACATCAGTAGAGATACAGTCAGTGACACAGGGCGCTGGGGGAGAGGGGTTACTGAGTGACAGTGTGAGGGAGCTGGATTAACATCAGTGAGATACAGTCAGTGACACAGGGCGCTGGGGGGGAGGGGTTACTGAGTGACAGTGTGAGGGAGCTGGATTAACATCAGTAGAGATACAGTCAGTGACACAGGGCGCAGGGGGGAGGGGTTACTGAGTGACAGTGTGAGGGAGCTGGATTAACATCAGTAGAGACACAGTCAGTAACACAGGGCACTGGGGGAGAGGGGTTACTGAGTGACAGTGTGAGGGAGCTGGATTAACATCAGTAGAGATACAGTCAGTAACACAGGGCGCTGGGGAGAGGGGTTACTGAGTGACAGTGTGAGGGAGCTGGATTAACATCAGTAGAGATACAGTCAGTGACACAGGGCGCTGGGGGAGAGGGGTTACTGAGTGACAGTTTGAGGGAGCTGGATTAACATCAGTAGAGATACAGTCAGTAACACAGGGCGCTGGGGGAGAGGTTACTGAGTGACAGTGTGAGGGAGCTGGATTAACATCAGTAGAGATACAGTCAGTAACACAGGGCGCTGGGGGGAGAGGTTACTGAGTGACAGTGTGAGGGAGCTGGATTAACATCAGTAGAGATACAGTCAGTGACACAGGGCGCTGGGGGAGAGGGATTACTGAGTGACAGTGTGAGGGAGCTGGATTAACATCAGTAGAGATACAGTCAGTGACACAGGGCGCTGGGGGAGAGGGGTTACTGAGTGACAGTGTGAGGGAGCTGGATTAACATCAGTAGAGATACAGTCAGTGACACAGGGCGCTGGGGGAGAGGGGTTACTGAGTGACAGTGTGAGGGAGCTGGATTAACATCAGTAGAGATACAGTCAGTAACACAGGGCGCTGGGGGAGAGGGGTTACTGAGTGACAGTGTGAGGGAGCTGGATTAACCTCAGTAGAGATACAGTCAGTAACACAGGGCGCTGGGGGAGAGGTTACTGAGTGACAGTGTGAGGGAGCTGGATTAACATCAGTAGAGATACAGTCAGTAACACAGGGCGCAGGGGGGAGGGGTTACTGAGTGACAGTGTGAGGGAGCTGGATTAACATCAGTAGAGACACAGTCAGTAACACAGGGCACTGGGGGAGAGGGGTTACTGAGTGACAGTGTGAGGGAGCTGGATTAACATCAGTAGAGATACAGTCAGTAACACAGGGCGCTGGGGAGAGGGGTTACTGAGTGACAGTGTGAGGGAGCTGGATTAACATCAGTAGAGATACAGTCAGTGACACAGGGCGCTGGGGGAGAGGGGTTACTGAGTGACAGTGTGAGGGAGCTGGATTAACATCAGTAGAGATACAGTCAGTAACACAGGGCGCTGGGGGAGAGGTTACTGAGTGACAGTGTGAGGGAGCTGGATTAACATCAGTAGAGATACAGTCAGTAACACAGGGCGCTGGGGGGAGAGGTTACTGAGTGACAGTGTGAGGGAGCTGGATTAACATCAGTAGAGATACAGTCAGTGACACAGGGCGCTGGGGGAGAGGGGTTACTGAGTGACAGTGTGAGGGAGCTGGATTAACATCAGTAGAGATACAGTCAGTGACACAGGGCGCTGGGGGAGAGGGGTTACTGAGTGACAGTGTGAGGGAGCTGGATTAACATCAGTACAGATACAGTCAGTGACACAGGGCGCTGGGGGAGAGGGGTTACTGAGTGACAGTGTGAGGGAGCTGGATTAACATCAGTAGAGATACAGTCAGTAACACAGGGCGCTGGGGGAGAGGGGTTACTGAGTGACAGTGTGAGGGAGCTGGATTAACCTCAGTAGAGATACAGTCAGTAACACAGGGCGCTGGGGGAGAGGTTACTGAGTGACAGTGTGAGGGAGCTGGATTAACATCAGTCGAGATACAGTCAGTAACACAGGGCGCTGGGGGGAGGGGTTACTGACTGACAGTGTGAGGGAGCTGGATTAACATCAGTAGAGATACAGTCAGTAACACAGGGCGCTGGGGGAGAGGTTACTGAGTGACAGTGTGAGGGAGCTGGATTAACATCAGTCGAGATACAGTCAGTAACACAGGGCGCTGGGGGAGAGGTTACTGAGTGACAGTGTGAGGGAGCTGGATTAACATCAGTAGAGATACAGTCAGTAACACAGGGCGCTGGGGGAGAGGGGTTACTGAGTGACAGTGTGAGGGAGCTGGATTAACATCAGTCGAGATACAGTCAGTAACACAGGGTGCTGGGGGAGAGGGGTTGCTGAGTGACAGTGTGAGGGAGCTGGATTAACATCAGTAGAGATACAGTCAGTAACACAGGGCGCTGGGGGGAGAGGGGGTTACTGAGTGACAGTGTGAGGGAGCTGGATTAACATCAGTAGAGATACAGTCAGTGACACAGGGCGCTGTGGTTAATGAGTGATAGTGTGAGGGAGCTGGATTAACATCAGTAGAGATACAGTCAGTAACACAGGGCGCTGGGGGAGAGGGGGTTACTGAGTGACAGTGTGAGGGAGCTGGATTAACATCAGTGGAGATACAGTCAGTAACACAGGGCGCTGGGGGGAGGGGTTACTGAGTGACAGTGTGAGGGAGCTGGATTAACATCAGTAGAGATACAGTCAGTGGCACAGGGCGCTGGGGTGGGGGTCACTGAGTGACAGTGTGAGGGAGCTGGATTAACATCAGTAGAGATACAGTCAGTGACACAGGGCGCTGGGGGAGAGGGGTTACTGAGTGACAGTGTGAGGGAGCTGGATTAACATCAGTAGAGATACAGTCAGTAACACAGAGCGCTGGGGGAGAGGGGTTACTGAGTGACAGTGTGAGGGAGCTGGATTAACATCAGTAGAGATACAGTCAGTGACACAGGGTGCTGGGGGAGAGGGCTTGCTGAGTGACAGTGTGAGGGAGCTGGATTAACATCAGTAGAGATACAGTCAGTAACACAGGGTGCTGGGGGAGAGGGCTTACTGAGTGACAGTGTGAGGGAGCTGGATTAACATCAGTAGAGATACAGTCAGTGACACAGGGCGCTGTGGTTAATGAGTGATAGTGTGAGGGAGCTGGATTAACATTAGTAGAGATACAGTCAGTGACACAGGGCGCTGGGGAGTGGGGTTACTGAGTGACAGTGTGAGGGAGCTGGATTAACATCAGTAGAGATACAGTCAATCTTAATTTATGCGACCTTATCAACCTACCTTCCTGTAACCACTGAATGGAACATCGAGAGGTAAGGAGAAGAGGTTGGCAACGAGTTGTTCGAAGCTTTCGGACAGCAGGTTGAGATCGTCCTCGGAAGCTCGGAACCCCAGTAAGACCCGTACTGCGAGACGGAATGTCAGTTTCTTGGCCTCCTGGTAGACTGTGATGGGTTCCCCACTGCTGCTCCAGTCTCTGATCCCATCCTGGATAGCCTGCTGGATCTTGGGGAGGTAACATTCCAGGGCATCGTGGCTGAAAACCTTGGCAAAGATCTGGTGGGAATTAAAAAATTATAAATGGGGTTTTAAATTTGTTCTCGATTTCTTTTTATTCCTTTCCTTCACCGGGATGTGGCGCCGCTGGCAAGGCCGGCCTTTATTACCCATCCCTAGTTGCCCCTCGAGAAGGCGGAGGTGAGCCGCCTTCTTGAACCGCTGCAGTCCGTGTGGTGAAGGTTTTCCTAGCGGTTTGGTACAACTGAGTGTCTTGCTCGGCCATTTCAGAGGCGCAGTTAAGAGTCAAACACATTGCTGTGGTTCTGGAGTCACATATCGGCCAGACCGGGTAAAGGCAGCAGATTTCCTTCCCTAAAGGACATTAGTGAACCAGATGGGTTTTTACGACAATCCGATTGTTTCATGGTCACCATAACTGATACTAGCAATTTATTGCAGATTTGTTTCATTAACTGAATTTAAATTCCCCAGCGGCCCTGGTGGGATTTGATCTCCTGTCTCTGAATCATTAGTCCATGCCGCTGGATTACTAGCCCAGTAATATCTGCGGTCGTCGTTGGCAAGGCTGGGAATTATTGCCCAGTTTTGATACAACTGAGTGTCTTGTGAGGTCATTTTCAGAGGGCAGTTAGTTGGTGTGATTGGGTCGATTGGGCTTGTACTCGCTGGAGTTTAGAAGAATGAGAGGGGATCTCATTGAAACTTATAAAATTCTGACAGGACTGGACAGGCTAGATACACGAAGGATGTTCCCGATGGCCAGGGAGTCCAGAACCAGGGGTCACAGTCTAAGGGTAAGGGGTAAGCCATTTAGGACAGAGATGAGGAGGAATTTCTTCACCCAGAGAGTGGTGAACCTGTGGAATTCTCTACCACAGAAGGCAGTTGAGGCCAATTCATTAAATATATTCAAGAAGGAGTTAGATATATTTCTTAAGGCTAAAGGGATCCAGGGGTATGGGGAGAAAGCAGGGACAGGGTACTGAATTTGGATGACCAGCCATGATCTCATTGAATGGCGGAGCAGGCTCGAGGGGCCGAATGGCCTACTCCTGCTCCTATCTTCTATGTTTCTATGTGTGGGGACTGGAGTCACATATAGGCCCAGACCAGGTAAGGACAGCAGGATTCCTTCCCTAAAGGACATTAGTGAATATATTGGGCTTTTACAACAATCTGACAGCTTCACAGTCACACCAGCTTTTTATTTCCAGACTTTTTTTTCTTAAACTGAGTTCAACTTCTCAAACTGCCATGGTGGGACTTGAACTCCCGTTCCCTGGATTATTAGTCTGGTAATATAATCACTACATTACTACAATGCCCAGGCTGTGCAGCTCCTCAGCCCCTTCACTCCTCCCTCCTCCTGTGTGGAGATTGAGGGATATGGTGAGGAGGGATTGAGGGATATGGGGAGGAGGGATTGAGGGATATGGTGAGGGGGGATTGAGGGATACAGTGAGAGGGATTGAGGGATATGGTGAGGAGGGATTGAGGGATATGGGGAGGAGGGATTGAGGGATATGGTGAGGAGGGATTGAGGGATACAGTGAGAGGGATTGAGGGATATGGTGAGGAGGGATTGAGGGATATGGTGAGGGGGGATTGAGGGATATGGTGAGGAGGGATTGAGGGATATGGGGAGGAGGGATTGAGGGATACAGTGAGAGGGATTGAGGGATATGGTGAGGAGGGATTGAGGGATATGGGGAGGAGGGATTGAGGGATATGGTGAGGGAGGATTGAGGGATATGGGGAGGAGGGATTGAGGGATATGGGGAGGAGGGATTGAGGGATATGGTGAGGGAGGATTGAGGGATATGGTGAGGGGGAATTGAGGGATGTGGGGAGGAGGGATTGAGGGATATGGTGAGGGAGGATTGAGGGATATGGTGAGGGGGGATTGAGGGATATGGTGAGGGGGGATTGAGGGATATGGTGAGGAGGGATTGAGGGATATGGTGAGGGAGGATTGAGGGATATGGTGAGGGGGAATTGAGGGATATGGGGAGGAGGGATTGAGGGATATGGTGAGGGAGGATTGAGGGATATGGTGAGGGGGGATTGAGGGATATGGTGAGGGGGGATTGAGGGATATGGTGAGGAGGGATTGAGGGATATGGGGAGGAGAGATTGAGGGATATGGTGAGGGGGATTGAGGGATATGGTGAGGAGGGATTGAGGGATATGGTGAGGAGGGATTGAGGGATATGGTGAGGAGGGATTGAGGGATATGGTGAGGGGGGATTGAGGGATATGGTGAGGAGGGATTGAGGGATATGGTGAGGAGGGATTGAGGGATATGGTGAGGAGGGATTGAGGGATATGGTGAGGAGGGATTGAGGGATATGGTGAGGGGGGATTGAGGGATATGGTGAGGGGGGATTGAGGGATATGGTGAGGAGGGATTGAGGGATATGGTGAGGGCGATTGAGGGATATGGTGAGGGGGGATTGAGGGATATGGTGAGGGGGATTGAGGGATATGGTGAGGGGGGATTGAGGGATATGGTGAGGGGGATTGAGGGATATGGTGAGGGGGGATTGAGGGATATGGTGAGGAGGGATTGAGGGATATGGTGAGGAGGGATTGAGGGATATGGTGAGGGGGGATTGAGGGATATGGGGAGAACGTGAGTAGTTTGGTAGATCTATCAAAAAGGGATCGAATTTTTGGACCGAATGTTTTTTTCCCTGTGCTAATTCTGATGTCAATCAGTCATTGTTTATGCGGGAGAATGGAAACGGCTGGAGAGACCGTACACTGGGTGCACTGAGACTCTGTGGGTAATGGAACAATTCAGCTCCTGACCTTTAAAAGCAGCCTCAGTCGAGGTGATTTCCCCACTCTATGAATAGGTAAGATTTTCCTGGCCCGCTTCTTTACATTTATATAATTCACTTTCAACTGTCTACTTGTTTAAATAATGTCCAGGTTTCCCTTTCAGCCTCCGTCTGGCTCCACCCATCTCTCCTGTCAGTCCTATTTTTTTCTCAGTTATAATGCTGGCTCTATCATTGTGCCTCAAGGTACCGTTGATTTGCAGGGCTGTATGATAATGACACAGGGGCGTGCGGGAGCGCTGGGGAAGCGACGCATCCTGTGGCGGTGATGGTCAGTGTGAATCGGCGACAGAGAAACATCTGGCAGAGGCCACAGGTGACGGGACTCGTAAGATGCGAGCACTCCTGGACACTATTGGGAGCACCACCGCATGGTAGGATGATGTTGCATGGCTACTTTCAACATTCGCGGTCATAGTCATAGTCATAGAGTCGAAGGGCAGGATTTTCATTGGGCCGTGGAGGCGGGATTGGAGGCATGTGGGGGGTTAAAATCCCGAAATCGGGGGTCCCGACCCCCATCCCGCCCCCAACCCGCCTCCATGCCAGTTTCAAAGGAGGCAGGTACCCGCCCTGTGCTGGGATCCACCTCCCCGAGGCGGGAAGGGGATTGGTGCCAATTAACTGCCTGTTAACAGGTAGTTAACAGGCAGTTTTTAGCCTAATCCCTATTTTTAATGTTGAAGTGTGGGATTCCCGACGGCTCCAAACCACGCCAAGTTAGCGAGGCGGGCCGTCGGGATGAAGGGCTTGGAGGGTTCGAGATGTCCGGTGTTCAGGTAAGTGCATGAGTGCAAAGGTAAGTGTGTTTTATCTGTGTAAAGTGTTTAAAGAAGTTCTACTAACCTTTACTTACCTTTACAGCCTTCCTTCCTTCAGGTCTCGGGAGTCCCTCATCTCACCGGCACAGAAAGCAGAATGGCCACCAGCTGTCAAAATCTGCAGCATTCAGGTTTCTGTTCCGGAGAGATCTCTAAATCATCCTGAGAGGAAGGAATTAACCTGGAGTACAGATTGTCAGTGTTTGACAGCTTCAAACCGCTGTGCAACGCTGATATTTCCTCTGTCAAAAGGTCTTGACAGATGAAATTTCAATCTTTGACATCACCTGTTGCCTGGTGGCACTTAATTGGCCTGCTGAGCCCGCTGGGCGGGCTCAACAAGGTCAGTCAAGTCTAAATCGCGTGGATTGGCTAGAACTCGATGGAGGCGGGACTGCAACCCCGAAGGTTGTAGTCCCGCCTCCTACCCGACTCCTCAATGAAAATCCAGCCCATAGAGTTATACAGCACAGAAAGAGGCCCTTCGGCCCATCGTGTCTGTGCCGGCCACCAGGCCCTGTCTATTCTAATCCCATTTTCCAGCACTTGGTCCGTAGCCTTGTATGCTATGGCATTTCAAGTGCTCATCCAAATGCTTCTTGAATGTTGTGAGGGTTCCTGCCTCTACCACCCTTTCAGGCGGTGAGTTCCAGATTCCAACCACCCTCTGGGTGAAAATGCTTTTCCTCAAATCCCCTCTAAACCTCCTGCCCCTTACCTTGAAACTATGCCCCCTGGTTATTGACCCCTCTACTAAGGGGAAAAGTTCCTTTCTATCTACCCTATCTATGCCCCTCATAATTTTGTACACCTCAATCAGGTCCCCCCTCAGCCTTCTCTGCTCTAAGGAAAACAACCCCAGCCTGTCCAGTCTCTCTTCATAGCTGAAGCGCTCCAGCCCAGGTAACATCCTGGTGAATCTCCTCTGCAACCTCTCCTGCACAAGCTCGCAGTGTAACACGCTACAGGCCTGTATTATAACACACTGCAGTTTCACAGTGTCAGCTGTGGTCAGAAGGTTGTGGGTTCAAGTCCCATTCCAGAGATTTGAGCACAAAAATCTAGGCTGACGCTCCCAGTACAGTGCTGAGGGAGTGCTGCACTGTCGGAGGGGCAGTACTGAGGGAGTGCCACACTGTTGGAGGTGCCGTCTTTCAGATGAGACGTTAAACCGAGGCCCCGTCTGCCCTCTCAGGTGGAAGTAAAAGGTCCTATGGCACTATTTCGAAGAAGAGCAGGGGAGTTCTCCACGGTGTCCTGTCCAGTATTTATCCCTCAAACAATAAAACAGATTATCTGGTCATTTATCACATTGCTCTTTGTGGGAGCTTGCTGTGCGCAAATTGGCTGCCGCGTTTCCCACATTACAACAGTGACTACGCTTCAAAAAGCACTTCATTGGCTGTAAAGTGCTTTGGGACATCCAGTGATCGTGAAAGGTGCTATATAAATGGAAATGTCCTTGTGCACCAGTCACTGAAGGTAAGCATGCAGGTGCAGCAGGTGGTTAAGAAGGCAAATGGTATGTTGGCCTTCGTAGCGAGAGGGTTTGAGTACAGGAACAAGGGTGTCTTGCTGCAGTTGTACAGGGCCTTGGTGAGACCACACCTTGAGTATTGTGTGCAGTTTTGGTCGCCTTATCTGAGGAAGGATGTTCTTGCCATGGAGGGAGTGCAGCGAAGATTCACCAGGCTGATATCTTGGATGGCAGGAATGACGTATGAGGAGAGATTGGGTCGATTGGGCTTATACTCGCTGGAGTTTAGAAGAATGAGAGGGGATCTCATTGAAACTTATAAAATTCTAACAGGACTAGACAGACTAGATGCAGGAAGGATGTTCCCGATGGTCGGGGAGTCCAGAACCAGGGGTCACAGTCTAAAGATAAGGGGAAAGCCATTTAGGACAGAGATAAGGAGGAACTTCTTCACCCAGAGAGTGGTGAACCTGTGGAATTCTCTACCACAGAAGGCAGTTGAGGCCAATTCATTAAATATATTCAAGGAGTTAGATATATTTCTTAAGGCTAAAGGGATCAAGGGATATGGGGAGAAGGCAATGACAGGGTACTGAATTTGGATGATCAGCCATGATCGCATTGAATGGCGGAGCAGGCTCGAGGGGCCGAATGGCCTACTCCTGCTCCTATCTTCTATGTTTCCATGTTTCTAAGTGTAACAAACTTTAGGCTTGCAATATGACATGCTGTAGTTCTCGCAGTGTAGCATGCTGTAGGCTTGTAATATAACATGTGAGCTCGCAGTGTAATGTTAACACTTGGAGCGTACTCCCTGCAAACTCAGACTGATCCCAAATCTGACTGTGCACACTGCCATCACATGACAGGCGGGGACGGAGAGATTCTGAGCTGCAGTACTCTGGAAGCGAGCACTGACGATAGTCTCGAGCACAGGGTAAACATTCGTCCACAAGGCTTGAGTTACAGTCTAAACATCAGAGCACCGAGTTACAAATACTTTGCTCACACAAGACCGCAGGGGGCATGGAATACCGCAGTGTGAAGAACACATTGCTCAATTATTTTCAATTAAAACACAATTGAAAATATTTAGCCAATTGCCTTCAATTCAATTCAATTCCCTTCAAAGGGGAATTGGATAAATACTTGAAAAGGAAAAACTGGTACAGGGCTATGGGGAAAGAGCGGGGGAGTGGGCCGAAATGGATAGCTCTACCTAACAGCCAGCATGGGCCGAATGGCCTCCTTCTGTGCTGTGAGTTTCTACGAGGTGAGGAAAGAGTTTTTGATATGTTTGAGGGATTTTTTTCCTGTCATTTTCCTCAAAAACGAATGTGCTTTATAAACAATCATTCCCTCAATTACATAGCATTACATGGCACGCAAACAGGCCATTCGGCCCAGCCAGTCCATGCTGGCGTTTATTCTCCACTCGCGCCTCCTCCCATCTTTCCTCATCTAAATCTATCAGCGTAACCCTCTATTCCCTTCTCCCTCATATGCTTGTCTAGCCTCCCCTTAAATGTATCGATACCATTCGCCTCAACCACTCCCTGTGGTAGCGAGTTCCACATTCTCACCACTCTCTGGGTAAAGAAGTTTCTTCTGAATTCCCTATTGGATTTATTGGTGACTATCTTATATTGATGGCCTCTAGTTTTGCTCTTCCCCACAAGTGGAAACACTCTCTCTGTATCCACTCTATCAAAACTTTTCATAATTTTAAAGACCTCTATTAGGTCACCTCACAGATTTCTTTTTTCAAGAGAAAGGAGACCCAGCCTGTTCATCCTTTCCTGATATGTATACCCTCGCATTTCTGGTACCATCCTTGTAAATCTCCTCTGCACCCTCTCCAGTGCATCTATATCCTTTTTATAATACGGCTCTTTTTATAATCAAATCCCGCTCTTCTAGGTTCTTATCACACAATTAATGGGAGATTTACTCTCCCAACCGATCCAGAGCCTGGTACTTGGTGAGCGACTCCTCCGTAGGTAATGTACTCCCATTGCGCCCTCTGCTGAAACATTGACACCACTGCAGCCTTACAAAGGAAATAGCACAGGGGGAAATGTGTATGTTCCTGAATACCGGTGATTCCAAACACGGCCCTCCTGCCACTCGCAAAGCCCCTGGAAACCCAGCCCACAAAGGCCTAGGCAACCTGACCCTAACACGCGGCTCAGTGGGTTACGCTCGCTCTCCTCTGGCTCTGAAGGTTGTGGGCTCGTAGTCCTGCATTCCCAGAGATTTGAGCCCCATAATCCAGGCTGACCCTCCCAGTGCGGCACTGGCGGATGGAGCCGCCTTTCCGATGCGACCGAAGCCCCGACTGCCCTCTCAGGTGGATGTGAAAGATCCCATTTTGAAGAAGAGCAAGGGAGTTCTCCCCGGTCTCCTGGCCAATATTTGTATCTCAACCAACATCACTATCGCTTATCCGATCATTTATCTCACTGTTGTTTGTGGGAGCTTGCTGTGCGCAAATTGGCTGCCGCGTTTCCTGCGTTCCAACAGTGACTACACTTCAAATAAAGTACTTCATTGGCTGTGAAGCGCTTTGGGACGTCCTGAGGTTGTGAAAGGCGCTATAGAAATGCAAGTCTTTATTTCGTTCTAATCTACGACAGACCCAGGTGGAGAGCTTTGGTCCAAAGTAACATGTTCCTCCCACGCACACGACTCTTACTTTCTTTCTTTCTTGCCTTTATCCGTTATTACTCACTGGTTTGTCCTGTCTGAATGTCATAGGTCAGAAGGTGTCACAAGGGCTGCTCTTAAGACTCAATTTTGGCCAACCCCTAAATCGTAACGCAAAGATCTCAGTATCCTCTTGAAACTTATAAAATTCTAACAGGACTAGACAGACTAGATGCAGGAAGGATGTTCCCGATGGTCGGGGAGTCCAGAACCAGGGGTCACAGTCTAAGGATAAGGGGTAAGCCATTTAGGACAGAGATGAGGAGGAATTTCTTCACCCAGAGAGTGGTGAACCTGTGGAATTCTCTACCACACAAGGCAGTTGAGGCCAATTCATTGAATATATTCAAGAGGGAGTTGGATATATTTCTTAAGGCTAAAGGGATCAAGGGATATGGGGAGAAAGCAGGGACAGGGCACTGAATTTGGATGATCAGCCATGATCTCATTGAATGGAGGAGCAGGCTCGAGGGGCCGAATGGCCTACTCCTGCTCCTATCTTCTATGTTTCTATGAGATAGATTCAATAGGAATATGGGTTTGAACTTCATACTTGAGGTACTTGATGTACTTAAGGGGCTCATTAAGACAAAAGCTTTGAGCTTCACGCTGTGCAATATTTCGCTGAAATCTGGATAAGATTGTGTGTTCTCAACAGATGCACACGCCCAAAAGTCTGTTTTTCTGAGGGTTTGTGGTTATCAGTCCCTCTGTGAACACTCTCCCCAGCACTTACCTTAAGCCGTTGTCTGCTCCATTTAAAAAAAAAACAGGTTCAACCAGGCACTAGAGCCAATCGGATGTGCAACCATTGTAGGTATCACCTGTGTTACTATCAGAGGAAATCATGGAAAAGAGAGAGAGGCCGAGAGAAAGAGAGGAGTGAGGAGAAATATGAGTGAGAGAGAGAGAGAGAGACAGAGAGAGAGGAATCCTTTAATGAAACAAAAACATGCTGGAAATACTCAGCAGGCCAGGCAGCCCTTGTGAAACCTAAAAAGAAAAAGCAAGACTTGCATTTCTATAGCGCCTTTCATGACCGCAGGACGTCCCAAAGCACTTTACAGCCAATGAAGTACTTTTGAAAGTGTAGTCGCTGTTGTAAATCAGAAATTTGCGCACAGCAAGCTCCCACAAACAGCAATGTGATAATGACCAGATAATCTGTTTTAGTGATGTTGATTGAGGGATAAATATTGGCCCAGGACACCGGAGAGAATTCCCCTTTTCCTCTTCGAAATATCGCCTGAGAGGGTAGACAGGGGCCTTCATCTCATCAGAACAACGGCACCTCTGACAGTGTAGCACTCCCTCAGCACTGCATGGAGTGTCAGCCTAGATTTTCATACTCCAGTCTCTGTACTGGGACTTGAACACACAAACCTTCCGACTCAGAAGCGAGCGAGAGTGCTGCCCACTGAGCCACGGCTAACACACCCAACATACTGACATATGCCATTCAGACACAACAAACCAGTTCTGAAGAATGGTCAACGATCTGAAATGTTAACTCTGTTTCTCTCTCCACTTGCCAAGGCTTCTTCGGCAGCACCTCCCAAACCCGCGGCCTCTACCACCTAGAAGGACGAGGGCAGCAGGCGCATGGGAACACCTCCACCTGCAAGTTTCCCTCCAAGTTACACACCATCCTGACTTGGAAGTATATTGGCCGATCCTTCATCATCGCTGGGTCAAAATCCTGGAACTCCCTCCCTAACAGCACTGTGGGAGTACCTTCACCTCACGGACTGCAGCGGTTCAAGAAGGTGGCTCACCACCACCTTCTCAAGGGGCAACTAGGGATGGGCAATAAATGCTGGCCTTGCCAGCCATGCCCACATCCCAGGAATAAATTTTTTAAAACGTTGCCTGACCTGCTGTGTATTTCCAGCATTTTCGGTTTTGATTTCAGATTTCCAGCATCCGTGGTAATTTGCCTCTGGATTAGAGAGGAAGTCTTTGATGGCTTGGCTGCTAAGGGGGCTGTTTAGTGAGAAACTTAACCTTAGGGACCAGGAAGGTCCAAGCTTTGATCCCCAGTGATGAGGCAACTCACGTCAGTTGGATGGTAGCTGAGGCCCTACAACTGATTGTCCTCAATACCCATGAATTAAGAAAGAGGAAGCTGGCCAAGGTTCCTGCACCCAATCCCTATCCTTTGGCTCCTATTGGAAAGTGGGCAGGAAGAGAGAACAGGAATGGGTTCAGTTGTGGTGTTCCACTGGATGAATAGCCTGTTGATACCCACTTTTAAGGTTCGCACATAAACAATGGCCACTTGGGCCAGTACCCATCGAACTGTACCTCAGCACGAGTCCAAGCCTCCAAAAGAAGAGGGGAGAACATTTGATAGGGGACAAAAGATTGAGATTGGGTGGAGAGTGAGATCTAGAGAGGGTAGATGGTGATTGAGTTAGTAATAAGGGAAGGTTCGGGAGAATCCTTGGAGACTCTGACAGATTCTTTACGAGCTGGTTTACCATCAATCTGTCAGTCAAAATAGTGGTGAATAGTGTGCAAAAGCTGGTGAGAAAGTTTTCATTATGAGGAAGAATACTCAAAAACTCTACTGTTTCTTAAGCTGAAGATCATTCAGAAATGACTGAAGGGGAAGAGAAGCATGTTTAGCAACTTTAAAGAAAGTTGAGTTCCTTCAGAGTCAGAGTTCACACACTGCGGGTTTCATTTACTTTTGCGCCTTAGTCCATTTTAGAGAAATCATTACCTGGAACAATAACTTTGTAAGTGACTTTGCAAAGCATGTAAATTGAGTTGGGTTAGGTTCAATCGCGTTGAGTTAGATGAAGAGTGTTGCGTTAGATTCAGTTGAGGTGGGTTGTGTTGAGTTGTGTTGAGTTGGGTTAGATTCAGTCAAGCTGAGTTGTGTTGAGTTGAGTTGTTGTCGATTTGGGTTGGGTTAGTTGAATTGGGTTTGGTTGGGTTGAATCATGCTTGGTTGGGCTGACTCAAGTTGGGTTAAGTCGCGTTGTGCTGAGCTAGGTTGTGTTGAACCAAATTGGGTGGAACTGGATTGAGGGGGGTTGACCTAGGTTGAGAGAAGCAGGCAGAGACTACCTCATTGACTCTCATTCATGTTGCTCAACAAGATGCATTGAGCATGACCTGGATCGTGAAGATATCTGCACTGCCTAAGTGTCCCACATATCCTCGCTGTGGGTAGTGGAGGCAGACTGATTCATAACCTTAGATTGAAATCAATAATTTAAACATGTTTAAGAAGGAGATGTATCATGAGGTGTATGAAGCAAAATAAGTGTAACTAAGTATTAAGAGGAAGCTGTATGAAAAAGATTAATAGACATAGTCTAACTACAAGAGGGATATATTTTCACTTTAATTAACTTTATGTACAAGTGTACCATAAGCCCTCTAAATGCATGTTAGCTCTTAAAGTACAGTTCAGTGTAAAGAGGAAGCTAAATAAACACATGAGGGAGAAAGGAATGGAAGGATATGCTTGATAGGATGAGATGAAGTGAGGTGGGAGGAGGCTCGTGTGGAGCATAAACACCGGCACAGACCAGTTTTGCCAGTGGCAAGTTTCTGTGTTGTAACATATGGAAGACACACATGAGGGACATGTAGGAGTATCGCCATGGAAGGACATTGAAGTAGACAGTGTAAATGGGGTCAAGAGACAATTATATTGGGGGCAATTAAAATGTGGTACCGAAGGGGGACATAAGCAGTAGATTATACATCAGATAATCGGTGACCTGTATAATGATTACAATGTAAATGAAGTGGGAGGAGGGGGCAGTCAGTGACCACAGTAAGCCCACAGGAATACCTCTGCTTGCTGCTGATCAACCCCACCTATCCAATTCCTGAGCAAACTGTCCAATTTTTGTCCCTTGTCCTACTCTTCTCTCTCCTCTTCCTCCTCCTCCTCCTCCCACCTCCACCTTCATTATGTTGACATCACACCGACTCCTACTCCAGTGCCTTCTTTCTCAGGAGCTCAGAGCTGTGGAGCTCCTGTCTTCCCTTCCCTAACCACCGCGTCCTGGTTTATGTCCTATTCCTGGCGTATCTTCTGAATTAAACAAAGAAACCTACTCTCTCCCAAGAAAGAACGAAAGAACTTGCATTTATATCACGCCTTTCACAACTTCAGGACGTCCCAAAGCGTTTTAAGGTCAATGAAGTACTTTTTGAAGTGTAGTCACTGTTGTAATGTGGGAAACGCAGCAGCCAATTTATGCACAGCAAGCTCCCACAAACAGCAATGTGATAAATGACCAGATAATCTGGTTTACTGATGTTGGTTGAAGGATAATGGCCGGGTCACCAGGGAGAACTTGGTGGGGTTGATTAGTTCTGACGAAAGGTCATCGAGCTGAAACATTAACTCTGTTTCTCTCTCCACAGATGCTGCCTGACCTGCTGAGTGTTTCCCAGCTTTTATACCAAAGAGCACTCCCCTGCTCTTCTTTGAAACATTGACAAGGAATCTTTCACACCCAACTGAGAGGGCGGACAGGACCTTGGTTGAGAGGGGCGGGTAGAGGCTGCCTCATTTACTCTCATTCATGTTGCTCAACAAGATGCATTGAGCATGACCTGGATCGTGAAGATATCTGCACTGCCTAACTGTCCCACATACCCTCGCTGTGGGTAGTGGACAGGACCAAAAGACGGCACCTCCGACAGTGCGGCACTCCCTCAGCACTACACTGGGAGTGTCAGCCTGGATTTTTGTGCTCCAGTCCCTGGAGCGGGACTTGAACCCACAACCTTCTGACTCAGAGGCGAGGGTGCTGCCCACTGAGCCACGTTATCCATTTTTTCAGGTTTTCATGCTGCCCCCGCTCCCACTTAACCAACCTGCTTTAGCTTTTCACACATTCTCAATATTGGGGAAAAAATTCAGTATCGCCCCGTTTGGGGTGCCATTATTGGCCGTGCGCAAAGTTTAGCGCCTGGCGCTAATTATCGCCTCCGACAGCAAACTTGGCTTTTATTGCCCCTGGAGATGATTGGAGCGCTAAATCAGGCGCTTCACACCTGTCTTAAGGCGCAAAGGCCAAGGAGCGAGGCACTACCTCAGAGCGCTGGTGAAGCAAGGAAGGGCAAATCAAAATAAACCTGCAAAGTGCTGCTCAGTACCCAAAACTCCTTCACACAGCGTTGAATCTCTCCAGAAGTCTCTCTCTCTCTCTCTCTCTCTCTCAGAATGCGTGGTGCAAAAATGTCACCAACAAAAAAAAGGCAGGAAGTGGTCGCCTTTAAATAGCGCTCCCCCAGTCCCTTTCTGACAGCAAAACGCTCCCCTCAACCTGTCGTTACTAGCGGCAGGCGGTAAGGCAGGGGGCACCACTCAATATCCGGTCCGGGGCGCTACCGGGGCGTTGCGCACTCGACTGACGTCACAATCTGCCAGCACAGATCATGGCGGTAGTGTTTAGCGCCGCCGCAAAAGGTCTAGTTAATTTCGCGAGCGACGCAAGCATCGCCGCGCCCGGGCACTAGTTGCTTTGCGCCCCATTAGCGCCCTCTTAAGGCGCTAACGGGAGGCGCAAACAACTGAATTTTTCTCCCATTAATGTCATTTATTTCCCTGAGTTCGCTCATTATTGCCTCCTTTTATCTGGCATTATTATCACTTCAGTTAATTAATCACCCCCTGTTCTCCACTTGGCATTCTTTCTCTGTTCTTGTGTATGTCTTCCCCCGCCACTGTTTCCCCTTGATCTGTTCCTCCTTATAAACCGTTCATAGGGACAGGAGTAGGACATTCAGCCTCTGAACCTGCTACATTCAATCAGATGATGGTTGATCTATACCTCACCTACATTTACCCACATTTGCTCTGTATCCCATTCCCAACAAAAATCTTGAAAATTTCAATTGACCCAACAATAACAACTTGCATTTATATAGCACCTTTAATGTAGTAAAACCTCCCAAGGCACTTCACAGGAGCGTTAACAGACAAAATTCGACACCGAGCCACAAAACGAGATATTACGACAGGTGAGCAAAAGCTTGGTCAAAGAGGGAGGTTTTAAGGAGCGTCTTAAAGGAGAGAGAGGAAGAGAGGCGGAGAGGTTTAGGGAGGGAATTCCAGAGCTTAGGGCCTCGGCAGCTGAAGGCACGGCCGCCAATGGTGGAGCGATTAAACTCAGTGATGCGCAAGAGGTCAGAATTGGAGGAGGACAGGGGGGGCAGGGGGGTTGTAGGGCTGGAGGAGATTACAGAAGTAGAGAGGGGCGAGGGCCATGGAGGGATTTGAACACGAGGATGAGAATTTTTAAATTGTGGCATTGGTGGACCGGGAGCCAATTTAGGTCAGCGAGCACAGGGGGTGATGGGTGAACGGGACTTGGTGCGAGTTAGGACACGGCCAGCCGAGTTTCGGATGAGCTGGAGTTTATGGAAGGTGGGAGATGGGAGGCCAGCCACGCGAGCAGTGTGTCAGTATAGCGTGACAGTCATGTGACAAAGGCGGTTTTTCCTTTAAGGTATTTTCACTTGAATTGTACAGGCTGGTTTGAGAAACATCCATTTTTTTAAAAATATTTTTACTTTAGGGAGTTTTTCAAGGAAACTTTTGTTTTTTAAACACAAGGGGAACGAGGAAGCCGTTAGCATTGATTCATTCAAATGCAAATGTGCTTGATTTCATTCAGAAAAGAAAATTTTGGGACACGTGTATCTGAATAATTCGAGACATGACGTGTGGTGAGTGTAATGTGCTCGGGAGGAACAGGCGACTTTGGATCTATGGTTCCCAAAAGCTCTCCGCCACTGGGGGGTTTTCCTCGCCTCATGTCTGGGTCTGTTGTAGACTAGAAATAAAGACTTGCATTTCTGCAGCGCCTTTCACAACCTCGGGACGTCCCGAAGCACTTTACAGCCAATGAGGTACTTTTTGAAGTTGTAATGTGGAGAAACACGGCAGCCAACTTGCACTTAAGACAGGCACTTAAGACAGCTAAACTGACCATTCACCTCTGGGACCTGAATTCAAATCTATCCCAGAATGACAGAAAGAAGGAAGGAATTTACATTTCTCTAGCACCTTTCACCACTTCAGGACGCCCCAAGGCGCTTTACAGCCAATGAAGTGCTTTTTGAAGTGTAGGGGTCACTGTTGTAGTTTGCGCACAGCAAGCTCCCACAAACAGCAATGTGACAATGACCAGATAATCTGTTTCAGTGATGTTGATTGAGGGATAAATATTGGCCCCAGGACACTAATTGATAGAGATTGCTTGCTATGCCTAGGCAACGACTCCATTGCCGTTGTATCGAGCGACTGCCAGGATGGGAGAAGGCGAACTAGCAGGCCCATGTTCTATTTTTTGGCAATTCTACAATAAAAGGCGCTGGCCCTTTCGGGAGGTGGCGTGTGGCATTGCCTCGTTAAACACTCACCTTCCTCTTGTGGCGGTGAATATCGCCGACGGAGTTGATCAGGCTGGTGGAGCCCAGCAGCATCCGGGTACTGCGGGGCCACTGGGAGCTCACCAGGGAGTGCTCGCCCATCAGAATCTTCCTGACGTTCTCCGAGCCCGTCACACGGATCAGCGGCCGGCCCAGGAGGTGCGTCTTGAACACGTTGCCATACTTCTCGCGCCTCGACGAGTGGAAGCTGGACCCCTATCGCAGAGGGAGAAAGAGAAACATTACAAAATCGTAGGCCACCTGCTCCGTCAAGACAACCTCGCGCGCTGGTGATGCCCGAAGCATTAGATTAGACCCCCACCCCCCCACAGCACAGGAGGAGGCCATTCGGCCCATCATGCCTGTGCCGACTCTTTGAAAGCGTTCGCCAATTAGTCCCACTCCCCCCTCGCTCTTTCCCCAGAGCCCTGTAGGTTTTTCCTTTTCCAGTATTTATCCAATTCTCATTTGAAAGTTCCTATTGAATCTGCTTCCACCGCCCTTTCAGGCAGCGCATTCCAGATCACAACAACTCGCTG
This sequence comes from Somniosus microcephalus, assembly GCF_052327205.1. Lineage (NCBI taxonomy): Eukaryota > Metazoa > Chordata > Chondrichthyes > Squaliformes > Somniosidae > Somniosus > Somniosus microcephalus. The sequence continues at coordinate 377,876,753 of NC_140988.1, read as the reverse complement.
CGTAAAAAACAATTCTCCTCATCTCCCCCTCTGGTTCTTTGGCCAATCACCTTAAATCTGTGTCCTCTGGTTACCGACCCTCTCCAGTCTACTCTACCAAAACCACTTCATAATAAGAAAGGGGTTAAAGGGACCAGGGAAAATTCAGGACAAAGTTTTGGAATGTCACAATCCGAGCACATATAAATGGACTGCAGAATGCCTTTACAATGAATCGAACTGGACAGTGGAAAGGATTCCCCTTTAAGATGAACTCATAGCTCAGCGGTCAGTAACTTTCCGATCACACTGATATTAAAATAACCCTGGTCGTTTACGGCCTCTCCACTTCCTCCTCTATTTCTTTCAGTCTCTCTATCAGCTGTGGCTCAGTCGGTCTCACCCTCGCCTCTGAGTCAGAAGGTTGTGGATTCAAGCACTCCTCCAGGAGACTTGAGCATCTCGGCGGACACGCCCAGTGCAGTACTGAGGGAGCGCTGCACTGTCGGAGGGGCAGTACTGAGGGAGCGCCGCACTGTCGGAGGGCCAGTACTGAGGGAGCGCTGCATTGTCGGAGGGGCAGTACTGAGGGAGCGCTGCACTGTCGGAGGGGCAGTACTGAGGGAGCGCTGCACTGTCGGAGGGGCAGTACTGAGGGAGCGCTGCACTGTCGGAGGGGCGGTACTGAGGGAGCGCCGCACTGTCGGAGGGGCAGTACTGAGGGAGCGCCGCACTGTCAGAGGGGCAGTACTGAGGGAGCGCCGCACTGTCAGAGGGGCAGTACTGAGGGAGCGCTGCACTGTCGGAGGGGCAGTACTGAGGGAGCGCCGCACTGTCGGAGGGGCAGTACTGAGGGAGCGCCGCACTGTCGGAGGGGCAGTACTGAGGGAGCGCCGCACTGTCAGAGGGGCAGTACTGAGGGAGCGCCGCACTGTCAGAGGGGCAGTACTGAGGGAGCGCTGCACTGTCGGAGGGGCAGTACTGAGGGAGCGCCGCACTGTCGGAGGGGCAGTACTGAGGGAGCGCCGCACTGTCGTAGGGGCAGTACTGAGGGAGCACGGCACTGTCAGAGGGGCAGTACTGAGGGAGCGCCGCACTGTCAGAGGGGCGGTACTGAGGGAGCGCCGCACTGTCGGAGGGGCAGTACTGAGGGAGCGCCGCACTGTCGGAGGGGCAGTACTGAGGGAGCGCCGCACTGTCGGAGGGGCAGTACTGAGGGAGCGCCGCACTGTCGGAGGGGCAGTACTGAGGGAGCGCCACACTGTCAGAGGGGCAGTACTGAGGGAGCGCCGCACTGTCGGAGGGGCAGTACTGAGGGAGTGCCGCACTGTCAGAGGGGCGGTACTGAGGG